>NW_026652288.1:54614868-54721158 GCF_009828535.3 Hylobates moloch | reverse complement strand
AGGGAAGGGAAGGGAAGGGAAGGGAAGGGAAGGGGGGAGGGAGGGAAAAACTCACAAATGCCTTCTCTTATAGCCCAGTAACTTTTTTTCTCTAAGATATACCATTCATTCCTTACTTTGTACTAAGGTGATTTATGTTTTACTCTCTTGTCAATGCCCTACACATACAGACCTATAAACTATCTCGAAACAGGAAACCCATTTTATATTCTCTATTAATTATCTAGCACTGTGCTCTGCACATGTTTGTGGAAGGAATTTTCCTTGGAGGATCCAAACTATCCAAGCTGACTTTAGGCATATGGTGCCATGAAGAGAGAGATATATAAGAAAGTGAATCTGAGAAAAGAAATAAATGCCACAAAAATAAGAATTAATTTCTTTAAATCCTACAGAGTCATTCTCTTTAGAATATTCACACATATTTATGAAACTAATTTCAACTTCATGACAGGAAAATACTACTGCTCACAGATATTTAGTTTTATATTTAAATAATAATGAAGAAAATTCAGAATATAACTAAAGATTATCAAAAGCATAATTTCTTATCCCTGCAATCTTTCTCTGATCATCTAATTTATAATAAATGCAGTGCATTATCAAAACCAAATTATTCAAACTGTTATTTTAGAGTAAATGAACACCACTGCTACCACTACCATGAATCCACGGTGTAGCCAAGAAATTAAAGCAGGCACTGTGGAGGCAGATTTTGCACTGTTTACCAGGAGCTTGTTCTTAGGCAAGTTACTTAATCCCTCAGTGCCTCAGCTTCTTACTTGCACAATGGGAATAACATTAGAACCTACTGGACTTTTTCATAGGTTGTCGTAAGGATTAAATTGTGTAAAGTATTTGGAGCAGTGCCCAGGTGGTAATGAGCATGGTAGAAGGGTTTGGTTTTGTTCGTTTTCTGTTTGTTTGTTTGTTTTGTTGGTTGGTTGGTTTTTTTGTTTTTTTGTTTTTTTTTTTTTTTGAGATGGAGTCTTGCTCTGTCGCCCAGGCTGGAGTGCAGTGGTGCAATCTCGGCTCACTGCAAGCTCCACCTCCCGGGTTCACGCCATTCTCCTGCCTCAGCCTCCCAAGTAGCTGGGACTACAGGCGCCCGCCACCACACCCGGCTAATTTTTTGTAATTTTTTTAGTAGAAACGGGGTTTCACTGGGTTAGCCAGGATGGTCTCGATCTCCTGACCTCATGATCCACCCACCTCGGCCTCCCAAAGTGCTGGGATTACAGGGGTGAGCCACCGTGCCCGACCAGTTGGTTTTGAGACAGAGTCTCGCTCTGTCACCAAGGCTGCTGTACAGTGGCGCAATCTTAGCTCCTGCAGCCTTGACCTCCTAGGCTCAAGTGATCCTCCCACCTCAGCCATATTTTATTTTATTTTATATTTTATTTTATTTCATTTCATTTCATTTTGACAGGGTCTGGCTCTGTTGCCTAGGCTGGAGTGCAATGGTGCAATCTCAGCTAACTGCAGCCTCAACCTTGAACCTCCCAGGCTCAAGTCATCCTCCCACCTCAGAATCCCAAGTAGCTGGGACTATAAGCAGGTACCACCATACCCAGCTAATTTTTTTACTTTTTGTAGACATGAGGGTCTAACTATGTTGCCCAGGCTGGTCTTGAACTCTTGGACTCAAATGATCCTCCCGCCTTGACTTCCCAAAGCCCTGGGATTACAGGCATGAGCCACTTTGCATGAAGCTAGGACTACAAGCGTGTGCCATCATACGTGGTTTTTTGCTTGTTGGTTTGTTTTGTAGGAATGGAGTCTCACTATGTTTCCCAAGTTGGTCTCGAACTCCTGACTCAAGTAATCCTCCCATCTCAACATCCCGAAGTGTTGGGATTACAGATGTTATGCCCGGCCTCTTATTATTTTTATTCAGACTTCACTATACTTTTTCCACTGTGATTTGATGAGTTTTACCTTGAGGTTTTTATCCATGCATTTGCATACCCAGTATTAACCTTCTATATTCTTCTCTACCAATCATGTACATTCCATTATCAAACTCTCTGCAGAAAGTCTAACACAACTCCACCCTTGCTCTAGATAGTCCTTCAATATGCAACCTCTTGGTAAATGAATAAATAGTCCTGATTACCTTATTTCGCTCTGGCACAAATAAGGTACATATGATAAATTCATCCACAAGATTTAATCAGCAGTTATTGTTTGCTAGATATAAATAACCTCTAACAACTGGGATAAATTCTTTAAATCTAATACATAATCCTTGGATTTAAGATTTTGTTTTAAAAAGAAAAGATAAAACTAAGCATATGAAGTCCAAAAGAATGTGGAAAGAGGAATAAAGTAAAAACCCTGTTGTGTAGAAAGATTTGGATAAATTGAAAGAACAGCAGAAATGATTTCCTGTGCGGATGTAGTGCAGTTGTATCAGGTGCTTTTAGATATGTTGTTTCCTTAATGTGGACTTAGAAAGGGAAGTTTCTTTTTAGTTCTTTGGTATTTTCAATTAACATTAATGCAATAATCTGCATGCAAAAGATGCACAGTAAAAATGTATTAAATTATTGATGGAAAAATGTAATTATCTTTAATAAAGTGGAGCTACTATTTTAATTGTTGCTTGCTTAAAAGAAATTTGACTAAATTTAAATAATTAGATTGTTTATGTGATTTTAATGCATCAATGTAATGGTGCATGAAAATGGGTTACAAATTCTGTTTCTTTTTATGTTGATTACTAATTAGTATTAACTTAATCTTAACAGTCAACAAATTGATTTCAATACATAGGCAAGTGGGATATTAAATATAGTAAGGTTTAAAAAGTAAATTATTGGCAAACATAGTACTTTACTGATTATTTAATAATGTGTATTAAATCACTACATAATTGCTTTGTTAGAAATATTAAATTTCTAGAAAATAGATATAGTGCTACCTAAACGCTAGTATAAACTCTAACACTTATACAAATAATACAAATCTGAAATATAAGCAATGAACTTAGTATTTATTGAATACACACTGTATGTAAAGCAATGAGCTAGATATTCTGAATGATACAAAGATGAACACTGTACATTGTTATTTTCACACAACTCACCAAATATACAAGAGATATGTATATATTTTCATGGACTGACAAAAGAAGTAAATCTTAATTTGGTTTGGAGGTTTGGAGGTATGAGGAGGGCTTTAAAGAAAGATAATTTGAATTATATTTTGAAGGGAGAGCAGAACAATCAGATAGATATGTGTTTACATGGTTCAGGAGGGAAGAGAGAAGGAAAGAAAGACCAGTGTTACACAACTTTGGCCAACAGCAACTCATGTCAGTGTGAATGGCACCGACAAAAGTGTGCCATCCACAGCCTGCATAGCCATGTGTGGTAGCCCTCAGGGGAGAACTTTCTAGGCAGAGAAACTAAAACCATGGAAAAAAAATGGTTAAAAAATTATCAAAACATTAGAACTATGTGTTATGTGGAGTGTATCTGGAGAATAAGCTGTAGAGATGCCTACTAAGGGACACATTTGAAAAGTTATTTATCAACTTAACAAGGTAAGTAAACAGATGAAATGAAAGATTGGACTGGATAACACCTAAAGGACCCTATTACTTCTGGAATTCTATAAATCTACTACAAGACACAAACAGTTGCAATAAACTGGTAAATTTCTGTAGTGAAGAATAATATGATGTAAGTAACAGACACACAATGGCAGGGCTCTTACTTACGTTCTATAAGAATAATGAGCAAAGACACAAGTGAGGCCTTGAATATTTACCTGACAAATTAAAGAAGATCCCTCCTTTGTTTGATTGGCATCTGCTCCCAACAGAAGCAAGCATTCAACCATGATGCTGTTATTCTGATCACATGCTCTCTCTAGCATCACATTTTTTAAGTCATCATCCATAGCTACTTTTGCAAAACACTTACAACAGAGGTTTAGAAACTAAAAAGAGTGGAAATGAGAATTAGAGTCAGATAAATACATAACATTTAGGATGCAAGTGAAAAACACCATACCTGTTTATCCTTTTGTTCCATGATATCGGAAGACATTTGATGGAATATTAATAAGTCAAATGAATGATGCACCAGCAGCTTAGAAAAAGATGCTGACAATTTGAGGATTGCTAAGATTGTCTGAAATCCCTAAAAGTATAAGAAAAAAATAATAAAATAAGCAATTGTAGGCAAAAAGAATAAAGAGTATAAAGCAGAGAGAGTTTGTATACGAAACAATACCTAGGATGTTCATTCAACTATAGATATATTGAGTTGGTGCTTTAAAGTATTTATCCTGTAAATAAATACTCCCTCTCTCTCTCATGACTAAGAAATATAGCAGGTACAAAGAATAAAATGCTAGTTAACAAACCATTCAGTAGCAAAGCAGGAAAAAGAACTAATCCCCTCAAATTTGGTTTTCAAAGATGCTTGTCTAAAGCCATAGTTATAGGATGAAACCCAGATATTAAACAGGATTAAAGCAGTTGGATCAGCAGAACTACACATCCAAACAGGTCAATAGAGTAAAAATTTTTATTATAATACTGAACAGCAGGTTCTCTAGAGAGCCTAGCATATCCCCCAACTTTTTGTGCTGTCTTCTGAAAGGTTTACCTCAAAAAGGCTAGTGTGGACTTCTAGATTTCATTTATGTTGAGTGTATTTGAGAAGCGCTGAGGGCCCTCTGAGGATTACATTCTAATAATAAGTTATTTATAAAGAACACCATTACTTTTTTAGAACCACCTTAAGCACATCCCCAGAGTCTGTCCTCTTCACTCATGTGATGTTTTAATGAAAGATTGGGCTTTTGACTTTAGTATTATTTTGGTTGGGTAAACCCACCAAGGATCATCTTAACTTTTTAATGTTTTATTATCTCTAATACTACATATTAATAAAATTGGCCAGGCACCGTGACTCACACCTATAATCTCAGCACTCTGGGATTGCTTGAGCCCAGGAATTTGAGACCAGCCTGCACAATATGGCAAAATCTTGCCTCTATAAAAAATATTTTAAAATTACCCATGCATGCACCTGTAGTCCCAGCTACTCAGGAGGCTGAGGTGGATCACTTGAGCCCACCCAGGAGGATGGGCCCAGGAGGCAGAGGTTGCAGTGAACCGAGATTGTGCCACTGCACTCTAGCCTGGGCCACAGAGTGAGACCACATCTCAAAAAAATTTTAAATTAACTTAACTCATCTAAACATTAAAATTATTACTTCGAACTCTTAGGATTCTGAGTATCTACAAATACTAATATTTGACAAGCAAAGTAGCCTTAATTTATGTATGTCTGAGGGACAAGTGATCTACCTGCCTCTAGAGCAGAGGTCCCTGAAAACAAGTGAATGCTATAGCAGAGCAGGTCATGCAAATGTGCAGAAAGTACATCATTCAAATTAAAAACCTTTAAACACTGAACTGAAGGCTGGGCGCAGTGGCTCATGCCTGTAATCCCAACACTTTGGGAGTCCGAGGTGAGCAAATCACTTGAGGTCAGGAGTTTGAGACTAGCCTGGCCAACATGGCGAAACCCCATCTCAGCTAAAAATACAAACATTAGCCGAGCATGGTGGTGCACACCTGTAGTCCTAGCTACTAGGGAGGCTGAGGCAGGAGAATCACTTGAACCCAGGAGATGGAGGGTGCTGTGAGCTGAGACTGCGCCACTGCACTACAGCCTGGGCAACAGAGTGAGACCCTGTCTCAAAAAAACAAAACAAAACAAAACCCTGAACTGGACAAATAAAATATGTTGGCAGGCCAGATTTAGTTCATAACCTCCACTATACAGATTCTAAAATTTATGCCTAGATGAATTAATCCAGAGTAACTGGGAGTTCCATACCTGCACAAAATCCTTCCCTTTCCCTAAGATTACTTTTAATCAATCCTATCTTGGTTTAATCAGCCTAGCCTGAGGCACATTATGAAAAGCAGTTATAAAACACATTGTTGTCCCCTTTCATCCTGTCCTCTTCCACGAGGATAGAAGTTGAGTTCCTTGAGGGTGGAGCCAAGATGGCCGAATAGGAACAGCTCCGGTCTCCAGCTCCCAGCCCCAGCGACACAGAAGACGGATGATTTCTGCATTTCTGCTTGAGGTACCGGGTTCATCTCACTAGGGAGTGCCTAACAGTGGGTGCAGGACAGTCGGTGAAGCGCACTGTGCGCGAGCCGAAGCAGGGCGAGGCATTACCTCACTCGGGAAGCGCAAGGGGTCAGGGAGTTCCCTTTCCTAGTCAAAGAAAGGGGAAACAGACGGCACCTGGAATATCAGGTCAGTCCCACCCCAATACTGCGCTTTTCCAATGGGCCTGGAAAACGGCACACTAGGAGATTGTGTCCCGCACCTGGTTCGGAGGGTCCTGTGCCCACGGAGTCTCCTTGATTGCTAGCACAGCAGTCTGAGATCAAGCTGCAAGGCGGCAGTGAGGCTGGGGGAGGGGCGCCCGCCATTGCCCAGGCTTGCTTAGGTAAACAAAGCAGCCAGGAAGCTCGAACTGGGTGGAGCCCACCACAGCTCAAGGAGGCCTGCCTGCCTCTATAGGCTCCACCTCTGGGGGCAGGGCACAGACAAACAAAAACTCAGCAAGAACCTCCACAGACTTAAAGGTCCCTGTCTGACTGACAGCTTTGAAGAGAGTAGTGGTTCTCCCAGCACGCAGCTGGAGATCTGAGAACGGACAGACTGCCTCCTAAAGTGGGTCCCTCACCCCTGAGCAGCCTAACTGGGAGGCACCCCCCCAGTAGGGACAGACTGACACCTCATTCAACCGGGTACTCCTCTGAGACAAAACTTTCAGACGAACTATCAGACAGCTGAATTTGTGGTCTCACGAAAATCCGCTGTTCTGCAGCCACCGCTGCTGACACCCAGCCAAACAGGGTCTGGAGTGGACCTCTAGTAAACTCCAACAGACCTGCAGCTGAGGGTCCTGTCTGGTAGAAGGACAACTAACAAACAGAAAGGACATCCACACCAAAAACCCATCTGTACTTCACCATCATCAAAGACGAAAAGTAGATAAAACCACAAAGATGGGGAAAAAACAGAACAAAAAAACTGGAAACTCTAAAAAACAGAGCACCTCTCCTCCTCCAAAGGAACGCAGTTCCTCACCAGCAACGGAACAAAGCTGGATGGAGGATGACTTTGATGAGTTGAGAGAAGAAGGCTTCAGACGATCAAACTACTCTGAGCTATGAGAGGAAATTCAAAACAATAGCAAAGAAGTTAAAAACTTTGAAAAAATATTAGAAGAATGGATAACTAGAATAACCAATGGAGAGAAGGGCTTAAAGGAGCTGATGGAGCTGAAAGCCAAGTTTCGAGAACTACGCGAAGATTGCAGAAGCCTCAGCAGCAGATGCGATCAACTGGAAGAAAGGGTATCGCTGATGGAAGATGAAATGAATGAAATGAAGAGAGAAGGGAAGTTTAGAGAAAAAAGAATAAAAAGAAATGAACAAAGCCTCCGAGAAATTTGGGACTATGTGAAAAGACCAAACCTACGTCTGATTGGTGTACCTGAAAATGATGGGGAGAATGGAACCAAGTTGGAAAACACTCTGCAAGATATTATCCAGGAGAACTTCCCCAATCTAGCAAGGCAGGCCAGCATTCAGATTCAGGAAATACAGAGAACGCCACAAAGATGCTCCTCGAGAAGGGCAACTCCAAGACACATAATTGTCAGATTCACCAAAGTTGAAATGAAGGAAAAAATGTTAAGGGCAGCCAGAGAGAAAGGTCGGGTTACCCACAAAGGGAAGCCCATCAGACTAACAGCTGATCTCTCAGCAGAAACTCTACAAGCCAGAAGAGAGTGGGGGCCGATATTCAACATTCTTAAAGAAAAGAATTTTCAACCCAGAATTTGCTATCCCGCCAAACTAAGCTTCATAAGTGAAGGAGAAATAAAATACTTTACAGACAAGCAAACGCTGAGTGATTTTGTCACCACCAGGCCTGCCCTAAAAGAGCTCCTGAAGGAAGCACTAAACATGGAAAGGAACAACCGGTTCCAGCCACTGCAAAAACATGCCAAATTGTAAAGACCATCGAGGCTAGGAAGAAACTATAGCAACTAACGAGCAAAATAACCAACTAACATCATAATGACAGGATCAGATTCACACATAACAATATTAACGTTAAATGTAAATGGGCTAAATGCTCCAATCAAAAGACACAGACTGGCAAACTGGATAAGGAGTCAGGACCCATCAGTGTGCTGTATTCAGGAAACCCATCTCACGTGCAGAGACACACATAGACTCCAAATAAAGGGATGGAGGAAGATCTATCAAGCAACTGGAAAACAAAAAAAGGCAGGGGTTGCAATCCTAGTCTCTGATAAAATAGACTTTAAACCAACAAAGATCAAAAGAGACAAAGAAGGCCATTACATAATGGTAAAGGGATCAATTCAACAAGAAGAGCTAACTATCCTAAATATATATGCACCCAACACAGGAGCACCCAGATTCATAAAGCAAGTCCTCAGTGACCTACAAAGGGACTTAAACTCCCACACAATAATAATGGGAGATTTTAACACCCCACTGTCAACATTAGACAGATCAACGAGACAGAAAGTTAACAAGGATATCCAGGAATTGAACTCAGCTCTACATAAAGTGGACCTAATAGACATCTACAGAACTCTCCACCCCAAGTCAACAGAATATACATTTTTTTCAGCACCACACCACACCTATTCCAAAATTGACCACATAGTTGGAAGTAAAGCTCTCCTCAGCAAATGTAAAAGAACAGAAATTATAACAAACTGTCTCTCAAACCACAGTGCAATCAAACTAGAACTCAGGATTAAGAAACTCACTCAAAACTGCTCAACTACATGGAAACTGAACAACCTGCTCCTGAATGACTATTGGGTACATAATGAAATGAAGGCAGAAATAAAGATGTTCTTTGAAACCAACGAGAACAAGGATACAACATACCAGAATCTCTGGGACACATTCAAAGCAGTGTGTAGAGGGAAATTTATAGCACTAAATGCCCACAAGAGAAAGCAGGAAAGATCCAAAATTGACACCCTAACATCACAATTAAAAGAACTAGAAAAGCAAGAGCAAACACATTCAAAAGCTAGCAGAAGGCTAGAAATAACTAAAATCAGAGCAGAACTGAAGGAAATACAGACACAAAAAACCCTTCAAAAAATTAATGAATCCAGGAGCTGGTTTTTTGAAAAGATCAACAAAATTGATGGACCGCTAGCAAGACTAATAAAGAAGAAAAGAGAGAAGAATCAAATAGATGCAATAAAAAACGAAAAAGGGGATATCACCACCGATCCCACAGAAATACAATCTACCATCAGAGAATACTACAAACACCTCTATGCAAATAAACTAGAAAATCTAGAAGAAATGGATAAATTCCTCGACAAATACACCCTCCCAAGACTAAACCAGGAAGAAACTGAATCTCTGAATAGACCAATAACAGGTTCTGAAATTGTGGCAATAATCAATAGCTTACCAACCAAAAAGAGTCCAGGACCTGACGGATTCACAGCTGAATTCTACCAGAGGTACAAGGAGGAACTGGTACCATTCCTTCTGAAACTATTCCAATCGATAGAAAAAGAGGGAATCCTCCCTAACACATTTTATGAAGCCAGCATCGTCCTGATACCAAAACCTGGCAGAGACATAACCAAAAAAGAGAATTTCAGACCAATATCCTTGATGAACATTGATGCAAAAATCCTCAATAAAATACTGGCAAACCGAATCCAGCAGCACATCAAAAAGCTTATCCACCATGATCAAGTGGGCTTCATCCCTGGGATGCAAGGCTGGTTCAACATACTCAAATTAATAAATGTAATCCGGCATATAAACAGAACCAAAGACAAAAACCACATGGTTATCTCAATAGATGCAGAAAAGGCCTTTCACAAAATTCAACAACCCTTCATGCTAAAAACTCTCAATAAATTAGGTATTGATGGGACGTATCTCAAAATAATAAGAGCTATCTATGACAAACCCACAGCCAATATCATACTGAATGGGCAAAAACTGGAAGCATTCCCTCTGAAAACTGGCACAAGACAGGGATGCCCTCTCTCACCGCTCCTATTCAACATAGTGCTGGAAGTTCTGGCCAGAGCAATCAGGCAGGAGAAGGAAATAAAGGGTATTCAACTAGGAAAAGAGGAAGTCAAATTGTCCCTGTTTGCAGATGACATGATTGTATATCTAGAAAACCCCATTGTCTCAGCCCAAAATCTCCTTAAGCTGATTAGCAACTTCAGCAAAGTCTCAGGATACAAAATTAATGTACAAAAATCACAAGCATTCTTGTACACCAATAACAGACAAACAGAGAGCCAAATCATGAGTGAACTCCCATTCACAATTGCTTCAAAGAGAATAAAATACCTAGGAATCCAACTTACAAGGGATGTGAAGGACCTCTTCAAGGAGAACTACAAACCACTGCTCAATGAAATAAAAGAGGATACAAACAAATGGAAGAACATTCCATGCTCATGGGTTGGAAGAATCAATATTGTGAAAATGGCCATACTGCCCAAGGTCATTTATAGATTCAATGCCATCCCCATCAAGCTACCAATGACTTTCTTCACAGAATTGGAAAAAACTACTTTAAAGTTCATATGGAACCAAAAAAGAGCCCGCATCGCCAAGTCAATCCTAAGCCAAAAGAACAAAGCTGGAGGCATCACGCTACCTGACTTTAAACTATACTACAAGGCTACAGTAACCAAAACAGCATGGTACTGGTACCACAACAGAGACATAGATCAATGGAACAGAACAGAGCCCTCAGAAATGATGCCGCATAGCTACAACTATCTGATCTTTGACAAACCTGACAAAAACAAGAAATGGGGAAAGGATTCCCTATTTAATAAATGGTGCTGGGAAAACTGGCTAGCCATATATAGAAAGCTGAAACTGGATCCCTTCCTTACACCTTATACAAAAATTAATTCAAGATGGATTAAAGACTTATATGTTAGACCTAAAACCATTAAAATCCTACAAGAAAACCTAGGCAATACCATTCAGGACATAGGCGTGGGCAAGGACTTCATGTCTAAAACACCAAAAGCAATGGCAACAAAAGCAAAAATCGACAAATGGGATCTCATTAAACTAAAGAGCTTCTGCACAGCAAAAGAAACTATCATCAGAGTGAACAGGCAACCTACAGAATGGGAGAAAATTTTTGCAACCTACTCATCTGACAAAGGGCTAATATCCAGAATCTACAATGAACTCAAACAAATTTACAAGAAAAAAACAAACAACCCCATCAAAAAGTGGGCAGAGGACATGAACAGACACTTCTCAAAGAAGACATTTATGCAGCCAAAAAACACATGAAGAAATGCTCATCATCACTGGCCATCAGAGAAATGCAAATCAAAACCACAGTGAGATACCATCTCACACCAGTTAGAATGGCCATCATTCAAAAATCAGGAAACAATAGGTGCTGGAGAGGATGTGGAGAAATAGGAACACTTTTACACTGTTGGTGGGACTGTAAACTAGTTCAACCATTGTGGAAGTCAGTGTGGTGATTCCTCAGGGATCTCGAACTAGAAATACCATTTGACCCAGCCATCCCATTACTGGGCATATACCCAAAGGACTATAAATCATGCTGCTATAAAGACACATGCACACGTATGTTTATTGCGGCACTACGCACAATAGCAAAGACTTGGAACCAACCCAAATGTCTAACAACGATAGACTGGATTAAGAAAATGTGGCACATATACACCATGGAATACTATGCAGCCATAAAACATGATGAGTTCATGTCCTTTGTAGGGACATGGATGAAACTGGAAAACATCATTCTCAGTAAACTATCGCAAGGACAAAAAACCAAACACCGCATGTTCTCACTCATAGGTGGGAATTGAACAATGAGAACTCATGGACACAGGAAGGGGAACATCACACTCCGGGGACTGTTGTGGGGTTGGGGGAGGGGGGAGGGACAGCATTAGGAGATATACCTAATGCTAAATGATGAGTTAATGGGTGCAGCAAAACAACATGGCACATGGATACATATGTAACAAACCTGCACATTGTGCACATGTACCCTAAAACCTAAAGTATAATAAAAAAAAGACTTAGAAGAATTACATGTAAAGAACCATTTTTTAAAAAAGTATAGTGCAAAAATTTATAATAGACAATTTTACCAGATTTTAAAATGGTGACTAGCTCTCTACCCAGTTGCATTTCTATGAATTTTCCCAAGAAAATAATAGGAACCATATATAAAGGAAAACAGAGGAGGAAAGTGATCATTGGTGTTTACTATGAGTTCCAGAAACATCCCACTGGACACAAACTAAAACTTCATCAGTAAGAAATTGGTTCATAAAATAGAATACAGGCAAGCACTGAAAAACTACACAGCTATTAAAAATGACAATTGGGGCCGGGCACAGTGGTTCATGCCTGTAATCCCAGCACTTGGGAGGCCAAGGCAGATCGATTGCTTGAGCCCAGGAATTCAAGACCAGCCTGGGCAACATGGCAAAACACCATCTCTGCAAAAAATTAGCGAGGCATGGCAGTGCATGCCTGTAGTCCCAGCTACTCAGGAGGCTGAGGTGGGAGGATCACCTGAGTCCAAAAGTTTGAGGTTATAGCGAGCCATGATCATGCTACTGCACTCCAGCCTAGGTGACAGAGTGAGACCATATCTAAAAACAAAAATTAATTTAAAAAATTAAAAATAAAATGATAATGTGAGAATACACATGTATCAACATAAAAAAGAGAATAAATACAATTTGGTTATAAAGGAGTATAATATGATCCCATTTCTACAAAATACATACAATTTTGTATATGTCATGTGTGAGTTTACACATAGAAGTCTGGAAAAATATACAACAAATGTTTATTTTATTCTTCATCCTTTTACCTATATATTCATAATCCATATGTCAATATATCTCTACACATAGAGATATCTTTCACAATATATAGCTTTATAAATTATGTAAATTTTTCACAATATATAGCTTCTATAATTAAAAATGCCACAAAAATGTGTTTCCCTTTATTTGACGATATGGTCCACTGCTTACCATTTTGTTCTAAGAGAGTTGACAATGCATTCGCAGATGCCTGGAAAACTTCCTTTGATGAAGAATGCATCAGCATGGAGAGCATCACTTCCCTATGAGCTGGGAAACTTTCAAAAATTCAAACAAAATGTTAGTAGTAATCTTTTAAATAACTATCTCAAATTCTTACTTGCCATTATCAAATATCTATAAGAACAATTAAGAGCATATAAACAATATTTTACGCCACCTCCACTTACAAGAGTGAATTATAGCTCATTTTTTAAGACTCGAATTAATTAAATACTAACAAATTACTATTTTTATGCTTTTTCAAAAGCCAACACGCAGCAGAGAGAAATAAAAAAGCTCAGCAGATATGTAAAGAGACACTGAGGGAAAAGGTAAAGTGAGGAGAAGAAGAGAACAGAAATGAGAGGAAAAATTAAAAATTGTAAAGAAGCAAGGTAGGTTTTAAAGATGTACAACATAAATATATTTTCTTTGTTTTAATAATATATTTAAAGTTATCTTATGGATATTGAAAAATAGGTATCCTATGAACTGAAATTTACAAACTGCAACATGAATCTCCCTTACCCTAATCTCCAAAAGCCTTGCTCAACATGAGATTATTAAGATGCCAATTTAGCATAGTTTTCAAAAGAATTACTGTTTCTTGTCAAAATGAAAATATTTAATTAAGTAGCATCTGTGTTATTAATTCCCTTCTTATCAGCAATAGATAATTAAACAAATAGACTGTCAAGATTTCAGACATAGAATACTACTATTTGTTTCCAAAATAAGTCATTCACAATTTAAAACCCAGACGATACCCACTGCAAATAGCACAAGTATAATCAATCAGTTGCCATAAAACACAAAGGCTCACGGATATGAAACAAACTTGATATGCACAAAACTCCTTGCTACAGCTTGTATCTTTGGGAGAGAGTGCCGGTCTTACGATGTTTGAATGGCACTCCTATCGAAAGAGTTATCCAGAGATGACAGCTTCAAATAACCCTCTCGAAAGAAGACAGGTCAACTCTGTCACATCAGATGGGAACTCATCATAGGAAGTTCTCTAACCAAATCTAATTTCTGATATTGACAACCTGCTGGCTAGTCACCATGAAGAAAAGATCACAGATGGCTCTGCAATTTCTATCACCCAAGATGAATTAATATGGCATTTTAAAACGATCAGCCAGAAAATAGAAAGATTCTTTCTCCATGATTCATGAATTACCAAATGACCCTTGATTCCAGATCTCTCAGTAATAACTCTCATTCCACCTTTTCTAACTCCTGAAGGTAATGAGATCAAGATACTACGTACCTACTACTATTTTGCAGCAACATCTAAAACTAAATGCCTATATCAAAAATATTTCTAACAAAAGTTATGGTTAAGGTATTTTATAGGTATTGATTTAAAATATAACTGAAATTTTCTATCATATAAAATCAAAACTACTAACTGGCCATCTTCATCTCCAATCTTCTCATGTAAACTGTTTTGGTACATAAGGAGATTATTTAGTGCCCAGCACGCGGCCTCCTGGATTAGGGGAGAAAAAAGAAACCTGTCAAAATATAAATGATTGGAAACATAATTTTGAATAACTCTAACATTTATGAGAGTTCTACCTGCACGTGCTTGTTCTTTCTATGCCATGTTAATGCTTTGTAACAGGCTTCCAGCCAAAACAATTTATCTTCTTCACCCTCATCATCATTCTCTTGATTCTCATTCTTTTCCTCTAAATCTTGATTTAAGAAAATAGTCTCAGCTTGAAAAAAATTGAAAAATAAATAAAAACATTATATATATATTATCTACTTAATAGTTTGACCAACTCTAAGTCCATATTTTGAAATATTACCAACAGAATGAGGTGTGCTTTAGTAAAAGCCTTGGTCAATTATAAAGATAATTTTTAATATATTATACATCTCATAATGCTACCATCCTATCCAGATAAATAAATAAAACAAGGAAGAAGGTACCAAAAAAAAAATACCTAATAGATGAGAGGAGGATTAGTTGAAAAGATTAGTTCATCACAGCACTGTTCACAATAGCAAAGACATTGAATCAACCCAAAAGCCCATCAATGATAGACTGGATAAAGAAAATGTGGTACATATACACCACGGAATACTATGCAGCCATAAAAAGGAATGATATCATGGCCTTTGTAGGGACACGGATGGTGCTGGAAACCATTATCCTCAGATAACTAACACATGAAGAGAAAACCACACACTGCATGTTCTCACTCATAAATGGGAGCTGAACAATGAGAACACATGAACACAGGGAGAGGAACAATACACACTGGGGCCTGTTGGGGGATGGGACTGGAGAAGGGAGAGCATTAGGAAAAATAGCTAATGGATGCTGGGCTTAATACCTAGGTGATGGGTTAATAGGTATAGCAAACCACCATGGCACACGTCTACCTATGTAAAAAACCTGCACATCCTGCACGTGTACACCAGAATTTAAAATACAAATAAACTATTTTTTTTGAGATGGAGTTTTGTTCTTGTTGCCCAGGCTGGAGTGCAGTGGCAGAATCTCAGCTCACTGCAACTTCTACCCTCCGGTTTCAAGCGATTCTCCTGCCTCAGCCACCCGAGCAGCTGGGATTACAGGTGCCCACCACCATGCGAGACTAATTTTTATATTTTTAGTAGAGATGGGGTTTCACCATGTTGGCCAGGCTGGTCTCGAACTCCTGACCTTGTGATCAACCCACCTTGGCCTCCCAAAGTGCTGAGAGCCACCATGCCCAGCCACAAATAAAAATGTTTTTAAAACAGATTAGCTGTTTAATGACAAAGCTGAATCAAGAACGATGTAAAGCAAAACTCTACATTGAGATGTGTATACTTGTCACAACTGTTAGTTTCCTTGAAAGTATCCTCTACCGGAAAATGTGCTACACAGGACAGAAAAGGCATCGAATGCTTCCATCTGTACATATGATTCTCCTGTCACAATGTCCATATTGGATGTCAAATGCCTCTGTAAGAATCCCCTTTTTAGTGAAGTTACTTACTGAGGAGGGCCAAACAGCTGAGCGCTGAGATCTGTAATGCTGCGTTCTCTGGGTACTGCTGCACAGCTTTCACCACAAACTCATGGACTTCGTTTAATACCAGGATATTGAAAAAATTACCTAAAAGTTAAGTGAAACATTAGCTGGATTCTCATCATGCAAGTTAAATTACCTTTAACATATAAAACTATTTACATCAATAATTTTGAATGGTGATGAATATTCAATGGCATTAAAACATTTACTTTAATTAAAATAGCTTAATATGATTGAGTAAAGTTTTGAAATTTTATTTTATGCTGTCCTTTAATTATCTTACTTAGACAATGGAAGTGATTGAGCAAAAATAATGATACTAGTTTGGGTTGTACGAACTGCATGTTCTCTGATTCCCTCTCACGTCATGTCTGTGACACACGGCACGACAATATTCATTGTATAAAACAACTGAATTTTTCTGCCTTTTAAAGACAAAACTCTTAAATCTGTCTTTTAGAAGACCCAATATTAAATCATTTTACTGAAACACTCTTCTTTCACTTAAAGGAAGAGTGCTTAGAAAATTCATTGGCATGTTTACCATTATTTGATCTTGTCTATGATGATCTCAGAAAAAAAAAAAAAAAGATATATCACCACCTCCAGCCCACCCCCGGAAGAAGCCCCATACCTTTTTATACCCACTCTTCTGAGAATTAATATGACATCCAAGAGTCTAAATCCTTATGAGGAAAATCTGTATCTGATACTGCAGAAATATGTACCTTCTTCTATTTGGCTTATTTGTAACTCACTAACAGTTACCAAGCTTCTTTCTAAAACAAAGAATTGAAACTCCTATTCATCTGTAAGTTTAACTAAGTGATCTCTGAGATACAAAGCCAGAAATGGAAAAGATCCTGTATCATAAAAAACCTAAAGCCCAAACTAAATATTCATCAACGGCCTCACAATCAAAAGGCAGTTTAAGCAAGTATGGGGCTCCTTTACCAACACCTTCCCATGCTGTTGCCTCTTCCACATTCATCCACCAAGTAAACATTCTCCACAGCCCTTAGTGATCACTAGCATTTTCAAAAAGATTTTCTTCTACTTTTACCAGCTTGTCTAAACTTGGGTTGTCCCCATCACTCTCTTTTCCCTATTATACCCACACCACTGCCAACAGCTGTTCTGTCACTGAATCACTGTGTGACTCAGAAAACAGCACGAAGACTAGACTTATGTTCAGGTAATTTGTGTGAAAATACGTAGCAAATTGTACAAAGCCTTTAAATGCATTAAGCCCATAATTAGATTACATAGTTTGGCAAAACGTTAAATATTTATTTACTTGAGGTTTTAATTTTAACTATGAAGAAAAAAAGTTAAGAGTTTTATTCAGCTACTTTTGAAACAGTAACAGCAACAATAAATTCTCTACCCATTAAATGGAACAAATCATCATTCCCTAAGAGATAAACAAGAGAAAAAAGATTCTTTACCTGAAGATCGATTTGATCACTCTTTATTTTCAAAAACAGTTACAGAATAATACAAAAGTTACCTATGACATGACAGTTGCCATGGTTTATTTAATTTTAACAGTACAAAATCAAGCACCTTTAATGTGCTGTTCTAGACAATTTGGCAGTCAAGTAGCATTTCCCTAATCACAAAAACAAAACCCCTTCTTCTGGCTCATTTCAAGAAATTAAGGTGAACTCACATTTTAATGTAACATGTGCAAGTTGTAACTTGACTGTGGTAAATTGTAAAACATGAAACAGAGAATTGTACAGTAGTGTGCTACTCTAACACCTGGATTTAAGAAATCGACTTTGAATTAGATTAAAACATTATCAGATATCAGCCAGTTTGTACAACTACAACCTTCTCATGAAAAATAATGAATAAAGGGTCACCTGATAGAGATAAACTAGTAAACGGATATCATGTTTAGAAGAAATACTTTGTTTAGGGATGAAGAAATTTGGGTTCTCAGCCTGATTTCACCCCTTACTGCTTACATAATCTTGAATAAAACACAAAGATTGATGAACCACAGGACCTCATCTGTAAATGTGGAAATAATAACAATTTCCCATCTCCCAAGATAGTTGTACAGATCTATATATCTATATATATATAAAAATGTATATATATACATTGTATATAAATATGTATATTTATATGCATTTATATATAATGTATATAATGTACATTTGTATATAAATATATATTTATATACATTTGTATGTATATTTATATACATGTATAAATATATATTTATATACATTTATATACAATGTGTATATTTATGTATATTTATATATACAGTATGTAAGTAGATTCATATATATGAAGTATATGAGTATATATATATATACACTTTGGAAATTATGAAATGTGAAAATATTAAAACATTATCATCTTACAGTTTTAGTCATATAACAACATTCAATAAATGCTTATCAAGGAAAGAAATAAACTAAAGTTGTGCATGTAAAATAGAATTCAACTTACAAAAAATTCATTTTAACTGAAACTAGGAAATTTCCTAATGCTAAAATCAATTTCCAAATTACACAGGGGATATAATCATGATACTAGAAGTGAAAATACAAGTTGCTACAGTGGAGACATGTCAATTAGTTTTTTCGAATGATTAATGATTTCCCCCAAAATTTGTAACAATAAAAAACTAAATGCCTATTATAATAATCCTAATTTTGTACAAAATATTCCTGGTTATCCTTTTGAGAAAATGTCATCAGAATCAATGTCCAACAGTTAACGATCACTCCTTATTATTCAGCAACCACACTCACTTTTTTTTTTTTCCCCGAGACGGAGTCTGGCTCTGTGGCCCAGGCTGGAGTGCAGTGGCGCGATCTCGGCTCACTGCAAGCTCCGCCTCCCGGGTTCACGCCTTTCTCCTGCCTCAGCCTCTCCGAGTAGCTGGGACTACAGGCGCCCGCCACCCACGCCCGGCTAATTTTTTATATTTTTAGTAGAGACGGGGTTTCACCGTGGTCTCGATCTCCTGACTTCGTGATCCGCCCACCTCGGCTTTTAAACGCATTGTTGTCCTCACAAAAATATCAAGGAAATTTCCAAGGTGTGTGTTGAGGGGCACAGGGAGTTCAAAAAGAAGCTGAAACAAGAGCTGTGAGTTGAACGCCAGAGCAGTCTTGTGGGAAAGCATGAATCCTGGCGCTGCATTCAACAAACCAGTTTCAGACTCTCTGCAAGGTAAGGTCTCAGAGTCTCCCATATTAAGCCTGGATCATATCCTAAACTGCTCCCAGGTCAGTCCTGTGCTCTGACTCCTGGCAAACACCTCTGAAAGAGCATCTTTAATTTAAGTCCTCAGGATGCTCAATCAAAGAGAAACTCACAACCATACAAGAAAACAAGGCTCCGCGACTGACAGGCAGTCAGCCTAGAAGCAGTTGGTTTAGACTCCCCAGAACTTTATATATAGTTATCAGATACAAAACACAAAATAGCCATGTATTAATCATTAAATAAATAAAAGGATTTTTTAAACAAAAAAGAAAGGGTAAAAAAGAAAAAACAAGAAGCTACCAAAACTCAGCTGGTATATGTGAAAATAAACAGAGAAGATTTTTTAGTAGGGTTTTTAAAAATCTAATAAATGACCAAGTTAAATTTATCAAGAAGTGCAAAGTAGCTTAGTATTAGAAAACCTGTAGATGTATTTCTTCATCTTAACATAATGAAAAGGAAAAAAAAGACTTACATTTTAAGTATATTTGATAAAATTAAATATTTTAATATTTTTAAGCCCACATTGTAAAAATAAAAGCAAAGAAGAAATAAAATAAAATTTCTTAACAAAATTGTTTTAAAAAATTTAAACCCTTGTAAGATGCATTATTTTGGATGGGAGAATATTAAAAATATTTTGTTTAAAATCAGGAAAAAGAGCAAGACAAGGATGTCTACTATCAATGATTCTATTTAACACTGTATTAATAATTCTGGCTCATGTAAGAAGACAAGCAAATGAAATAAAGAATATAAGAAGCAGAAAGGAAGAACTCAGACTGTCATTATTTACAAATTATGTAATTGCTATGAAGAGAACTTAAGAGCATTTAGAAACAAATTGTCAGAATTAACAGAAGAGTTTAGGAAGGTAGGTTAGTTCAATATACAAAAAATCATTTGCATTTCTTTATGAAAACACAGTTCAAAAATATGATTTAAAAAGAAATACCATTTACAATAATAATAAAAAATAAGATATGTAGCAAAAACTAAGATGTGCAAGACATGTATAGAAGAAATTATGATGTAAAGATGTCAGTTCTTCTTAAAATGATCCACATATTTTGTGCAATTCCAGTCAAAATCTCAACAGTGTTTTCCAAGGAACTGGACAAGTTAATCCTAAAATTTGTATGGAATAGTAAAGGCCCAGGAAAAAAGGCAAGCTGTGCCTAAAAAAGAATGTATGGTGACTTGACCTATTAGCTTTTCAGATATCAGGACTTACTGAACTATTAATTTAAATAGTGTTATATTGATTCAGACAAATCAGATTAATGCTACAGAACACCAAGGACAGAAACATAAATATATATGTTTACATATATATATACCACACGACTGGGAAACAGGTGAACCTCTAATAAATTGTGCTGTGATGGTAACTAGCTCTCCACACTGAAAAAAAAGAGGGGGAATTGGGTTCTTCACAAAAACAAACTGCAACAGTTTAACAAATGAGAAAGATTTGGAATAAAAGATACAATATATTTATTATCTTAGGGAAAGGACAGATTAAGATTTCTTAAACAAGATACATAAAAAATAGTAAATCACAAAGGAACTGATTATTAAATTTAACTATATCACAACAGCCGCCATAAAGATGGTGAAAAGACATGCTACAAGTCAAGGGAAGGTATTTTCAATACATATAACCTACCACCAAAACATTATTATCCAGAATCTATGAATCGGTTTTAAAAAGACAGACTATCCTGTGAACAATATTGATAAATGGCAGATTGCGTATTTCACAAAGAAGGACATACCAATGGCAAATAAATATTTTTAAAATATTAACCCTTATTTATATATGGAGAAAATATGTATATCTCTGCATCAAATGTTAACGGTTCTTTTTTTTCTTTTTTTAAAAAAAAAGAGTGTTTGCAAAACATTTTGTATCTGTTTTGGCACAGCCAAAACTAATCAACTGTTTTCACAAAAAGTATATTATAATGCTTAAACGTAGAAAAAAAATTAATAACATAAGGAAATGGTCTGTTAAAGCAGTTATCTGCTTTAACACAGATAGTAGTAGCATAAAACAAGAAAGAATCCAAATGTCCATGGATAGAAAAATGGAAAAATAAATTGTGGTATTTCCAAATAATAGAATACTACATGCAACCACATGCAAAAATATTTCTGACTCTTACAATCACAGCACTGATATTTGAAAATTGCAGAGGACAACATACAGTATGATTACATTTTGATGAAGCAAAAGCAGGCAAACGTTAACAATTTTGCTTAGAGAAACAAGAAAATGTAGTAAATCATACTTATAAACAAAAGATTTGTAAACACAAAATTCTGGATAGTGTTAACCTCTATAGAGAAAGTAAGGGCAGGAAGAAGCCCAGGGTAGCTTCCCCCACTGGGAATATATAATATTTTCAGTTGGATAGTGAGTTATTTGCATTATGCTTTATATTGTATGTGTTATGCATATTTTTGTATGTATCAATTCTTACATAATTATATTTTAAATATAGCCTCAACAATAAAAAACTCATCTATAGAACTACGTCGATAAAAATAAGATTAAGATAATACTTCTTTTACATTCTACGCATCTATTTTTGACATTCCTCTTAAAAGTCCATCTAAGCATAGCAGAACAGTTTGGTAATTTACAGTATTTTCTTTTTGTTTTAATTTATTTTTTCTGGGATTTTACAATATTTTCATTCAAAGTATGTCAATATGCTGCTTATCCATCATTATGCAACATATATATGTTTTATGTATATGTATATCATACAGAGTGTGATGACATATTAACTAAGAAACTCACCTAATGTAAGCCTATGGAGCAAACAGCAACTCACTTCTTGAATTTGTTCACTGATAGGGAATGCTTTCATAGCTTCCACCACAATATTATAACACCTGACATTGCCACTCATGAGGACTTCCACATTATTGCCTGAATTTAAAGAGATCATAATTATCAATAAGGCAATCACGTTCTCCTTTCAAATATGCATACAAAGATGTCTTATATAGACTGTAAATAGACGGCAGCATAATGACTGCATTTCCAAATTTAAACATCATGTTCTGTTAAGGAGCTGTAAAAACTACTGTGCTGTTCATTGATAACATAATGGGGTGTAGGGCTGATCTTTGGCATTAAGGAAAATTCACTTTATTCCTGTTTCTTGGCTTAAAGCCTTAAGATCAAAAAAATGAAAAATTCAGAGTACTTTTAGTACTGAAAATGAAATGAAAAGTACTGAAAACGAAAGTCTGGAAATGTAATGTATTGGTCATAAGTTTTCAAATAAATAAATTGGAGGGTCTATTTCTTAACGAGGCTCAAACCCATCGGAGAATGACTTTTGCATTGTTTTTTTTCCCCAACCATAAGAAAGAAAATCAAGAATATGTCACCAGATAGAACAGTTAAAATCAGCTATGACCTGTTTCCTCCATTCCAGAAGGGCAACCAACGTACAAGGCAGCAAAATCAAGCTTCCTGAAGGCTCCAAAATAGATGGAAGAAAAGATGGGAGAAGGAAAAAGGGGAGGCATAATATTAAAATATAAGTCTTAGGGACAAGCACAGGTGAAACAGAAAGGAAAGAAAGACTCTACCAGAAAAAGCAATTAATCAATAAATGGAGTGAGGTGTGAACCTACACGGAGAAAATATGTGTATCTCTGCATCAAATGTTAACTGTTCTTTTTTTTTTTTTTTTTTTTTTAAAAAGGGCTGTTTGCAAAACATTTTAGTATCTGTTTTGGCACAGCCAAAACTAGTCAACTGTTTTCACAAAAAGTATATTATAATGCTTAAACATAGAAAAAAATTTAATAACGTAAGGAAATGAACTGCTTTGACTCAGAATATACTTAAAAGACTCAAAAGCAAATGTTTTTCAGTTAGAATCAGTGTTTTAAAAACTTTTGATTTCTTAATTTTTAGCTGCTACTTTCTTTGACTTTTGCATTATGAATCAACACATTTTTACTGGAGTTATGTCAGATGTGGGTGGAAAACAATGGATTCCAAAAACCGCCAGCCCAAAATAAATAAATAAATGAATAAATATAGCCAGGGAAAAGTATAATGAAAAATATATTCAGTTTGTTGGCAGTGATGACTCAGAGAAATGTAAAAGCATGGCCTTTCTCTATTGTTGTTCAGCCCCACCCACTTTCCAGTGTTTAATTTCCTGTGGATAAGAAAACGTTGTGATTTTATAAACATCACCAAAAAAAAGGCATTCTTTCGCAAGGGCATTGGGTTTTTACTCTGCCTACACTGAAGGCTCACACCTTCAGACTGACACAGTGATTTCCACATCTGAAACCATAAATGCAATTACACATAGTATACCACACACATATAAAATACATATTGCCTAACAGTCCCGTCAGTGATTTTATAACACTTATTACATACCAGGTACTACTCTACATTGTTTAACTCTAATCCTCAAAACTTCACGTGTGAGGATGAAAATATCACTAGATAAATGCGTATGTATATCCTGCAGAAACCCACACAAGGAATACATGAAATACAAAGTGTTAATGGGCACTTACAAAACAAAACAGAATATGAACCATTAACACAAAACGAAACAGAATATGAACCATTATTTTAGCTTAATAGCAATCATTGGTAGCATATACATCAAATTAATTTCTTCCGATTAATATTTTTGGTGAAAAATGTGGCTAAATTTCAAAGCATCATTAAAATGCTAATCAAGAGTCACAATAAAATTTCAACTCCTTCATGTGACTTTTTAGGCCCTTCATGCTCTCCACTCCATGTCTCTGGCCTCATTCACTGCCTCTTATCAAGCTCTCCCTTGCCTCTGTCAATGAAACACAAACGGATAGGATATTTGGGGATGTGCATGCACAGTGGCACACAAGCATGCATGCACGCACACTCATAACCCCACACCTTAACTGAGCTACTTTTGTCTTCTTGAAGGCAGTCTGCTCTCTCTTGCTCCAGCATCTTTACATTAACCATGCCCACTGCCTGGGCCACTTTGCCTGCATTCTCACTTCAGCTCACACCTTCGTGCACAGGAAGCTCTACTTATTAAATCTTTGCTAAGAGACATTGCCTCACTTCCTATTTGTTCTCCTAACTCTAGGTACTTTTGCCATCTGCCATCACTTCCTCCACTGTAATCACCTCTGTACTTATCTGTGTCCCCCATTGTACTACAAGCTCTGAAAAGGTAAGGAACACATTTGTTATTTTCCATGATTAAACGTTTCTCTGGCACCAAGCCCACAGCCAACTTCAGTATAACGTCAGTGAATGTAAATTAATTAAATGAATAAATGAATGAATGGGTTGAGCATCCACAAGTTTCTAAATAATAAAAATATTGTTAAAATATACTCAGAAAGAGATATATTGTAATTTTTCAGATACAAAAAATAAATAACATTTAAATGCTACTTACAAGGAATCGCTAGGGAATGTAAACAATGCAGCACATGAAGCACAATTTCCTCTTCATCTTTAAAATTTGTTAATGCACTTAACAATATCATATAATCTTTGTTCTCAACAAATTCAATCAGTTGCTCCTCTGAGACTAAAAAATGAAAGACAAAATACTGAATAAGCCTAAAGATGATATAAAAGTTTAATTATTCAAAAATTACAATATTCATGATAGTTGTGTGAGATACATCAAGTGTAATCTCCTTAAATAAAAAATATATTTCTGTGAAACAGCCCTTCCGAAGAATGTTATAATGAGAAAACAAGCTACGGAGATTAAAATAATTTTGTTTTGGCCTATGTTAGGTACTCCATGTTTTGAAATGTAAAAGTGCTAGTCAGCAAGCAGTTCTCGGAAAAACAAAATTATTTACAATTTCATTTGGGAAATTCTAGAGAAAACTGACAGTGACTAATAAAGATGGCCAACTGGAACTGCACATATGGCAATATTTAAAAGGGAGGCATTAATGGTAGGCTGCTGAAGGGCAGCTTGGCTAAATGTTTCAGTTCAAGAGTTATCAACTTGAGCAAATGGCAAGTAATCAAACTTTGAAATACTCTATCTTAGTAGTTTTCCATCAGACAGTAAAAATATAAATCATTAATTTTCACAATTAAAGTCATTTGATCAAGCCGGTAAGTTCCATTTGGAGTCATTGTTATTGGGCAACAACCTCAAAACCATGCATAAAATTATAGTTTATCTAGCTTGAGAATGGCGCCAGAAATATGTTAGAAAACACAGCACTCTAAGTGATCAACATTAATTTTTTTAAATTTTATGCCAGAGTGTCCCTATAATATAATGGGAAATCAGTTAAGTTTTCCTAACAAGTGAAGAATATCATGGAACTTTCTCACTTTATGGTCTAGTTTCCACAGTACACTTTCAAATTTTGAAAATTAACTTTACAGTTGCCCCTGAGTCCTGGAGAACTTGATACTCCTGGAAAAATCAGAAATTTTTCTACTCTACATTTATAGTCATAACCGTCTCAGCACTGACGGTTTTTCTATTGAGTAACATTCTTCTTTGTAACATTCCATGGTCTACCTCCAGTGTCTTAGATGGACTAAACAACGATGGTGATAAAGTGATGTTAGCCCTCCTTCCAGGAAGAAGAATGTGCCCCTAAACTTCCACACAGAAGATTACAGACCCTGAAGGACAATAGAACCTCAAACTGTATCCTAATTGTCATCAAAAGCTTAGTTGCAAGATAGAACATTTATACATGACAGCCTGAAGGAATTCCGTACTCGCTGTAAACTATCTTCTACTTCATGGTGTATGATTATCAAAAAGCCGGGTACCAGGCCCATGCTGTTCTGACTTTTGACAGAGTCACCCTCACTGCAGTACACTTTGTATTCCTTGCAAAATGTGTGTCCTTTATTGTCTCATCCAGGAAAACCCATAGGAAGATGGTTCTCAGATCTCCCATGAGACCAATTGCTTCTTCTGAATAATAGGTTTACTTTTATCTTAAGGAACTTTGTAACCACCGATATTTACCTCTTCTCTTTGTCAGATAGGAAGCAAACAGACAAATTTCTGGCCCACCCCTTTATAAATATGCAGGACCTTAAGAACACAGTAAACTTAATCTAGCTTTATATTATTGTCCCTTCACCCATTTTCTCATCCATTTTGTTTACTCTTGTGTATTATAATTATCTATAAGCTGTTTATAATCCTGGGAGGAGACAGGGAATTCAACAGTTATCAGGTGATCTATCCCATTCTGGGAACTGCAAGAAATTAGACTGGTAAACTGATAACTGACACAGGGCCCACATAAATCATTCTTATCTAAACCCCTAGCACAGTTGGCTCTCATAATGATACAAAAAGGGCTCTCAAAATAATTGCTAATTGAACTGTACTGTCACAAGCTCTGTGTCCTCAGGCAGAATGCTCACTTCACTGCTGTGACCCACTTCCTCCTAAGGTCAATGGAAAGACTAAACAAGGACTCCAACCAACTCTAAAATTACATAATAATCTCAGTTATCAATCTCAGGGCCAGGCTATGAAATGCATATTAGTCTTTCTCCTGAAGGACACTTTGTAAACCTCCAGGCTCTTTATGCAGGGCCTTTAGCAATTTCTAAGATTTCTGGTGATGACTCAACATCATAATCCCGATGTAACCTATGCTTGGCTTCACAGTTTTATTTTTTCTTTCATAACACCCACACATCCAGTTTTCAAAGTAAACCTTATGCCTTGTTAAGCAATTGAAGAAAGTCTACTCCAGTGGCATGATTTATAACCCATGAATGAAATTCACTCCAACAAAACAAGCAATACTTCTGAATTAACCCCATTCCTCACCCTTGACAGATAACTCCCACTTCTTAATAAATAGTAGGATTTTAGAAACCTTCTTCTTGTTATAACTGTGTTCTACTTTTCCCAGTATAAGCCTTTTTTTCTTATATATACTTTAAGGAATTTGACATTTTAAAATACCTCTCTCAAACAGCACACATAAAGCTTTGCATCCAAGTTTCTGGACTTCATCATTGGCTGGAAATGAGTGCATGGCATCAAAAATTAACATGAAAATATCACTTTCTTCATCCAATATCAGCAAGGTGATTTTACCTATTTTAAAGAGAATAATATGCTCTGAGTAAAGAGCTGCTTTAACATTTAACGTGTTAATTTTTACATGAATTAATTTTTACATGAAGACTGTGAATGGTTTGTAGACCCATGGTTTTCTTGTTTGTTTGTTTGTTTGTTTACTGATAAACCACCTAACTGCCCTAGATGTTAGACTTATCAAGCCCTAGATCTTTATAAATGAGATAAACTCCCAGTTCACTTTACTATAATTTTATGAGTCTCAATCAGTACTTCTAGCCTAGACAACTTGCCCCAAACATCTGAAATACATTCTTATGCCTTTTAGACAACATCTGAATATTCCACAGGTACCCCAAACCTGGCCTACTCCTGTTCCCTGTCTTCATCAATCACACCATAATCCAATAGCTACCCAAGAGAAACTCCTGAGTCATCTTCCTTCTTCCACCCTCCTTTCTCTACTCATTCTCTATCCAAACAACAAATCAATTCATTACTAAGTCCTTTAAGTATATCTCCTACACATCTTGAAGATTCCTTTTGAACAAAACTCCTTTTGAACAAGGCATCTTCATTCCTATTGTGTTTGGCATTCTCATCTAGAATGCAAAAACAGTTGCTTAATTGCTCTACAGGCCCCAATTTCTACCCAACTAGTTTATTGCATTATATTTCTAAAACACAAATGTGGTCTTGCAAATCTCTTGCTGGAATCTACTAAGATCTTCTCATCATCCTTAGTATGAAAAACAAGACCCTTCACACAAATGACAATAGTACATGTATCTATCAGCCCCTTTCCTTCCACACATTGTCTTCACTCCAAATATGCTAAACTCTGCCCCTCACTGAAGTTTTTTTTTGGTATCTCTTTGTACTTGGACTAACTCCATGTCATACTCTTGCCTTTTACTATACCAAATATCTCCTATCATAATCTAAAACATAACACAAACAGCATCTATTCTGTCAATAAAAATAATAATACTGGAATAGGAGTAGTAGTACTGTATGAGGCTAACTTTAATATATTCCAGTGTTGGGATATTTTTCATGTTAATAAACCCTCATCTTCCTGTCCATCGCCAAATGGAGGATGAATCTCTGTCAAAAAAAAAAAAATGCCTCCCAAGGGTGAGGTTAAATTAAATCATGGTTAAGACTGTTAGAGCATGCCATACAACATGGTCATAAAAAGCTGTAGTGAAATGTTGAGTACCTTCTTGTTTTTCCCTCATACTCTCATCTTCCTCTTTCTCCAGCATGGTCTTTATATCTCTTAGCAGGACTGATGAGGACAATTCAAACCTTCCCAATCACATGTCCAGCCTCTCTCATGCTATCCTCCCAGGCCTCTGCACCCATACTTCTCTCAACCTAAAAAGCCCTCCCCTACATGGAAGGAAACTCCTCCCAGCCCTTCAAGATTAGCCCCCTGTGAGGAGCCTTTCTTCTCGGAACCTTATATAATAGCCAGTGTCCAGCACAGCAGTGCCCACAACTGTTGCATCATTTCAAGATTTTTTGTTTTCAGGTCCGTTATCTTCCAGGCCTAAGTTTTCTCAGGGAAGGAACCTGACATGGAGAATCAGACCCTGTTTCTACCTCTTAGTGGCCAAAGCAACTTCTCTGCACTTCAGTGTTTCTCACTTAGAAAACTGAGATAAAATCCCTATCTCAAGGGGTGTTTTCAGGTTTAGGTGTTTAAAAGCATGTGAAGCATTTTACTTGTGAAGCCTGGCATCTAGCAAATACTCAAGAAGTAATGCTATGTATTTTCAAAATGCAACTACTATGGCATGCTCCAGAACATATATTATAGAAAATTTATTAAAGATGTATATGTAGAAAGAAGTAATAATGGCAAGGGCATGAATGACCACTAATCTAGGGGGAATATGAGATGTGGGTCCAGATTTGGGGAGCAAACACTGGACTACGAACAGAGATTTGGGGATAATATATAAGGTAATGTTTAAAACCAAGGTATTGAATGAGATTTCTGAGAGCCGAAGTATAGAGAAAAGGGATAAGGAGAAGAGATGGAAACAGAAAGAATTTTGGAAATAACTGATATTTAGATTACATTATGGCTGTCCCATCACTAGGTCTAAAAACAGATGCAATTTTAGGACATTTAAATCAAGCTACCCTAATCCTGATCTTTAAAAAAAAACACACACATTTAGTTAATGGTATCAATTTCTTTTTAATTTGAATCAACACGAAAAACATATACACATATTACCTGAAGTTAGGAGGAGATCTAAGGTCTTCAGTCCAATCACTGACAAGTTTACACTGGCATTATGAACTGTTAGCATTTTAAGAATCAATCTGGAGTTAAAAACAGAAATCAAGATAAGAATGAAATATCATACTCAGAAGTTTGCTTATTTACATTTTTTTGCTCACCTATTTTTTGTTACTGTCACTGTATTTAATTCCCTACAGTGAAGCTCATGTGTTTTTGTTGTCTGCTTTTAGAGACAGGGTCTTGCTGTGTCACCCAGGCTGGAATGCAATGGTGCAATCATAGCTCACTGAAACCTCAAACTCCCGGGCTCAAGTGAGCAATCCTCCTGCCTCAGCCTCCTGAGTTGCTAGGGATACAGGTACATGCTGCCACACCAGGCTAATTTTTTCATTCTTTTTTGGAGAGACAGGGTTTGCTATGTTGCCTAAGCTGATCTAAACTTCTGGGCTCAAGTGATCCTCCTGCCTCGGCCTCCCAAAGTCTGGGATTATAGGTGTGAGCCACCGTGCCTGGCCATGTGTGTTTGTTTCTTTCTACAAACCTGAACTAGGCTTATAAAAACTAACAGGGAATTTTAATTAGCTTGATTGTGGTGAATATTTCACAATGTACACATATATCAAATCATCAATTGTATACCTTAAACATAAACAATTTTTAATTGTCAACTATACTTTAATAAAGGTAAAAAAAAAATCAACAGGGAACTATCATGTGTCTCATTTAAAAAGTTAAAAGCACTACTTATTTTCCAATAAATATTCAAATTCAAATATTCAGATTCACTATTTTCACCCAATTCCATATTCAAAATATCATGAAGCCTTATATACATCGAAAGCAAACCCATTTTTATATATGATGTAAATTTATAAATTATCTTAGACATGTTGATATATTAAAATATAGAGAGCTATAATAAAGATGTTAGTGTATAAAAATTAAGAATTAATTTGAATATTTAAATTATTGATTGCTACTGTTTTTAAAAGAGAAATTAATGATGTATTAAAAAGTGGGCCAGTAGCGGTGGCTCACGCCTGTAATCTGAGTACTTTGGGATGCCAAGGCGGGGAGATCGTGAGGTCAATAGATCAAGACCATCTTGGCCAACAAGATGAAACCCTGTCTCTACTAAAAATACAAAAATTAGCTGGGCGTGGTGGCGTACTCCTGCAGTCCCAGCTACTTGAGAGGCTGAGGCAGGAGAATCACTTGAACCCGGGAGGCAGAGGTTACAGTGAGCCGAGATCACACCACTGCACTCCAGCCTGGCGACAGAGCAAGACTCTGTTTAAAAAAAAAAAAAGTGAACTTAGCATATCAATAATGTTTAGTTAGTTCAAATGTTTAGTTAGTTCAAGATAAGATTTCAATCCCTATGTTATTAATCCCAAAATATAATCTCTAGTCTATTCTTGCACAGCATTGTTTGGCTTTACATTGTTGGGAGAAGACTGAGCTGGCCACATCTAGAGCTTTGTATGTATTCAAGAAACGTTGCATAATCTCCATTTGGCAGTTGGAGGACCTGAATGAAGCCAGTCTTCGATTCTCTGCCAGCCTTCCTCCTAATCACCCTGCCCCTACCTCTCCCTGTACCATTCCCACAATTCCTGACTTTATCACCACAGAAGAAATTTTTCTTCAGTACTGGTAAGTCTTTGGAGGGAAAAGGCCTTGAAAAAATCAATTTTTACAATCAATCAATTTTTGCTGGGAGTGATCTAATAACACTCCACTGGAGACAGCAGTGTGTCTATCTTCTTCACAACTGCATGGTTTCTGGCCTAGAGGAGGGGCTTCAAAAACATTCAACGAATGGAAGATGAATGACTGGATGAACAAAGTGAGTGAATGAGTGAGTGAGTGAATGAAATTTCCTATATAAACATTTATGTAATTTAACTTGAACAGTGGTTTGTACAGGAATATGACTAGATGAGTTTCCCAAACACTCCCTGAGGTTATAGACTGGCTCATCTTTGGACTTCCTGGAAATTCTCAACCAAACCAAGGGACGCTTAAAGTTACAATTCCTAATTACTGGTATATTTTGAGTAATTCCTCATCAAATGCTGTATACTTTAGAACTGACACACAGAATTACAGAGATTAGATTGAAGACGAGAACTCCAATTAATCGTAAACATGCTCTTTCCAAAACACACCCTTTATGTACTGAAAACAAGAAGAGCAACACATATGTCAAAGAGGGGAAAATGTATAAGCACAGATATGTTCACTTATGGACAAACACATAGCTCTAATTTGTCTAAATTTATAGCACTACTTGATACTGATCAGCAGTACAAACACCTAAAAATTTTTCATAAATTAAATTTTCATAAACCGTATACAATTGGAAGCCAAAGAATATTCACAATTTCCTTTTCTGTGATAAAGAAAAGCCACATTAGGTATAAAAAATATTTAAAGTTAATGACAAAAGGTTTGTTTGTTTGTCTGTTTTTGAGACAGAGTCTCGCTCTGTCACCCAGGCTGGAGTGCAGTGGTGCAATCTCAGCTCGCTGCAACCTCTGCTCACTGCAACCTCCACCTCCCAGGTTCAAGTGATTCTCCTGCCTCAGCCTCCCAAGTAGCTTAGAAGATATTTTTTAACTGTCAAGAAACAAAGCTATCCAAAATGTATTTTCCTGGAAAATACATTTCTTCTTGAGAAAATATTTTCTTAATTAATTATGGCTAAGGAAGTAGTCTCATCTAAGAAGTCATTATGCTGCAAACTGCAAAAACATAGCTGGTAAAATTATTGTCAAGATTTGGCTGCAGATGTGCTGAAAGGTAATTTCCTCTTTCTTACTCTTTTTGAAAGCCATAGTTTAAACTTACTGTATATATACGAATATATATAAATGTACTATTTAAAGACAGTAGAACATCAACTTTCAAATTACTACTTACAGAACTAACTTTTCTCAGTTCCTATTTTTTTAAGAACTAGTGGTTTGTATCAGTTCTATTATTAAAAGGCAAAATCTCCTCATGATTTGAATTCAAAAGTACTCTTCAAAAATCTACAACTTAACCAGTTTTATAACTATATGATTATATTATTAAAATAATAACTTCTGACATGTCAACTTAAATGTTTGCTAAATCAAACTTCTGAGTTTAAAGCTCTCTATAAATGTGAATCATTGACTCAAGGAAAAATATTTGTATTTTAAAGAATTCCACAAGAGTAGCCTTGGATTGCAAATACAATGTATCAAGGGAAGGTTGTCATGTGTATAGATAAATACTCAAGGCAGTTTGTTTCACATATCTATCATACTTACTGGTGAACACCAAGGACTTCCCAATCATTTCCAACATCCTGGGGTCCCATTAAGCTTTGCATTGTACCTGGACAGATTTCTATTAATTTGCACAGAAGTGACCAACCCACCTGAAAACAAGAAAGACATATATTCACATGTTTTAAAGAATGTTAATAGAACATACTCAGTCAAACATGAATCTCTTCAATCTTAGTGGAATAGATGCTTATCTCACTTGTAAATAATGGTTATACAACAAAATGATACCCTAAAATGCTTACCGAGAAACAAAAGCAAGCCATATTCTTAGGATACACCTTTCTCCAAAAATCACACCAGAAAGACATACAAAAAATACAACATTTCGGCCGGGAGTTCGAGATCAACGTGGCCAAGATGGTGAAACCCCGTCTCTACTAAAAATACAGAAAGTAGCCAGGCATGATGGCGGGCACCTGTAATCTCAGCTACTTGGGAGGCTGAGGAAGGAGAATCACTTGAACCCGGGAGGCAGAGGTTGCAGTGAGCCAAGATTGCGCCACTGCACTCTAGCCTGGATGACAGAGCAAGACTCCATTTCAAATACATATATATATATAATTTAATTTATATATATTATATATAATATATAATAATTTATATATATAAATATATATAATTTCTAAATTATGAAGAAAATAGACATGCCAATTGTCTAAATAAGGCAAAATAAAATAAACTATGTACCAAGATTATTAAGTGCAAGAATGGCTGTACCGGATCCTTAGTACTTTTTTTTTCTTGTTTTTTTTTTTCTTTTTTGGTTTTGGTTTTGGTTTTGTTTTTGAGATAGGGTCTCACTCTGTCACCCAGGCTGGAGTGCAATGGCACAATCATAGATCACTGCAGCCTAGAACTCCTGGCCTTAGGTGATCCACCCACTTCAGCCTCCCAAGTAGCTGGGACTATAGGTATGTGCCACCACACCCAGCTAATTTTTTTTTTTTTTTTTGTGAAGACAGGGGTCTCACTCTGTTGCCCAGGCTGGTCTCAAGCTCCTGGGCTCAAGCAGTCCTCCTGGCTTGGCCTCTCAAAGTGCTGGGATTACAGGCGTGAGCCTCTGCACCTGGCCCTTGGTAGGTTTTAAGTCATATCTACCTGACAGAATTTCCTTCACATATTTAAAATTTTAATTATAGGAAAAAATGAAGTGGCTTATAATGATTAGGGGAAGTTGGAGATTTTAGTAGCAAAATGTAAGTTATCAGAATGGCTGCTCCCCAAGTAATGAAGCTAGAATAATAGAGGCAAGAAATGTGGCATTTTTAGCAATTGAATCTACAACTGATAGGAGAAAAAGAGAAAGAGCTCTGTAATATAGACAGGAGGTAGAACTCCTCAATGGCTCCCTCTAGATTTCTCTAGAATGAATTGATAAGGTCTAGAGCTCACAGACACCCCTAGTAGGCTCTTTCACATTTCAAAATAAAATATGAAATTATAGATGCATTTTAAGTATATCTTCACTCAGTCTGTTTACAAGATGCCAGCTTGACTAAGTTGCTCTTTATCTCTGGAAAAAAAAATTGAAAGTCCTGATTTCAAACCAGAGATGAAAATTAACCTATTCTTCCTACGGCAGACTCCTCTCTAAATGTAAAGGATCTCCAATTCTTTCTATTATACTATGGAAGTATACTTGACATGGTCAAAAAAAAAAAAAGAGAGAGAAAGTGCATATATATGTACCCTCTAGAGACTAATGGAAAAGTACCTAAGTGTGATGTGTAATAAATACCAATGTAATAGAAATACTGAAAGTAAGACTCAGTGTGAGTTGAAATTACTCAGAGAAGAATATAATATGAAGAGGTAGAGCTTGAGCCAGATTGTATAAGAACTGATGAGCGGTGAGGAGAGTAGGCTGCTACATGATAAGGAAGCTGCTACAGGGAAGAGGCTATTTTGGGATAAGGCTGGATGCATAAGTAAAGTTGAATATTGCAAGGAGTTGAATGACAAGGTGAGAACTCTATATGCATCCAATAAGGAATAATGACACAAGTTTCTTACTCATTTACAGGAGTAAACAACGGCTATTTTAGCAAGATAAAAATGATTACTCAAGATCTCTTTACAATATTGCTTTTGGATCTTTTCCAGATTAAACATAAATTGTTTTATTTCGTCATACTTCCTTTTACATAATTTCAAATTGCTTTCAAAGGCAGCAATTTCTGACAGCTATTTCTACCTATACTACTTAAGTAGGACATCCTCCTCCACGTAAGCTGAACAGACGTTGACAATCCAGCTGTCATAGAAACTGACTATTTTTGTGCTTTCATAAAATACATCAAGACTTTTTTCCAAACTATTTAAGAAAATAACATTCTGAACAGCTTCTGGTGGTAAAAAAAAAAAAAAAAAGTCACATAGGATGCCAAACTCATCTCTATACCTACAAAGCTGACTCAAAGAAAAAACCTGTTTGTTTTGGTTGGTGAAGCAACAGTATCAGTAAGTGCTTTGCAGAAAGATTCAGGCAACTGAGCTCTCCAGCACTACATGGAACTTCTGTGATTAAATAGAATCTCTGGCAGCAAAGCAGAGGTAACAACTGATCCATTAATCTATTCAATTAAAAGCTTATCTTTCTAAGATAGAAGGTTCCCATCTTGCACAGTTACAATGCAATTAAATTGGTAGTTTTACTTTATTATAATTATTCTAAAAACTCAGGCATGTAATTAATGCACAACAGGAAAGAGTCTAAGGGTTAAAGAAAAAATTTTAGCCACTTTCATTTATTTTGCTCCCCTTCTTCAAAGGTTGAAACCTTGAGAATAAAGAGATGTAAAATTTAGGAGCACAGTGAAATGATGGGCAGGAAAAGAAAACTATCAAGCACCTAGCCCAACCTTCAATTTTCTAAAGACTGTCATTTATGAAGAAACATTAATAAAATATGAAACAAACTTTGAGAATAAAACTGACGGTCTGGAATATCATGTTAAATGGCATCTAGAAACAAACCTTAATCTTTATTTTAAATAGTAATTAAGAATTACTATTAAATTAAATGAAGGAGAAATTTACCTTAACACCTTAAATTCATCATTAAGAGTTTTTCTTTTGGCACTTCCAGCTAATTCAACATATAAAGCAGTAAAGGATACTTACAGTGATTATACTAATAATATAAAGAAATCTGAAGGAAAAATACTACTTTTAAGTGAGTATTAAAATGTCAGTAGGAGACCCCTTTCTACATCCCCTCGGTAAGACGAATGATAATTTAAATTGATGTCATTGTACCTAGCATGGCCACAGTATTTGTATCAAACCATTTTGCTTTTTACTAGCTTGCATAAAAAGCTTGCGAATTCAGCAGCTAGTAGATTGTATGATGGAAAGAGATTTTGAAGGTGTGAGAAGACTTGAGTCTTAGGTCTGTCCCAAGCTCTTTGATCCTCAGTGAGCAGCTTACTCTCACTTCGCTATGAGAGTAAAACATCCGGTAAGATTTCCAAGAGGGCAGTGAGATTTCAGTGAGAATCAAATATTGGCTGTGCAAAAGAAGGAAACTAGATCCACAGCTTTCACCATATCCACAAATCATTTCAAAATGGATTAAAGACTTACATCTCAGACCTGAAACTGTGCAACTACTAGAAGAAAACACTGGGGAAGTGCTACAGGACATTGGTGTGTGCACTGATTTTTGGGGTAGGACCTCAAAAGCACAGGCAACAACAACAAAAATAGACAAATGGGATTACATCAAGCTAAAAAGCTTCTGCACAACAAAGAAAATAATTAACAAAGTGAAGAGACAACATAAAGAAAGGGAGAAAATATTTGCAAAATATCCATTCAACAAAAGATTAACAACCAGAATACATAAGAACTAAAAAAACTCAATTAGCAAAAAAAAAAAAAAAAGTCTTATTTTTAAATGGACAAAAGATCCAAATAGACATTTCTCAAAAGAAGACAGACAAATGGCTAACAAGTATATGAAAAAAAATCCTAAACTTCACTAGTCATTAGGGAGAGACAAATCAAAACCACAGTGAGATATTACCTCACCACAGGCAGAATGGCTATTATCAAAAAGACAAAAAATAACAAATGCTGGTGAGGATGCAGAAAAAGGGGAATGGTGGTACACTGTTGATGGGAATATAAAGTAGCACAGCCATTACGAAAAACAGTATGGAGGTATCTTAAAAAACTAAAAATAGAATTTTCATATGATCCAGCACTCTCATTGCTGGGTATATATCCAAAAAAAAGAACATCAGTATATCAAAGATATATCTGAACTCCCATGTTTATTGCAGCCCTGTTCACAATAGTTAAAACACAGAATCATCTTATATGTCTATCAACAGATTAACAAAGAAAATATGGAGGCCAAGGCAGGAGGATTGCTTGAGGTCAGGAGTTTGAAACTAACCTGAGCAACATAGCAAGACTCCATCTCTACAAAAAGTAAAAAAAGGAAAAAAAAAAATTAGCTGAGCATGGTGACACATGCTTATAGTCCTAGCTACCTGGGAGGCTGAGGCAGGAGGACTACTTCAGCCCAGGATTTCAGGCCTGCAGTGAGCTTTGATCACACCACTGCTCTCCAGCCTGGGCAACAGAGTGAGACCCTGTCTCTAAATTAATTACTTAACTAAAAATAAAAGAAAATGTGGTATACATACACAATGGAATATTATTCAGTCATAAAAAATGAAATCTTGTCATGTGCAACAGCATGGGTGGGACTGGAGGTCATTAGATTAAATTAAATAAGACAGGTACAGAAATAAAATACTGCATAATCTCACTCATATGTAGGAGTGGAAAAGGTGGATCTCACTGAGGCAGAGAGTAGAATGGTGGTTACCTGAGACTGGGAATGAAACGATGGGGAGGGATAAAGAGAAGGTGGTTAATGGGTACAAAAATATAATTAGATACAAGCAATTAAGTTAATATTTAATAGTATAGCAGGGAAATTATGGTTAATAATTTATTGCATATTTTAAAATAGCTAGAAGAAAGGAATTGTAACGTTGCCAACACAAAGAAAAATGTTCGAGGGGACGGATATTCCAGTTACCCTGATTTGAACATTACACATTGTATACACGTATCAAATAGCATATGTATCCCAAAAATATATACAACTATGATATATCCAAAAAAGTAATTAATTACTTTTAAAAAGACTCTTCCTTATTTTCCAGCATACTTTGCCTCTGGTACCCTCTGGGCAGAAATACTAAGTGACACTCATAACTACTCCGGACAAGTATGCTCAGGCTGGAGCAATTTCTAAAATTAAGAATTAAGTAGTATGTTCCAGGCTCTCTTGGGTTCTCAAGTCAAGCACTGCCTTATCTAGACCCTGTAGACCAACACGCCTACCCAGGATCTGACTACCCCGAGCGTTATCAAGCAGGAGTGACTCTATCAAGTACAGAGTCTAGGGAATGAAGGTGGCCAGAATCAGGCACTTCTGAACACCAAAGCAGAGACAAGTAAGAAGGGATGACGTGGTGCAGAGCAGGAAGCACAATAGGCCACTGCCCAAAAAGTGACTCATATTCCACAGGCAAAATTCTGACTTTGAGTCTTAAAAGAACAGCATCTTTATTATGCCTCCATCTTTTCTTGGTTTGGTTTGATAGCAGCGTGAAAATCTATAATAGTCAGATGGAAAATATTTCACAGTTGAAAACAAATTAAAATATTTCTTCCAGATGTAAATGTCCCCATATCGAAGAAGCTAGATGGGTCACCCGGACCAGATACAGCTAGATACAGAGATAACCATCAAGATAAAGAGAGACCCACACCAATTTAAAGATTGAGATGCCTTATGTCTGTCAAGCCTCTCAACCATTAAGAAACATTGGCTTTCTGAATGCACCTCCAAGGAGTTCAAAGTCCAGTTCTCTTTCTCTGCATGAGTTAACATGCAGATGACAAAACTGATTTCAGTTCCCCAAATCTCTAAGTGCTCAGAAGGAACTTATCACCTTGGCCTATAATTTTGTTTTGACTGTAAATCATTCTTATTACCATTTTAAAAAATGGCCCCCTTAAAAAAATATGTATCCAAGGTATATAGCAAATTTCTGGGTTTCCTATGGTACAGATTGTAAAAGTTTCACTTTTACATGCATTTTATATGACAACAGTTGCAAATTATGAGGGTCTCATAAGATATCACTTTCTTTAGATACTACAAGGTATACTACAACTAAAGGCTAGAAATCTGTCTTTGAATTTTCAAAAGTGAGGAACTCTACAAGAGTTTGCCAGTGACAAAGTTGCATTTTATCACTATTAATTATTCCCCTTTTCCAAACTATTCATAATCTTCTCATCTAGGACATGCTCTGTATTGGGAAGATTCTTGGAATAGTCAGGTCTAAACACTAATGAATTCATCTTGCCAATAACGAGACTAAACCCGAACCCATTTTTATCCTCCTTCTACCACCACCATCCATACTGTTAGTTTTATAGTTACCTCTTAAAGACACTCAGGGAACACGTACTGGGGCTCTTCATCCCGTTTACATTGTCTAATGATTTAACAATGTTCCCATCTTAAAATCATAGTCAGAGGTTCCTCAAGCCAAATTTCGGGAATAACCAAGAACTCTCGGCTATATTAACATTGCCAGTAAAACGTCTCCTTCCAAACAGAAGGGGGAATGAGTTGAAGTGAAAACAATGCCTTTACCTGCTGCACACTCGCGACTCTCATATAGGAGTCCAAGACGATCAACAGAGGCACATGGATATTTTTGCCTTGAAATAACTTGGAGGCTGGAAAACAAGTGGGTGGGGAAAAGAAGCAAAGTCACAATCCACAGCACCCCCTTTCCTTTTCAGTCTGAAAACGGGAGAAAAGTCAAAAAGGTGAAGACCTTCCTGGAATTCTCACCTGCTTTCCGCCCTAAGGAAAGGATATGGGGGTTTGTGGCTCCTTAAGAGTCCGGGTTTAAGCAGCGTCAAGGGGAGGAGGACAAAGTTTGCAAATGTGAGGAGGGGGAGAAAGTTTGCAAAAATAAAAGCACAGTTTCTTTTCAAGTGATTACCGTGCTCGGAGTACGTGAACACCAGCAGATCCTCCAGGATTTGGACCAGCGTTTCTATCTGTTTTCCTTCCTGGACATTGTTCAGCCTGACTATCAACTTCTTCAGAGTTTCCTCGTCCTCCTCGCACCCCTGACAGCTGCCACTAGCCATGGTGGCCCCTGCTTCCAACCCGCCGCCCTCCCAGCATGAACGGCCGCGGCTCAGGGAACCGGCAGGGGCGCCGGCCACAGCTCCCCGGGGGCGAGCTCAGCTCACCGCCCGCAGCCAGCGCTCCCCGCGGGCCCCATCCGCCCCCACGCCCGCCTGTTTATGAGGAAGGCGGCGGCTCCCCGCCCCGCGTTGCCCTCCCTCTCCGGAGCCCTCCTGCTCGGCTTCCTCCTCCCCCACTCAGGCCCCAAAACGAGCTCAGGAGCCTCCCAGAGGCTCCGCCGAGGCAACGGGCCGCGCAGAACTCTGGCGGCGGCCGTGTGGCTGCTGGAGCCGGGCCTGGCCGGGATGACCGTGACCGTGGCCCCCACGCACGCCTAGACCGGACCCCGGGCGGGCGCCGCCTCCTGGGACCAGATTCCACTCCAGCGGCGGCGCGGCCGGGAGTCGCGCAGGAAGAAACTGACTCAGCGGACTCCCCCGAGTCCCCAGGCCTGGAGCCCCGCAGCGGAGGCGCGCAGTGCGCAGCCGGACCGGCCACCCTCCGCTACCCGCCAGCCGGGAATCCTGCGGCCCCACGGAAGGTCTGGGAACTGGGAGCAGGAAAAATGAAAGCCGCCTATCTCCAGATCTAAGAATAGAAATCAGGGCGCTGGGAAAAAAGGACACCGCCCAGATGGCCCCTTCGACGAATACATTGTCTTTAGAGTTCCCCCTATAGGGAGATGAGCAATTTCCCCCAAAGGATGGAGAGAGAGGTTAGCCATGAAAACTGCCCCCGCTACTGTCTTTTTTATGATTTTTTGTGACTGTTAGTGGGAGAGGAAATAAACAGTTTCCCTGTGAGTTATCTGAAGCTCTGGTCACCAAAAGGCCACTAAATTAACTTTTGGAAATTTGAGTTGCACTAGGCAGGGTTCTGATACTTGGGACACCTGAAAAGTAATCAGCTCTCAGAGCTATTAGAACTGAGACAAAGGACAGAGTACATGAAATGAAAGGTGAAAAGGTGAGAGAAGCAAACCTTCTCTTCTCTTGGTGTTCAGAAATACTTATGAGTACGGGTGTCTATAACCCCAAAGTTTTTTGGTTTTGTTTTTTGATTGTTTGTTTGTTTGTTCTGTTAAGTACCTAAGTAATGTGTTTTTAGGAAAAGAAGCCTAGCAAGAACATTGTAGACAAGGCTAGGCAAAGATGATCTATCCTTCAGGTGATGTGTCTGTCCTCAAGGTCATTTACAAAGAAGAGGATTGGACTGGAAGTTACTACTTCTCAATTTTAGTTTTGTTTTCACATCTGTTACTTCAATCCTGATGACAATTCTGAAATGGATACAACTACTACTATGTATCCTTCTTTCACTAATGAGGAAATTGAGATCTGGAGTTGAGAAGTGAAGAGCTTTGCTGGAGTCACAGAGGTGAGAAGTTGAGAGCCAGTAATTCAACCCAGCAAATCTCCTAACTCCAGGTAGAAGGTTCTTCATGCTCTACCACTTTAGTAAGAATGCTCTAGACTTTGTTAATTCATTAGATTAGCAAGATAGCAAATTCCTACTCAACCTGGATATTGGGTCTATGTCTTGCTGTGATAGAGTCTTCAACTTTTACAGAGACATGCTGAAATATTTATAGTTGAAATGGTTAGGATTTGTTTCAAAGTCATCCAGAGGAGGAGGAAAAGATGAAATGTGTGGAGGTAGAGATAACGATAATAACTTTTGAACTGATAATTGTTGAAGATAATAAGAGATGGGTTCATGTGGTCTGTTCTACTATTCTGTCTATATAAAATTTTCCATAATTTAACAAAAAACTCCCAATCTTACAATATTTATCAGACCTACAGTGTATTATTTTCTAAGTTGTTTCTAAACTTGTTTCCATTTCTGATGACTTAATCAATGTCTCAAACATTTCTAGGCATTCTCCATCTTATGCATTCCTTCTGTTCCTCTGCATTAGTTTCTCCCTTCCTGTTCTACTTAATTACAACCTTGCAAGAAATTAAAACCTACCTCCCTTCCAAAGAAAAATAAATCTAAATTAAAAGATGTCTCCTAATTTCCACAATTCATTCATCCATCTATTGCCTATTTATTATCTACTCTATATTGGCCAGACTGTGAGTAGGCAGTATGAAAATATGAATTATTTGTTGGGAGCATTCTCCCATGAACTACTGCAGTGCTAAGGTAAAGTATTCTCTTAGCTTTCAAAAATGTTTAATTGATTGACTGAAATTCCAAGATGTATCAACTCTTCAGGTAGTTAACAAGCCTGAAAATGAAGTAAAGCACGAATTTATGGTGGAAGCAGTGTTCAGTGGAGAATAAAAGGGTGCTAGAAAACTTGGCTAACTTCCTGAAAAGAAAAAAAATAAAACTGACATTACTAATTACAGCAAGCATCAAATAGATTAAAAAGTTAAATAAAAATAACTTCAAAAATAAAATATAAATTAATAGTTATATAATCTTGAATAAGGAAACATAAAAACAAAAAAGAAATCACATAAGGGTAGTATATGTGACTCCATCAAATTTAAATTTTCTGCAGTCAAAGAAAAAATACCCAATAATGAAACTAGAAGTCAAATGGCAAACTGGAAGAAGAAATTTGAAACACATATGATGAAACACAATTTGCCTTCAACTTTCAAAAGTTCTTATAAATCACTGGGAGGAGGGTATTATGCCACAGACAGACCAGGAAAAAAAAATAATAAACTAAGGTTTTCAAAAGGAAATTCACTTTGAATGACCAATAAGTATTTTTTAATGTCATCATTATAAAAAAATTGTGTTCCTAAACATGAGTGATGCACAAGTATAAAGTGCAATTGTGTGTGTGTGTGTGTATGATGGCAATGAAAGAGAAACCTTGAAAATAAATTAACAAATATTTACAAAACCTTTATGAATAAATTATTGAACTATGTTAAAAGGCATTAAAAAGGCATGAATCAATTATTAATATCACATTAATTAATGGGAAAATTAAATTCAAAAATATGTCAATTCTCTACAAAGTAACAAAAAACAATGCAAGATTAGTGAAATTCTCAACAAGATTTACATAGATTTCAGCAAGATCAAAAGGCCTAGTATAGACTAGACACTTCTGAAGAAGGACAAGATGGGAGAATTGCCATCTTGTCCTATTGGATGTCCAATTGACATCCATTCAGAGTATGTAGTAGCCTTTCTCTATCAATTTCCCAAGAAGTAAAAAGTACTCCTCGGATGAAAGCGGGGAGCCCTGAAAGCATATAGTTTACCCAGCAGGCAGTCTTTCTATGAATTAGAAAAAAGTGCCCCGCCTTCTAGGTAGACACAGCCTTATGTCTGGGTATATCAAGCAGGATTTGGATTTCAGTCTCTACCCTGGTGTTCTGATGGAGGACACAACTTGTACAGTATAGGAAGCATTATATTTTTTTGAAGCTATAGAAATTAATTGGCATGTTATTGACACAGCTATACAAAGTGACCAATGAAAGAGTATAGAAAACCCAGAAACGCATCTTCACATATATGGAAATGATATATGAGAGATGTTGCATTATGTATCAGTGGAAAAAAAAGGGCAGTTTGATAAGTGAATCTGAGACCACTGCTTGTGGAAAAAGCATCAAATCATTATGCCTACCTCACACCATATTCAAAAATAAATTCCACATGGATTGAACATTTTTGTATAAAAAATGAAAACAGGCCGGGTGCAATGGCACATGACTGTAATCCCAGCACTTTGGGAGGCCCAGGTGGGACGATCACTTGAGCTCAGGAGTTGGAGACCAGCCTGGCCAACATGGTGAAACCCCGTCTCTACTAAAAATACACAAATTAGCCGGCTGTGGTGGCATGTGCATGTAATCCCAGCTACTGGGGAGACTGAGGCAGGGGAATTGCTTGAACCCGGGAGGCAGAGGTTGCAGTCAGCCAAGATCGCACCATTGCACTCCAGCCTGAGTGAAGAAGTGAGACTCCGTCTCAAAAAAAAAAAAAAATTTTTTTTTTTGAAAAAAATATAGAAAACTATCTGACCTTAAGAGGGAAAGAAACAAAACAAAAATTACAGTTCAGGCCAGGTATGGTGGCTCACACCTGTAATCCAAGCACTTTGGGAAGCCAAGGTGGGAGGCTTACTTGAGGCCAAGAGTTAAGACCATCCTGGGAAACATACAGAGACCTTGTCTCTACAAAATATTTAAAAATTAGCCAGGTATGGTAGTGCATGCCAGTAGTCCTAACTTCTCAGGAAGCTTGAGGCAAGGGGATCACTTGATCCCGGGAGTTATAGGTTACAGTGAACTACAATTGTGACACTGCACTCCAGCTTGAGGAACAGAGCAAAGCCCTGTCTCTAAACTAAAAAAATTAAATAAAATAAAATCACAGTTCATATAGGAAAAAATTATTAAATTTACAGACATTAAAATCTAACACTATACAAAAGACTCCATCGACAAAGTTAAAAGATGACCATAAGCTGGAAGGTTTTTGAAAAGCATATAAGAATTAAAAATTAATAAGAAGAATATATAAAAGGAACTATCACAAATTATAAATGAAAAGATAAATATCCTAGTTTTTATATAAGTTTAAAAAATATGGCCAGGCACGGTGGCTCATGCCTTAATCCCAGCACTTTAGGAGGCCAAGGTGGGTGGATCACTTGAGACCAGGAGTTTGAGACCAGCCTGGCCAACATGGTGAAACCCTGTCTCTACTAAAACTACAAAAATTAGCCAGTTGTGGTGGTGCATGCCTGTAATCACAGCTACTTGGGAGGTTGAGGCAGGAGAATTGCTTGAACCCAGGAGGTACAGGTTGCAGTGAGCCAAGATTGCACCACTGCACTCCAACCTGGGCCACAGGGCGAGAATATGTCTAAAAAAAAAAAAATATATATATATATATACATCTATATATATATATATATGGCAATATGTAGAAGAGGAAAGGCCAATAAACTTAATGAACCTATCCAAAGATGCTCAATTACACAAGTAATCAAGGAAGCAAAAATTAAAGCCATAATGAGATACCATTTCACAACCACCCAATTAACCACAAACTTAAAGTTGGATAATACCAGTAACTACTGGCTGGGATGTGGAGCAACTAGAATACTTTTTGTAGTTCTGGTAAGCGTGTAAATCAGAGCAAGCACCTTGGAGAGCAAATGGCAAAATCTAGGAAAGCTGATGTGTCTATCCTATGACCTGACATTTTCACTCTAAGGCTGTTTCTTAGAGAAGTTCTCAAATGTACATAAGGACATTTATGTAAGAATCTTCAGTGTATCATTTTTTGCTTATAATGAAAATGTAGACCATATGAATATCTATCAACACTTAAAGTGAATATATTCATATAATGAACTTTTATAAATCTGTGAAAACTATTAAACTAGAGCTCCATATATCAGTGGCTAAAGGGCAAAAAATTGTAATACTGGACTTTTTACAAGTTGCAGGGGATACTTATAGCATGATATCAGTGCTCCAATGCTATAAAATATGCAAAGTTTCATATACTTTAGGGATATATATATATATATGTATAAAAGTATAAAAGTTATACTTGGGAATAATATTTACCAAATTCTAGCTAGTGGTTATCTCTGGGGAAAAGAAAATAGAAATGCATCCAGGAAGGATATTTTACAGGCTACAAGTGTATCTGTAACTTTCATTTTCTTTAAGCTTGTCGTTGGGTACGTGGGTATTCATTATATTATTACCCGTATTCTGTTTCTAACTTATTTCATAATAAACATAATTAAACATATTTTCAACTTCACTGATGCTCAAAGTAATAAATCAACAAATTAACCCTTTTCATTCACCAAATTATTAAAGAAGTCTTTGAAATTTGTGTGGGAGTTTCTTATGAGGAAATAACAAATTATTCACAATATATGAGAAAACGATATCATAAAATTCCAGAATTTTGATCCAAATTTTCCAAAAACACCCAAAAAAGTGCATGCCTAATAAAACTACTGAAAGTAGATAAGACACACATGTAACAATGCTTCATGTTAGACAATGACATAAACAGTTAATTAACATAGTTTTGTATATGTGTTATATACTGTATTCTTACAATAAAATGAGCTAGACAAAAAATGCTATTAAGAAAAATTTAAGGAAGAAATAATATATTTACCGTTTATTAAGTGAAAGGGGATCATCATAAGGTCTTCATCATCATCATCTTCACATTGAGTTGGCTGAGAAGAGGAGGAGGAGGAGAAGAACTTGGTCTTGCTCTCTCAGGGGTGGCAGAGGTGGAAGAAGAGGTACAGAAGGTGGAAGAGGAGCCACAGAGTGAAGGCATCTAAGGCTTATATGTGGAGCTACACAGTTCAATCTCGTGTCGTTTAAGGGTCAACTGTACTTCATTGATAACTGAAAATTCCAGGAGGACATCCTGGATTTTGTTCTATACCAACTCTTCAAAACAGTTCCTGGCACACAGGAGCCATTAGAGGAATAGTTGTTACTTAGATGAATAACTGAATGAATGGAAATGAAGACCAAAAGAATAAAATGATCTTCCCAAAGGCATCACTAAGAGGCAGAACTGTACCGTGTGATGCCAGGTTCCCAGTCCAAATTTTTTCCATCACTTTATTGTTCTTAGGTGAGTTTCATTAAAGCAGAGATAAGCTATCTAATTGCTGAAACTGCACTTATCCTTTATCATCTGTGCCCTATATATACTGAAAAAAAAAATAACTTTTTTTCTGGTTTCTGAACTAGAGAAAAAAATTACAACTGTGCTGTGGTATGATATTCTCATATCAGTTGAAATAATCACTCATTACAGTCAAATCCGAGTCACTCTGAGATTGTAACAGCAGAGTATCCACAGTCTTCGTGCCTGGTTCCCTCAGAAAAGCAGTCTTCCAAAATTATATGGCAATATTACATTCTAGTTTAAAAGTTTTAAAAGTGCATGTGTACAGTAAGTGTATCAGAGAGAACTAGAATGGTGCTGAAACCAAGCCATTGTCTATTTCACCCAAAACAGATCATTGCCTTTATGTTGCTGGCTATATTATAGGTAAAGAAATATTTATTGGATTAAATTAAATTATTAGTCATGATATTTAATCTCTGCGTGGTATTTAATCTCTATTATATTAAGAACAAGAATAAAATGATGAATCTTTTTATCACCTTTCTTTATAGGAAAAAAGTAACTTGAAATTTCTTTTTGTAGAAACATTGTTTTTTCAAGTCAATAACTTTAAAATATCCTTAGAATATGGTTTTATGACCTTACCAAAGGTAATTATAAAATAAAGACACAAATATGCTTATTTTCCAAATGAAAAAAATATGTTTGGATTATATCCTTCACCACTGGTACTAGACTTTCTGAAAAATCCAGATTGTTTTTTTTTTACTATCATATGGATGATTTTAATTAAACCTGCTATTAGGAGCACACATCTTTCTAGAGTATATTAAATACGATTTTTTTACTTTGTTTAGAGTACTGTGTGAAATTAATAAGAAGGCAAATTCTGACAAGAATTTATATAGAAAGAAGTATATTTATATATAGAAACAAGTATTTCCCAGGGTATTTATTAAATCAACAACTGTTGTGTACCTATTGTTTGTGGACTCTGCTCTGTGTGTTGGGAATGCAAAAGACCCAATCTCTACCCTGAAGCAGCTCACAATCTAGTGAGACAAATACTCAAACAATTAAGAAGCAATACAACACTGTTACATTATAATATACAATAGTAATTGCTATAAGGGGAGAAAGGGAAAGTTTCTGAAGACTGCCTAGAAAGTCCTGAGTTTGATGGACTCACCATGCTTAGAAAGGAAGAAAGAGAGGAGACTCAGGAATGTTAAGATGTGAAAGAGTAAAAGGAGGCTCACGAGGTACAGGTAGAGGGTGAGAGGAGAAAAAAGGAGTACAGGCAGGTACTTAAAAAGAGAAGTGTTTACCAGTAAGGTCAAAAGCAGGAAGAACTGAAAAGTGCCCTTGAGATTGGGTAACAGTGACCACCTTACTGAGAACAGTTCTGCACAGTAGTGAGCTCTGAAATCCAAATGTAGTATGCTCACTGGGCTGTGAATGGGAATGGATGACTGTTTTACAGGCAAAGTTAATCTTCAGGTGTTTTTTTTTATATTAATGAGGTGACTTTTTTCCCATTGTAAGTATCTTTAAGAAGAGTATTTCTGAATCTACTTCTTCCCTCTTTTTATTATCTCTACATTACCATTGTCACCTTTTCCATAAAATCAGTGTTTCTCTCCAAGTAAAAGCAATAACCCTGCTAAAACACAATTTAAGTTGCTATAAACAATTGAAAACATACTTGTTTTACTGTACACCAGAAAAGGAACATTAAACCAATAAGAACGTTGACACAGTCCCCTCCACCACGGAGGTATGTTGTAATTAGCAGCCAGAACATGGGAACTATAGAGAGAAACTCCTCACCCCCATAAGATCTTGGGGAAAAATTGAAGGATAAAATCAACAAAAGCAGATCAGCTTAAAACTAATACATTAAAATCACTTTGAAGAAAGATAACTGTACCCAGGCAGGCAACAGTATATTTAACTGATTAAATGTATTAACATGTCTAAAGAACAAGTGTATTTTCTGAAAGGGATTGACCACGAACACACAGAAAAAACAAGCAGCAAACTTGAGTAACTGCCATCTAGGAAAAGTCCCTGTTAACATAAATTTTGGTAGAAAAGTGGAGGAAAAGGAGACTGAACTGTTGGAAAGCATGTCTTCACTACTGGATTTTGGACACTTGGGTGAAGCTACCCTATTACCAAAATTAATGAACAAATGCATTCAGCAATTGTTTACTGAGAATCTGTTACTCACCAGGCACTGGGGATACAAAAATAGACACAGAGTTTATGATCTAGGGATGTTATAGTGCTGAGTAATACAGGTGTTGCAATGAGGGAATGAGAATACATTAAAATGAGGTTACTATGAGAATACATTTAAAAGGGGAGCTTTTTAGAATAAGATATAAAATGAGAGAAGGCTTTCTTCTAGCCTGTGTTCCTGGCACAAACATGAAGGCAAAAGAGAGCAAGACAGGCATTCTAGAAACTCAAAATGATATTCAGTATGGCTAGAGCTAGGAATGCAAACCAGAGAGTTGTTATAAGTTGTTTTCCCCCAGAAGCAGATTCTCAGAAATAGAGATTAGTGTGTAGAAGGTTTATCTTTACCAGGTAATACGGAAGCGAAGGGAAGGAAGGAAATGCGATTGAGAGGAGAGAAAAGTCGGGCTGTGATAGTCTTAATAGAGGCCTCAGCCAAACCTACCAGGAGCTCTGAAGCTGAGATGACCCTTCAGAGCTGTCCTGAATTGAAATGACAGGACCAGCTCTCTACAATAACTTCATGTATATCAGCCATTTGATACATGGAACTCCAAAAACGGATGACAGCTGAGGGCTGACTACCAACAGCAGTGCCAGTAGCTGTCAGAATAAGCCTTTCAGTCTGGAAGGCAGATCTGGCAGCTGGAGGACAGCATGATTGTAAGTGAGAGGGGAGATAAAGCTGAGAAAGTAGCCAAGGCCACACCAGGATGGGTCTTGTAAGTCATGTTAGGGGCTTTGGACTTTATCTAAACAAAACAAGGTGGCCACTGCAAAGTATTCCTTAAGATAGTGAGTTGCAAATATTCGTATTTTAAGTGATCACTATGCCAGTGTTTATTCTTTTAGGGTGGGAAAAGAGACAAAAATGACAAGATTGGAGGAAGAGGAAAAGAAAGTATGTTAGGTGGCTATTGAAGGGATCCAGGAGAGAGCTGATGGCAGCCTGAATGGGGCCAAGGCAATAGAATTGGAAAACAGTTAATGGATTGAGACAAATTTCAGTCACAGAATGGGTTACATTGGTTTTCTGATTTTTTTTTTTTTTTTTTTTTGGAGACGGAGTCTCGCTCTGTCGCCTAGGCTGGAGTGCAGTGGCACGATCTCGGCTCACTGCAAGCTCCGCCTCCCGGGTTCACGCCATTCTCCTGCCTCAGCCTCTCCGAGTAGCTGGGACTACAGGAGCCCGCCACCATGCCCGGCTAATTTTTTGTATTTTTAATAGAGACAGGGTTTCACCGTGGTCTCAATCTCCTGACCTCGTGATCCGCCCGCCTCGGCCTCCCAAAGTGCTGAGATTACAAGCGTGAGCCACCGCGCCCGGCCTGGTTTTCTGATTTTATGTGAGGGTGCAAAGTAAGTAATATGAATGCTTACAAAATAAGTGATAGTGATGGTATTCACCAAGCCAAGTACCACCAGAGATGGAACAAGGCTCAGTGGGGGAGGGGTGGAGATAGGAGTAACTAGTTCAATTTTAGAACCCTGGATGTTATGTGTGAGTAGCATATCCAAGAGGTACGTGGCTATACCTTCAGGTCAGGAGTTAAGAGAGAAAAAAATGTAGCTTCTGGTAGGTTTGCCTCCAATTTAAAAATAATAAATTATTCTTAGGAAAAACTTAAATATCTCAGAGAAAGCCATAGAGTAGGAAAAGAACACCTAGGACAGAGCTCTAAAAAATACTGTCTTTGTCTGTTTGGGCTGCTATAACAAATTATATTAGAACAGGTAATTTATAAACAACAGGATTTATTGCTCACAGTTCTGGAAGCTGGGAAGTCCACTATTAAGGCACCATCAGATCTTTTGTCTGGTCAAGACCTGTTCTTCCAGATGGTGCCTTCTTGCTGCATCCACACATGGCAAAAGGGGTGAACGCTGTGTCTTCACATGGTAGAAGGGACAAATGCTATGTCCTCACATGGCAGAAGGTGTAAAAGAAACTAGTGCATTCCTTTCAATCTCATTTATAATGGCACTAATATCATTCATGAAGACTCTACCCTCATGAATCACCTCCCCAAATCCCCACTTATTAGTAGTGTATCACAATGGGTAGCAAGTTCCAACATATGAATTTAGGGGACATCAACATTCAGACCATAGCAGATACCAACATTTAAGGAACGGAAAGAAAAGGACATTTGTAAGGACAAATAAGCTCCAGGAGCTAATGTGCCACCATGTCTCTTAGTGTCAGTGGCAGGGCCATAGTGGTTTGCTTGCCAAGAGCTATTACAGAAGGGTAATGTGGGCTGAAGCCAGCCCACAGTGTTCATGAGTCAGTGAGTAGAAAGTCAGGGCCTATGCTACGGTTTGAATGTATGTGCCTCCCCAAAATTCATACACTGGACTCTAAGACCCAATGTGACAGTATTAACAGATGGGGCCTTTAAGAGGTAATTAAGCCATGAGGATTCTGTCCTCATGAATGGGAATAGTAGGCTTATAAAAGGGCTCAAGGGAACTAACAAGGCCCTTCTTGCCTTTCTACCATTTTAGAACACAGCAACAAGGTACATTGATCTTGGGCTTCCCAGCCTCCAGAACTATGAGAAATAAATTTATTTTGTCAATAAATTACCCAGTCTAAGGAATTTTGATATAGCAGCAAAAATGGACTAAGACAGTCAGGTCCTGATGACATGTGCCAAAGGTAGTCAGAGCACAGCTTGGTTTTATACATTTTAGGGAAACATGAGACATAATCAACATATGTAAAATTAACATTGATTTGGACCAGAAAGGCGGGACAACTTGAAGTAAAATCAAAACAACTTTAAGCAGGGAGATGGCTTCCAGGTGACAGAGAGGTGAGAGATAAATGTAGGCCACATTACTCTGAAGTCCATACATTGATAGGCAGGTATGAAAGTGGCTTATGTATGTAAATAGATTGCTGTTATTTTCCTCTGAAGTTTAAGTTGTTTAGCTTCAGTTCGCAGGGCTTTATGAAAGAACATCTTAGTTTTTAGTAATTTCAAATAAGGAAAAATGGAAAAAAGAAGAAAAAAATTGAAAACATTATTTTGCATACTAATAGCTAAGAAAACTTAGAATTCTGTCCAAACTGCAAAAAATAATAAAAATTTAAAAATGTTAGGCAAGACTATAATTTAACAAAGGTACACTATAGTTTTGAAACATAATTTTTCTCTCTCCAGTTTCCCATTTTTACTAAAGATGAATCATGGTAGGGCTGGTTTGCTTTGTTATACTTGGCCTAATTGTTTGCATACAGTGCAGCAAAGTAATTATTTATTACATATGCTTTTAAATTGGCTTTGAGGGAACTGCGTTCCTCAGGAGGAATCTCAGATAAGACTTTTTTAAAGCCGAGCCCACCCATGGATTTGTGCCATTAAATACCCATGAGATGGATGATTCTCTCCTTTTGAAGTTCCATGATAAACCAGGGCTCCTGGGCCCGATAGAAAGTGACATTCTTTACCTACCCCAGGTCAGGAACCCTGTGCAGCAGCTGTGTAGAAAAAGGTATGAGGTTAGTTTTTCCAAGGGGCTTTTATTGGCTCTGTAAGTCAAGTTTGATTCCTTAAAGGAAATCACACCATTCCAGTTAAAGCATTGGTAAAATAACCAGTTTCTTCAATTGCGTCCTGTTACAAATGAAAACAGATTTTTATTGCACTTATACAAATAACTGTGTTATTGTAAGTTAAGAACACTCATAAATAGTTTCCAAATTCTGGAGAAATCAGGCAGAGAGAAACAAATATACTTCAAATTTCGTTTATAGGAGAATACTTGCTAAAAGCTGTAAAGAGCTTAAAAGAAAATTTTTCTTGACTCTGAAAAACAAAACAAAGGATCAGCAACTTTTTAACCAAGAAGTTTAAAAGATTACTTTAGTCTTCTATAAGTTCAGTTCACACAGTTTACTCCTGTTCTGCTTGATATTCATGAACATTTCGGTTGTCCACGAGAGTCCTGAAAGTTTTTCCTCTATTCTAATGTCACAATCTCCCAAGTTAACAGAAATCTGCACTTAGGAACACCTGTTAGAGTTCTATAGCTGATTATAAAGTCACCTTTTAAGGAGGACCAAAATAAGACAACAATTGTCCATGGGTGACAAAAGGTTTTAGGGCAGCCATAGCTAAAGACACAACTGACAAGCAAATTTGTTACCTCTGTGCCACACAACAATTTAACATAACAATAAAAATTATGACTGATAATGTACACCAAGTCATATCAGAATTATAGGAGTTTCCCATGATTTGGGGATGCATACCAATAACACATTTATACAAATACAGCCTAAAGAAATCAAACACAGGCCATGCCTGGTGGCTCAAGCCCGTAATCCCAGCACTTTGGGAGGCTGAGGCGGGTGGATCATGAGGTCAGGAGATCGAGACCAGCCTGGCCAACATGGTGAAACCCCATCTCTACTACAAATACAAAAATTAGCCAGGTGTGGTGGCAGGCGCCTGTAATCCCAGCTACTCAGTAGGCTGAAGCAGGAGAATCACTTGAACCCGGGAGGCAGAGGCTGCAGTGAGCCGAGATCACACCACTGCACTCCAGCCTGTGCAGCAGGCCAGGCTCTGTCTCAAAAACAACAACAACAAAAAAAAACCATTCATATTTGACAATGGTTCCTGTACAATTTTTATATCAAATAAGCCAAATTATGTCATTAATGGACTTTAGGGGACCTAATATCTTAAAGGATTAATTAGATCAGAAGACATAATTTATAATTTGATTTTGGACAGTTTATTAAATATCAAAGAATTAAAACGCTTGATATCACAGGTCATTGTAAAATAAGTCATTCATTTGACAAAAGTGATAACTCAAAAATTTCAAAAAAAGAGACAAAAACTTTCATTCTTTGAGAGGAGACTGAATTTTCCAAATAATAAGCCCTAATAAAAACAGCATGAAGCCAATTAAATTTGCTTTTCAAAATTTTATAAACAATCTACAAAATTTTAATCTTGACCATGAGATATAACTTTCATAAACCTTTTATAAACTTTATTTAGGAGTCAGCTAATGCTTCAAGAAAACCGTGTTAATCTGACACGGGCCCATATGCTGGTCTTGCATCAGTGTGCCTTTGACATTAATGATTAATTTATAGAGAAACTGAACTCATTATCTCTTAAAATTGACTCTTACATTCTCACACGCCCACCTTTTCCACGATAGTCCCCGGGCCTTGAGGAGTTGAATAGCTTTAATTTCTGGCTCTGTGTTTCAGGAATGCAGTTTATTTTGATTGGCATCTTGTACTGGGCCTGAAGATGGGGCTTTAATTGCTGTCAGTGTTTAAAATTTAGCAGGACTTGGTGTCCCTTTGTGGACCCAGGAGTCAAAGCCCTGTAATTCAATGTCATAAGTACTTTGAAAGTGCATACAAAGAGATACACAGATGTAATAATCTGAATTTTAAATTTTTTTTAATTTTTATTTTTTTTCCTAAGCAACTGGAAGCAGGGAGGGGGCTTCCAGGTCACAGATGGGTGAGAGACAAAAATGGCTGCATTCTTTTGAGTTTCTGATTAGCCTTTCCAAAGGAGGCAATCAGTTATGCATTTATCTCAGTGAGCAAAGGGAAAACTTTGAATAGAATCGGAGGCAGGTTTGCCCTAAGCAGTTCTTAGCTTGAATTTTCCCCTTAGCTTAGTGATTTTGGAGGCACAAGATATTTTCCTTGATAACATACAATATTATGTAATATACAAATTCTAATATCATTAACATATTATATATTATAATACATAAATATAATATATAATTTAATATACAATAAACAAATACAAAATAAATGTTATACTATATACTTATATATAACATATGTATTATATATGTATGCATGTATATATGTATGTTTATTATATGCAAACTTATCACACATACACATATGATTGATATATATGTGTGTATATATAAATTTGAAAGAGAAAAAGAGGAAAAGTAAACTTTAAATAAAACAGTGTGTTTTAGATGTTAATTTCCAAATGCTTCTAGAAGCTGCTACCCATTTTAGCTTGTGCCTGAGGGAAGTGGTTCTGATCTTTGCCCACCTGCAGTATCTCCAATCCTGTATCTAACATTATTAACATCTTGGGCCATCTGGCCAAATCTTTACATAAGGAAATCAAGAAGTAGCAGGATTTTGTGGTTGTCTTCTCTGTTGAAAAATTATTTTGGATATTTGTTCTCTGTATATTTCCTTCCACTTCCTATTTGTAACTGATTATTCATGCCTTTTATGTTTCTTGCCCGAGATTTATGGGGCTTGAGAACAAGATGCCTTCCTGGCATTTGTTATTCTAAGGCCTGTCCTATTTTGAAAGGTTAAGTGCCAATGAAAGGGGGACGGTGCATTCAGGGGAGAAATGAGAAGGAAGTGGAGGAGGTAAATTTTTTCTAAGATCGAAAAAAAGGTCAGAATTGATGAAGGTAGGGTGAACTGGAGAAGGCGAGGCAGTGACCAGACTTCAGAGCAAATTCCTTGCAGGAATAACTAGGAAGATGGGGCTCTGGGCAGGGGCTCCCCAGAAGCAGATCAGATTATTGAAACCCTGTGTAGCTTAGGAGCACAGATTGACAGGGCTTCTTTCCTCCTGCGTGGACCAGGAGCAGTACCAGAAAGACAGTGGAGCCCTTTCAGCCATTTCGTGGATCTCATATAAACCTCCCTGATTCTGTGAGATCCCAGGGAAGGATCCGGCCCCTAAACGACTGAGATGACATTTCTTGACATCCTAGTGAAATGGTAGTTTGGAATTAAAATTCAGTTTATTTAAAGAATATAAATACCAGAATCATGTTTGCACAACTGAGTGTACTATATGACTGAGATCTGACCCTGCTACTAAGATTTTTCTTAATGTAAAAACATGCAAAAATTCTTTAGTGCTTCTGCAATGAACTCCATTCAACAAATATTTATTGAAGGCTTTCTAAGCGCCAGGCATTCAGGATACAATAGTGAACAGGACAGATATGTCAGAGCTTGTAGCCTAGAAGCAGGATAAGCTAGTAAATAGGGAATTAAATAAGTGTGCTAAGAATAATGACAGGGTAAAATAAGTTTATTAGAGGAGACATAGGAGACCACTTAACTCAGACTTAGGAAGTCAGACAAGAGAATGTTCCTCCAGGAAAAGGCTTAGAGAGAAGAGAGTGTTCACTAAGTACTGGAAGAAATAAGAGTTAAACATGAAGTTCAAGGTGGGGAGTGAAGAAATGGGTGCAGGGAAGTCACCAACGTCTAGGACACTGATGACCTTAAAAGCAATGTTAAGGGGCTAGGGCTTTTACGTGATTGCTCAAACTTTCATATCTAGTATAAATTTTCTGCAGGCTTCTAAAGAGGTCTTCATTTTTCCATTGCATTTTACATATATATTTGCTACAGCTATTGATTCAGCAGGAAAAGCGTTGTGATTTGTAAATTTGCTGGTTTGTATCTCAGAACTGTGCTATTCAGTAAGCAGTGAGAAGGTTTTATGGGTCACAGATGTTTTTAACTAGAAAAGAGCAGTTTCTAGTTTCTGGCCACTACCTGAAAATGCCTCCTCATTGCACAGGATTCATTTAGCTCTGTTTTGCTTCCTTTGTTGCAATATCAAACATCCCCATGATTGCAGCAGCTCCGGCCCACTTCTCTGTAAAATAAGGAAGGAGAAATTTCTTCTAGTTTCAATTTTGGTTTATATCATCAGCTCTTAATATTTCAGTTTTGAAAACAAGCTGGCATTCAAAAACTAACCATATTGAATGATTTACTAGGCTAGACAAAAGAATTAAAACCCACCCAGCGTTACACAGGCCCAGACAACTTGGGGCTTAGCAATGCCAGATGGTTTGCTCAAGGATAGGATAAATTAAGCCCCCCTAAAGTCAAGATCTGATATAGTCATATTATTAACACTTTCAACTATGCCATTAGCATTTGGAAAATTAAGCTAGCTTAAGCATTAACATCGTATTCACTACTTCAAATGCAAAGAGTGTTGCCTTAACCAATAGCTAAAAATTTCCATTTCCAAGGGCTTGGAAAGATTCCAGTGAATGTCTACCTGTTCACAGAAGCTGGATGAACAAGCCATTATGATTCAGCTGACTTTATATTCACAGTGTGCAACAGAATTATAGCTTAAAATTGAAAGAAGTTTATATATATTTGGGAACAAACAATGGATTAAAAAAGATATTTGAAACATTTTTTGTATTCCTGAGTGGCACAAAGCTAATTGAAAAAAATAAAGTCCATCTACATAGTAATCTTACAGCTGTGTATAGAATAAAATTAGTTTAGAAGGCAATATGCTTTGGGATTCATTTAGCTTGATAACTGATCTAATCCTTTGTTATATTTGAACTTTTTCCGTTTAGGTGAATTGAATTTGGGCTCCCTAATAGGGATTGCTGAAGAGTTTATAAATACTATATTTTCCTTGTTCTGTAATGTGAAAGAGTGCTGACCACTAGGTCCTCATGACAAAATTCATATACACAATGGTTTCTTACACCAACTATCACATGGTACAGTCTTCTGTGAGGGGGCTAGGCAGCCGATGTGAAGGGCACGCACAGCCAAAGATGTTTTGTGTGTTTCAATCCATAGTCCTCCAAGGCCAGTAAGTTCACAGTTTTGCTGGAGCTGCTGGTATAACTTGGCAAGTCTGATTTCAATTATGTTAGTCAGGTAGGAGCCATCACACCCTCTGGCCATCTGCCAGGAAAAGAGACAAGACTCAACATTTCATGATGCAGCATTGTTGTATGACACAGAAGCAAAACTTTAAACTGCAATTACTCATGCCTTCACTGTAACTCTCCCAAGGTAAGATCCATTTAAAGCCAAGAGATTGAGGGACGTGCGTCATCATGGCCTCCTACCTTAATAAGCAAGGGTAAAGATGTAGCAATCTTTCGTTCTGGCAATCATAGGCCTTAGAGTCTCTAGGCAAAACAATTGGAAGCTAGAGGTAAATTGAAAAGTGAGAAAAGAGATTGTGAAGTTAGACTTACTAGAGATTAATGCTATATGGAAATAAATAACAATATTAGAACATTATTTGTATCTGAGTTTTGTTGAAAAGGTGCATTATTTGTGTAGCTGATTAAAATGCAGAATTTCAGATTTAAAGCAAATGCAATAAAAATCCTATCGGACACTAAGGATGTAACAAAAGAGATCACAAAATAATACACTAGTCACAATTCTATACCACAGTTATCTAAAAGAAATCGATTTGGAGATCATCATCTACCTGGGAATATTTTTTTGAGATGGGGTCTTGCTATGTTGTCCAGGCTGGTCATTAACTCCTTGCAGTCTTTTCATATTGGCCTGCCAAAGTGATGAGGATTACAGGCATGAGCCATCGTGACTGGCCACCTGGAAAATTATGATTCCTTTGAAGGCGATTATACAAAAGTGGGTCTAATGGTAACATTTTAAAAATACTTTTAAACTCTCAAAACATATTTATTCCAGTCCTTTGATGAAATTAACAACAATAACAAAAAATAATATGGGTAAAATATCTAGTACAATGTCTAAAAAATATGCTTAAAATGTTTTTTGTTATTTATTATGCCTGGCATAATTCCAAGAAAAACCAATGTTTATATACCTGTGTCACTTGACTAAGCTATATAATTCTTTACCTCCGTGTTAACTATAGATACTTTCAAAGACTGAATACATCATGAACACAGCACTTACTAGGTCTGTTTTTATTGGCATAACTTCTTCCTGTAAAGCATATCCATAAAAAAGAACATACATAGTATCTATATTTAGTGAGAATAATCCTCTAGAAACATATAACAAAACAGTATTAGTAATTCCCACTCTTGTAATTAGGTAGCATTAATTAAAATACAAACTCATAAATTTGTGAATAACAAGATATACCCTTAACATGGATAATAACTAATGGGAAAACCTTAGAGACATTTCTATTCACTTGAACCAGCTTATTGATGAGATACACTTTTATCATGCACCTCCTTTATTCTAGGCATTGTGAAAGGTGCTGAAGATTCAGAAAAGGAAAAAGCACGAGCTCTGCTCTCAAGGAACTCAGATACTCATATAATTTGTCATTAGCAACATGCTTCAGTGTCTAACGAGGCAAACAAAGATTGTTACCTAGCTTTCCTTTGGAAATTCTGGTAAGGGTGTAAGATTAACAGAGAGCAGTAATTATTGGAAAGAACTTCATTATTTGCAGCGGATATTTTTATGACTCTAGAAAACCTAACAGAATGATTACAAAAATTTTAGAATTAGTAACAGACCTTAATAAAGTGGTAGAATAGAACCTTTGTTAAAATATTTGCAGAAAGACAACAATAGTGTGTAAATAAATAGGGTAAAGTGATTTATATAAATAGCAACATAATAATAAACACCAAACAATGCCAAGCATGATGGCTCACACCTGTAATCCTAGCACTTTGAGAGGCCGAGGCAGATAGATCACTTGAGCCCAGGAGTTCAGGACCAGCCTGGGCAACATGGCGAACCCACATCTCTAAAAAAATACAAAAATTAGCCAGGCATGGTGGCATGCACCTGTATCCCAGCTACTCAGGAGGCTGAAGTGGGAAGATCCCTTCAGCCCAAGAGGTTGAGGCTGCGGTGAGCCGTGATCGTGCCACTGCACTCAAGCCTGGGTGACAGAGTGAGACCCTGTCTCAAAAAAAAAAAAAAAATACAAAGCAAAACAATACACAAATCTCTAGGAACTGCCCTAACAAGAAATATGTCAGTCTATTAAACACATACATACACATCCACACATGCAGAAAACATCATAAAACTATTTAAATACATGGTGAGTTTTAAATAGATGGCTATTCCACATTTCTAAATCAAAAATTTTAATATGATAAAGACCCATAAAATTTATCCCAAATTTACCATGATTCCAATGAAAGTGACACTGGTTGTATTATCATTATTGGAATTAAACATGATGTTTTGAAAATTCATCTAGAAAAGCTAAGAAAATTTTGAAACAAAAATTACAGGAGGTTTTCTTTATAAGGTATTAAGGTATATTATATCACAAAAATAATAGAATAGGCAATGTTTGCAAATATTGTTAGGCAATGAAACAGAATTGATAGATCTAAAACAGAGTTTAGCGTACATGGGAACTTAGTAAACACCATGAATCAATAGGGAACAAATTGATTATTATGTAAATAGCTCTGAAGAAACACCAATTATTGGAAAAGGATATCAACTTTACTCATCATATTAAAATAAACATCATCTTTTTAAATTCCAGATGGATATGAGACTTTGTAAAAATATATATATATGTGGAAGTGCTTTCTGAGCACAAATGTCTTAAAAGTCCACCAGAAAGATTATTACATTTAATTGAATTTTTAAAAATTAAATTACAGGAACCACTCTGAACCTATTCTGGTTTGGAGGTGCCTGATTCATGAAAGAAAAATTAATTAATTAATTAAAGTCAGTACATAAAAATATATTAAAATTTATTTGTCAAAGGAGAGAGGGAATATATTTGAAAAACAGACGATGAGTAATAAGTTATCTTTCCTTTTTTCCTTTTCTCCTTCTTTCTTTTCTTCAACAAACATGTATTAAGTTTTCGCCAACACTGTGTAGGAATTAAAGATTCAATGGCAAACATAGATTTAGTTCCCAGGACTGCTGCTGTCCACAGGGTACCTCTGAGGGAGCTAGAGAAAAAGGCACCCCTGTTGGTTGCAGATTGTGGAATTAAGAAGGTCTGGATTTCGGGTTCCACTAGCTAGCCTCAGTTTTTACCCCTGGGCAATAAACTTGCACGGCCCTATTTGGGTACATTCCAGTTCTGCTCACAACCTAATAGCCAAAATGTCAATTAAACAATTACTATATAAAGAAGTAAAGCAATACAGAGTGGGGGGCTCTTAACCAGAACTGAGGAGAGCAGGGATGGGTAGTTGGCAGAAGTGTCAATTAAGTTAAGAAGTGAAGACTGAGCAAGATTTGCACATGGAGACAGGGCAGCATGTGTACTAAGGTGAGATCTTCATTCCATAATGAGCTTTTTCAACCGATAAAAAAAATTGGCATCAGTAAATAAAATGAGGCAGGATATACCGAAATTAACAGAATATTAACTTAAAAATACGAAAAAAATTTATCTCCTCAAGTAATCAAAAAACACAAATTGAAACAGCAATGGCAATACTAATTTTCTTCTATAAAATTGATAATATTTGATAATATGTGTTAAAAGCCTTGAAAGAACTCATACCCTTTGTTCAAGTAATTCTTTTTAAAACTCTAATATAAAATAAAAACAATAGAAATGCAAAAATTAAATGTAAAAGCATTCATGATCAAACATGGATGCCATCACTGAAGAATGAATAAACAAAATGTTGCATATTTATAAAATGGAATATTATTCAGCCATAAAAAGTAATGAGGCTGGGCACAGTGGTTCACAGATTGCCTGTAACCCCAGCCCTTTGGGAGGCCAAGATGGGAGGATTGCTAGAGCCCAGGAGTTTGAGGTTAAAGTGAGTTATGATGGGTACCTGTATTAGTCCATTCTCACACTGCTCTGAAGAAATACCCAAGACTGGGTAATTTATAGAGGAAAGAGGTTTGATTGACTCACAGTTCTCCATTGCTAGGGAGGCTTCAGGAAACTTACAATCATGGCAGAAGGCAAAGGAGAAGCAGGCTCCTTCTTCACAGAGCGGCAGGATGGAGTGAGTGCCAAGCGCAGGGGGAAGCCCCTTATAAAATCATCAGATCCCGGCCAGGCACGGTGGCTCAGTACAGTTTATACGCCTGTAATCCCAACACTTTGTGAGGCCCAGGCGGATGGATTACGAAGTCAGGAGTTTGAGACCAGCCTGGCCAACATGGCAAAACCCCGTCTCTACTAAAAATACAAAAATTAGCCGGGCGTGGTGGCGGGTGCCTGTAGTCCCAGCTGCTCGCGAGTCTGAGGCAGGAGAATCCTTGAACCCCGAAGGCGGAGATTGCGGGTAAGCGGAGATCTCTCCACTGCACACCAGCCTGGGCTAAAGAGCAAAACTCTTCTCAAAAAAAAAAGACAGAAAGAAAAGAAAAGAGAAGAAAAAAGAAAAAAAAATAAAGAAAAGAAAAGAAAAAAAACCCATCAGATCCCGTGAGAACGAACTCACTATCACGAGAACAGCATGGGGGAAACCACTCCCATGATTCAGTTATCTCCACCTCTTCTCTCCCTTGACACGTGGGGATTATGGAAATTGTGAGGACTACAATTCAAGGTGAGATTTTGGCTGGCAACACAGACAAACCATATCGCACCACTGAATTTCAGCCTGGGCAACAGAGTGATAATCAGTCTTTAAAAAGGAATGACATTTTGATGCATGCTACATCATGGACAATTCTTGAAAACATTGTGCCAAATGAAAGAAGACAGTCACAGAAGACCAAATAGAGAAGTGGTTGCTTGGGATTGAGGGACAGGGAGAAACTAGGATGGGTGGGAGGGGGATGGTAACTAAAGCGTGCAGGGTTTCTCTTGGGGATGATGAAAATGTTCATAAGTTGATTGTGGTGGTGGTTGCACAGGTTTATACATATGATAAAAAATAAATAAAAGTACACTTTGAATGAGTGAATTGTATAGTATGTGACTTATGTCTCAATAAAGCTGTCTAAAAACAATTTCTATGATAGCAAAAAAGAAAGAAAAACCCTAACATCCAAAAAAAATATACAAATGGTTTGACAATATCATGATACAAGTATAAATTAGAATAATATGTGTAAAACACTGCATAGTATGATGTTAAAGTATGAAAATAGAGTACTATTTATATGTATATATCACATTGACATAGATTAGTTATTTCTGGGTGCTGGCATTTGTGGGTGATTTTTATCGCTTCCTTATTTTTTTGCTCATTAAACCTGTTTCATAGCACAAGCATCTATTTTTACAATTAAAGGAAATGACATAGTAGAAAAAAGATTGAAACAAATTTGAAAAAAAAATGTAAGAATGCCCAAAACTAAACTTCTGGGAGAAGAATATAAATCCTGGAAGATGAAATATTAAAATGTAGTACTTTATTGGGTTTCTTTTTTGTTTGTTCTCCTTTAAAAAAAAGCATGCTATATTTTACACAATTAACTTTATGCCCTACACTTCTTGTGGTGAGCCACAGCTATTTAAAACTTTTTTTTTCTCACATTTGTCATTCAGAAGAAATAGCAAGCTGTTCACAAATGATATACAGCTCTAAAAATCCTACTTTCTTCTTGTGATTTGAACATATAAAGAAAAAACACAGCTGAGTGATTTAATGAGTACTTCATAATAAGTGTCAGAGGGAGATTTCTAAGGTACTGATACAGTTAGAACTGAAAAACAATGTAAAGAACTATTAATGGAATTCTTGAAACTATAATACAACATTTAGAATCATTGAAGTGGATATTCCTCCCTATGTGTGGAGTTTAAGCGGCTTTAGAAGCTATCTTTTCTAAAACCATCTTCATCTTGTCCAAATGGAAATAACATACTGTGGTTATGTACAGAAATACCTATAGTTTTAGAAATTCATATGTAGGGGTGGAATAACATGTCTATTATTTGCCTTAAATGCTTCAGTGAAAGGAAAGAAAGGGAAAAATAGATGGATGAAGCATATGTGACAAAATTCTGATAATTATTCTGGGTTATTGATATATTTGGGTTTATTACATGTTGTGCAAGTTTGTATAACATAGTATTTTTCAAGTGGAAGAGACATTTTAAATTTATCTTAAAGAGTATAAATACAATTGAAAGAAAAAGATTAATAAATTACATGAGACATAGAGAAAGCTTATGAATCTTAGTTAATGTAGGTATACTAAATATGCTTAAATTTTATTTTGTGACTCCAAACATCAGTAAGCCATGTGAAAAAATAAATTTTTACTTGCAAGCTAGAAGAGGCCCTAAGATTGTCCTAAAACAACATAAATAATTTTCCTCGTCTTGTTTCTAATCTTAAAGGAAAAACTCTCAACTTTTCATCATTGAGTACGACGTTGGCTGTGGGTTTGTAGTGTATGGCCTTTACTGTATTGAGGAACATTTGTTTCTGTACCTAATTTGTTCAAATTTTTCATTATGAAACGATATTGAATTTTTTCAAGTGCTTTTCTGCATCTATTGAGATCATCATACGATATTTATCCTTCATTCTGTTAATGTGATATATCACATTTATTGATTTGTGTATGTTGGATAACCTTTTAATCCCAGTGATTAATCCCACTTGATCATGCTGTATGATCCTTTTAATGTGCTCTTTGCTAGAAATTGAGGATTTTTGCCTATATGTTCATCAGGGATATTGGCCTGTAATTTTCTTTTCTTACAGGGTACTTGTCTGGCTTTGGTATCAGCATAATGTTGGCCTCATAAAATGAGCTTGGATGTATTTCCTCCTCTTAAATATTTTGAAAAAGTTTGAGGAAAACTGACAATTCTTCTCTACATGTTTGGTGGAATTCACCTAGGCTTTTGTTTGATGAGAGATTTTTGATTACTAATTAAATCTCCTTACTTATTATAAATCTGCCCATATTTTCCATTTCTTCATGATTTGGTATTAGTAGATTATATATTTGTTAGAATTTAGTCCTTTCTTCTAGGTTATCCAGTTTGTTGCCATATAATTGTTCATAGTAGCCTCTAATGATGCTTTGTATTTCTCTGGTATTTCTTGTACTGTCTTCTCTAATTTCTGATTTTATGTATTTGAGACATCTTTCTTTCTTTCTTAGTCTAGTTAAAAGTTTGTGAATTTTGTTTGTCCTTTCAGAAACCCATCTTTTACTGTCAATTTTCTCTATTATTATTCTAGTCTCTTTTATTTCTGCTCTGAACTTTATTATTTCCTTTCTTCTACTAACTTTGAGCTCAGTTTGTTCCCCCTCTGAGCTAAGTATTGCCTCCTGCTGAGGCGGTCTTCCTACCTCAGCCTCCTAAAGTGCTAGGATTATAGACATGAGCTACCACACCTACCCCTCTCTCTTTTTTTTTTTTTTTTTTAACATCAGGCAGTTTGTTTAACCTTTCTTTAAGTTTTTCCACTCTAAAATTTCAGTAACAAATCCTAATATTTGATGAGCAATGTATATATGAAACAAGATGAACACTCAATGAATATTTATTTTTTATAGTAATAAAGATGTTACCTCCTCTATTTTAGAAATTTCTATAATTCTAGTAAAAAGTTGCTAAATGATATTGGTTATTTTAAAATTTAATTTCCCAAAATATTTCATTTTTGTTTCTTTATTGTATTTTGTTTTGAGACAGGGTCTTACTCTGTTACCCAGGTTGAATTACAGTGACATGATCATAGCTCACTGCAGCGTCAAACTCCAGGGCTCAAGCAATCCTCCCACCTCAGCCTCCCAAGTAGCTAGGACTACAGACTCATGCTAAAATGCCTGACTAATTTGTTTTCTTATTTCTTGTAGAGATAGGGTCTTGCTGTATGCCAAGGCTGGTGTTGAACTCCTGGACTCAAGCAATCCTTCTGCCTCAGCCTCAAGTGCTGGGCAAGTGCAAGCCACCATGCCTGGCCAGTATTTCTTTTGAAACTACCATATTTTATGCTTGAGACTTACTTTGAGAATCTAACACTTTCTGCGGAGAGCATTTACTGGGAGTTACATTGGTCCTTGGGGAGTTGGGAACCCTTTGGGTTTTGCTGGCTGGAATCCACTCTGAGCTCATCCACTGATGGGCTGCCTATGTCTCAAATGCTGACCATTATGCTCCCTACAGCATCAGCATCCCATTGCCAGGAGACCCTTCCAGATATATGAAAATTGCTGGGGTGTTGATGTCTTATTTTAGTATCTTAGGAAGAAAAGAAATGTATGAGCATTGCAACATTTTAAAATAGGCTTTTATGATTCAGCAGTATCTAAGGAAAAAACTAAATTTATCGCTGATTCCTGATTGTTCTTCAACAACAGTTTAAGATTTACTGCTTTGTTGTCAAAGAAATATTTTCAAATAACATCTGTATATTTCTTTTTATATCTCTGGAACTGAAACAAGGAACCCAAAACCGAAAGCACTTTGAACAAGTTTTAAATATGAAACATGAAATTTGGCATTAGCTTCTAGTATGACATTTTTCCTGTAGTAAATGCTAGAAAAACATACATAAAATATAATCGAAAAATTATCCAAAATAAGTGGCCCTAGAGTTTAGCAGTATTAAAGATGTATTTGGAAAGATAAAAAGAGGACACTTATACCTATATTGAGTACAGTTGACCCTTGAATCATATTTTTGTTTGTTTTATATGATGAGTTTGAGTTGCTAAATGATATCGAGTTAGTTTAAAATTTAATTTCCCAAAATATTTCTTTTTTGTTTCTTTGTTGTGTTTTGTTTTGAGATAGGGTCTTGCTTTTTCACCCAGGTTGGAGGGGTTAGTGGCACTGACCTCCCTATGCAGTCAAAAATCCGCATATAACTTTCAACTCCCCCCAAATTTAACTGCTAATAGCCTACTGTTGACAGCAACTGTTTATGTTGCTGATAACATAAACCATTGTCTGGGCATGGTGACTCATGCCTGCAATCCCAGCACTTTGGGAGGCTGAGTCAGGAGGATCCCTTGAAGCCAAGAGTTTGAGATCGGCCTGGGTAACATAGTGAGACCCTGTCTCTACAACAAATGAAAAATTAGCTAGACATGGTGGCACTCACCTGTAGCCTTAGCTACTCAGGAGGCTGAGGTAAGAGGATCACTTGAGCCCAGGCGTAAGTGAGCTAGGTTAGTGCCACTGCATTCTGGATTCCAGCCTGGGCAACAAAGCAAGACCCTGTCTCAAAAAAAAGATTTAGCAGTTGACCAATACATATTTTGTAGTTATATGTATTAGATACTGAATTCTTACAATAAAGTAGACTAGAGAAAAGAAAATGTCAAGAAAATTATAAGGTAGAAAAAATCGATTTACTGTTCCTTACATGGAAGTGGATCATCATAAACGTCTTTATCCTTAGTGACTCCATGTTGAGTAGGCAAAGGAGAAGGAGGAAGAGGTGGAGTAGGACTTGCTGTCTCAGGGGTGGCAGCAGTGGAAGAAACTTCGCATAGAAGTGAACCTGTGCAGCTCAAACCTGTATTGTCAACTGCAGTTATTTCTAAGTCTGGGAACAACAACAAAAAATGTTATCATGTACATAAAAGCTCTTAAGTATCCTACACGATATTATGTCTCTGGATACTAACTCAGTAGTAAAGTAAAAGACAGTGTGAATGTATTATTTATTGCAGTGAGCTATGATCATGTCACTGTACTCCAACCTGTGTGACAAAGCAAGACCCTGTCTCCAAACAAAACACAACAAAGAAACAAACAATAAATATTCTTGGAAACTAAATTTTAAAATAACTCAATATCATTTAGTAACTCAAAGATTAAATAACACACGGCTGATGGGCAGCCCAGGATTCCAGCAGATGCAGTATGGATGAAGAGCATGTGATCTAAATCACCGTATGAAACTGCATCATATAAACAAAGCAAAACACAGGATGAACTCATTTCCCATCTCTGGTTCCATCTCTCTCATTTTTGTCAGTTAAACTTCAGGTGTCCTCATAGCCTATCCACTCTTAAATTTTATTAACTGTGTCAATTCAAAGCTTTCTGGCTTCTGTGCCCAATAATCTACCAAAACCACTCCCACCAAGACCACCAATGACTTCACAGAACAGTGTGGAAATAGGATGGGCTTTGGAATCCTACAGGCCTGAATTTATATCCCAGCAAGTTATTTAACATCTCTAATCTTCAGTTTTACCTCATGCAATTGTTGAGAGATCAAATGAGATAACAGGTGTGGAACAACTGGCACGTTTTCATTTGAAATCATAATAATACTAATGATATTATTGACCATTAAGCAACATTTAATATTAACTATCCTTCCTTTCTTGAAACCATCTGTACCTTTGGCTTTTAGGAATACACTTTGCTCTGGCATTCTCCTAATTTTCTAGAAAATTATTGGTCTATTTCATAATTTTATCTTCATTTCCTTAAATCCCAAATATTGATATTTCCCAAGGGTTTATTTTTGACACTTTTCCCTTCTTGCTTGAGATCAATGATTCTTAATTTATGTGTGTAGGGAAAGAGGGCAGAGGGGAATTGAAGGGCCCTTTCAGAATTGCTAGAATAATTTTTTCAGACTAGGTATCTTCCATTCCTGAACCACAGATGATTCTGATATATCCCCTTTAGGGCATAATATAGTATATTTTAACTTTTTTTACTAGTTTACTAGTTGTGATAACTAGTCTTTCTAAATTTATAAAGCCTTAGTGTTTCTTTGATTTTTTTTTTTGTCACACATAAATGCACATCTAAAAATCCTCGGTGATAAATGTGGAGAAGGTTGTTATCTTCCTCTCTTCACATTTATTTCTTGGGTTGGGTCATAAAATAGATACTCCCACCAAATCTTCTTGCCTTTCAAGAAGTACTAGTGACCTTCCTTCAATACCTACCCTACCTTGGGGATGTTCTGGGGAAAATGCTGCCATCATTCTTTCCACCCTTTTACTTCCCAAAAGAAGAGAGATTTGTTTAATAGGAAAATTGGGGAGAAGCTGATATCTACTGTCCTATGTTTCTTTACTGGACAAACTAGTGTATCAAAGGTCATTGCCTATGAGTGATCTTGTTTCTTGGAGTTAATTGTTCCCTTCTCTCTCCCTCCCTTCTTCTGTTTCTCTCTCTCTCGCTGTTCTAGGCTCTTGTGCACCTGTGCATGCTTACACACACACACACACAGAGAGAGAGAGAGAGAAAGAGAGAGAGAGCAAGGTGTGTGTGGAGAGAGAGAGAGAGAGAGACCAGATGTGTGCATGCACAGAGGAAAAACCACAAGAGGACACAGTGAGAAGGCAGCCACCTGCAAGATAAGGAGAGAGTCTCAGAAGATAACTAACCTTCCAGCATCTTTTTCTTTGACTTTCAGCATCCATGACTGTGATAAAATAAATTTCTGTTGTTTACCTAATCTGTGGTGTTTTGTTATGGCAACCCCAGCAAACTGATACAAGGCTGCTATGAAGATTAAAAGTTAATATATATAAAGTGCCTGGCAATATGCATTTCTTATTGCTATTGCTTCCCTCAAAATTCAGTTTTTGTATATCTTTAATTCTTAGAGCTCACTTCCTTCTTCTATATAATTAGATTTACTAGTTTACTGTTTTTCTTTTCTGGTAGTTTGTAAGCCTCCAAAAGAATGAGGTACCACGTTGGCCTGTTCAAATATAAAAGTATAAAAGTGATTGGAACATATTAAGGACTAAATAAATATTTATTAAATTAATGAAGGTCTCATGACCAATGTAGGTGCTCTGCCAAATTATTTTTGCTAAACATGGGCCAATTGATTTGAGCATGTCTTCTTTCTGACTTGTCACTGAATTCATGTTCCATTTACTTAAGAAAACAAACTATATTTAAGGATATAATGTAGATTACAGAACTGAATCTTATCTTTCTACTGACCTTACAGAAATATGTTGAATAGGAAATGAAGGAAATAGTTACAAAGAATATGATGTCAGGATGTTTGGGTAAAGATAGAAAACACATCTGAGTGGCATCAAGAACAAACAGCCTCACAGGAAGGAAAGCCCATTGGCTATAGGTATTCTCCCTCCTACTCTCTAGTGGGGACAGTTTTTACCTTGAGGACAGTGGCGCATTCAGCATAAGAATAGGGGTCATCTATGACTCAAGAGTCTGATGTACTGGGGTCAAAGCTACCCAGATAACATCCCCAGTCTGGTCGCAGAACCACAGGCTCCATTTACTAACCTTGTACATATCAATGGTTAAGCCCTAGAGTTTACATTATGGGATAGGTCCTCTAGAGATTCTACTGAGATTTGTGTTCCTGAGAATGAAGTAGGAAGAAGATGAAAAAGCATGATTTACTTTGATGGAAGCAGTGTGTTCTGTTCCTCCTGTTTTATATTGTACTTGAGAGTGTGGTGGTGCCTAAGAGGTGGCAAGAACAGTATTTGCAGATTGGGCAACGCAGCTGGGCCTTAAAGTAATAAATAAGGTTCAACTGGGAAAAAAGCAACATAAGCTATTGAGGGAAAAATAATCCATATGCTATTGATAAGACAAAGACTGTAACTGGCAAAGACAGGAGCATAATTAGGCCTTCAAAACATCAGTATAGGGTATTATTTGGTCAAAAGAATCAATAAAACACCAGTCATTTTTCAGAAAGAAAGGAAATTGTGAAACAGGCAGGTTGCCTGGCTTAGTTTCTTTAGTATCCACATTGTCTCCAAGGCAGTCAAAGGAAGTTCTGGGTGACGAAACTTTAAAGATGACTTAACAAATCTGGAGCGGATCAAAGGAGAATACTAAAGTAGAATAGGAGATAAAGTTGCTTCTATAGGAGCAAATACTTAATGACTGTTTAGTCTGAACAGATGAAATAAGGTAAGGTCAAAGAGCATAATATGATGACGGATGTAGATAGGACACAGGTAAACTTCTTCACCAGACCGCCAAGTTTTAGAATAGGAAGGGACAGACGGATGCAACATTATTACTGTGAAAGGAAAATATCTTGGGCCCCCAAAATCACTAAGCTAAAGGCAAAATTCAAGCTGAGAACTGTTTAGGGCATACCTGCGACTCATTCTATTCAAAGTCATCCCTCTGCTCACTGAGATAAATGCATATCTGATTGCCTCCTTTGGAGAGGCTAATCAGAAACTCAAAAGAATGTAACTGTCTCTCAGCTACCTGTGAATTGTCCAGCTTTTGCTTCAAGTTGTCCCGCCTTTCTGGACCAAATCAATGTCTATTTTACATGTGTCGATTGATGTCTCATTCCCCGTAAAATGTATAAAACCAAGCTCTGCTCTGGCCAACTTAGGCACATGTTGTCAGGACTTCCAGGGGCTGTGTCACAGGTGTGTGTCCTCAACCTTGGCAAACTAAACTTTCTAAATTAACTGAGACCTGTCTCATATTTTCAGGGTTTACATCTGACAAATCTCCTATCAGTGCTTGGTGCCAACATGAGCTAACTTTATGGCTCAAAACAATAAGACAATTTGCTGAGGTCTGGCAGCAGCACCTCCAGAGAATCCCTTCTCTCCCCAAATTTGGTCAAGATCTAAAGTTTATTTTGCTGTACAACTCCATTTTTTGGAGTTTTACTGGCTTTCAACCAGGAAGACAAGATTTCCTGTTTCCATGATGACAACGACGGAAGGCAGGTAACTCCTTTACGGAGTTTGAGCTCGCTCCCAGCAGGGAAGATGAGTTTTTTCCTGCTTCTAGAATGGTAGAAAGCATTCTTCAGCCTGAGACCCATCCCTAGGTAAGCAGCTACATGGGGATTTTCGTCTTGGCTAAAGTTTAACAACAAGCTGTTCTTAATTTCTCCTTACCATTAGAGCGCTCAGTGATCATATTGTTGGAGTTTTGTTGTTGTTTTTGTTGTTTGTTCTGGTCTTTCTCTCATCAGATTTGATCAACTCTACCTGACTTGGTCAAATAAGAGTCAGAATTCAAAATTATAGGTAACAAGGTTTCTCTAATCTGGCCCAAATTCCTTGCAGCTGCAAAAGAGAATTAAAAAAACAAAAAACAAACAAACAAAAAAAACATGCACTTGGTTTTTATGTTTGCTTCCCGCAATACCAAAAAAATCTAGAGAAGGCTTCTAATGATTTGAACTCCTTTAAAGAATTCAGAACAATGGTGCTACTCACCCCTTTTGGCCTTTTGGGTATTCTGTTTTCTTTGGGGAGTTTTAAGAGCCATGGGCAGATTCTTCTTTGGTCTAAAGCTCTGTTTTCATGTATTGCATGACCTGACCTCTATGGATTTGGGAATACCAGAGATAACCTTGCACTGTGAGAGGATTTGACCTTGGTGTGTATAATGTTGAATGAGAGCTACAAATTTACAAGTGGCTGAATACAGTTTACAGGACATGGTCTTGGCTGTCTTTATTTCTTTTCTTGCCTAGGAAGTTATTTGTTTAAGGATCCTAATTCTAGTTTAGAGATGCATTCTAAAGGGTTTTCTTTATTGCTTTTTCTCCCAAAATAATCTCAATTCGGTTCGCCTGTGTGCATTTGCATGAGGAACTGAACTGTTGTTTTCATAGGTAAATGAGAGACAAAGTTTTCTCAGTTCTGAAAAGAAAAGTCCTCCCAGCTGAAAGGCACCCATGTGTGACGGGGGCCTTCGTGAGAGTGTCTGAGGGGTTGACCCCTATGACGTGCAATGGCCCTGCAAGAAAATCCCCAATAAAAATTAATTTTAAAAATGACTCATCCAGGAAATACATATAAGGGCTGATCACCCGGCATTTTGAGCCCTCTCAGAAGTCTCAAAAGAGAGAGAAACTGAGACACATAAGGGGGTGGAAAAAATTCAGTGGTGACACACTATGGAGTCCTGCCTACAAGCAGCATGCATCAATCCACCACAGAAAAACCCCAGGCCACAGCTCAGTTCCTCCTTTTAAGACCAAAAAAAAAGCAGGAAACAGATAATCTAAGAATTAGGAGAAAACAAGGAGAATGACCCGCTTTCAAGCACTCTGTAGGTTTTATGGCACTTCTACTTGCCGGAGTAAAATGGAAGTAATATGGTCTTTGTGTACATTTACATTAATGAAAAGGTGCCCTGAGGTCAACCTGCAAGCTATAGAGTTTCTAGGTTCCCTTTATCTCCATTTTCATTTCTGCCTGCTTTAAATCTGCTGTTACTTTTCTACTGAGATAAAAACAACTGTTTGGATCTAACAGGTATTCTTTTTTTAATTTTTTTTTATTTTTGCAAGCTGGCTAATGTGTATGTATCAAAAGGCTAGAGTACAGAGGTAAAAGCTATAGAATCTTCGTGTGTGTATGTGTATATGTATATGTGTATGTGTATATATTTGAGGGCCTTTATAATAGACTTCTATAATTTTGTGTTTAATCAGCCATTAAATCCGTTTTAATTTTCCTCTAGCTCACCAGACTTTCTCTTCATACCTTATGACGTAAATTTTGTTATCTGATTAAAGGAGTTGTTTCCTTGAATATGCAAATTTAAGGCTATTTAGCTGACAATGGCCTAGGGTAAGGTTTTTTTAAAAAAGGAAAAAAAAAGAAGTCTTTATGAATCTATAAGATGTACTTCTACTGGCATGCCTAATACTTTTATATATTTATGTGTTGTGTATACAATGTTTCACTACTAAAAATATATAAAAGAGCTCTAATTAATTGGCTTAACAAAAAAAGCATTAAAATCAGATACTAAAAAAAAAAAGACTAGTAAAATGCTTTTTCAAGTTCACATTACTTAAGTAAACTCTTTAATAAATAAGCTGGCTTTAAAATTATTGGTAAAATAATATTAGAAATGTCATAAGAATTTGACAGTATACATTTTTGTTAGCATTTATTAGTCAAGCAATTTTATACTTATCCCTGACAAGTATTCCAAGGTGTCAAAATTTGGCATAGAGGTTACAAAACTATAAATCCAGGCCAAAACAGAATGATCTTTGCTTGTGTAATCTTTAATTAAATAATACACTGATATTGGTTTATTAAAAATAGCTACATATTGAATTTAATAAGATTATCATAACTTCTTATCTTGTAGCTTTAGGCGATCTAGTCCACAGGCAGTAAAGTTTGTTATTGTCTGTTTTTAAAGCTAAAATATAAATTCCTCTCAAAGTTAGTTCAGTCTACACCAAGGAATGGACAAGGATAGCTTGAAGGTTAAAAGCAAGATGGAGTCAGCTAAGTCAAATTTTCTTCACTCTCTCAGTTATAATTTTGCAATGACAGAACCATAACTTAAATGATAACTCACAGTTTTCATAAACACTCTAGGTAAACATTTAAATAAAATAATTAGGTAAATGTAATAGGAGAAATATTTGTACACAAACTTGTTAAAATTTAGAGTCTAAAGTTATATTAAATTAAATAATAGATATGTTATTATTTGGGTATTTTCCAACAAAAATATAATTGTAGGAAAACATTCTTTCAAAAAAAAAGGTGTGTCCTGTAAAAAAAAAAGTGAGCAATTTTTGTCTAATTCAAAGCTTATTTAAAGGTCATGTATAAAACAAGGTAAAAGTGGCCGGGCATGGTGGCTCATGCCTGCAATCCCAGCACTTTGGGAGGCTGAGGCAGGTGGATCATGAGGTCAGGAGATCGAGACCATCCTGGCTAACATGGTGAAACCTTGTCTCTACTAAAAATACAAAAAAATTTAGCCAGGTGTGGTGGTGGGCACCTGTAGTCCCAGCTACGCGGGAGGCTGAGGCAGGAGAATGGCCTGAACCTGGGAGGCAGAGCTTGCAGTGAGCTGAGATCACACCACTGCACTCCAGCCTGGGTGACAAAGTGAGACTCCGTCTCAAAAAAAACAAGGTAAAAGGAATCAGGAAATAAAAGAGACGTAAAGAAAGTTAAAAAAAAAATAGATTTTTCTTGCTAAGAAAGCTTAATGAGAAATAATTTCATATACAAAAGTATTCTATACAGTAAATTTAGTCCTAGAGTAAAATGATTGCTTATTTAAGAAAGAGGGATGTTCAGGACAAACCAGACAGTTCAAGCGTGTCATGAATGGTCTGTGTAAGTTACAGTAAGAGGATTTATTTTTTAGAAACCCCAAAGTTTTAAATAATCAAGTTGTAATATTATTATTAATATGGTTTGGTTTTCTTAGGAAAAAAACTGAAATTAATTTTTTTTTTAGTTAAGGTTATTACATCCATGTATCTCTCTGTATGCGCTTTTAAAGTTCTTGTGAAATTGAGTTACAGGGCTTTGACTTCTGTGTCTAAAAAGAACATAAAGTCCTGCTAAATTTTAAACACTGATGGTAATTAAAGCCCCATCTTCAGGTCTGGTAAAAGATGCCAATCAAAATAAACTGCATTCCTGAAACACAGACAGACATTAAAGCTATTCAAGTCCTCAAGTCCCAGAGACTATCGGGGAAGAGGTGGGAGTGTGACATTGGAAGGGCCGATATTGAGAGATAAAGTTCAGTTTCTCTATAAATAAATAATGTCAAAGGCACACTGATGCAATACCAGCATATAGGCCCATTTCAGATTAACAAGGTTTTCTTGAAGCATTTACCACTTCCTAAATAAAAATTATGAAAGGCTTATGGAAGTTATATCTTATGGTTAAGATTAAAATTTTACAGATTGTTTATAAAATTTGGGAAAATAAATCTAATTGGCTTCATGTTGTTTTTATTAGGGCTTATTGTTTGGAAAATTCAGTCTCCTCCCTCAAAGAATGAAGGTTTTTACCTTTTTTTTGAAATTCTTGAGTTATCACTTTGGTCAAATGAATGATTTATTGTACAATTACCTGTGACATCAAGTGTTTTAAACCTTTGATATTTGACAAGCTTTCCAAAATCAAATTATAACTTATGTATTTTTCTGACCTAACTGATCCTTTAAGACATTAGTTTCCCTAAAGTCCAAAAATGATATAATTTGGCTTATTTCATATACAAATTATACAGGAAACACTGTCAAATATGAAATGACATTTGTTTTTCTTTAGGCTGTATTTGTACAAATATGTTACTGCTATGTGTTCCAAAATCATGGGAAACTTCTATATTTCTGATATGACTAAGTATACATTATCAGTAATAATTATAATAGTGTACATTATCACTAATAATTATAATTATTATTTTAAATTATTGTGTGCCACAGAGGTAACAAATTTCCTTGTCAATTGTGTCTTTGACTATGACTGCCGTAAAACTTTTTGTCATCCATGGACAATTGTTGTCTTGTTTTGCTCCTCCTTAGAATGTGCTTTTATAATCAGCTATAGAACTCTAACAGGTGTCCTTAAAAGCTGGTTTCTGATAACTTTGGAGATTGTGATATTACAATAGAGGAAAAAACTTTCATACTCTAATGGAGAGCTGAAATATTCATGAATATCAAGGAGAACAGGAGTAAACTGCATGAACTGAACTAATAGAAGACTAAAGTAATCTTTTTAACTTTTTGGTTAAAATATTGTTGATTCTTTGTTTTGTTTTCCAGGGTCAAGAAAACTTTTAAGCTGTTTACAGCTTTTAATAATTGAGTAAGGTATACTCCTGTGAAGAAAATTTGGAGCATATTTGTTTCTCTCTACCTGATTTCTCCAAAATTTGGAAACTATTTGTGAGTATTCTTATGACAATATAGTTATTTGCATAAGTGTAATAAGAATCTCTTTCATTTATAACAGGACATAATTCGAGAAACTAGTTATTTTACCAAGGCTTTTACTGAAACAGTGTGCTTTCCTTTAAGGAATGAAACTTGACTTACGGAGCAAATAAAAGACCCTTGGAAAAACTGGCCTCATACCTTTGTCTACATAGCCCCTGTATGTGTTTTCTGACCTGTGGCAAGTAAGGACTGTCACTTTCTAACAGGAGCCAGGAGTCCTAAGTTTATCTTGGAACCTGAGGAGGAGAGGATCGTTGAACTTATAGGTATTTAATGGCACAAATCCATGGCCTGGCTCAGCTTTAGAAAGTCTTATCTGGGACTCCTTTTATGGAACACAGTTCCATCACATCGAATTTAAAAGCCTATGTAAGGCCGTCTACAGTGGCTTACACCTGTAATCCCAGCATTTTAGGAGGCTGAGACAGGCGGATTACTTGAGGTCAGGAGTTTGAGACCAGCCTGGCCAACATAGTGAAACCCTGCCTCTACCAAAAATACAAAAATTAGCCAGGTGTGGTGGTATGCAACTATAATCCCAGCTACTCAGGAGGCTGAGGCATAAGAATAATTTGAACCCGGGAGGCGGAGGTTGCAGTGAGCCAGGATCACCCCTCTGCACTCCAGCCTCGGTAACAGAGTGGGACTCAATCTCAAATAAATAAATAAATAAAATAAAAGCCTATGTAAAAAAATAATTATTCTTGCTGCACTGTATACAAATAATTATACCCAGTATAATAAAACAACCAGTCTTACCATGATTTGTCTTTAGTAAAAGTGGGAAACTGGAGAGAGAAAAACTGTTTCAAAAACTATAGTACACCTGTTGTTAGATTCTAATCTTGCCTAATGTTTTTCCATTTTTATTATTTTCTACCATTTGGACCTAATTCTAATTTTTCTTGGCTACAACTTTTCAATATAGCATTTTTCATTTTTTTCCCTGCTTCTTTCCCCCATTTTTCCTAATTTGCAGTCATTGAAAACTAAGCTGTGCTTCTGTAAAGCCCTGTGAACTGAAGCTACACAATTTAAACTTCAGAAGAAAATAACAGCAACCTATTTACATACATAAACCACTTTCATACCTACCTACTAGTGTATGGACTTCAGAGTAATGTGGCCTATATCAATTTTCCAGGATTGTTCTTTTGTTTGTTGTTGTTTTTCTCCCTTCCTCTCTGTATTTTCTCTTCATAGAAGATGAGACTTCACAACCTTCTACAAATGACCTTTCCTAATAACTCAGGACCTACCTGTCTAGGAATAAACCATCCTAGCCATGAGAGATCAGACAAAACTTGGAACCAGAGGCTCTTTTTCTTCTAAAATGCTTTCTCCAAAAGATTTTTAGACAGAAAAGGGGGAAATGTGAAAGGAAAATATCTTGGGCCACCAAAAGCCCTAAGCTACAGTGAAAATTCAAGCTGGGAACTGCTTAGGGTCAACCTGCTTCCCATCCTATTCAAAGTCATCCTTCTGCTCACTGAGATAAATGCATATCTGATTGCCTCCTTTGGAAATGCTAATCAGAAACTCAAAAGAATTAAATCATTTGTCTCTCACCAACCTGCGCCCTGAAGCCTGTCCCCCACTTTGAGTTGTCCCACCTTTGCTTCAAGTTGTCCCACCTTTCTGGACCAAATTACTGTTCATTTTACATATGTTGATTGATGTCTCATGTCTCCCTAAAATGTACAAAACCAAGCTGTGCTCTGACCATCTTGGGCACATGTTGTCAGGACTTCCTGAGGCTGTGTCACAGGTGTGTGTCCTCAACCTTGGCAAAATAAACTTTCTAAATTAACTGAGACCTGTTTCAGATCTTTGGGGTTCACATTACTGTGCAGTAACTGAGCGATCATTCTAATCTAATACCCTTTTTTAAAATTAGGAAATTGAGACCCAGAAAAGGGAGGTGACTTTCACAAAGATGCCCTGTTGATAATAGCAAAGCTGAGATTAGGCTTTTATGTCTCTATCCAACCATCTATCCCAACTCTATTTAGAGGCCTCATATGGCATCTGGCTGATAAGTGATGATTAATATATAATCCCTTTCAGTCTTGTTCCATTCATTCTCCAGATAATAGATGAAGTAACTTATTCTAAGGTGAAAAGAGTAGTAACTGTATATGCCTTACCACATCCATGGTGTTTGGATTTCTACTATCATTCCTGGAAAGGAATAGTCCCAAATCAAAGAATCAAATATCTACATCACTGCTGTCGGTTGTGGGAGATAATGAGAGCCAGGGACATTTTCCTGAACTTTCTAAAATTGTATGACCTAGATACCAATGAATTCTCCAATATCTGATCAGAAGTGACCCATCCATATATTTTTAATGATTAGTGATGACCTCACTAGTACATCAATTATCAAGTAGAAAATTGCCAACATGTTTTAACTAGAAGCATATCAAAGGATCTTTTGATACTTAAAATCACCTATAAGTGATCCTTTGCCTTCTCAACATAACTATTTTTTTAAAAAACACTAACATCTATGAAAAAAAAAACTTAATATCTTGATGTAACTTGGTTTCTCAGCTGAAAATTGTATCCTTAATTAAGGCTGCCTTGAGATTTAGGCCGCTAGGTCATTGAAAAGGGTAAGCTTCATAACTAAAAATGAAGGAAGAGCCTGGAAATGCGGTCAACGATGTGCCTCAAGAGAAATAACCTATTTCTTAATTTTTTCTCAATTTCTGAGACTCTTCTTACTGTTGGCAAAGCCACTGTAGCCCCAGAAGCAAAAGCTGTTGTTGCTCCGTCTTTCCTGGAATCAATGCTTGCCTTTAATTCCACTTTACAGATTCACCTCTAAGAATGCTCTCTGAACGTTCCTGGGATGGATGAAATGCGGGGAGTGAAGAAGATTTGTACTACTTCTAAAGCAGAGTTTACAATTCAAGCTCTAAAGAAGAAAAAATAAATAAACTTAAGTAAATATAAACACAAGTTGAGGCACATTCAATAATGAACTCTAACTTTGCATTTAAAGGGAGAAAGATCTGCAGATAAATGAGGTCAAAAATCCCTGGGGCTGATGGTAAAGAGAATCTTGACAGCATCTCACTTCATCAAACAGAGCTTGAGAAAGTTATCCATTACAGATAAGCTTCTTTACCTTGATGGCAGTCATATAGCCAAGCTTAATGAGCAAAATTTCAAGCAAATACACTTTTTTTCCAATAATGTAAAAATAAAACAAGAATGCCTACACTCACTGTTACTCATCATATATCTAAGCACACAATGTTAGAGGTGATTCCAAGGAATCATCTCTCATCTGTCCTCTCTACTGAAATCATCCCAAAGTAGAGAAGATCCTTTACTTATTTGTTTGTTTGTTTGTGTATTATTTTTTGAGACAAGATCTCATTCTGTCACCCAGGCTGGAGTGCAGTGGCACAAACACAGACCACTGCAGCTTTGACCTCTCCTGGTTCAAGTGATCCTTCCACCTCAGCCTCTCGAGTAACTGGTATTACAGGTGAGTGCCACCAGGTCCGGCTAATTTTTGCCATGTTGCCCAGGCTGGTCTTGAACTCCTGGGCTCAAGTGATACACTCTCCTCGACCTCCCAAAATGTTGGGATTACAGGATCCTTTAAAATATCCTGGGGCTTTATCAATAACTCTGAAAAACTTTGTGAACTTTCTTGAACTGTGGACTTAAACATTCTTGTTTAATTTGGAGCTTATGAGTAAATATGTTAAAAAATAGTCCACCAGAAAACTATCTTATGCCAGAAAATGTTAAAATCGTGAAGGGGAAGAAAATCATGTAATGTTACTATCTTTAACAGGAACAAAATGTAGTTAAGATTGCAACAGAATTTTCCATAAAATGCATACATGGTGTGATAAGCACTTATTAAGTGCTCAATAAATATTTGTTGAATGAATGATTAATGCTTTGCCTTATGGGAAGAAAGTGCCACTTAATGATAACAATATGCATGTTTGAAAGTAGAAAATTTTAGGAACTTGAAGAAACAACCAAATGTCAATATATGTTGAAATAGTACTATTAAACATGCAGTTGGTATATTACCTCTTGCTTTTGATAATTAATCCAATTAAATAAGGCATGGAACCTTCATGAGAAGGTTTTGGAGAGGTCTTCAGATTTGGAGAACTTTGTTGTTAAGACTTTGAGATACAGCTAAAAGCAGCAGAACTAGTTTTCCTGCTCATTTGGATAAAATAATAAGTTTTAATAGAATTTAATTGGCCTAAAGGGCTCTCCTCCAAAGGACCACCTACCCACCAACTTACAAATGAAGTTTCTTAGCATGAGGAGCAGGTGATGTAATGAGAAGAGCTGAGTTTGTATTCCAACACACTTAGGCACAAATCATGGCACTAACGTTTATAGTTGCAAGTGACCAAGGGCAAATAAATGTGTTTTCTTAGCGAAAAATTGAGACAATAATACGTACCTTTCAGAACTCTTGTAAGGATTAGTGATAATATATGTAAAATTCCTAATATACAAGTATTAAATAATAGCTATTATCAAAATTATAAAAAATAATCTTAAAATGAGAAAACATTTAAAAATATGACAAAATTATGGAATAATCATTGGCTTAAAATAATAACACTCGAGACTACAATTCTTGATATAAAACATAATCTAGAATCTGAAAGAATCTTTTCTACTCATTATACTGTAAATGAAAAGAGTCAAACTCTGTAAAATATTGGATGAGATTTATTTTGAGCTAAATGTGAGTGACCGGTGGACCATGACACAGCCCCAGAAGATCCTGAGAACATGTGCCCAAGGTAATTCGGCTACAGCTTGGTTTTATACGTTTTAGAGAGATATCTAAGATGTACATTGGTTTGGTCCAGAAAGGCAGGACAATTGGAAGATGGTGTGGGGGACTTCCAGGTCATAGGTGGATTCAAAGATTTTCTGATTGGCAATGGGTTGGTCGAAAGAGTTATTATCTGAAGGCCTGGGATGAATAGAAATAAATGCCTGGGTTAAGATAAGGGGTTGTGGAAACCAAGGTTTTATCATGCAGTGAAGCCAGCAGACTTGAGAGCTCTTATCAGGCCTAAAAAGATGCCAGCCTCTTAGTTAAGTCTCTCCTGGACGAGAGGAAAGACCTGGAGAGGAAGGGAGAGTCTCTACAGAATGAAGACTTTCCTCACAAAAGACAGCTCTGCAAGACCATTTCCAGTTATGTCCAAGAAATATATTTTGGGGTAAAATACTTTGATTTCTTTTTGGGCCTGCTATCTGCCATGTGATGCTATACTTGATGTCTTATCACTACAAAAAGTCTGCCTTGTCAGTTTTACGATCTCTGTTTTAATGTTAATGCTGGTCGGTTGTGCCTGGATTCCGAAGAGAGAGGGGTATAACGAGGCATGTCTCATCCTCCCCACTTCCCATCATGGCCTGAACTAGACTTTCAGGTTTACTTTGGAATGCCATTGGCCAAATGGCATTGGGGTTCCATCAGTTGGTTGTGGGGCTTAGAAATTTATTTTTGGTTTATAACACTGTTTTATCTTTTTCCATTTGTATTAAAAATTCAAGCTTACAAAAATATTGAAAGTAGTACAATGAATATCTGTATATCCTTCACCTAGATTCAGGAATTGATATTTTACCACATTTAGAGTCTCTCTCTCTCTCTGACTCTCTCTATATATACACATACACACATACATACACATACATGCATATATATATATTTGCCTTTGGAAATAAGTTGAAAATATTACAATAACAACTCACTCCTAAATACTTCAGCATGCCTTTCCTAAGAATAAAGACATTCAATGAACTCAGTTATTTTAAGACACCAACCAGGAAAAATAAATGTAAACAAATTGTTAATTGTCATGCACTAAACTCATTTTCTTGAGTTGGAAAACTCTGCACTTTTCTTGCTACCAATCTGCAATTATGGGCTTGGTGGACCATGGACTGTAATAAAGGCCTACTGAAAGCTTATAAAGTAAAATGTTTTGTGCAATAAGTAGTTTGAAAATGACCTATTTTATATAAGTTAGAGTTTTATCATCAGCAATAGCATTCATGAAAATGTGCTTTACTACAGCAATATAATTGTGAAAAGACAGATGACTGTGAAGATGCATTCAAGGCCTGAAGCCTGGCTTTCTAAACATCTTATGCACTGCTGAACTTCCCCTAGTCTTTGCTCTGTAGTGTCTCTACACTATACTGCTGTGCTGGAATAGCACCACCACACAATATCCCTTACCCCAGAGAACACCTTACAAAAAGGTGCTTTCATAAGGTTGTTTTTTCCCCTCTGCCTTATCTCTGTATTCAACCTTTTCTTCTACCTTCATTTTTATTTATTTTATTTTATTTTATTTTATTTTGGAGACAGGGTCTTGCTCTGTCTTCCAGGCTGGAGTGCATTAGCGCAATCATTGTTCACTGCAGACTTGACCTTCCAAGCTCAAGCAATTCTCCCAGCTCAGCCTCTCAAGTAGCTGGGACTACAGGTGCACACCACCACACCTGGCTAATTGTTTTTATTTTTTGTAGAAACAAGGTCTCCCTGTTTCCCAGGCTCATCTTGAACTTCTAGGCCCAAGTGATCCTCCCACCTCAACCTCCCAAAGTGCTAGGATTATAGGCATGAGCCACTACTGCACCCAGTTTCTTCTACCTTTATTGATGCACATTTCAGTCAATGCTACCTGAGACAACTTTTAAACATGTAAACTCACTTTGATTAATAATTTCCTTTCCCTTGAATTTGCTCACTTCCAGCTTTTGTTCAATTATCACAAAACGATCTCATTCCTTCTTGGTATCCTAGCCTTCCTCTTTTGCTTCTCTTTTTTTATTGTGAAACAAAATAATCCCAGTCACTACTAATGAACTAGTTAACCTTGAGCAAATTGCTTGCAGCCTCCTGGACCTCAATTTTCCCTCCTGGCGACCTGGGATAATTGAGTTCCATTTCTGAAGCCAGCATTGAGAGTCAGGTCGGCTTGTGTGAGGGTAAGCAGGTGGATTCTGGCCTCAACCTGCCTGAGTGGATATTTCTGCTTCTTAATTACTAGTTTGATGGCCGTAAGTTACTTAGCTTATCATACCTCAGTTTCCTCATTTGTAAAGCAGATGTGTTAATAAGAGTACCTGCCTCATAATGCTGAGTTAATATTTATACCCAGTAACACTGCCTGTGACTGAAAAAAATATAACTTTTTTAATTGATGTGAAAATACACCCACATCAAGGAACAAATACCAGAAGCTCTGAGATAAGAGTGAACAATAAAGAACCAATGGGATCAAATGTCTAAAAGTATTGAGCATGTTTAAAATGTTTTATCAGAATAGATGACTGTAAATGCCTCCCACTACCTACTGAGAAATAAAAATAAAATCCTAATCTCCTTCCCCAACACACACCCACTGACTGAACAGACTCCCTCTTGGCTAAGGGGACACTGGAGAAACCTTCAAAGTGCGTTCCTGGCCATGATGCAAAGGATGGTAGAACAGCTCCCTTTCCTTGCTAACTGCCATTATGCTTTCTTCCACAGGGCTAAGCAGAAACCAGTTCTCTCAAAAGACTCACTGCATGGCAGTTTTCTTTGTTTTTTTATTTATTTATTTATTTTTTTGAGATGGAGTCTCTCTCTGTCGCCCAGGCTGGAGTGCAGTGGCACGATCTTGGCTCACTGCAAGCTCCACCTCCCAGGTTCTCGCCATTCTCCTGCCTCAGCCTCCCGAGTAGCTGGGACTACAGGCGCCCGCCACCACACCCGGTTAAATTTTGTATTTTTAGTAGAAACGGGGTTTCACCATGTTAGCCAGGATGGTCTCGATCTCCTGACCTCGTGATCCACCCGTCTCGGCCTCCCAAAGTGCTGGGATTACAGGTGTGAGCCACCACGCCCGGCCTGCATGGCTGTTTTCAACCAACCACCTGATGCTGCCTTTCCCTTTTGAGGTTTCAACAAAACAATCCACCAGCCTTCACTAGCAATAGGAGACCACTGACCACAGAGTGGCTCTAGCCAGTCTATGGAGGCTGCACAGTGAGACTTTTTGTGTTCTGTGCTTCACTTTTGGTACCAGAGGCCCAAAATCTCCACCCATGGATCATGCTAATGCTGCCATTTTTTGTGCATGCTACTCGTGACTGGATGAAGCTCAACTGGACATGTGCATGTTTTGCCTATCATAAATATTAATGGATCCTCCTAGAGTTTCATAAATATGGCTATTCAGCTACCATGCTCAGCACAAATTCCTATCCTTTTTGCTCCTCCTGTGAAGTGCAGTTTCTGGCTTCTGGCCAGAGGCTACTCTTCCCAGCCTATCATAACGGCCACCCTGCAGAGACTGCAGCCCGTTATGAGAAATAAAGTTCTCCTTTCCAAATTTGTGAACCTTGTCATGTTCCAGTTGACACTACTTTCTTCTCATCCTCTAATCAAACCTGTCATCAGAAAGTTCATTAATCCGGGCAGGGTGGTGTAAGCACCCAAGGGATTCACCTTGCCCACTGCTTAGAGCCAATTCATGAAGACAGGGGAATTGCAATAGAGAAAAAGTAATTCATGCAGAGCTGGCTGTGTGGGAGGCCAGAGTTTTATTATTACCCAAATCAGTCTTTCTGAGCATTCGGGGAGCAGAGTTTTTAAAGACAATTTGGTGGGTGGGAGAAAGCCAGTGAGCCAGGAATGCTAACTGGTCAGGGATGAAATAATAGGGAGTGGAAGCTGTCTTCTTTTATTGAGTCAGTTCCTGAATGGGGGCCACAAGGTCAGATGATCCAGTTAATCAATCTGGGTAGTGCCAGCTGATCCATCAAGTGCAGGGTCTGCAAAATTTCTCAAGGATTGATCTTAGTAGCAGTTTAGGGAGGGTCAGATTCTTGCTCCAGCTGCATGACTCCTAAACCATAATTTCTAATCTTGTGGCTAATGTTAGTCCTACAAAGGCAATTTAGTCCCCAGGCAAGAAGGTCTGCTTTGGGAAAGTGCTGTTATCGTCTTTGTTTTAAACTATAAGTTTCTCTTAAAGTTAGTTCAGTGTACACCCAGGAATGAACAAGGAGAGCTTGGAGGTTAGAAGCAAGATGGAGTCAATTAAGACAGATCTCTTTCACTGTCTCAGTCACAATTTTTCAAAGGCAGTTTCAGTGGTTCACACCTGTAATCCCAGCATTTTAGGAGGTGGAGGTGGGAGGTGCCAGGAGTTTCAGATCAGCCTGGGCAACATAGGGAGACCCCATCTCTATCAGAAAATAGTAAATAAATAAGCAAGCCAAGCATGATGTCACACGCCTGTAGTCCCAGCTACTCAGGAGGCTGAGGTGGTAGGATCACTTGAGCCCGAAGTCAAGGCTGCAGTGAGCCATGATCGTGCCACTGCATTCCAGCCTGGTGACAGAGCAAGACCCTGTCCCCAAAAAGAAAAACAGAAAAGAAAAGTTGATTAAAATAAAATTCTCAATATATTTTTTTAATTACTGTCATTGTAATAGTCTAATTTTTTAAAATGTCATTGTATGTTATACCAGGTGCATCTGGGAGGAAATTCACTTGGGGGCAGACATGGTTGGGGCTTAACCACAGTATCTATTATTTCTAGGTTCTCATTTTGTGAAAGTATGCATTTCCAAAGTTAAAAACAAGACCCTCATACAAATACCAGTGAGCATACATCAAAGATATTTACCTGCTTAAGAGGGAACCAGAAGAATGGTAAAGTTGGTTCAAAAGAAGAAAGGAGAGACTAGTATATAAAAGTCAATGAAGAAAGAATGCTGAAAAAAGGTTGCTAAATCAGATTTTTAAAATACTGATTAATACCTGTCAGGGCAATAAAACCATAACTTTTGGGCTTTATCTCTTCTACTGGAAATATAATATTTGTTTCTCTATGAGAGAAAATTAGTTTACAACCCAACAGTCGTTGAGAAAGCAACGTCTAACTTTGCAGTCTGAGCACCTGTTAACAGTAAAGAGTAAATCTGGCCAGGCACAGTGGCTCACGCCTGTGATCCCAGAACTTTGGAAGGCTGAGGCAGGGGGATCACTTGAGGTCAGGTGTTCAAGACTACCCTGGCCAACATGGTGAAACCCTATCTCTACAAAAAAACAAAAAATACAAAAAATGAGCCAGGCTTGGCAGCACGCACCTGTAGTCCCAGCTACTCGTGAGGCTGTGGCACGAGAATCCCTTGAATACAGGAGGTGGAAGCTGCAGTGAGCTGAGTTCGCGCCACTGCACCCCAGCCTGGGCAACACAATGAGACTCCAACTCTCCAACTCAAAAAAAAAAAAAAAAAAAAGAGTAAATTCAACAAAAGTTGCAACCTCTAAATGCTCTCACACAGGCTGATTAGTATGACAGTGAAAGAACATTCAGTGACATTTTTGCCTTATCTTTAAGTCATGGCTAATTTATCTCAGATTTTTGAACAATTTACAAATAACTCTTTATAAGACAATCCATCCAAAAATTGAGAGTCTTCTATACAAATGAAGTAGGTAAGCATGGCCCATGACTTTGGGTTTTGTATTTGGGAAGACAGTGTATACACATAGACAAAGCCCAGTGATGTTTACAAACACATGTTTTTAAAAGTTTAGTTTGACGTATGAATAAGTAGTTGGAATCAGTTCTAGCTTAATGCAAGTAATCAGAAAAACCATAAACATGATTTCTATACTTAAAACATTAAACATCAACGTTTTAAAGAAAGTACATAGCTTCAAAGTGCATACCATGTACTATACATTTTAAATTATGTATTTATTTTTATTAAATTCAGAGTTCATTCCAAAAATTATTTCAGTTTAAATTCAGTGCTTATGCAAAGTCACTAATTTTGAAGTCTCCTCTTCTGCCTCCTCCATACATATAGAATAGAAGCACCAGAAAAGCATGGCTTTTTCTTTGAAGAGATAAAATTCATATGCAAGCATAGTGTATGAAAAGATATATATTCCACAGGAATCTCTTTTATTTTTTAGTTTTACTGAAAGCAGTATTTTTGCAATTATACATTCCAATATTATAATACCATGCAAGTGAAATGAGCAATTCTAGTTTTGGAGAAACTTTCTTTCAAATTCCTTTAAAACATGTCCATATCTATTTTTTTTTAATCTGTGCTTAAATAAAAAACAAAATCTGAAATGTTTGCAAAAGACTTCCACACATAGTTTACCTTACTACGCTGTAGGAAATGTAGCCTTGAGTTAAACCTTTTGTAGAAAAGGTCTCATACATATCAATGAGGAAACACAAAGACAACAATGGTGAAAAGGCTAAGGGTGCGAACGGAAAACCAAAAAGAAGAGCTACTGCTCAGAGGACTTAAGGACTTAAAGTCACTGGCACTCAAGAAAAGCAAACTAAAACAAAATATCAATATTCATCTTAATTAGCATGTTAGGTGTTTGTTGTTCTTGTTGTTGCTTGTTTGTTTTAGACAGAGTCTCACTCTGTTGCCCAGGCTGGAGTGCAGTAGGGTAATCTCGGCTCACTGCAACCTCCACCTCCCAGATTCAAGCAATTACCCTGCCTCAGCCTCCCGAGTAGCTGGGACTACGGGCGCACACCATCATGCCCGGCTCATTTTTGTATTTTTAGTAGAGACGGAGTTTCGCCACGCTGGCCAGGCTGGAGGCTAGAAACCTCTAATCAATGTGTCTGCCAGGACATGCTCTCTCTAAAGGTACTATGATTTTTGCTTCTTTCTGCATCTAGTGTTTACTGGCAATCTTTGCCTTAAATTTAGCCTAAAGCTGCCTCTTTACATATTTTAAGTTTGAAAACACCTTTGCAAAGATTATGGCAGTAAAAGAAGTCTGACATGGGCCGGGTGCGGTGGCTCATGCCTGTAATCCCAGCACTTTGGGAGGCCGAGACCGGCGGATCATGAGGTCAGAAAATAGACCATCCTGGCCAACACGGTGAAACCCCGTCTCTACTAAAAATACAAAAAAGTAGCCGGGCGTGGTGGCGGGCGCCTGTAGTCCCAGCTACTCGGAGAGGCTGAGGCAGGAGAATGGCGTGAACCCGGGAGGCGGAGCTTGCAGTGAGCCGAGATCGCACCACTGCACTCCAGCCTGGGCGACAGAGGGAGACTCCGTCTCAAAAACAACAACAAAACAAAACAAAACCAAAAAAACCCTAGCCTCTGAGTTCTTAGACTGATTGAATGATAACTCCAGTTCTCCCATATGCCTGGGCTTGTGTCAGTTAAACTCTGTCTTTATTGCAATGCCATGGTCTCAGTGAGACAGTGTAGCAAGCAGGAAGAACTTCAAGTTCAGCCTAAAGGTTTCTCCATACATAGCAAACAGTAGCTAACTGTATGTGTAAACAGAGTGTAACTTACTCTTGCAACAGTCACAGAGATTTAGCACATCACCGGTAGCCAACTCTTCAAACCCTGTTTAAATAAGACAAATGCCAAGCTATAGCCAATCCAGCTGTTTCTGTACCTCACTTCCAATTTCTGTAGGTCACTTTCCTTTTTCTTTCCATAAATCCTCTTCAACCATATGGTAGTGTGGTGCTGGATTGTCTCTGAGCTTGTTCTGATTGAAGGGGTGGGGCTGCCCAATTCACAAATCATTATTTGCCCAAACAAACTGTATTACATTTAATTTGTCTAAAGTTTTTCTTTCAACACTTAGCATTTCTTGGCTTGCAGCTGCATCACTCCAATTCCTGCCTCCATCTTCATACAGTGTTCTTTCGTCTGTGCATGTGTGTTCACATTTCCCTCTTCTTACAAGTACACCAGTCATTGAATTAGAGATCACCCTAATTGAGTATGACTTCAGTGTAACTTGATTGCATCTACAAAGGTCCTATTTCCAAATAAGGTCATATTCTGAAGTTCCAGGGAGACACAACTTTGTGCTATTCAACCTGTATAATTAACAAGAATTTTTACTTAATGATCTGTCCACTGTTTGGAATCAAACAGTGTTCATCTGTCACACTACATCCAATCAGCAGCAGCCTGACATTTTTGCCTTCTGAATCTGACTTTTCCTCACCATTATCTCTCCATCTGTCTCTATGTTCTCTCCTCCACACCACCCCAGGATGACCCTTCAAAACCTCGATCATGGAATGTCACTCCTTTGCTCAAAATCTGTCTAGGGCTTCCCATCACACTTAGAATGAAGTACAAAGATTTTGCCAGGTCTTACAAGGCCTTACGTATTCTATACCCTGGGTCCCTCTATGACCTCATTTCTAACCCACTTCACTTTGTTCACTCTTCTTGGGTAACTCTGACCTTTACGTAGATTCTCTATGTTACCACCTCTCATCATTTTCACTTGTTGTTTCCTGTCTGGAATTTTCTCCCTCAACACCTTACCATGGCTGGCTAATTCACTGTGTCCAGATCTCTGCTCAAATGCCACTTCTTCCATAAGTTCTTCCTTTTAGTGAGTTATAGGTATGCAGTACTGGACCATATGCAGGAGTACAACCTAAATAGGAAACGAAGCACTACCTGATTAAACCAGACCAGCAGGCTTTACCCCTCCAAATTTGATGTTTCTAGTAAACTGTATTGGAGAATGCAGTTTAGATCTGAAGCAGAAGTGAGACTTCCTAGTCCCTTTACTCTGAACTGAAGGCAGCTGATTCCATAGCCTGGGCCCAATATGAATTGATCACCCAGTTGCAGGAAGTTGTATCTGAGTCAGAGAACAGTGGTTCTCTCTTCTATGTGGGTAGGCCTGCCAGGTATAAATACCACTCAGCCACACCAAACACAATAGAGACACTCGTGCCTGGATGCAGAAAGTAAACTAAGTGTGGCATATCCTCAAGCTTGAACCATAAAGCATAAAAAGCCTACCCAACATTCAATATGTATCAATGAATGTCAAGTTCTAAGTTACCAGAATTACCATCTCCTCTATGAGAGAGTATTATAGGTTGAATTGTGCCCCACCAAAAAAATTAAGTACTAAACCCGAGTACCTACGGATGTGATCTTCTTTGGAAATAAGGTCGTTGCAGATGTAATCAATGTAAGATGAGATTGGCCTAGGATGGTGGCTCACACCTGCAATCCCTGCACTTTGGGAGGCCGAGGTGGGTGGTTCACAGGTCAAGAGATCGAGATCATCCTGGCCAACATGGTGAAACCCCATCGCTATTAAAAATACAAAAAATCAGCTGGGTGTGGTGGCATGCACCTGTAGTCCCAGCTACTCAGGAAGCTGAGGCAGGAGGATCACTTGAACCCAGGAGGCAGAGGTTGCAATGAGCTGAGATCGTGCCACTGCACTCCAGCCTGGCAACAGAGCAAGACTCCATCTCAAAAAACAAACAAACAAACAAAAACAATGTAAGATGAGATCATACTGGATTAGTATGTACCCTAGTACAATGGCTTGTGTCCTTATAAGAAGAGATACATTAGGACACAGAAACACACAGGTGGGCAAAAGACCACATGAAGACAGAGGCAGAGATTGGTATGATGCAGCTTCAAAGCCAGGAACAAATGCCAACTGCCAGCGCCCACCAGAAACTAGGAAGAGGCAATGAAGGATACTTTCCTAGAGAATTCAGAAGAAAGCATGGCCCTACCAACATCTTGAGTACTGAATACTAGCCTCAAGAACTATGAAATAATAATTATGAAATAATAAGGCACCCAGTTTGTGGTACTTTGTTATGGCAGCCCTAAGAATCTAATGCAGGATTGAAAAAGGAATGGATTGGAGAGAAAATATGGAAGTGCTCCTTCCCTTCCAACTCTCCCTCAAGTGGGGAAAAGATATTTTTGTAGAAGTTTTATTAAACCTATTAGTAGAAGCAAAAATTCAGGAGAAAAACAGAGAAGTTCTCACTCTCCAATGTTTTATTTCTTCATATCCCATTGGGTGAAATAGCCAAGCCTATGTTTGGGCATGCATTTCTCTCGGGGAGACCAGCTGAGCATCTAGGCCAGCCTGCCCCACCTTCATGAGCCTGCTTATGTCTGTTCCCCTGTGTCTTCCTTACTCAGTGAACTGGGGAGTTTAGCAATGGACCCCAGTGATCTTTGAAATAGGTCAGAAAGAGATAGAAATTATCTAATTCTATAGACGTGGTACAACCTACGCCAAAAAAAATGTTTTCTATTTCCTATTTCAAAATATACTCAGCCATTAGTCTTAAAATACTCACCAGAGATTTGTTATGAAATAACATCTTCAGCCCAGTTTTTAAATAACCTTTCACTTCCATTATTAAATCCCAGAAAGAAATTAAAGTCCAAAAGTAAAGTTTCTGTCCGTTTTTTAAATTTAAGTTTAAAGAAATTGAAGCTCAGTATTGTTTGCTTTCTAATTCTGTTTTCACCTCAGTCTCAGCATCGGGGTCTACCTGGTGCCTATGGCCAGGACTACCTTCTCCTGGAATGGCTTAGTTCCTTCAATCTTTTAAGAGTTGATTTAATCCAACATAGTCTCATGTGTCGCACTGGTGAGAGGACAACTCAGGAGGTTTTGGATCTCGGTTCCTCCAGGGAAGTCATTCTAGTTTGTTTCTTGTGATCTTGTCTCTTTTATTATTAGCAATAGTAGTATTGTTAAAATTAATAATAATATTACCATTATTGTAATTCCTATAATAGTATATTTACTCTATGCTTAGTCACTAGTCTAAGACTTTTAGACATTTTATCTCATTTAATCTCTCCAACAATCTTGGGAGATCCAATTTTTAATATTCCTGTTTTATAGATGAGGAAACAATGGCACAGAGACTTAACCAATAACAGCAATAGCTGAGGTCCGAATCCTGGCAGTGTGGCTGCAGAGGTCACAGTCTTAACGATTACGTAACATTGCTTTTACAAACCATGTTTGATTTGCGGGGGATCCAGTCATAAATTTTGATCAAGACACAAATAAATCTGACCTCTTTTTCTGAGGAACATGTTTCAAAACAGCTGGATGGGCATATCTCATTAACTTTTTTTTTCTTTTCCAGCTTGACATCTAAGTTCTCAACATTTCTCCTAATTGCCTGTGCCTCTTTTAGTTCCATCAACAAGACGTCCTTCATTTGTGCTTTGGAGTGTTGCCACTCTTTCTAGAACAACTAGCTTTTTTTCATATCTGACTTGTCTTTAACATTTTCCACGAGATGTACAAATACATATGTATCTATGTAAAATCATTATTTAAAGTATCTAAAGAAAGTACCTAAAAAAATAATGATCAAGTACAAAGTTCACTAATTTTTTTTTTTTTTTGAGATGGAGTCTCACTCTGTTGCCCAGGCTGGAGTGTAGTGGCGTGATCTCGGCTCACTGCAACCTCCACCTCCCGGGTTCAAGTGATTCTCCTGCCTCAGCCTCCCAAGTAGCTGGGATTACTGGCACCCACCATCATCTCCAGCTAATTTTTGTATTTTTGTAGAGACAGGTTTTCACCATTTTGGCCAGGCTGGTCTTGAACTCCTGACCTCAGGTGATCCACATTTCTCAGCCTCCCAAAGTGCTGGGATTACAGGCATGAGCCAACGTGCCCAGCCGAAAGTTCACCATTGTTAAGCGACATTGCTTTGTGTTTTTTTAGATGCAGGTACTTCAACCAATTCTTTTTATTTCGTATTCTTCATATGATGGATTTTTTTTTTTTAGATGGAGTCTCGCTCTGTCGCCCAGGCTGGAGTGCAGTGGTGCCATCTTGGCTCACTGCAAGCTCTGCCACTCTGGTTCATGCCATTCTCCTGCCTCAGCCTCCCGAGTAGCTGGGAATACAGGCGCCCGCCACCACGCCAGGCTAATTTTTTGTATTTTTAGTAGAGATGGGGTTTCACCGTGTTGGCCAAGGTGATCTCTACCTCCTGACCTCGTGATCCACCCGCCTCAGCCTTCCAAAGTGCTGGGATTACACACATGAGCCACCGCGCCCAGCCGATGGATTTTTTAATAAAGTACCAAAAACTTTTTCAGAGAACTTTATTTCTTTGAGGGAATCCCAAGTGTGAAAGGTAGTCAATTGAAAATATAACAACAACCTATGTAGATATATGCCATTTCTGAGATCAAAGAAATTCTTTAATCCATTCTCTTTTACAAATGTTTTTTAAAAGAAAAATCTATGTGCTTTATTATGACACCAACCATGGTCATTGCCCAAGTCCTTTAAAAAAAAACCACAAGTCCTGGCAGTTGTCCATATTCTGATATTTCCTTATGCACCCAGTTCCGATAGGCAGTTTTCTCAGTTGAAAGAGGATGAGTTAGGAAAAGTCTGATTTTGGAGTCAAGCTTCCACTTATACCTCCACAGTTATTTTAAAAAAAACTTACACAATTCTAAATCATGCAAACCATTATATTTCATAGTATGTATATTGTACAAATAGCAAATAAGTCTATCCATTGTACAAGAAGTTAAAATTTTTTATGGCAGTTCTCTTCTGAAATTCCTTTTAGTTAGCAGTTTAATAATCTTTTAAAAGGAGAAAATAATATAAACTCACAAAAAAGTTGTGGGGAGGTGTTCAGATTATACAATCCATTTTTATTTAAGACCTACAGCAAAGCAGTACTTTCCCTTTTAAATGAAAACTGTATTTCTCTTTCACTAATCTTTGAGTTGGGTTTTTCCATAGCAATTTCACCCAGAAAAAAAAAAAAGAAGCAATTATGTTATGATGTAAAAACTAACTAGTATCATAAGCTTTTAGAATTTACTGAGTACTAGAATTTGATTTTTCTCTCCTTCAACTTCTAATTTAATAAACTTAAATTTGTAATCCAAAACTTAAGCGACTTTAAAACAATAGGCATTGATTATTCTCACAGTTTCTGTGGGTCAAAACATTTGGGAACACATCAGTCGGGTAATTCTGGCTTTGGGTCTGTCGTGAGGTTGCAGTCAGGAAAGTGAGTGCCAGTCATCTGAAGGCTTGACTGGGCTGGAGGTTCCACTTCAGAGGTGGCTCACTCGCATGATTGCCACGTTGTTGCTGGATTTTGGCAGGAGGCCTCCCTTTCTCCCCATGTGAGCCTCTCCCCGGGCTGCTTGAGTGTCCTCATGACATAGCAGATGGCTGACTCTCCTCAGGGCAAACAATACAAGAGAGAGGAGCGTGGCATCAGCAATGTCATCTATGACCTAGTCTCAGAAGTCACTTCTGCCACATTCTTGTTAGAAGCTAGTCACTAATTCTAGATTATTTTCAAGAGAAGGGAAATTAGGCTCCAATTATTGAAGGGAAGGATGCCAAAAATATGTGGACATATTGTTAAACCACTAGAGTATTACTTACTTTATCCCTTACTTATTGTAAAGAAAATGTAACATAAACCTAAAATTCTAGTAATAGGTAATTTATCTTTTTCTCAAAATATTTCCCCAAACTTTTTCAACAAACTTAACAACCTATATATCCTGAAAAATCTTTCTCATATTTTTATTATTTTTCAACGTAGAGGCCTATTTCTTTTTGCACCATGAATACAATAGTTGTTAAGCATACTAATGTTTTGACGTACTAGATTGTGAAATTCTTTACTAGGATTTGAGACCTGATATTTGTTATTGCTGTTGTTGATCATTTACCTCTACAGGCTCAGAGTCTGCATTGTGTCTGTTACTTGGTCAGCACTCAATAAATGTTGAATAAATACATGAAACATCTATATTCCTTTGTTTTGTTCATTATTCCTGGATCTAGCATTTCCCATTGTATTCATATAAATAAGAGATTTTATGAAAATATTATAATGTGTGCCCTAGAAAGTTATGGAGATATATGATAATTTATATCTATATATGATAATTATTATATGAATATGAATATTAGCAAATTATGAAAATTAATAGAGAAGATTATGGAGTAAAAGATACTGATATATCAATTTTTTTGCCTCTCTCTTCCTCCCTTTCTCACTCTTTTATAAGATTTGAGAAGAGCTATAAAAGAAAGTTTTAAAAGAATGAAATTCACATAAACAGTGGCTCATGCCTGTAGTACCAGCAATTTGGCAGGCCAAGGTGGGCAGACCACTTGAGCTTGGGCATTCGAGACCAGCCTAAGCAAAATGGTGAAACCTCATCTCTACAAAAAATACGAAAGTTAACTGGGGGTGGTGGCATGCACCTGTAGCCCCAGCTACTCAGGAGGCTGAGGTGGGAGGATTGCTTGAGCCCAGTGGGTGGAAGTTGCAGTGAGCCAAGATCACGCCACTGCATTCCAGCCTGGATGACAAAGCAAGACTACAACTCAAAAAGAAAAAAAAAAAGAAAAGAAAATGCAATGATGCTGAAAAATAGGGAGTAAATGCCATCAACAGAGTAGAGCATACAAAGGAAGTTGAAAGTTTATAAAGAGAAACAGAAGAAAACTGGACAGTGGAATAATACAGGGGAATTACCCAGTGAAATGCAGCAGACTGCTGGGCCACATAAAGGCCCTTGGAATTAATGATAATGAATGTAAAGTGAGAAAAATCAGAATAATTATGTGGTTTTCTCCAGCTATATTCAGCTGCTTGGGGACAGGCATGGAATAGAGAGTCCAATTTGAACCATTTTGGGGGTTCTGCCAGAAGTAGCTGGAAAAAAAGCAAGGCAAGGAAGTAAACAGTGGATGCAGAGAGGAGATGATGAGTCTAATAGGCCATGGAATCTAAAGTGGGTAATAAGAAGTGAGAACAGGATGGAAATGATAAACAATCAAACTGTGGTGGGATCATTGGAGTGCAGGTCCACTGAGGTTAAAGGACTGTTGGTGACAATTTAAGGTGGAAAGATGGTGGTGATGGTGATTTTAGCTGGAAATCACCATCCAGCTAAATGGAGAGAACGGAGAGAATGGAATATCTGAGAATATGATTATGGGAGGGTTGGTCATGGCAATGTCTAAGGCCATAGAAGTGGGAAGTTGGCATGAGGTGGAGGACAAGATCATTGAACGAGAAATAAAATAACTGAGAGGCCAGATTTCTCATAATTATACTGTAAGACAGACTCCAGAAAACCATTTATACCTAGAATTCTCTATTCATCCAAATAATTAATCAGATATCAGCAAAAATCAAAGATTTGTTAGCATGCAAGAACTTAGAGAACAAACTACCCATATACCATAAATAAAAGTAGACTAGGCTAGACTACAGAAAAATAAAATATATAACCCCAAAAAACCAAAGTGTTGTCTCCAAAATGCCAGCACCTGAGTATGACTCAAAAGAAGTAAAGAAAGCTAGAAAAATACTAAAATAAAATTTATTATATTCAGGCACTTGTGAAATTTTTCTTCAAGTGGCAAAGTTTAAATGATATGGTATCACATTTTCTCTTTTCTTTGGCATCAATCACATGACACCATGAATTCTACAGTGAATTAATCCTTCCAAGGTTTGTACATAAGTTGATTATACAAATTCAAGTCAAATATTCAATACTTATAATTTGAGATATGAAAAATAATTAGTTTCAGCAAAAATATAAGAATTATAATTCTTGACAGTGTAAAACAATTATATAACTAAAAGACAATCAACAAGAGAGATGGAAAGAAGTCCAAAGTAAGTGCATTAATTTATTCATCTTTCAGGGTAGAAGATAGTAGCTATTTCAATACAAATAGGGAATTCATATGCATCATTCAAGGAGAACTAATATTGAGGCTATAGCCGGGCACGGTGGCTCACGCCTGTAATCCCAGCACTTTGGGAGGCCGAGGCGGGTGGATCACGAGGTCAGGAGATTGAGACCACGGTGAAACCCCGTCTCTACTAAAAATACAAAAAATTAGCCGGGCGTGGTGGCAGGCGCCTGTAGTCCCAGCTACTCTGGAGGCTGAGACAGGAGAATGGCGTGAACCCGGGAGGCGGAGCTTGCAGTGAGCCAAGATCGCGCCACTGCACTCCAGCCTGGGCAACAGAGCGAGATTCCGTCTCAAAAAAAAAAAAATATTGAGGCTACAAACAATAATTTTGAAAGTAGAAGTGCAAGTAAACTAAATTCCTCATACTTCATAGCAGGTAAATGCAGCAACAAAGTGAGGTAAATGATTGCCATATTTAGTTATAACCACAACCACAAAAAGAGCAAAAACAAACCACTGAGAGTAGACGCCTTTGGAAAATGAAACAGAGCATGGGGCTTAAGAAGAATGATTAGTATATATTTTCTGCTCTTTCAATTCCTTAAATTAAAAAACAAAACTTTGAAAAATACGTTTTTTCAATCCTTTTGAAAAGTGAACTCTAAAGAATCTGGAGAGTGGGGGAGTATTTGGAGTGGGAAGAAAGCCACATGATTAATTTCTTTCTTTCTTTTTTTTTTTTTGAGACGGAGTCTCGCTCTGTCGCCCAGGCTGGAGTGCAGTGGCGCGATCTCGGCTCACTGCAGGTTCCAACCCCCGTGGTTCACGCCATTCTCCTGCCTCAGCCTCCTGAGTAGCTGGGACTACAGGCGCCCGCCACCTCTCCCTGCTAAGTTTTTGTATTTTTAGTAGAGACGGGGTTTCACCTTGTTAGCCAGGGTGGTCTGGATCTCCTGACCTCGTGATCTGCCTGCCTCGGCCTCCCAAAGTGCTGGGATTACAGGCTTGAGCCACCGAGCCCGGCCTCACATGATTAATTTCAAACGTACTTCCTTGTGTGTCTTTTTAGGACATAAACAATTGCAGGTTTACTTAGATTTATACGGACTTAAATCATTTTATCCTATTGTGGCAATAATGAATAAATATCACTGTTTTTTTTTTTCTTTTGAGGCACAGACTCATTCAGTTGCCCAGGCTGGAGTACAGTGGCACAATCTCAGCTCATTGCAAGCTCTGCTCCCTGGTTTGAAGTGATTCTCCCTCCTTAGCCTCCTGAGTAGCTGGGACTACAGGCATGTGCCACCACACCAGGCTAATTTTTGTATTTTTAGTAGAAACATGGTTCACCATGTTGGCCGTGCTGGTCTCAAACTCCTGACCTCATGTGATCTGCCCACCTGGGCCTCCCAAAGTGCTGGGATTACAGGCGTGAGGCATTGTGCCCTGCCTAAATATAACTATTTTTTAACTTTAAAAATTACCTGCTAATCTCACTTTTTGATCTCTTTTTTGTTTTTATCATTATTGGTAGTGTCAAAATGTCCTTTTTCAAAAGTAAGTAAGAAAGAGGGGAAAGTCAGAAACTCAGAGATCAAATCGAAGTTTGAAAAAAGAAGATCTGAGAGTTTGTCATACAGAATAGAAACAAGATGAGTCACAAACAGCATCTATTGCCATAATGATAAAGCATGTATTTTAAAGTAATTTTGCTATCAATGTGGTTTTTTACATATCTCAGGGGGACATTCATAAACAGATTTATCAAACACTGTCAAATAAGTTTTGTATATTAGATGATTCTTGACATTGCATTTGGTAATAAATTATGAGTAATTAAATAAATGTAACTAATTATAACTAACAATTATGCAGATAAATGATTACTGACACAATTGTTCAAATGAAAGATTACTGATATGTTCAATTATAAATATGTTGACAAAATATATTAGTTCTAGTGGGTCACAGTTCTGATTTGGAGCACTCTATTCTGTTCGTTTGGATTAAGACAAATTAGGAAAATAATAAGAAAAAAATTTTCCTTTATTCTTCATTCTGTATGTGACCATTTCTATCCCTCTCTCTTTTTGTTAATTCTTTTAACTGTATTATCAGTTCAAGATCAGGGAGGTGTCCTTTACAGTAAAAAAACATGAAGAAGCTTTGATATGGTTGAACCAGAGATCTTTTTTCCTATTTATTTGTTCATTCCCTTTCTTATACATGCGAAAGCTTTTTTTCAAGGACCTTTTTGTTTGTTAAGATAACTTTCTAGGCTGGGCGCAGTGGCTCACGCCTGTAATCCCAGTACTTTGGGAGGCCGAGGCAGGTGGATCACGAGGTCAGGAGATCGAGACCATCCTGGCTAACACGGTGAAACCCCGTCTCTACTAAAAAAAAATACAAAAAATTAGCCGGGCATGGTGGCGGGCACCTGTAGTCCCAGCTACTCGGGAGGCTGAGGCAGGAGAATGGTGTGAACCCCGGGGGACGGAGCCTGCAGTGAGCCGTGATCGAGCCACTGCACTCCAGCCTAGGCGACAGCGAGACTCCGTCTCAAAAAAAAAAAAAAGATAACTTTCTTTCTCACCGATATGAGATGATTCTTCTTAAAAAGCATGATTTTTTAAAAAGAGGAGTGGTTTTATATGTATAAGTGTATATTTCCGTAATTTGTCGTATATTACAACTTTGGCCTTTTATCTTCTATTCTTAAAGTAAAAGTATTTGTTTCCTTGAAGAAACATTAGTTCTTAGTACTCTGGCCATTTTTTTCAAGTTTCACTTATCCATTTGTTCCTTATAAATCCAGAGAGAATGATTAGCTGCTTCCCATTGTTTATCTCCATGTGGAAAATTCCAGAATCATAGGTTGAAATCAATTCAGGATATGGAGTTGTGATCATGTCATCAGATGTTAACTTTAGGTAAGCTGTATTCAAAGAGACAATGTGTTAAATTGTTGTCCTAAAGTAAATTAATGTAAACATAAATGCATATTTATTTTAAAAAGACAATTGTGTATTTTTTAATGAATGAGAAGATTCTAATACTTCAAATTATATCTCAATATTAATGTTTGCTTGTTTGCCTTTATTGATACAAAATTTAATCAATGTAGCTTGAATTTTATAGGTGATGTAGGGGAGATTAATATAAAGTAAAATTTTCAATTTGGAAGTAAAAGTGTGATGCACAGTAAAAATGGCAATTTGTTTTGGAATAAAATGGATAGATGTCAAGGATTTTAAAGCAAGTATTTTAAGCTAATTGGCAGACAATTTTTAATTTTGCAAAGAAAAGCTTGACCTTTTCCTTGGATGAAATTTATGAAATAAAGTAAAATGGATTGGAATTAAGAAGAATTAATTAATTACTCCAAGGAAGCCTCATTCTTATTTCCCTTTAAACTGCCAATAAAACACAGAAAAGCATAAGAAAACTCACAACATTGGAACCTAAGACTCTTGGACTACTTTGTGCCCTAATCTTGAAGTAAATTCTGCCAGTCATAAGGATGGTAGCAAATGATTAGGAGAAAATAATTCAAGCTTTTCCACACATATATGCTTCATTTTGTTGAAAGAGATGGAGAACTTTTTAAAAAAAAGCCTAAAAAGAGCTTTTATAACTGCCCCTCTGTGCATAAAATCAGCAGCCAAACCAACTTCACAGTCCTACTCTACGACATGACAGAGAACAGCCACCCAAACCTTTCCCTTATTTGTTTCCAACATGTTCACAAAGACTTCCAATATGTAGGGGCAGCTGGTGGTAGCACTTTGACCTAAATAACATACTGTTAGGGCTGGGTACAGGCTTGCACCTGTAATCTCAGCATTTTGGGAGGCCAAAGTGTGAGGATTGCCTGGATCCAGTAGTTTGAGATGAATCTGGGCAACATAGTGAGACTCCTTCTCCATAAAAATAAAATACAGTGAAATAAAATAAAATAAAGTATTGTTAACAAAAGTAAAAAATTACAGTTACATATGGGGGAAAAAGCCTGGAGATAAAAATTCTTCCTGGGTCACACTAGTTTAAAGTATCAGAGAACCAGTGGGTTAAGGGAAGAAAACTATCACATAAGACAATAGAAACATTTGGTGAACATCAGCAAAAACCTAGAAATGAGGCTGATCTGAGCATACCAGTCTGCATTTCTGTTAGAAATTTGAAAAGTTTACCAGGAGTAGGACCTCAGCCATTTATTCTCTAGTCTGTTAACAAACACTGAGACTTAGGACTGAATCTTTTGTATGGGAATTTCTAACACACACAGAAAATGTTGGACCTCTAAGAGGAACGTTTTGCTAATGAGAGAGTAGTAACTATTAGGCTGGTGCAAAAGTAATTGTGGTTTTTGCCATTAAAAGTAATGAAATGATTAGAAGGAATATATTTCTAATAATACAAGATCCTGAAGAAAGTTTTAATAAGTTCGTATTATCATCAAAAGTGTTATGCCTTCTACGAAGAGAAAGTCACAGAAAAATAATAGAGAAACCAAAAGGTAATGCTATGCAATGAAAAAGTTATAAAATAGAAGGAAAAAGGAGGGTAAATACAATATAATGGAAAGGAAAATGCTAAGATTAGAAAGTTTCTGCAAGGAAACTCAAAATATAATGATTAACTTAAATTCTGCACTAATAGCCAGAAACAGCAAAATTTATATTGTAGAAAATTTAATCAGTTTTGTAAAACAGTGTTTCCTCACAGGTTAGTGTGCATGGAAATCACCCAAGGTTCTTATTAAAATACAGATTCCAATGCCCTAGGTCTGTCTGGGCCCAAGATTGTGCATTTCTAACAAGCTCTCACAACTACGGGTCTAAGCACCATGTATTGTGTAACAAAGCTGTGAAGAATAAACTTGCAGAGTAAACTGGAAATGGACAGACATAAAATAATTAAAGAGAAGATGATAGCTATGAATGACAATGAGCATGTGGATGTTTGTGTTTCCAAAGAAGAGATAAGAAAAGATGGAACAGTAGCAATAACTAAATGTACAGCTAAAGAAAAACTTCCTGAGATTGACAGAGAATTGAGAATGCAGGAAAAAGGTATCACCATTTTCTGTGCAAAATTCAGTGAAGGGGTTACAAATCTATAAACCCAGAACAAGACAGAATGATCTTTTTTTGCACAATCTTCATTAAATAAGACATTGATATTTGTTTAATAAAAATAGCTATGCCTCGAATTTAGTAAGATGACCATAACTTCTAATCTGTGGCTTTAGGCAGTCTACTCCACTGGCAGTAAGGTTTGTTATTGCCTTTGTTTCAAAGCTAAACTATGAACTAAGTTTCTCCCAAAGTTAGTTTGGCCCACACACAGGAATGAACAAGGACAGTCTGGAGGTTAAAAGCAAGATGAAGTCAGTTAGGTCAAATCTTTTTTACTCTATCAGTTATAATTTTGCAATATCAGTTCCATAACTTAAATGATGACTATCACAGTTTTCATAAATAATCTAGGTAAGCAAATAAAATAAAATAATTAGCTAAATGTAATAGGATAAATACTTGTAGACAAATTCATCATAACTTAGAATCTAAATTTATATTAAATTAAATAATAGGTATTTCATTATTTGGGTATTTTCCAATAAAATATATTTGTAGGAAAACATTCTTTCTAAAAAAAAGTGTGTCCTTTCTAAAACGGTGAACAATTTTTGTCTAATTCAAAGCTTATTTAAAGGTCATGTATAAAACAAGTAAAAGGAACCAGAAAACAGAAGAGATGTAAAGAAAGTTATAAAAATAAAAAGGGTTTTTCAGGTTTTTGGGGGGGCAAGAAAGCTTAAAGAGAAACAGTTTCGCATAAGAAGGAATCTCGCATGGTACATTTAGTCCTAGAGTAACATGACTGGTTATTTAAGAAGGAGGGATGTTCAGGACAAACCAGAAACTCCAAGCATGTCATGAACAGTCTGTGTAAGTCAAAATAAGAGGATTTATTTTTTTAAAAATAAACTTTTATATAATCAAATAGTCACATTATTATTAAGTTTTGGGTTGCTTAGAAAAAAACCCTGAGATTTAAATATTTTTTAAAATTAAGATTATTACATTCAAGTATCTCTCTGTATGCACTTTTAAAGTACTTGTGACATTGAATTACAGGGCTTTGGCTCCTGAGTCTGAAAAGGACACCAAGTCCTGCTAAATTTTAAACACTAACAGCAATTGAAACCCCATCATCGGGCCCACTAGAGGATGCCAATCAAAATAAACTGCATTCCTGAAATACAGGGCCGGAAATTAAAGCTATTCAAGTCCTCAAGGCCCAGGGACTATTGAGGAAGAGGGAGGCATGTGAGATTGTAAGGGCCAATTTTGAGAGCTAACATAAGTTCACTTTATCTATAAATTAATCATTAATATGTAAGGCACACTGATGCAAGTCCAGCATATGGGCCTGTTTCAGATTAACAAGGTTTTCCTGAAGCATTACTCAACTCCTACATAAAGGTTATAAAGGTTAAGAAAGGCATATGGAAGTTATATCTCATGGTCAAGATTAAAATTTTATAGATGATTGTTTATAAAATTTTGAATAACAAATTTAATCAGCTTGATACTGTTTTTATTAGGACTTATTATTTGGAAAATTGAGTCTCCTCTCTCAAAGAATGAAGGGTTTGCTATTTTTTTTTTTTTAAATCCTTGGGGTATCACTTTTGTCAAACAAATGACTTATTTTACAATGACCTGTGATATCAAGTGTTTTACACCTTTGATATTTGACAAGCTTTCCAAAATAAAATGATAAATTATGCCTTTTTCTGATCTAACTAATCCTTTAAAATACTGGATTCCTTAACATCCAAAAATGACATAATTTGGCTTACTTGTTATGAAAATTATACAGGAAATATTGTCAAGTATGAAATGGTGTTTATTTTTCTTTAGGCTGTATTTGTATGAATACATCATTGCTATGTCTTCCAAAATCATAGGAAACTCCTATAATTCTGATATGACTTAGTGTACAATATCAGTAATAATTATAATTGTTATGTTAAATTGTTGTGTGTCACAGAAGTAACAAATTTCCTTGTCAATTGTGTCTTTGGCTATGGCTGCCCTAAAACATTTTGTCATCCATGGACAATTGTTGTCTTGTTTTGGTCCTCCTGAGAAGGTGTTTTATAATCATCTATAGAACTCTAACAGGTGTCCTTAAAAGCAGGTTTCTGATAACTTTGGAGATTGTGACATTACAGTAGAGGAAGAAACTTTCAAGACTCTCATGGAGAGCTGAAATGTTCATGAATATCAAGGAGAACAGGAACAAAATGCATGAACTGAACTAGTAGAAGACAAAGTAATCTTTTTAAATTTTTGGTTAAAACATTGCTGCTTCTTTGTTTTTTTTTTCTCAGAGTCAAGAAAACTTTTAAGCTATTTACAGTTTTTAACAATTGAGTATGTTCCTACAAACAAAATTTGGAGCATATTTGTTTCTCTCTACTGATTTCTCCAGAATTTGGAAACTATTTGTGAGTATTCTTAAATAATGACAATATAGTTATCTGCATAAGTGCGATAAAAATCTGTTGGTTGGGCATGGAGGCTTACACTTGTAATCCTGGCCCTTTGGAAGGCTGAGGTGGGAGGGTCATTTGAGCTCAGGAGTTTGAGACCAGCCTGGGCAACATAATGAGATCTTATCTCTTAAAAAAAAAATCTGGATAGAAATCACCTTCGGTGGAGCCAAGATGGCCTAATAGGAACAGCTCCGGTCTACAGCTCCCAGCCTGAGCAACACAGAAGATGGGTGATTTCTGCATTTCTGTTCGAGGTACCAGTTTCATCTCACTAGGGAGTGCCAAACAGTGGGTGCAGGACAGTTGGTGAAGCGCACTGTGCACGAGCCAAAGCAGGGCGAGGCATTGCCTCACTCAGGAAGCGCAAGGGGTCAGGAAGTTCCCTTTCCTAGTCAAAGAAAGGGGTAACAGACAGCACCTGGAATATCGGGTCAGTCCCACCCTAATACTGCGCTTTTCCAACGGGCCTGGAAAACGGCACACTAGGAGATTGTGTCCTGCACCTGGCTCGGAGGGTCCTATGCCCACGGACTCTCGCTGATTGCTAGCACAGCAGTCTGAGATCAAGCTGCAAGGCGGCAGCGAGGCTGGGGGAGGGGCGCCCGCCATTGCCCAGGCTTGCTTAGGTAAACAAAGCAGCCAGGAAGCTCGAACTGGGTGGAGCCCACCACAGCTCAAGGAGGCCTGCCTGCCTCTGTAGGCTCCACCTCTGGGGGCAGGGCACAGACAAACAAAAAGTCAGCAGGAACCTCCACAGACTTAAATGTCCCTGTCTGACTGACAGCATTGAAGAGAGTAGTGGTTCTCCCAGCATGCAGCTGGAGACCTGAGAATGGACAGACTGCCTCCTAAAGTGGGTCCCTCACCCCTGAGCAGCCTAACTGGGAGGCACCCCCCCAAAAGGGACAGACTGACACCTCACTCGGCCGGGTACTCCTCTGAGACAAAACTTCCAGAGGAACTATCAGACAGCTGAATTTGTGGTCTCACGAAAATCCACTGTTCTGCAGCCACCGCTGCTGACACCCAGCCAAACAGGGTCTGGAGTGGACCTCTAGTAAACTCTAACAGACCTGCAGCTGAGGGTCCTGTCTGGTAGAAGGAAAACTAACAAACAGAAAGGACATCCACACCAAAAACCCATCTGTACATCACCATCATCAAAGACCAAAAGTAGATAAAACCACAAAGATGGGGAAAAAACAGAGCAGAAAAACTGGAAACTAAAAAGCAGAGCACCTCTCCTCCTCCAAAGGAACGCAGTTCCTCACCAGCAACGGAACAAAGCTGGATGGAGGATGACTTTGACGAGTTGAGAGAAGAAGGCTTCAGATGATCAAACTACTCTGAGCTACCGGAGGAAATTCAAAACAACAGCAAAGAAGTTAAAAACTTTGAAAAAAATTAGAAGAATGGATAACTAGAACAACCAATGGAGAGAAGGGCTTAAAGGAGCTGATGGAGCTGAAAGCCAAGTTTCGAGAACTACGCGAAGATTGCAGAAGCCTCAGTAGCAGATGCGATCAACTGGAAGAAAGGGTATC
>NW_026652288.1:54399172-54609868 GCF_009828535.3 Hylobates moloch | reverse complement strand
AAAGGGCTAATATCCAGAATCTACAATGAACTCAAACAAATTTACAAGAAAAAAATAAACAACCCCATCAAAAAGTGGGCAAAGGACATGAACAGACACTTCTCAAAAGAAGACATTTATGCAGCCAGAAAACACATGAAAAAATGCTCATCATCACTGGCCATCAGAGAAATGCAAATCAAAACCACAATGAGATACCATCTCACACCAGTTAGAATGGCCATCATTAAAAAATCAGGAAACAACAGGTGCTGGAGAGGATGTGGAGAAATAGGAACACTTTTACACTGTTGGTGGGACTATAAACTAGTTCAACTATTGTGGAAGTCAGTGTGGAGATTCCTCAGGGATCTAGAACTAGAAATACCATTTGACCCAGCCATCCCGTTGCTGGGTATATACCCAAAGGACTATGGCAGTATTCACAATAGCAAAGAGTTTGAACCAACCCAAATGTCCAACAACGATAGACTGGATTAAGAAAATGTGGCACATATACACCATGGAATACTATGTTCATGTCCTTTGTAGGGACATGGATGAAACTGGAAAACATCATTCTCAGTAAACTATTGCAAGGACAAAAAACCAAACACTGCATGTTCTCACTCATAGATGGGAATTGAACAATGAGAACTCATGGACACAGGAAGGGAACATCACACTCTGGGGACTGTTGTGGGGTTGGGGGAGTGGGGAGGGACAGCATTAGGAGATATACCTAATGCTAAATGATGAGTTAACGGGTGCAGGAAATCAACATGGCACATGGATACATATGTAACAAACCTGCACATTGTGCACATGTACGCTAAAACCTAAAGTATAATTAAAAAAAAAAAATCTGTTTTTATTTGTAATGGGACACAATTGGAGAAACTGGTTATTTTACCAAGGCTTTGACTGGAATGATGTGCTTTCCTTTAAGGAATCAAGCCTGACTTATGGAGACAATAAAAGCCCCTTGGAAAAACTGGCCTCATACCTTTGTCTACATAGCTCCTGATCTGTGGTAGGTAAAGAATGCCACTTTCTGACAAGTTCAGGAGCCCTAGGTTTATCTTGGAAACTCAAGAGGAGAAGATCACCCAACTTATAGGTATTTAATGACACAAATCCATGGCTGGGCTTGGCTTTAAAAAAAAGTCTTATCTGAGATTCCTTCTGTGGAATACAGTTCCATCAAAGCCAATTTAAAAACCTATGCAAAAAAAAAAATTATTCTTGCTGCACTGTATACAAATAATCAGGCCAAGTATAATAAAACAAATCAGTTCTGCCAGGATTTGTCTTTAGTAAAAATCGGAAACTGGAGAGAGAAAAACTATGTTTCAAAAACTATAGTACCTGCTGTTAGATTCTAGTCTTGCCTAACATTTTTCAATTTTTATTATTTTCTAGTTTAAACCTAATTCTAATTTTTCTTAGCTACAAGTCTTCAAAATAATGTTTTCAATTTTCTTCTGCTCTTTTTCCCCATTCTTCCTAATTTGGAGTCACTGAAAACTAAACTGCTTTTGTAAAGCCCCGTAAACTGAAGCTAGACAACTTAAACTTCAGAAGAAAATAACAGCAACCTGTTTACATACGTAAGCCACTTTCATACCTGCCTACTGAAGGCTTCAGACTAATGTGGTCTCTATCAGTTTTCTAGGATTGTTCTTTTGTTTGCTGCTGTTTTTCTCCCTTCCTCTCCCTATTTTCTCTTCACAGGACATGAGGCTTCACAACCTTCCAAAAATGAGCTTTCCTAATAACTCGGTATGTACCTGTCTAGGAGTAAACCACCACAGCCATGAGAGATCAGATGAAACCTGGGACCAGAGACTCATTTTCTTCTAAAATGCTTTCTCCAAAAGATTTTAATAAAGAAAAGGGGAGAAATGAGAGAGGAAAATATCTTGGGCCCCCCAAATCACTAAGCTACAGGGAAAATTCAAGCTGGGAACTGCTTAGGGCAAACCTGCTTCCCATTCTATTCAAAGTCATCCTTCTGCTTACTGAGATAAATGCATATCTGATTGCCTCCTTTGGAAAGGCTAATCAGAAACTCAAAAGAATGCAACTGTTTTTCTTTGACCTACTTGTGACCTGGAAGCCCCCTTCCCTCTTTAAGTTGCCCCGCATTTGCTTCGAGTTGTCTCGCCTGTCTAGACCAAACCAATGTTCATTTTACATATGTTGATTGACGTCTCATGTCTTTCTAAAATGTATAAAACCAAGCTATGCATTCTGACCGCCTTGGGCACACGTTGTCCGGACCTCCTGGGACTCTGTCATGGGTGTGTCCTCAACTTTGGCAAAATAAACTTTCTAAATTAACTGAGACCTGTCTCAAATTTTTGGGGTTCACAATACATAGAAAAAATTGGAAGGATATGTTCCTGCTCCCTGATGTGGAATTCTGGGAGATTACTTATTTATTTAGAAGACACCGGTGTCATACTATGTCTCCCAGGCTGGTCTTGTACTCCTGGCCTCCAGAGATCCTCCTGCCCTGGCCTCCCAAAGTGCTGGGATTACATGCATGGGCCACTACAACCAGCCCAGGAGATTGTTCATTTTCTTCTTTCTTCCTGTTTTGTTTTTTTTTCTGAATTTCCTACAGTAAAGGTAAAATGGATCTATTTTAAAAAGTCTAAAAAATAGAAGTCACTAGTAGTGTCTATCACTTGGCACATAAAGATGTTGACTGTCTTATTTCATATTTTACAACAAAAATCTAAAGAGTTTTCAAAATTAAATAGACTCTAATGATGCTCAGGATACTTTAATAACTACAGGGCAACCTGGGACACCATTGCTATAACTTGATCTCTCCTGTTAGAATAAATTATTTTCTCGTCCCACTCCTGATTTTTTTAACATTACAAATCTTCCAAAACCTTTTAAAAAGCATAAATAAATTAGATTGGGTTTGGTTTTATTCTCTGATCTTTAAATTATTTTTTCAAATCAAAATTCACTTCAATAAAATTAAGGGTAGAAAATATTCTGATTCTATTATTTATATAAATGCCATGACTAGTATACCTGTTTTACTGAGCAATAGATTTTTAAAGCAAAAAAAAAGAATAAAAATAGATGCTGGAACCGATGTATTTCTTTAGGTACAAGTAATGATAGAAACCTTTTTTTCTAGTGACAAGAAAAGGGACACATATCTTTTTTTCTAAAGAGGAAAATGGTGTTTTAGAAATTTTTTAAATATTTTTCCCTAAATGTACTTTAATTTTGTTTTCTGTGGACATTTCCTAAATATAACTGGATATTTGGAACCACAAATTATATGTATTTTCCCACATATATCCAATCTGCAATTTCAATATTTTGTCAAAAAGTTTAACAAACTTAATGGAACATAATTTATATTCATTCTCATATCAAATTCTCAGTTGACATTTTAGAAAACAACAATAACAAAAACAAAGGAAAAGAAAGTAAAAGAAGGCCAAAAAAAAACCAGTCATCTCTTCTGGTATTTTAGACATTAGAAATAAACATATTGCATTAGAGTTACTTTTTAAGTCCAAAAAAGTCCTTTAGGCATTTTCCAAAATGGAAACAAAATATTTTATCTCATCTGTATTACATTTCAGATCACCTGTGAACAATTGCTTTTTGGAAACTATAAACTCTAGTTATTTAGGTGGTAACTGCCTTCCTAAAGTAATTCTCACTTTTTCTCAGTATGTAGTAGATTTTTCAAAATGGCAGGAACATGGTCCCCTCAATATCTTTAGACACTTGTTATCTTCCTAAATTTATCTTTCACTCCATAGCCTTTTCCATGTGAATTTGAAGTGTCCTTTTATTCTGATGCTGGGGTCTGCCAGCATTCTGGCAATGGGAGACTAGGTGATGGGATATGGCAGATCTTGAAAAGCACCCATGTGAGTGTGCATGCCCGTGCTGGCCCTCTTCCTCTGCCATGAGAACATGCACCAGCTAGCCTGCTAGAAGACAAGAGACATGGAAAGCACAGCTGAGCCTCTCTAGTTGCCACAATGCTATTACTAAATCAGATGACAGCCAGTTGCCTCCTAGACATGACAGCAAGCCCAAAAGAGATCAGCAAAGCCACAAAGCTGATCGCCCAAGACATAAGACATACAAGGAAAAAGCATATATTGTTGTGTGCCACTAAGGTTTTGTGGTTGCTGGCTACACGTCATTATTGTGGCAATATAGAGCTGATTCAGCTGATACATCAGCATTGTGTTGGCACTGTTTTATAATAAAGTGAATTGAAGAGCTTTGGAACATCCTGTAGAGAAAGCAATGAAGAGAGAGTGTCAGAAGTGATTATGAGAAGAATATTGAGCAAGAAGAGGAAATCATTCAGTAAGAAGTGGAACTGCAAGGTGCTCATCATGACATTTAAATATTTCCTGAGAATTCTCAGAAATATTAGGGGTGAGGAGAGAGCTAAATTTCCTATAGCCAAATGTAGCTTGGTGACACAAAATACTGTATTTGGTTATTTAAAAGAAGAGGGGGAGGTAAAACCCAAGAAGGTCAGAGCACCTGGGACCTTGTTTTACTGAAGCTTATTATGGTGAGTTTCTTGAATCCTTAATGCAACAAGGGAGGGAACAAAGAATAGAAAGTAAAGAATGTGCTTCTTTTTCCCATAATTAATAAGCCACCAAGAAGCAGAGACAATATGATATTTATTTTATCTCCTACAGTATGGAATACTGTGATTTATGCATAAATTAGTACTAGTATGTGGTTTGTTGAATTCGGTTGGACAATTATGAAATAATTACATTGAAATTCCTTTGAGTTCTACATTAGAGTTCTCATCCAAGATTTTTCTGAAAGCCACATTCAAGTGTTTGAAATTGACACAGAAGCCCGTGTTTATTTGCATATAGTTCAATTTTAAGATCTAACCAACCTAATCTAATTTCACGTAATTACACATTTAGTTTCAGTGGCCCTGGTTCCCCATGACAAAAGTACAAAGAGTACCCGCAGGAAGTAAGTTGAAGATAAGGAGTGAGGAGAAGGAAGGTTAGTGGTAAGGCCACCAGTGATTCTAACAGCAAAGGGACAAGAAAAAAGACTGAAACTTTATTTAGAGGATAAAGCTGATGCCTGTCTTGCCCTCTTGCCCAGATGGGACCTCAGGTAAGTCACTTAATGTCTCTAAGCTTCCTTTCCCTTAATTACCTCAATTATCTGCAAAAATGAAGTAAATAAATATGCCCTATTTACTTCATTGATCATAATGAGAATGAATGGATATGGGATATGTGAAAGCCATACAGACATTACACAATGTGATAAACCATCATCCTAACACATAAATCTAATCTTTATTGTGACTTAAGATTAGGGAACACTGTTTTACATAACATCATGCTGATCTAACTCTAGCTTTATGATGTTAACTAATCTTTTCTAAATCCAGAGAGCATAATACCACCCCTTCGAAAAGAAGTGTCCACTCGCCCTTTGGCCAAGCTATAAACAGATGGACCAAGAAACTTCCTCAGTGAGGCTGTCATCTTGGCATTAGATCCATGAGTCAGAGATTTTGGCTGGCTAAATTGTAAAGACCACTTTAAATAACTTGCAATTGTCTTGTTTCTTAGACTATGCACATTTTCTCTCTTTCAGTTAACGTTAAAATGATTTACGCAATAAATTGCATATTTGAGTAAATGACATATGCAATAAATTACAACATAAGCAATAAAATCAATTAGGTAGCCTTTTCTGAAATTCCGTAAACCCACCAGGAAGGGTCAGAGATAAACCCTTGATATCTAGCAAAAACGAATAAAAATAAGATTTTCAACAGAATCAGTGGATTTCATAAAAGATAGAACGTATAATATGAAAGAAACATTAAGGGTACATGATCATCTCTGAAGCATAATGTAATGAGAACAATACTGGACTTGAACTAAAAGTTTTGTGTTCATAGCCCAGATTTACTCCCAATGATATGATGTTGAGCAAATTACTGAATGTCTTAAGCCTACGTTTTTGCATTTATATAAGGAGAACAGTACCACCTACCTTACAATATTACTGAAAAAGATTCAACTGGGCAAGGCTAATTAAATAATAATAAAGTATGCCATACTCTTAGTTTCCTTTTTTAAAAAATCTTTCCTGAATTTTGGTTAGAGTAAGTCCTGATTCAAAGGACAGATGTGTGTGTCTTCCTTCCTTGAAACTAACACTGTTTCTGGTGAGCTTTTGCTCATCCAACTCTGTAATAGAAATCCCATATTCTTGCTATAAATAAAGGCCTTTATAACTTGTGACGTTTACTTCTTACCTAAATATTCCGCAACTCCAGATCTCAGACTCTGGCTCTGTCACATGAAAAAAGTCTTCGGTGTGCTCACTGCGTCAGCATCCTCTACCACCCTTTCCGTATCACCTCATATGGTAGGAGTTTACATAATTGTAAAGTGGTAGCATAGCAACCAAATTATCAAACATCTCCATCCCACTTCTTCTGTCTTAAACCCTCAAACAACTAGTGGAGCATTTTTAGTTAACGACAGTCTTTAACGAGAGGAGAGAAAATTCCAGGTTGCTGATTCAGTTATTTCTTTTTATTTACCTCTATTTTTATATTCACCCAGCTTGTGTGAAAAACAAAAACTGAAGTGCTCACAAATGAGGCAGTGTTTAGCATCTAAACACACCATATGCCAGGGGATAGATGTTGTTGTTGCAGCTGTCCAAAGTTAGCCAGGTTATCACTGACAAATAGCTTCCCCGAGAACATAAGAAAGCCACGGCCGCCTGCTCCTTGTTGGCTGGTGGAGTGAAACAGACTTTACAGTACACTGGATCAGCTAAACTGTGAATTACAGGTGAGCCAAAGCCATTCTGTCAGTCATTCTAGGAAAAATGACTTCACTCAGCTAGAGGACACTCCCCTGACAAAAAAAAAGGAAAAAGGACTTGAGAAATCATTGAATCAAGACTTTCCTTGCTCAGTTCAATTGATTTGCCTAAAGTAATAAAAACAGTGACTTAGTCGAAAAGATGGAATAAGGAAAAATCTTCTTGCTTAAATTAAGGATTCCTCCAAGGAGGCAGCATGATACTGTTTTAAGAGCACAGGGCATTAAGTATAACCACCTTGGTTTACGCTCTAGTTCTCAATTACAAGCTACCACCAAGTTAACTTTTAGGGGTTTCAGTTTCCACAATGCTACCTTACAGGATCATCTGGAGAGCTACATAAGACAATCCACATGATATTCATGTTACTGCACCTTGTGCAAGTTAAGTACATGTTAGCGATTATTATTATTATTATTATTCGGTGGTCTAGGAAATCCAAATTTGTCTGGTCCGGAAAAAAACAAATTGTCCTATGTCTTCAAAAGAATGGAGCATCCTACATTCAATGGAACTGTAAAGTCAAATAAGCTTTAAAAATTTAAAACTATATCTAAATCACTGACTATTTGGTTTCTTTAAAATTCTCTCCTCCCTGGTTCTTGGATGACTATTCTAAGTGTTCAACAAATTTCACCAGCTTAAAACAGTAACCACATATAATGTGGAATTAAGAAATAAGAGTTTGTATTTCTACCTAAAACTCTCATTTGACCCTTTAAGCCAGATTCTAGTTTTTTTTTTTTTTTTGCTTTTTGGTTTTTTTTGTTTGTTTGTTTTTGTTTTGGTGGGAGGAAAGAGGAAGAAAATGAACAAAACAAAAATATATGCAGTATAAGAAACCCGGTCTAATTTGAGCCTCGAGCCATGACGTAAACATTCTTTTAAAGAGAAGCTTCCATGATTAATTACTACAGTTTTTTTTCCCCTCTAGGAAATCAACAATCAACTAGATGTAACACTTGGGAGAGTTTATTTTTGGCTAGCCTAGTAATTATAGCCAGAACAGAGCAGGGCAGGTAGATAGGAAATATTTTAGAAACTATTTTATCAAAGCATCAGGATTTTCAAAAAGAACAAGGCAGGGGTTCCCTCCCACACTTAAAATAGCAATGAAAAACATGGCTGCGGTTAGATTCTTTAAGAAAAAGAATCCGTTTGAGTCTTCCTCTTGGGCCTGGCCACGCTTATTACTTATCGGTGTTATGCTTTGGATGTCAGATGCTGTCTTCTGTAATAGTCTTCTCTTTGCCTAGTGAGGAGGAAGACTCATTCTTTCTCCAGCCTCAAAGAATCAATCAATATGAACATAAATATTCAAGAGATCTCAAGTTGTCCTTTTGCCTACCTCTGTGATACCAGGAATATTTTCTCAAATGACTTCCAAGTGTTGTTTTGCCATGTCTGTAAAAACAGACTATCAGAAGTGTCTGGATCAAGGAATGGGAGCACTTAAATAGAGCTTTCAGACCTTTCATCTTTCTTCTGGAATAATGCCTCTGACTCTCATGCATACAGTGCACACTAGCAGATGCTAGCATTTTGGTGTTATCTGTGACCTTCTGTAAAAGTTGCTACTAGGATGGGCACGGCAGCTCATACCTGTAGCCCCAGCTACTCTAAATGGCTATGGTATTCTCAGGCCAAACTCATTACAGTGTAATAATCTGCTATTCCAAAAATATTTCTTTTATCTTCTTGATAGCACAGTGGACCCTGAAAGGCATTGTAGGTCTTTTTGTTTGATTAATTGCTTGTTCACTTTGTTTTCAAACATCATCGATATAGAAGAGGAAAATGATATTAACAAAGGCCACATAGTGCTTAAAGTATGTGAAGCTGGTTAAAATATTCCCAGTTGATACTTCTTTCTCTGGCCATATGAAGAAATTTACAGGCCAGTCATCGTGGCTCACATCTGTAATCCCAGCATTTTGGGAGGCCAAGGCAGGAGGATACCTGGAGCCCAGGAGTTTGAAACTAGCCTGGGCAAAATAGAGAGATCCCCATCTCTACAAAAATAAAAGTAAAAAGGAAATTTACAATTTTTGGCTAAGAGGATATAGTATCAGGTGAGAGAACTTTAAAGCAAACTTAATCCAGGCAGTGCCACCACCCTCTGCCCCCACCCATCTTCATTAGTACTGGATCAGGAAGCACTTTATACTCAGTTATTTTTGCTTTTCGGTGCTCTGACCTTGTATAAAAGTTGCTACCAAGCTGGGCCTGGTGGCTCATGCCTGTAGTCTCAACTACTCAGGAGGCTGAGATGAAAGGATCATCGCTTGAGCCTGTGAGGTCGAGGCTGCAGGGAGCCGAGATGGTGCCACTGCTCTCCAGCCTGAACAACAAAGGGAGACTATGTCTTAAATAAATAAATAGAGTTGCTACTATGTTCAACTGCAAGTGTTAGATGAACAGTCATTTAAATGAGAATTGAAGCCCATGGTAAGAAAGACAGGAATTTTTGTGATGAATTTAGTAAAAAAAGGTGGTTGGTGGAATTTGACTCACTAAACAATGGCGAGTCAGTTAGGAAGTTGAGGAATGTAGACAAATGAGGAAGAAAAGACCAATAAAGAGCAGGTACATATATAGAAGTGCCAATAATATCAGCCTCATTTAGCCTAGTTTCTCCTAAAACTTTGGGTACTTAGTAAAATTGTAGAAAAGTTCATTTGAGAATCATCCGGAACAACAGGGATGAACTTTGAAAAATTATGTCAATTGAAACTTTGTAATTCCACTTATATGAAGTACCTAGAGTCAAATTCATAGACACAGAAAGTAGAATGGTTGTTGCTGGGGGTTGGGGGAGGGGAAAATGGGGAGTTATTTTCTAATGGGTGCAGTGTTTCAGTTTGGGAAAATGAAAAATTTCTGGAGCTGGATGGTGATGACGGTTGCAAAAGAATGTCAATGTACTTAATGCCACTGAACTGTACACTTTAAAACAGTAAATTTTATGTTATGTATATTTTATCACAATAAAAAAGAATCACCTGAAGAAAGATAGCAAAGGAGGAAACTGACTAGGATGATACAATTGAAAGAACCATGAGAAACAAATATATATAGACCAAATTCCTTTTATCATAGTCTGTTTTTACCTTAAAATGTATAGAAAAGTTCGGCAAAAGAGTGCCCTCTTGTGGACCTCTGCGAGGTGGCAACATGCATAATTAATCCTGAATGTCCCTGTACAATTACAAGGCTCTTTTGAATTATACATGCTTGCATTCCTTGATGACAGGGGCCTCAAAAACCTCCCAAAAGTTAACTCAAGATCAGAGACTGAAGAAGAGGATGCTGATATATTTTGAAGAGATTTCTCTTAATTTCTAAGTTGGCAGAGTCAAAAGACTATTCATTTTTTGAAGGTTTTTAAAAGTTGAAGTTTAACGGTTGTTATGGAATTGCAACTTAGGATGTTTAAGTTCATGTTGGGTTTCTGGAGGAAGTCTCTCTACAGGAAAAAATATTTGGAGTGTTTTCTGTAGGGGATATCTTTGAAGACTAACCTTCATTCATCACTTCAATTTGTTCAGTTTCTCAGCAAGAATGACTTTTTTGTTACTTCTATTCAACTTTGCTCTTAATAAATAGAAAACTAGAGAAAAAATAAATATCTGTATGACTTCCACAAAGTGGTATAATGTCCTTCCACAATACATATGTTAACACTTTTATTTCAAGTAGCTTTTTGATGATTATATAATTGTTCTTTTTTTTTAATCTAGAGAATTTCATCAACCTCATATAGTGGCCAAGGAACATATTAAATAAGTTTTTCAAGGTCGTTGGAAGAATGAGTGGGAAAGCAAGATTAAAATTCTGATTTCCCACAGTGATGTTAGCTGGTTGCCAACACTGTTGCTCTGAAAATGTAGTTCTTAAGTAGAAACAATTTTTTAGTTTGAATTTCTCAAGGTAATTCTATGATTTTGTGAGGAAAAATTACATAGAATTGACCAAAATTTCTTTTGCAGGCATAGGTTCCTAACTGTGAATATCCTGATTTTGAAGAAAACAATAGATTAATTGCAACTGCTGGCAGCTTTCACTTGACCTTGCAAAGGTTACAATTATCCAGAAATCTCATACGTAAGTACTGTTTAGTGAAAAGTTCAAACTAAATATCTCTTTACACGTGGGCTTCTGTTTCCTTAGGATCTGGAGCCTGAACCAGACTAGTATTGATATAATAACTGTACCTAGCTTAAATAGTTTGTATTGATCCACTCTGAGATGCTTTGGAGACCATTAGTTATAAGTTCACACTGTTATTGTAAAGCTTTATGAACCGGCTATTACCCCTTCCAGTTTTAACTATGTGCAAGTTTTTTTAAAAACCTTTTAATTTTGGAACAATTTGAGATTTAAAGAAAAGTTGCAAAGATAGTGTAAAGAATTTTTATATACCTTCAATCAGTGTCTCCTCATGTTAACATCTTACATTATTCTGCTACATTTGGCAAAACTAACAAACTTATACTGGTACATCCCTATTAACTAAACTCCAAATTTTATGTAGACTTCACTAGTTTCTCCACTGATGTTCTTCTTCTATCCCTGATTCCCATGTAGAATATCATATTGCATTTAGCCGTCATGTCTCCTTAGTCTTCTCTTCTCTGTGAAAGTTTCCCAGTATTTTCCTATTTCTCATGACCTTCACAGTTTTGAGGAATATCTATTTTTTAGAATGTTAGCAAATTCAACTTTAACCAAGAAGATAAAAGTTATACACTAAGAATGTTTTTCTCATGATTAGACTGGAGTTATGGGTTTTCATATCAGGCAGGGGTATATAGCATCAACATAACTTATCACTGGTGATGAGAACTTTGACCACTAGGTTAAGGTTGTGCTTTTCCACTAGAAAGCTGCTATTTTTCCTTTCACTATTCTTTGGGAGAGCATCACTAAGTTCAGCCCACACTCAAGGTGGAAGGGAGAGGAGAGAATATCTGCATATGTTATTTGAAATTTTCTGGAAGGAAAATTTGCCTCTTGTCTCCCATTTATTTATTTGTTCAATGATTTCTTTGTACCAGTACAGACTCATGTGGTGTTTTAAACTTTGGATTATAATTCAATACCACATTATTTATTTCACTGCCCAAATTATTCCAGCTTTGGCCATAGTGGTTTTTTTCAGGTTTGTTACTGTGACCTTTTGATATGCCTTCATTCTTTGGGGGGTGGGGGGTGTTTGTTGTGTGTTTGTTGGCTTGCTTGCTTGCTTTTGAGCACTTCTGGCACTAAAAGATGATCCAGGTTCATCTAGTATTTACCCAATCCCAGCCCTAGAATCAATAATTCCTTCAAGGAGCTCTGATTGATTGTTTCCATTGGTGACTGGTATTTAGAAAGCAAGATCTGGGCACTTAGTGTGCTCATTGCTATAGGGTGTCATTGCTTCTAGGCTCTCCCAGCAAACTGAAGTAGGAAACACATGTATGTATGCTAATAATACATATATATGTATATAAACACATCTATAATTATTTCTCTGTCTCTTAATTTATATATAGATGATAAGTGGTTAGATAGATGATTAGTAGATATTAATAGATAATAGGGATTCCTACTGAAGTCTCTGACACTAATCTAGTACTACAGGGTTTATTTGAGTCTTCTGTTGAGACTTACTAAAAATCTTGAACTTTACTTCCTTTTATTAACTGAATATTTTTGGTGTTATGTTTTATATTAGTAAAGGATGTTTCCCTATTAACCTGATGCTGGTGTACTTTGGTAGCATAATGATGTTGTAGTATCATTCTCTATAAATCAAGCAAAAATGTCTTAATCCGTGTGGCAGACACTGCTGATTATCTGCCTAATATTTCATCTCTTCTTCATTCCACAAATTTTAAGGACAGCACTGTGTCCCGTTAAAAATTCTCCTCCATAGACTCTCTTTAAGGTAGAATTGTCCCCATGTAATCTAGACTTACAAGATGCAGGAGGAAACTTCCTGTAGGAAGCTTGTGGGAATGTCATTGTTTTCGCAATAAAATTCACCTTTGCCCTTCATCCTGCTCTCCTCCTCTCATATGAGACATGCAAATGACATCTGGAGGTGGGGCAGCCATCCTATAACCAAGAGGATAAAAGACACTAAGAATGGCAGAGAAGGAAGGTAGAAGGAGCCTAGTCTGATGAGTTCTCTTAGCACCATCTCTAACGCATCATCTTTAGTCTGCCTACCCCCAGACTTCTTGTACATGGGGATTTGAGCTCATATTTGGCTAAGCCACTTCTGTCTGTTGTGTAACATTCAACACAGTAATCTAACCCCTTTGGAGGAACAGAAGGACATATTTTTTTCTTTCTAAATTGGATGGTCCATTATTGTAATTATATGTGGCATAAAATGCCAGCCAGCGCTTGTTCATTATATTATGTTTAGGTGTGGAAGAGCATATTTCAGTTTCAAGAGTTAATATGCAAAAAGATTAATGGAATTCAGACTACTCATTCTAAACCAGCATGTTTCAGGATTAGCGAAAAGCTCATCCATACATACTATTTAAAGAAACAAATTTTGGAAAAACACGGAAATTGTGTATGGGTCCTAAGGTCATAGATTAGTATCATAAGAGATTGATGTTCAGAACGTGATTCAACATCTTAAGTATATAGTCTAATAATTCTTGGGGTGGCAAGAGGGGATATGGGGTAGAAAGGGAGAGTAGGGGAGTGTCAGAGTTCATGGGAGAATATGCAATGTGAAAAAATTAAAATTATAGTGATTTTTGATCAATGTACTTAATTTTCTTTGAAAGTGAATAATAATAGTAATAGATATATATGATATTCTGGGCAATATACTAGGCATGTAAATGAATTATAACATTAATTTGTCACAATAATACTTTGCAGTAGCTATTCTTAGTATCTGCATTTAAAAGATGGGGAAACTCAAATACAGAAGTGTAAGATCACATATCTAGTAAGTGCTCATAATTCAAACCCAAATGTGTCTGATTCCAGGATATAGGTTCCTCCCAATTTCACTGAAGTGTTTTTTGCTAAATAACTAAAGGAAGGTATAGCACTCCTATTTTATCAAAAGTCACTTTACGAAAGGGATTTTTTAAAAGTTGAGTAATACTGTCATATTCCTAATGAAAAATGAAAAGGTACGTTCCTACCCACCAATAGGAGTAAATGACATAATTTTGTAAACACATATAACAGTTTAGACTGACATTTAATTTGCTTGAGTCCATGACCTCAGGCCATTCATTATCACTAAGGCATGTTTTCTCAATCAAACCATAAAAAATGAAATATATTTGTTTCACATAAACTATTTGCAAAAGGAATATGTATAGTTATGCTACATTGCTCATAATTCATTTTTATATGAGGTATTTTGATACCATGCTACAAAGAGCAGGGAGTTTCACTGTCATTTTGATTTAGGAAATGCCAGATACCTGTGAGCTCAACTGACATGCACAAATTATGAATTATGAAATGCTTTAGAATGATTTTGTCATTTTTTTCTCCTTCTATGCCATGTATGTGGTTTTATTCCTGAAAATTATTGGTTACTTAATAAATTGAAAAGTAGAAATTTCTACCAAACAATAAATAATTTTTCCAGTATTTGTGGTATACTCTTTTTAGTAGAAAAAAAGGGTTTTTTTTACTGTATTTAAAATAAAATGCCACAGTACCTATAGGAGCTGACACATCTGCAGGGACACCCCTATCTATTGCCTTGTGAACATAAAAATTTGCATGAACAGTTTTTGGCATGCCTTATACAACTGTGCACATGACTGAATAAATTGTCTCAAATAGCAATGTCCTAATACAGTCTTAGCAGCAAAATCTCATATCTGGAAGTAGCATCCATAATAATTCAATTATAATATCAATATATTATTGCATAAATCCTTATTGATTAAAGAAAATAAATGTACTTTAAAAACACTTCAGCACATAAATGAATATATATTCATAAACAAAGACAGCTAAAAATCAATACAATTGCAGAAGTACCCTCTAGTAAGGAAAGCTGCCCGTATGTCATATGGGACCTCCAGATCCGTTAATGCTTAATAAATTTTCTCCCATCATCCCATTCCATGCCTATGTCAGTATAACATTCTTCTCAAGTTTTCTAGGTCTTATGTTGTCTTGGTTCTTCTGGCTTCTGTTTGCCCTTTGAACTAGTTTAGCTAATGGATCATCTTTCCACCTGTAAATATCCTTTCTATTTCATGCCGTGTTAACTCACATGTGAAGTTCAGTCATTTATTGTTCTCCCTCAAAATAGAAAATCAAATAAAGCCTATATGTATGTAATACAATTTATCAAATTTAGGGGGAGGAAAGGGATAGGAGGGGCTTTACCGTGAAGCAACATGATTATCTAAAATTGAATAATAGACATCCTAGTTACTAAAAACCCTTCAGTCATCCCATGCACTGCCAGGGATTTCTCACTGCTATCTCACTGCAGATTGACCCCGGCCTCCTACTGTCTCTTTGGTTCCTTATTTATCTTCCCACTTCTATCTCACCACTTCTTGTCCTCCCCTCCATGAGTTGACTTCTAAGAACTCCAAATTCAGCAGAGAAATTCACTTTGTCTTCTTCCAAGTACCCTAAAAGACAGAGCCTAACCAAAACGTCTGCAGTGCTGTTTTATCAGGAAGTGAAATCCCAGGGAAGCAAGAATGAGGTAAAGAGCAAAGTGAAGCAGGGAAGGAAGAAAAGAAAATAGGAGATGGTGCATTACTGACCTGGCCATAGTTTCACAAGAAAAGATAGCTCAGTATCACAGGACAGGTGAAAGTTTTTGCATCTCCAAGCAGCTGGGGGAGAAAGGCAGGAAAATACATCTGCAGGACCCTTTCGATCTCTGGTCTCTCATTGGTCAGTTTCCTTCCAACAGGACACTAAGTCCTCTGCACTTGTGGTTTTAAACACTTGTATTTCTCATCAAATAAATATGTAATAACATTACTTGATTCCTGGATACTCTCAAATGATACATTCTCCTTCAGAATTTTTTTTTAGAGACACGGTCTCACTCTGTCGCCCAGGCTGGAGTGCAGTCATGACTCACTGCAATCTTAAGGGAGCCTCCAGAGTAGCTGGAGCTACAGGCGTGCGCCACCACGCATGGCTCTCCAGGATTTTAATCAGCAAACTCACTGGCAGCTATCTGTCACTTCAAAAAACCTCTTGTCAGTGTCCTACATGTCCTACATTTTTCTGCTATGTTGTCCTCTTGTTTGAACCTGCTGGGGGGGGAAAAATATATATGTATATATACATATGCCAGCACTGAGCATTGCTGGAGAAAGTTGTACAACTGGGAATCCTGTCCATAAATTCACCAACCTTAGCTAGGCTTTGAACACTGCCCAACCGTGCTGCTTTATTTCCTTCCCTAGCTTGCTCTCCTGCTCTATATACAATTTTTAATCTTCACTCTCCTTAAACCTAAAGCCCCAAGCTTTCCCCTGACCCCCAGGAGATGACTTTACCACCTACTTCACAAGGAACATGAGAGCCATTAAATAGACATTCCATCATATTCCTGTCACCCAATTTTCTTTTCTCTTTTTTTCTTTCTTTTTTTTTCTGAGACGGAATCTCACTTTGTCTCCCAGGCTGGAGTGCAGTGGCGCCATCTCTGCTCACTGCAAGCTCCGCCTCCCGGGTTCACGCCATTCTCCTGCCTCAGCATCCCGAGTAGCTGGGACTACAGGCGCCCGCCACCACGCCCAGCTAATTTTTTGTATTTTTAGTAGAGATGGGGTTTCACCTTGTAAGCCAGGATTGTCTCGATCTGCTGACCTTGTGATCTGCCCACCTTGGCCTCCCAAAGTGCTGGGATTACAGGTGTGAGCCACCATGCCCAGTCCCCAATTTTCAAGTCTACTTGCATCCTTAGTAGCAATGATAGGGCCTGGCATGGAAGGGATAATAGTAAATATTTACTGAATAAATGCATATCCACCCTTACCTGCTCTATCATGTGTAATAAAGAAATCTTTTTGTTTGTCTCCATATTCTTTTTCATTTGCTTTTCAGGAATCTCGCACTACTCATATTTTTACTCTCTCCTAGAGTCTTTATCCTCCCGCCTCTTTATGGGTTGCTTCTCATGGGCATTTAAGTATGTTATAATGTCTCTACATTAAAAAAAAAAATTCCTGCCGACTTACTCCCACCCTTCCACAGCTGTATGATATTCCATTGTATCCTACAATTTGTCCATTCTTTTGTTGGCTGTTTGAGTTATTTTCAGTTTTTTGTTAATACGGTGTTTCTACAAACATATGTAGTATTTTCTCCAGAAGAGAAATTGCTGGATAATTGGATATGCACAAACTCAACTATGGTACATAAGGGTTATGCGATTCAAAATGGTTGGACCATTTACACTCATGCTGGCCGTGTGAAGGTTTTCCATTGTTCCACGTCATCATGATCTCAGAATGTTTTTTAATTAATTAATTTAAAAAGTTTTTTTCTCTTTTTCTTTTTGTTTTGTTTCGTTTCACATTTCTTAGGTTTTGCAAATCAAATGGGTGTGTAATGGTATCACAGTTTGGCTTTACTTTGCATTTCCCTGGTTACTAATGAAATTGTCTGTCTTTTAATTATAGACCATTCCTCTTTCTTCTGTTAGGAACTTAAAGCTTTTGCTCATTTTTCTTTTGTATCATTTATCTTTTTAGTGTTGGTTTGAATTTCTTTCTATAGTCTGGATATTAATAATTTTACATCGTATTTGCTGCAAATATGATATTTGTGATTTGATTCCTACTTTATGCTGTTTTCTTGTTAAATAGATGGACTTACTCTTAATATAGTTGAATTAAATAGTCTTTTTCTTTGTAATTTGAGTATTTTGCTTCTTTGATAAGTCTTTGCACTGAAATCATAAAGATTTCCTCATAGATTGTCTTATAAAGTGTTATAGAATTCTCTCATCTACCTATAATTAATTATGTGATAACCAGCTTCCAAGATGGCACCAATAATCCCTGCCCCGATATTCATACCCTTGTCTGTGGTATCCCCACTTACTGAATAAGGCTGACCTGTATAACACATAAGATATGCAAAAATGATGGTGTTAGATCTCTGAGCCTAGATAATAAAAGGCATTGCAATTTCCACCTGTCCTCTCTCTTTTATTTCTAGCTATGAGGGAAGCCAACTTCTGTGTCATGAGGACATTCAAGCAGCACTATGGAGCCGTCCATGTGGCTAGGAACTGAAACTGAGCCAAGAAGCAGTGAGGAACTGGCTGGTAACAGCCATGTGGATAGGCCATCTGAGAAGTGCATGCTCTAGTCTCAGTCAAGCCTTCAGAAGACTGTGGCACCTGACATCTCGACTGCAACCTCATTAGAAACTCAAGACAGAACTGCCAGAGAAGCTGTTCCTGAATTTCTGACCTACAGAAACTATGTCAAATAGATATTTATTATTGTTTTAAGCCTTAAGTTTTTGGAGTGACTTGTTGCTCCAAATATATTAGATAATACATTATATATGTAAAGTAACATTGCAGTTTTGATATTTTCACGTCATGCATGTTATTTCAGCACTATTTAAAAATTTCTTTCTATCTTCTGTTATCAGCAAGATCACCTGTGTCATAAATTAAGCTTCCAATTATATGTAGATTTGATTCTGGACTCTTTATTCTGTTTCACATGTCACTTTGCTTATCCTTGAGTGAATACTTCCTTATTTAATTATTATATATATATTTGATAAGGCATACAGTTTGCTATAGTCTTACCTATTTTTAACCCTTTGGTTTTTTATATCTTTAGAATCACCTTGACATTCTTTACAAGAAAATCCATCGGGTTTTGAGTGGAATTACATTGAGTATAAGTACCAGTTGGGGAAAAATTGACATCTTTAGTATGTTGAATCTTTTGATCCATTTGTAATCCATGCTGTGTTGCTGTTTTTATTTGGAGTTGTCTTTCAAAATGTTTTACAGTTTTCTTTGCAAAGGTCACATACATCTTTTGTTAGTTCCATTACTAGGTATTTCATTTTTATACACAATAATGAAATATTAATAGATCCTTAAAGAAAATAACATTTAAAATAGCATAAGATATATCAAATTGCTCAAGTCAGAAACTGGCACATAATAAATACATCGTAAATGTCCTAAAGCAGATGTATGAATGAATAAATAAATGGATGAGTGGACGAATATGAGACCCAGTTTGCCTATCTATAACCGACTATTTCAGATACCATTCTGCTTAGTATTCTCAAGAGATTTTTCTCCACAATAAGAAAGCTTGATGTTTCCAGTTCTTACCTCAGTATGCCACTGATAAAGTAAAACAGGTCTAAAAGAATAGTTTCAAAGAGATGTAAAATGACATCTTATGTCAACTTGTCTTTTCCTTTTTCATGACTCCTTTTTCTTCTTTCTAACTTTTGGCATCTGTAATTGAGATTTCCTTCCAAGCATATTTAGCTCAACTTAAATATACTTCATTAAGGCTTTGGCAAACCTTTTCAAGTATAAGGATAATACAGAATTATCTATTTTTCTATAGTTTGTTTTACTACTGCTGTTATTGTTGTTTTATTTTGTTTGCTATAAAGATTAGCCTCTTGTTCAATGGAAAATATGATCAGAAACAGTTTTCAAAAATTATTTAAGGGCCCCATCATTACAGCAATCATTAGTCCTACTGTGTGTGAAATTTCTAAGTATTTCTAAATGCTCAACCCTAGACATTCCCTTCACTGATATTTTTAAAGTGCTTTCAGTACCTTGGCCATTTAATAACTTATGTTCTTTTTTCAAAATCTTAGGAAGAAATTGTGTTTTGGAATTGGGCCAACAGTATGTGTTTCTCCAATGGGTAAGCAAAATTTCATAAGAACAAAGATGATTCAAGCAGATGTTTGTCATGAAACTGCCATAAAAAGCACCCGAAGTCACAAAGATAAACATCAAATCCAGTCTTTGGAAATTTCCCCCACCCTACCTGAGCATCTTTTGAAGCAGATATTCAATTATTTTGAAGGATTTTTAAAGAATTTTTTAGATTTCATCTAAAAGATACTTTTGAAAATCTTTGAATATCTTGGTTAAAATTCATGGAAATATATCCTAGATGAATTTGGATGAATGTCAGCAAGTAGGTACAAACCTTTATTTTATCCCTCAGTGACTCACTCAGTTGTGAATAGGAAGGGCTCTCTGTGATCTGGCCACAGCTTATTTCTTGCCACATCCTATTTTCAGTCCTCTTCCAATCATGTGGAACTTCCAGCATCTCCTTACACATGCCATGTTATTTCACACTTTTGTGACTTTGCTCATATTGTTCTCTCTCCCTGGAAAGCTCCCGACAACCTCCACTGCCATTACCCACTAGGCAAGTACATCCTGTTTTCAGAATCAGCCCAATATCATCTTTCCTAGGGAATCTTGTCAGACTGCCCTTCATTACCAACAGACAAAATAACTACCTTATCTTTGGTTCTCTCTTCACTCTAGACCTATATAGCATGCTACCTATAACACTGCATTGGTTTGTTGGCATTTGTATTTTCCACTGAGCAACCATAACTTATGTGTAGACAAAAATTGTCTTGCTCACCTTTGGATTACTAGGACCTAGCAGTGTTTTGATTCAGAGTATGTACTCAATAAATTCATCTTGAAAAGTGAATGAATGAATAAATGAACTCCTGTATCTCTGTCATTGATTTACTATTTAATCAGTAAAGTTTTTAAATTATATTCTCCCATATCTTGAGATTTGATCTTGTGTTAAATCAGTTGCACATATTAGACATGACTTTGTCCTTTTCACTTCTCCTTAGCATATATGGGCTATATAATCTTTATAAAGGTTAAAGAAATATATTGTAATATGTTATAACACAATCAAGATACATCTGAAACAACATAGCGCAGACACTATTTCCAATGTTCAATATCATGCTAGAGTAAAACTTAAAGAATCTTGGAAAAAAGAAATACTAAAATAATGTCACCAGTGTAATGTGCCACATTGTAATGGTGTTACGCTTATTACATATGTTCTCTAGTAATGCACAAAAAGCCTAAAGGATTTGTTCATATTTTCCTCATGTGCAAATGAAAACACTGAGTCTCGGAGAGATTAAATAAATTGCCAAATGTCATGTCAAGCGATTTTGATCCTGATTTTTCTATTATAAAAGCCCATGTTTTAATTTATTAACTGTTTGACATGTACCAATAATAGATCGTTACATGTTAATATAAATAACATATGTATGAACACTAATTATATTTTTACTTCTGCATTGAATCAACTGCAACATGTCGTTTTGGTTGATGTATACAGAAAAATCTCAACATCTCGCAGACATTGGGTTGGAAAACAGAGGACATTTTTATATCCGTTTCAGATAAACGTATACATTTTTCTTTGATAGTACACCGAAATTTGATAAGTGACTATTTCTTAAAGGGTAGTTGCAGCATGAAATCCAAAATAACATCAATAAACTTTTCGTTCTCTATTACACTAAAATTCATTGGTTTTATCTTACACAAAGTGTGGATGATTTTGTAACATCATGTATTGGTCATTTAGAAAACATTATTCCACTGGGTTATGCAGATTTTCTAAATGCTGACACATTTCATTTTATAATTTCAAAAATGAACATTTATTAATGTCACCAATCTCATCAAAATATTTGAACTATTGGGACGCATCAAGTTCATTCTGGTAGACACACATTTTTCAACATGTAACTCTCCCTTGAAAACTCAAATTTTATCATTGGCAACAAATGTGGTCAGTTGTTTTCCTTGAATTAACAAACTCACTTTGCCCATTTTTGAGGAAATATTTGCCAATTATCCAAGTCTGAATAGACATGGTTTCTTTGTCAATGTTCGTTCTTTTAATGGTGTTTTCTGAAGAAAAGTGTAGTTCATTTGCAACTCACTGGCACAAATGCTTTTCTTCCAGACAACCATCATACTTGAGTAAGCAGCAGAAATGCCTAATGCATACTTTCCATTTCATCATGCAGAATATTAGCAGGACATTTTCTCAAGGGTTGAGATTTAATAACATAAATAATTGTAACTACTTCATCAATGATTACTTAAGTGAAACAGGCATGCAATAAAATGTTTTTGAATAAATGAATAAACTGCCTTGTATTAGGCCCACCAAGGTGAATTTGAAGGTATATATTTGCCTCATGGAAACAGAACAAACACAGTGTTTCATAAATGAAAGTTCACAGATAGATCACATTAATTTAACGCAGAATACTTTCTTGAAATGTAGAACTGAGGCCCCATTCCCAAATAGTCGGATTTCGTCCATCTAGGGTGAAAAGAGAGACAATGCATGTTAAAATACTCTCCAGATAATTTTGAAGAACCGTCAGTTTTGGGGACTGCCTGCTAATGGGACTGTAGTTACAGAGTTTCTTTGGGCAATGATGAAAATTCTCTCAAACTTTATCAAAGGCTAAAAAATGGCTGGCTAATATTACTAATTAGAATTCTGCTATAATCCCATAGTACAAGTTTATAGTTTTTAAATCTCAAGTGTGTCAAATGTATATTCTTGCCAACCGTGCTACCCTCCAAGATAACAAGGAGAGACTGCTTCCAAGGACAGGGATCAAGTGAGTCTCTGAGTTAAATCCTGTCCTTCCTTTCATATTCTCCTTGATTAACTTACAAAATAATTACATTCTTTTAAAGTGTGTCCTCATTGATTACAGGTTTTTTGGCATAATTTAAAAGAATTATTTTCTTAAGGTATGCCAACAGAGGGTAATAGAGGTGGGCTGGGACATTTATTCTTCTCTGATCTTTCTCTGATGCACCCAAAGGCTATTTAATGCACAACTGCCCTCTCATTGCAACATCAAAGCATGTAATTCACTATTTATGTTTTACTTTCGCAATAAAGAAATTGTCCAGACTAAGCATATTAAATCATGTCACAAATGATTTTTTTGTGAGGTAAAATATAAATAACATAAATTTACCATTTAAAAAATTTTTAAGTATAGGGTCCAATGGCATTAAGTACATTTATATCATTGTGTAACATAGCAAATGACTTTTATATAAGTAATTCAATGGAAAATTCAAGTATACCATATCTACAAAGTATCTTCAATTATTAAAGTAAAACCATAGTTTTAATAAAAAACATTATCAAAAGACTTCATATAAACTAATAATCCTATTGATAAATTCCTGACATTGTTATTTATAGGACTGTCTTTTAAAATATATTTACATTTGAATTTTTTAATAACCCAAAGATTTTCATCCAGATTTCATACTAAATAAATTCATTGATCCATCATGATACAGATTGCAAATAAGTATATTAAATGACAGACTTTTTATCCTAGTTTAATTTTAAAAACAAACTTTCCTATCAGTCACGGGCAGATGTTGATAAGGTAATAGCAGCTGTGGCAGAGAATACACTTTTATTAAGGAAAAATGACAATGTGTGTCTTTAATGGGTAAGATTATTAATAGCTCTTTGGAAGTGTCAGACAGAAGTTTTTATGAGTATTTTAAGCAAAAGCTTTAATAACCAATAACCCATTCACTGTGTTTCTTATTGGGGTACCAGCTGCTACTGTTCCTTCTCTATTCACAAGACTTCAAATTCCAAGGCTATGTGTATCTGAAAATACCAGACAGGTCAAAACATAGCCACCAACTTGACTAAGAGAATTAACCATTTAAGCCAAAATATCACCAGGTTTCCCCCTCTTTCCACATCCTTCCTTCTTTATGCCCTCTTAAGCATTGCTGTTTCCCATGTATCCAACTTCCTACTAAACGCATATAATTGGACAATACATCTCAACACAGTTACAAAACCCAACTCATTATTTCCTCGCCAACCTTCCCCACAATGGGTGGGTGTTTTTGATCTCAATGAAGGTCACCACCCCTGACCAGTCTCTCTCCCCATGCAGTGCCTCAGCTCCAGAACTAGTTTACTGCAATGGACTCTAATGAGTTTTCCTGTCACTCATTTCTCTTCTCTACACTACTAGAGTTATCTTTCTAGTATTTGAATCTAATTATGTTTCTCCTTTACTTAAAAATCCATCAGTAAGAAAACAAGGAGCAGAAACTTTAAACATTCCTGAATACACTCATACTACTTGCTTCCCACTTTCCACTACACCCTCCATTCCCATTGTTCCCAATAATCATCCTTCTCTCCAGTCAAACAGAATTGACTGAATTCTCCCATGGATGAAGCAGTTTTCTTTTTCTTATAACACTCTTCACATTGTTTCTTCTTCCATTAAAAGTAAGCTGAAACATCACTTCCCCCATAAAGTGTCCTTTGATCTTACCCCACCTCACCTCTCCAGTCATAGCCCTAGGCCAATTTAGGCATCCCCTGTTTGTTCACCTAAAGCTGTCTCTACACACCTCTTCCCATCAGAGTACCTCACAATCCTAGATTTACTTTTATTTCCTCTACTAGATTGTTGACTTTTGAGAGAAAGGGGTGTCTTACTTTCCTCTGAGGTACTAGAACTAAGCACAATATTGGCTGCAGTAGCAAGCAATAAAAGTTTGTTGAATGGATGAATAGCTGAATGAATTTAATCAACTAAAATGTTTAGATTTAAATATATAGCCAACCATACTATAACATGAGAATCCAGAATTATTGTCCCGCTATTCAAAATGCTCCTGTATAAATCCAGTCTACTAAATGTTTATGTTTCATTTTGGTTAATTCTTAGACGAGGGCTTAGTGCACTACAGAAACCATCTCATTAGATTTTCATTATTTTTCCTCATTTATGTAATGTATTACATATATATGTATACTCTAGTGAAAATTTTTTTTTATCTTGACTTACACATTCAGTTGGTAGACATTTGTGTGGGCATGAATATAAACATGTCTAGTCATGAGAATATCCTGATTCAAATAGGGAAGCAAAAGACGACACACTCTCAGACAGGAAGTGACTGTCAGCATCCTTTAAAAAGAAACAACAGGCTATGGTTCCTTTATTTCTTTGCTTATTTGTGACTTGCCCTCAGTGCCTGATGATGCTTAGTACAAAGAACTGAGTAAAACTATCTTTTATATTTTCTATTTATACAGCAATTTACATTTAAAAGCACTTTCAAGTTAATTCTCTCCTTTGAAACATTTGTTGATATGTCAATTTCAGTTAATATTCCTGAATATTTGATGATTTTTAAAAGAAACCAAGTTCTAGATTCGTTTTACTATATCTAAAAATTAAAATTCTATTTTGGCTCAATTTTGTAAAAATATCTCAATTATGTTTCAACTTTGTTTTGAATTTTTAAAATGGTCTGTCAGTCCAGTAATCCCACTGCTGGGTATATACCCAAAAGAAAGAAAATCAGCATACTGAAGAGATATCTGCACACCTATGTTTGTTGCAGCACTGTTTACAATAGCTAAGTGTCCATCGACAGATCAATGGGTAAAGAAAATATGGTACATATACACAATGGAGCACAACTCAGCCATAAAAAAAGAATGAGGTCCAGTCATTTGCAACATGAATGGAACTGGAGATCATTATGTGAAGCAAAATAAGCCAGGCACAGAAAGACAAACATTGCATGTTCTCACTTATTTGTGGGATCTAAAAATCAAAACAAATGAACTCATGGGCACAAGGATGGTTACCAGAATATATGGGAAGGGTAGTGGGCGTGGGGGGGAAAGGTAGGGAAAGTTAATGAGTACAAAAAATATATAAAGAGGCCAGGCGCGGTGGCTCACGCTTGTAATCCCAGCACTTTGGGAGGCCAAGGCGGGCAGATCACGAGGTCAGGAGATCGAGACCACGGTGAAACCCTGTCTCTACTAAAAATACAAAAAATTAGCTGGGCGTGGTGGCGGGCGCCTGTAGTCCCAGCTACTCAGAGAGGCTGAGGCAGGAGAATGGCGTGAACCCGGGAGGCGGAGCTTGCAGTGAGCCGAGATTGCGCCACTGCACTCCAGCCTGGGCGACAGAGCGAGACTCCGTCTCAAAAAAAAAAAAAAAAAAATATATATATATATATTTATAAAGAATGAATAAGACCTACTATTTGGTAGCACAATAAGGTGACTATAGTCAATAGTAATGTAATTTTACACTTTTAAAAAACTTAAAGACTGTAATTGGATTGTTTTTAACTAAAAGGATAAATGCTTGAGGGGATGGATACTCCATTCTTCATGATGTGCTTATTTCACATTACATGCCTATATCAAAACATCTCATGTATCCCATAAATACATATACCTTCTCTGTACCCACAAAAAATAAAAATAATAAAAAAGGTCTGTCATGTGCTTTATAATACTTTTAAGTGAACTTTAAGCTATTTGTTTTCCTCATCTTTTTTCTTTTTTCTCTTCTTTTCTTCTTTTTTTTCCCCAGAGACAGAGTCCTATTATATTGCCCAGGCTGGTCTCAGTCATTTGTTTTGTTTTCTATAAAGTAGACAGGAATCACTCAATGAAATAACTAGTTTTGTGGGGTGGGGCGGCAGGTGTTTGTTTGTTTGAGACAGGGTATCACTCTGTCACCCAGGCTGGAGTGCAGTGGCACGATCTCAGCTCACCGCAACCTCCATCTTCCAGGATCAAGTGATCCTCTCACCTCAGCCTACCAAGTAGCTGGGACTACAGGCGCGCACCACTAGGCCCGAATAATTTTTTGTATTTTTTTGTAGAGGTAGGGCTTCACCATGTTGCCCAGGCTGGTCTCGAATTCCTGAACTCAAGGGATCCACCTGCCTTGGCCTCCCAAAGTGCTGGTATTACAGGCATGAGCTAACATGCCTGGCTTAGAAAATATATAGTTCTAATCTAAAGTATTCTAATCACATCTATGGATTGATGTTCAGCTCCAAATTACTTCTATGAATATAATCTGAAGATTTCAGTGTTCTTTGTTTATCATATTTTTCCCAGTTACTAAGGTGAAATATCAAGTCACCACTTCATTTTGAAGTTGCTTCTCATTCTTGTGCTATTGCAGTGCTCTTAGAAATATTATTTTTTATTTCGTTGAAGGAAAGTAATAATTGTTATTTCTAGATGAAAAGATTGTGTTTCACTTTTTCTCCTGTCTTCCTCTTCAATCCAAACTTTTGAAACCTGCTGAACTTATTCCTATATGCTATCTCCAATCAATGTCTTAATATTTAATTCCCAGAGGGACTTATACAAAGAATGCATACATATTAGAATTTATGTTTTAAATTGTCTGTACAGTTCATGTAGGTTCAGTCATAATTATTAGGAATCAATCCAGTCACAAATGGAGAGGTGTGATTGCAGTTAAATAGTAGTTAACAACTAGTGATTCACTCCTCCTACGGGACACGCACTGTTACAAGCCGTGGGATGTGGGAATGAACTGACCATGCTTCCACTGAAACGTTACAGTCACCCAGAATGACCAAGAGTGTTTTATATGAAGCCTCTTGGAGTCTATCATTCTGTCTGGAGTGACAGCTGAAGTTTTATATTTATTTTTCCTACCTTAGTGTTCTTTTTTCCCAGTACCTTAATGTATTATTTAAAATGTTTTGGTGTGCACATTTTTATAACACCTCACATTATTATTGGAATGAGGTATGATATCAGTTAGATAAATCTCAATGCAGAAGTCCATTTTTAACGTACATCCAATAACTGTCCCTCTTTTCTCCAACAAGTGAACAGGAAATGGGCTTTCCTTTGCCTCAGCACATTCAAGAATGCAAAGCCCTCCTGTTGGAAATCAGAGAGTCAATACTAAGGAAGCAAAGACAGAAACCATTCTGGGTGATTAGCAACACACATTTTGCAGGGCAAACTTTCGAGAGAATGGTGCTTATATGTTTTTTAAAAGGTTAATAATTGAAGTGGACCTTAAGGAAACAATCAGCGAAACTCAGAATGTGGGAAATTCAACAGAACAAATAACCCAATTTCATCAATAAATAAATGGCAAAAGAAAGAAAGATGATTTCGTTAATATCATAGCTCGTTCTGTAATGAGTTGAGATATACAAATGTGTATACAAACCATGAATTTTAAAATAATATATTTAAAAAGTAAAGGTGAAAAGAACACTAAGGTATGAAAAATAAATATGAGAGAGAGAGAAAGAAAGAACTGCTATAGATTGGGAGAATTATAACAGACAAATGCACCAAATACAATGTACAACCTTGTTACAATCCTGATCCCAGCAAACTAGCTATAAAAAGACAATCAGGGGAAAAAACTAAATACATATTAGGCATTAGATAATAAGAAAATATTGTTAATTTTGGGGACATGATAATGGGATTGTAGTCATATTTTTAAAGTCCTTATATATTAAAGATATATTGATATATTTATAGATAAAATGATAATGTCAGATATTTGCTTTCAACCATTTAAAATACATTTATTTTATTTGTGTAGTTTAAAAGCAAGTAAAAGATAAATACAGCAAATCTTGAATCACAGTGTTTCCAATAGGGTTTATTTTTATTTGTTTATTATTAATTTTTTTTTTGAGATGGAGTCTCACTTGGTCACCCAGGCTAGAGTGCAGTGGTGTGATCTCGGCTCACTGCAACCTCCACCTCCCAGGTTCAAGTGATTCTCCTGCCTCAGTCTCCTCAGCAGCTGGGATTACAGGCACCTGCCGCCACTCTCAGGTAATTTTTATACTTTTAGTAGAGACAGGGTTTCACCATGTTGCCCAGTCTGGTCTTGAACTCCTGACCTCAAGTGGTCCGTGTCCCTCAGCCTCCCAAAGCGCTGGGTGAGCCACCACTACCGGCCTCTAATAGGGTTTAAATGAATGCAAATAATATTCTCATTTTACAGAAGCACCAACTGAGGGAAATTTTTATTTGAGAGTGATTTATTTGGGACTGTGGTTCTAGGAATCAGAAGGAGAATGGGAAGAAGAGAAAAGTAACAGAGGAATGCATATTGATTTGGCTACCACTTCTGTATGACAGGGAGATCAATCTCGAAAGAACATCTGAAAGCCTAGTGAAATGCTTCTCAGAATCATCCACTGGGGAAAGAAAAGGGAAAGCATTTGTCAATCAAGTCCCTTCCCCATTAGTCAAGAGCTAGGTCACGGGGCATTACCACCTCTACACAAGCGCGAATGCTAAGAGTTCCTGTGAATATCTAATGAGTAGGCATACCCCTACCAGGAAGTAAGAGGTACCCAATGTCTGCCTAAGGCAATGTGCTGCCAGGTTGCACCTCAGTGAATCTTGTTGAATCCTTCGTGGGAACTAGTCTCCACAACTAAGGCCAGAGTAAGAGGATTAGAAGTGGCACACAGGAATTGCTGCAATACAATCCATTCTTTGTGCCTACCAGTCATATCTTTTTTTGCTTTGCGTTAAATCCAGTCAGTTACAGAATCCCCTTCAATATGGTGGCCAGCTGGAATCTATAAAGACTGAATGCAGGAAAGTTAGTGAAACAAGCTGCAGTCCCCAGTGCAACACCAGATTCCAAGGCCTAAATTGACATAATTTATCTCCTTCCTGCACTAACAATTTTAGAATTCTCTGACCCCAGGCCTGCTCCTTGGTTGGTCTATGTTGTTTGCTTTCTGGAATGTCCCAGACTTTCTTCCCCAAGGGGTTTATACCCCTGATTTCTTTGTGTTTGGCAAACTGTGGTTGCTACAATTTTCCATTCACAATTATCACTGGGCCTGTGGCACCAAGAGACAACCAGTGAAGAGCTCCTAGACATCCTATAGGTCCTAGATATACATCTCCCTGTCGTTATTTTGTATCAATAACCCTAGGTCCTAAAGATAAAAATCAAGAATAATTACCACTACCAGTACAACTGTTCTTTGCCTACTGTTTGATTTCAGGATTGTAAGTGTTCAAATGTGACAATGTACAGATAACCAATAAGATACTCAGAATGTAGGCCGGGCGCAGTGGCTGACGTCTGTAATCCCAGGACTTTGGGAGGCCGAGGCGGGCGGATCACGAGGTCAGGAGATCGAGACCATCCTGGCTAACACGGTGAAACCCTGTCTCTACTAAAAATACAAAAAATTAGCCAGGCATGGTGGCAGGCACCTGTAGTCCCAGCTACTTGGGAGGCTGAGGCAGGAGAATGGCATGAACCTGGGAGGTGGAGCTTGCAGTGAGCCGAGATTGTGCCACTGCACTCCAGCCTGGGCGACAGAGCAAGACTTCGTCTCAAAACAAAAAACAAACAAAAAAAACAAAACAAAAAGAAATTCAGAATGTAGTACTGAATTAAATAGAACAATTATAATGTGGTAATAGAACAGGTCACACGTGGTCTTATTAGCAGCAGCAGGTGACACTTTATACTTTTGTAAAGTTGACCTCAAACTATCAATCACCTTTAATTACATAGAAAACAAACAAACAAACAAAAAACAGGTGGATGAACAGGTCTCAAAATACAAGTGTTAGATGAGATCTTCTTCTTGTAAATCATTTTCAAAAACTCTAATACCTTTGTTAGTTTTTTTCTATTTAAAATAATTTATACTTTTTTTCTCACTCAATAAGGATTTGAAGGAAATGTGTTAAACTAATAATTTTTAGCAAATGTGAACAGGACAAAGCTTTTTCAACAGAAGACTGGGCTCTTATCTACTTCACCAGTTATACTTAATCCAAATGCATTTGTTTACTCAATAATGCCTCCATTTATTTGTGCATATCTGTGATAGGCTCTTATATGAATTGGTCTTAATCCCTAAAATAATCTTGCGAGGTAAATAACTGTGGAGGTGTGGGAAGTAGTTTACCCAGGGTTAAACAGTTACTAAACACCTAAGTCAGAATTTCAACTCAGACCTGTTGCCTTCAGAACCATCATCTGGAATAGTAAAAAGGTATTGTTCGATTTATAATTATAAATATTTGTAGGAAGTCTCTTTAGGTTTGGATTCTTTCGATTGTCATGTTGTGATTCCAAACTAAGAACAAAGGTGTAATTAAGAAAAGACAAGAAATTTACAGGCTGGTGCTTTCAAATTGCCGGCTTATATACAATTCCATCATTGCCTATTCTATCATAGGCAGAAATAGAATACATACCTAATTTTTGTAGGTTGTAAATCAAGGTACCTTCATCTACCATAGCCAAAGAGTTGTTATTTGAGTTAAATCAGAACAATCACATGCTCTCCTGGGATTTTGATATGTGAGTAAAGTGACACAAGGATGGAAAAACAGGTAGAGCATAATTATTCCAGGGCCAGCGTTCTTACAATACAATCAAGCAGTTCAGGCAGCCACGATCTCCTTCCAATGAACTTTTTTTTCTGTCGTATATTAGACCATCAGTTTCTGTTGCTAGCAATCAAGGAATCTCAAACAATACATAATTACAACCCACAAAGATCACTTCTTTCTCCAAACCTCTATTATATTGACAACTCACATGGTACCATCCAGCGTCAATGTTCTCTAATTCTACCCAGGAATGTTGCCATCCCAGTTTGAGTGGAAACTACTTGGGCATTTCTGTTATTATTCTTTGGGGTTCTCTGACATGACCTAGCACAGGGCTAAGTGTTAAATTGATGGATAGACTTTAGAAATATATTTAGAAAAGATGGCAAGGGGTGTAATATGGGTAAGGAGGGGAAAGGAAATGAACATAAAGATCAGGGAGTACCAAAGCAGAAATCCAAAGTCTTCTGCTTATTCCCTGCTTTGATATACTCATACTGTTGCGAAGACATTGCTTTCCACTGAACAGCTCTTCAGACTAATAGTAAGTACACAAAAACCATTCATGTTGGTTTGGTCACGTCAGTTTATGTAAACATAATACATCACGATCACTTTTTTTTTTGCACAAATATAAAAAAGTTACATAGAATAGTATTCTCTTCTTTCCCCGCCACTAATGGTTATAAAAAATATGAAGAAATTTTCCATGAAGAAAATAATAATCTCTTATTAGATGCCATGAATGTAATAGTTTTGAAGAGTTTTAAACATTTTAGTTGACTGGCCCATTTTCCTCAGCTTGCAGAGTATAAACAATTTATTTCACAAAACGTTCAATGCAAAAGGGTGATTACTTATATTAAATTGTTGAAGGAGAGCCTGTACTGCTGAAGTCATTCTTAGATAGGAATTAGGAGAATTTGTTCGTGATTTATAAGGCATGGTTTTTCTCAACTTGAATACTGAGAAAGCAGAAAAAAAGGGTAGCCCTTTGAAAAAAAAATGCTTAGAATTTTAGAAAATAGTAACTCTTCTGGTTAAATTATGTAATGTCTACCATTTTCTTTTTGCTTTCATCCACATTAAGGCATGGCTTCTAACGAATACAAAGGTTGACTCCATTCAGAATGGTCTCATTTACCTTGGGAAAAATTAAACATCACCTCACAATGCCAACCATGCTTTCTTTAATTCTCATAATTTTACTTGAAACTTTTCCTAAAGACCTGTTATTATGGTAAAATACATAGGGATAACTAAGTTAAACATACCTTGGAAAGTTTTGCATAAAGAACATTTTCTGAAACTAGCAATTGTCTATGAAGTCATTCCATTTTGAAGGACATTCATGAACTTGACCTCCTACAAAACTAAATAAAAATTATTTGAGGAGTTAATTCAGGAAATGTATAAAGAAATTAAAAAAGAAAAACAGAAGATACAAGAAACAAGGCCTGCTATGTCTGATCCAAAAGAAGTCGGGAAGAAAGTCTAAAACAAAATTAAGAGTATCATAAATCCGAGATGCTTGGACAATTCTCTTTAGAGTAGCAAAATTCAAAGATAGAAGGTTGCATTTACATTTTTATTCATCCAACCACATTACTTGATTCAATGGAAAATATTTATATATAGTATGTATATATAAAGTCTGTATGTTTAAACATATACAATAGCATATGTGCTTATTGTATATGTGTAAAACACATGTACAAAACACTATTGTAAGTGTGTAAACATACTTGGCTTTGTGAACCCAAAGGTATCTGAGACAAGTTTCAATCAATTTAGAAAGTTCATTTTGCCAAGGTTAAGGACACGCCCACTACACAGCCCCAGGAGGTCCTGATGACATGTGCCCAAGATGGTCAGGGTACAGCTGGGTTTTATACATTTTATGGAGACATGAGACATCAATCAATGTATGTAAGATGTACATTGGTTCAGTCCAGAAAGACCAGAAAACTCAAAGCGGAGGTGGCACTTCCATGTCATAGGTAGATAAGAGACAAAAGGTTGCATTCTTTTGGGTCTTTGATAAGCCTTTGACTGAATACCAAATTTACGTGTGAGAGTGAGGGTAGAATAGTCACTTATGCCTTAGTCTGGTTTGATGAATCTGTAATTTTATGTAAACAATAGGGCCGAGGAAGCAATCAGGTCTGCATTTGTCTCAGGTGAACAGAGGGATGACTTTAAGTTCTGTTCTTTGTCCCGCACCGGTAAAGATAAGCTATCAATTTACATTGCCAGGGTGAAATTGAACAGAACTGTTTTAGCGTAAAAATCTTGAGGCCCACAGGAATTTCCTTTTTGGAATATTATTAGGGAGATATGTAGCTTTTTTTTTTTTTTTTTTTTAGTCTTTTTAGCTATCTTATTTAGAAAAAAAATGGGAGGCAGGTTTGCCCGATGCAGTTCCCAGGTTGACTTTTTCCTTTGACTTAGCAATTTAGGAGTACTGAGATTTATTTTCCTCTCAAAGTTTTTAGAATGAATCTACAATGTATACAAATATAATTTTAGTGACTGTAAGCCTTAACTATAAATATAATAACTCAATACACCTAATAAAAACTAGAAGGCAGATGGGAAAGGAGAATTGAGAGGTAGGAAGGGCATGCTAAACGTCTCTTCGCTTCTGAGTAGACAATCAAGAGATGCTGTTTAATGCTGTTGGTAAATCTAAAAATGGCAATCACTGACTGTGAAACTAATGAAATGTGTTTCAGGAATCTTGACTTGCAGGGGCCCTTTGCAAAGCATTGGGAAGAGGCCTAACAATGTGTAGTTGTAATTCTGTGTACTTTTTCTTAAAGGGGTGTGTTCCCAGATTAGTAAATTGGGTACCCACAAAATTTGGATCCACTACTGAGCTTCTCCCTTCTTTTGGAAGGGACCCATGCATTTGGAGGGCTGGGAAGGTAAAGTATCCTTAGCTGTAGGGTAAATCTATCTTTTTTGGCAACCACCAATATAACTAAAGACAGAAATCATTGACATTGGTTGCTTCAGGGGATGATCTTGGTAGAGTTGGGGTGGGGTGCAGAAAGAGGCAGGTGTGTACTTTCCATTTTATAGACACTGCTGTGATTTTATGTATTTAATTTTACCCTATTATCTTAAATATATATGTATTTTTTAATAGTGACAAGTAATTTACAATTCATTAGTCAACATGCTCCTTTCTCTTCCATGCATACAAAAGCCACAGGTTGAAGGCAGAAGATAGGACTGCAATGTATGTATATATATGTTTATCAATTTTTCCACAGCTGTTGTGACATTCCTTATGTTCTTATACACACATTTATTCTGGCTTTGGCGCTACCTTTCAAGTTAATAGAAATCCCACATGGGAAAGCAGCAGTGAGTAAGATAACAGGAAATAAAAACATCCGGCCTTATAGTCTAGTCCTTAGGATGAGCAACCACAGAAAAGATCAGCGATGAGCTTTCCTTATCAAATGAATAGTGTTATTCATAGGACTCTTAAAGATATAGGAGTATTTTCTTTTTATAAAGAGTTTTCTCTTTAATGGAGTTTCTTCTTTCCCAAGATGCTTTTAAAAAAAAAAGACATTCACTATTTTTATTATAGAATCTCTGTAGCATTTTAACAACAAGATTTTGCTTTTGTAAATAGCTACTAATGTTTCGGGCAGATGTATTTAAAAGCCTGTTGGAGAGTCAGAAAACAATTGATTTATGGACATATTTCAAAGTCTAATAAATTATCTTGCCAAAATGAGGTGTTGCTTTTTTCTGGTAATTGGACTGTTCTTTACCTGCCGTTGAAGGAATGCAATTGTAAGCAGACACTAACTCCATGGCAACATGCATAGATCAGCACTTTCCTTTCCAATACCTGAAAAATGTCATTTCTCTGAAATTCTGCTTAGGCTTTTTTCCTGTTAGCAACAGATTAGATGACTAGCAGCAAAATAAATGTTTAAACATGTTTAAACTAGAAAGCAATGTTGGGTCATTCAAGGACTTAACCAAGAAAGAACAGCCTTGGCAAATGAAGGGAAAGAAGACAGGAAGACACACAGATTTCCACCCAGCCTTGGGTGACAGCAGATTTGCCAGGGACTCCCAGCTAATAACTGGGGAAGTCTCGCTACTTTCCTTTTACTTATCTCTTAGGAAGCTTAGCGAAGGATGGCAGAATATAAAAAGAGGATCCAATCTCATCGATCCATGTAAGTACTCATCTTTCGTTTTATTCACCACTTTGCTTACTTCCAGCTGAATAGTCAATATTATTAGCAACATTTTTATTACTTTATGAACTTGAATGTATATTTGGTATAAAAGACCTGCAAATAACAAAGTTGTTTACCCGGGAGTTTATAGATAATTAACCCTTAGTCTGTAGGGTTTTTTAAAAACTAATATTTTATTTTCAACTTCGGCTAAAAAAGACTGCATGAACATTTATAACATCAAACTGACCACTACAAGGTATTGTGAAAAATTAGGCCATTTTAAATGAAAAGATATTAAGAAATGGAAGCATTATATATTAGACTATTAAACATTGCATAAGGGATCATAAATTAAAAGAGCTTGTTGGTAAAATAAAGGTGGAAGGTCAAAGACTCTCAAGTCCCCTCAAAGGTATGTTTCTTTGAGTAACAGGAAAAGACTACATGAGGAAATTCAGCAGCAGAAATAAATAGTTGAATTTTTAAAAATTATAAAGTACTCTTGAAAAATACGTAACTATAATGGCATGGTGGGCTACAGTTGGCATGAGAGGTAAGTGGTAAAAACAATGGACTGTCTGTAGGAATGAGAAGAAAACTTGCCTTAGGGAACTTGTGGAACAAAGGAATAAATGTAAGAATTGTAGGCAAAATTACCTATGGGTGGAATGTACATTAGACAAATTATTTTAGAAGCAGGGCTTAAAAGCCCCCAGAAAAGCTGGTGATAGCAGAATTAACAGTAAAAATAGAAATTACATGAGTTGTTTTTGAAATTAAAAAATGAATAATAATTATTATTATACTGTAGCAATTAAAAGTGCTAGCAAGCCCGGGCGCGGTGGCTCATGTCTGTAATCCCAGCACTTTGGGAGGCTGAGGTGGGCGGATCACAAGGTCAGGAGATCCAGACCATCCTGGCTAACACAGTGAAACCCCGTCTCTACTAAAAATACAAAAAATTAGCCGGGCGAGGTGGCGGGCGCCTGTAGTCCCAGCTACTCGGGAGGCTGAAGCAGGAGAATGGCGTGAACCCCTGGGGGCAGAGCCTGCAGTGAGCCCAGATCGCACCACTGCACTCCAGCCTGGGCGACAGCGAGACTCTGTCTCAAAAAAAAAAAAAAAAAAAAAAAAAAAAAGTGCCAGCAAGAGCAGAGATGCAATATATTGAAGACTAAATTAATGATTTAGTATCATATTCTAGAGTTCAAAAGATGAAGAGAAGAGAGGAAGACATCAAACAGGTTCAAGAAAAAGTTCATTAAAAGTTCATAAGACTCTAGAGATCTCACCCCTGCTATTTCTCCAAAAGCATCTCACTCCCCATCACCTTCCTACCCCTAGCAGGGTGCCTCGTGTTCTGGTCGCAGCTAATTTTCACATTTTTGTTGTTGTTGTTGAGACAGGGTCTCTCTATGTTCCCTAGGCTGGTCTCAAATTCCTGTGCTGAAGTGATTCTCCCGTCTGGGCCTCCCAAAGTGCTGGTATTATGGGCATGAGCCACCGCACCCAGCCTATTTATTTCTTAAGACTAGAAATTAATTCCAAAGCAAAAAAAAAAGCTCTACGCGGGAAGGGACTGTGTCTCTCCTGTTCACTGCTGTGATCCCAAGACCTACTATCGTACTTGGCATGCAGTAGGTACAAAATAAAGAATGGTTAAGTTAGGCATGGTGGCTCATACATGTAATCCCAGCACTTTGGGAGACCCCAGGAGGATGGCTTGAGGCTAGGAGTTTGAGACCACCCTGGCCAACATAGGAAGACCTCTGTCTCATAAAATTAAAAAATTAAAAAAATTAGCTGGATGTGGTGGCATGTGCCTGGAGTCCCAAGTACTTGGGATACTGAGGCAAGAGGATTACTTGAGCCCAGGAGTTAGAGGATGCAGTGAGCTACGATTGTGCCACTGTACACTAGCCTGGGCAACAGAACAAGACCTTGTATCTATTTAAATAAATACATAAAAAAGAATGGTTAAATGAATGAGTTAATAAGCAAATAGTTAATAAGCAAATTATTAATAAGCAAACCCATGAAAATTACATGATGTAAACTATAACGGAGTAGGTAGACAAACATTTCTTCTAAGGCTGCCTTTTGCAAACATAGTATGTTTCCCCAGTCTCTTTGTGAAATTCTGGTGCCACTATGACCGAAAGCCCCTGGTATATCTGCCAGGAATCAAGGACAACAGTCAGTAGTGGACCCAGCGTCTAAATAGCCAAAAGTCTCTGAGAATTGTGTACAAGAATCAACGGTCCTCACGCTGGGATGAATTGTGTACAAGGACTGGAGAACATTTCTATTTAAGAAAAGCAAGCAAATTTGTTCAACTGCTACTCCCTAGTGAGTAACTAGGGAGAACATACTTTATTCCAAGCACTAAACTAAGTCCATAGAAGGTAATGAAGAATATAATGTAATGTCTGCTTTCATGAAACTCAGAGTCTAATAAAAGAAACACACATACACATATACAGTTTTCTTCAACCTTGAGAATTATGTTCTTGAAAACTCAGTGACAGGATAATTTGTAGGCTAAAAACAAAGAAGTTTATGAGACAATAGAAATGTGGCACAAAGTTCATAATGAAAACAAGAAGGTCTTATTATATGTGAGATATTTCTACCTTTAAGAAGAGTTTTTCATGACAAAAGGATCATTTCCTATGATATTAAAACTTGAAATTCAGCTTATTAAGGCTCTTCTTTAAAGTTTTATGTTCAACAGACAAATATATTCTACTTTGCATTTTAGTAGTTTATTTAATTTTAATTAAATTTTTTTTTTTTTTTTGAGGCAGAGTCTCGCTCTGTTGCCAGGCTGGAGGGCAGAGGCACGATCTTGGCTCACTGCAGCCTCAGTCTCCCAGGTTCAAGCAATTCTCCTGCCTCAGCCTACCAAGTAGCTGGGACTACAGGTGCACACCGCCACACCCGGCTAATTTTTTTTTTTTTTATTTTTATTTTAGTAGAGACGGATTTTCACCATGTTGCCCAGGCTGGTCTCGAGCTCCTGAGCTCAGACAATCCGCCAGCCTCGGCCTCCCAAAGTGCTAGGATTACAGGCTTGAGCCACTGCGCCCGGCCAATTTTAATTTTTGAGACAGGGTCTTCTTCTGTTTCCCAGACTGGAGTGCAGTGATGCAATTATGGCTCACTGCAGCCTTGAACTCATGGGCTCAAGGGATCCTCCTGCCTCAGTCTCCCGACTAGCTGGAACTAGAGGCATGTGCCATGACGACCAGCTAATTTATTTTATTTTTTTGTAGAAATGGGGTCTCACTATGTTGACCAGGGTGATCTCAAACTCCAGGCCTCTAGTGATCCTCCTGTCTGGGCTTCCCAAAGTGCTGGGATTATAGGCCTGAGCCACTGTGCGGAGCCAAAATTTTAGCAGTTTCTGAATAATGTTTGATAGGTTCCATTCAATATGTTAAAACATTTTTAAACTATACTTACAAAATATTCAATTTCCTTCTTTAATACTTCAGTTGTATACCTTAAAATCCTCTCACATATAAAATTAGTTCTTAAAAGATGATAAGCTTTTAAATAATTTGATTAATATTTAAATTTTAATAGGCACCCTTAATAAAGGCTTGACTTGAAGTCTAAATCAATAACAAAATAAATCGTTTTAAATTAGAATTAAATATTTTATATGTTTCTCTAAAAAGCCGATTTTCTTTTTTATTTCAAGGACATTCCAAATATGCTCAGATTCCATAACATAGAAATATTAATATAATAATTCTGATTTTCTTTAACAGTTCTGTACTTAATTCTAAATATTCTAATAGTTAGAGGATGCTTACTTAGTAAGGAAATAATTATGTCATCTTAAGACAATTTCAGCATCTCTTTCCCAACACTTGAGCTTTCACAACCAGAGCTTTTGGCTCTTTTGGATTCTTACTAGGGGGCTCATGGAACAGGTTTAGCATTACTTGTTTTCTATCATATATCAATGTGACTTCTAGCCCAAATAAATCACATCATTGGGTTCAGCTTAAAAGTATCTGATTTTTCTACCAACTCCATAGACTTCTCACACTCCTGGCCGAGCTGCTTATATTGCATGGTTGGTTTTGTCCTTTGCAAGCACTTAAGATGTATACATGCATTTTCTGGCTACTTTTGATCTGGAAGGAGTCTTATATTTAAAACATAGACTTCCTATTTCCTAGGACAGACAACTCTTATTAATACTATAATGATAATTCAATTTTAAATATTTCAATGGCTTAGTTCAACAATTCAGTTACAACTTCTGAATCACTCAGAATTTGAGTTACACTGCATGTAACAAAAAGTCCAAAGATCAATTGTTTTAAAAAAAAGTGCTTTTAATTTTCTCTTGTATGAGGAATATAGAACTGGGCAGAAAATTGCTGAAATGGCAACTTCCTTATGTTATCAGACACACAAATCTTTGTATCTTTCACCCAGCCTTCCCATTCTCATGGACAAAATATATTGCATGCTTAACAAACAAACAAACAAAACAAATTGAAAGTCAGCATATAAAATAGGAAAAAAAAGTCCTTGTTAAAAAAATGCTTATGTAAGCATTTAAGCTTTTAAAAACAGCTTTATTGGGCCAGGCGGGGAGGCTCACGCCTGTAATTTCAGCACTTTGGGAGGCTGAGGCAGGTCATCTGAGATCAGGAGTTGAAGACCAGCCTGGCCAACATGGCAAAACCCTGTCTCTGCTAAAAAATACAAAAAAATAGCCAGGCGTGGTGGTGGGCGCCGGTAATCCCAGCGACTCAGGAGGTTGAGGCAGGAGAATTGCTTGAACCCAGGAGGCAGAGTCTGCAGTGAGCCAAGATTGTGCCACTGTACTCCAGCCTGGGCAACAGAGAGACTCCGTCTCGAAAACAAAAACAAAACAAACATTAGCAACAACAACAAAATAAAAACAGCTTTATTATAGTATAATTGACACACAAGAAATTGCACATAGTTACAGTGTACAATCTGGTCACTTTTGACATATGTACATACTTGTGAAACCATCATTACAATCAAATAATGAAATTAACTATCTAGGTCAAATATTTCCTCAAAACCTCTTTGAAATATCTTCCTATTGTTCTTCCCCCTCCCACCAATACCATTCACTGACAACCAATATCTGCTTTAACTATAGAATAGTTTACATTTAATGTAACTTTATGTGGATGGAATAACAGACGCAGCACAGTGGCTCATGCCTATAATCCCAGTACTTTGGAAGGCTCAGGTGGGAGGATCACTTGAGTCTAGGAGTTCGAGACCAGCCTGGGCAACATAGTGGGACCTCATCTCTACTATAATTAAATAGCTGGGAGTGGTGATGTACACCTGTAGTCCCAGATACTTGGGAGGCTGGAGTGGAAGGATCGCTGGAGCTGAGGAGGTTGAGGCTTCAGTGAGCCATGATTGCACCACTGCACTCCAGCCTGGGTGACAGAGGAGACCTTGCCTCAAAATAATTAAATAAGTGGAATAACAATATGTACTGGTTTGTCTGGCTTATTTAGTTCAGCATAATTATTTTGAGATTCATCTATGTGGTAACATAGATGAATAGATCTATATCAATAGGTCATTACTTTGTACTGCTGATTAGTTTTTTGTGAACAGATACATACTATAACTGCTTATTTGTCTTTTTATCTGTTGATGCACATTCTGGTTGGTTTTGATTTTTGTCTACAACAAGTAAACTTCTGCAAACATTAACAAGACTTTGGATGGACTTATGCTTTCATCCCTCTAGCAAATACTTAAAGTTAAATGATTGGATCATATAATATGTATATTTTTAACTTTTTAAAGAAAATGCCAAAGTATTTTTTTTAGTGATCATGACATTTTACAATCCCACCAGCAGATGAATGTTCCAGTCCCACCACATCCTCAAAACACTTGATATCGTCAATAGGTTTGACTTTTAGGCATTTAATTAGGTGTATAGTAATACCTCATTATAGTTTTAATTTACATTTTCCTACTAGCTAGTAGATTTCAGGCATCATTTCATGTATGTATTTGCTATCCTTAAATTGTCTTTGGCAGGGTATTTTTTCAAATATATTTTCCATCTTTTAATGGAGTTGCTTGCTATTTTATTATTGAGTGTCAAGAGCTTTTTATGTATTTTGGATATGAGTCCTCTATCCCATACATGATTTGCAAATATTTCACCAGTCTGTGACTTGTCTTTTCATTCTTTAAGAAGTGCCTTTTGACAAAAGAACATCTAGAACTAAGAAGGTCTCATTACAAAAGATTAACATGCAAAAATACATTATATTTCCCTATACTTTCCATGAAAATGTGGATGCCAAAATTAAAAACATGCCACTTATGATCACTAAAAAAATGAACTACTTAGATGTTAATCTAATGTAACATGTATTGGATTTGTATACCCCAAACTCCAAAATACTGATGAGATAAACCAAAGAATATCTAAATAAATGTAAAGACAAATGCTGTTCATGGATTTGAAGACTCAGCATACTCAATATAGTAAAGAAATCAATTCTCCCCAAATTGATATACAGGTTTAACACATTTCTATCATTAATCCCAGTAAGAATTTTTGCAGATACATATAAGATTGTTCTAAAATGTATATGGAAATGCAAAGGAACTAGAATAGCTGAAACAATTTCAAAACAGAAGAATGAATGGGGGAAGAATCAGTTTACTCAGTTTCAAGACTTACTAGGTGGTTACAATAATGAAGATTGTGTGGTATTGGGAGAAAATCAGACATAAAAATCAGTGGAGCAAAATAGATAACTCCAAAATAAACCCATAAGCAGGCCCAGCTAATTTTTGACAAAAATGCAAAAGTAGAGTCCAATAGAAAAGATAGCCTTTTCCACGAAGCTGGTGCTGAAGCCAGTGGAGATACATGGGGCAAAAAAAAAAAAAAAAAAATGAATATTGACCTAAGTCACATGCCTTATACAAAAATTAATTCAAAATGGATCAAGAGATTAAATGTAATACATAAAACTAAAGCACTTTTAGAAAAAAAAACATAGGAGAAAATCTCTGGAACTTAGGGTTAGGCAAAGAGTTCTTAGACTTAAAACCAGATACATAATCTATACAAGAAACAAAATGATACTTTAGACTTTGTCAAAATTAAGAGCTATTAACTCTCTGTTAAGAGATGAAAAGAAAGCTATAGATGATTGGGAGAAAATATTTGCTCGCCACATATCCAACTAAAGATTAGTATCTAAAATATATAAAGAATTCCCGAATATCAGGAGTGAAAAAATAAACAATCCAATAAGAAAATGGGCAAAGGGCATGAAGAGATATTTCACTGAAGAAGATAACATAGATGGCAAATAGGGACATGAAAACAGGGTGACCATGATTAGCCTTTAAAAAAGGCAAATTGATACCATAATGAGATAACACTGCACACCTATATAAATGGCTAAAAGAAACAAAGAGACAACACCAAATGTTGAGGATCTGGAGGATCTGGATCTAGAGAATGAAGGAATGTAAAATGGTACAGCCACTCTGGAAGGCATTTTGGTACTTTCTGAAAAAAGTAAACATGCTACTTACCAACCAAATAATCCAGCAATTACATCCTTGGGTATTTATGTCAAATAAATGAAAAACTTATATTCACACAAAAACTTGTACACAAATATTTATAGCTGTTTTATAAATAATAGCCAAATGTAGGAAATAACCCAGGTCTTCAAATGGGTGAATGGTTAAACCAACTGTTGTATACCCATACCATGAAATACTACACAGCTATATATATATATATATATACATACACACACCAATACATGCAACAACCTAGATTAATCTCCAAAGAATTATGACCAGTGAAAAAAGTCACTTCCAAGAGCTTGTATATATACTGTATGATTCCATTTAAATAACATTCTTGAAGTGACAAAATTATAGAAATGGAGAACAGATTATTAATATCCGAGGTTAAAGAGAAGGTGAGGGCAGGAGGAAAGTCAGTGTAGATACAAAACGACAGCACGAGAGATCCTTGTGATAGAAATGTTCTGTATCAGTGTGAATATCTTGGTCGTGATATTATATATTGTACTGTAGTTTTGCAAGCTGTTGCTATTGGGGGTTACTGGGTAAAGGATACATGGGATTGTTCTGTGTTATTTCTGACAATTGCATGTGAACAAGTACAATTAGAACATAAAGCGTCTTTTGAAGTAGAGGAATTTCCAATTTTGGTGAAATCTAAGTTATCAGTGTTTTTCTTTTAGGGATTGTGTTTTTGGTATTTTATTTTATTAATTAATTAATTTTGAGACAGAGTCTCACTCTGTCACTCAGGTGGAGTGCAGTGGTGCAACAGGACTCACTGCAAACTCCGCCTCCCAGGTTCAAGCAATTCTCATGCTTCAGCTTCCCTAGTAGCTGGGATTACAGATGTGCGCCACCCTGCCCGGCTAATTTTTTTTTTTTTTTTTTTTTTTTTTAGTAGAGACTGAGTTTTGCCCTGTTGGCCAAGCTGGTCTCGAACTCTCTGCCTCAAGAGATTTACCTGCCTCGGCCTCCCAAAGCGATAGGATTACAGGCGTGAGCCACCACGCCTTATATATTTAAGACGTCGTTGCCTAATGCAAGGTAGCAAAGATTTTCTCCTAGGTTTTCTTCTAGAAGATTTTCAGCTTTAGGTTCCTACCTTCCATTCTATCATCCATTTTGAATTAATTTTTGTACATGACTTAAGCTATGGATTGAATTTCATTTCTCTGCCTGTGGATATCCAAATGTTCCAGCATCATTTATTGAAAAGATTGTCCTTTCCCCACTTGTCTTTCACTGTGTTGAATGACCTCAGCTCCAACCTTAGGAAACAAGAAAAGAAACAGCAAATGATGTATTATCCTTCTTTTAATATACTGAATATGTTGTTGGATTTGATTTGCTAACATTTTGTTTAGAATCTTTGTATCTACGTGCATAAGGAAAATGTTTTGTAGCTCTCTAATAATTGTCTGGTTTTGGAATCAGGGTAATGCTGATCTCAGAATGTGTTGGGAAGTATTCCATACTCTTCAATTTTCTGAAAGAATGGGTATAGAATTACATTATTTCTTCCTTAAATGTTAGGTAGACTTTGCCGGTGAAGTTGACTGGGCTTGGAATTTGCCTCATGGGAAAGTTTTAAACTACAAATAATTTCTTAATAGAGATAAAGCTATTCGAATAATCTATTTCTTTTTGAGTGAGCTTTGGTAATTTGTCTATTTCAAGGAGTATGTCTATTTCATAAATTTTTCCAGTATGAAATATTTATAATATTACCTTATGATCCTTTTAATACTTGTGGAATCTACAATAATGTAACATCTCTCATTCCTGATACTGATAATCTGTGGCTTCTATCATTTTTTCCTGATCAGTCTTGTGAGAGGATTATCAATTTTACTCATCTTTTTCAACAATCAGCTTTTAGTTTTGATGATTGAAACTGAAACTATTGTCTCTGTCTTCCATTTCACTGATTCCCTCTTTGACTTCTTAAAATTTCATTTTCTCTTCCTTTTTTTGTTTTTTAAGAGTGAAGTTGAGGTCACTGACTTGAGGTGCTTTTTTGCTTCTGTTACAGGTATTTAGCTTGTAGCCTCCCCTTAGCTCTGCTTTAGTAGATCATACAAATGTTGATCTATTATGTTTTCCTTTTCATTCAGTTCGGAAATACTTTCTAATCACTCCTTTAGCTCCTTCCTTAGCCCATGGTTAATTTAGAAGTGTGCTATTTAGTTTCTAAATATTTGGGAGCTGTTGGTTTGAATTGAATTCTACTGTAGTCAGAGAATATACTTTGAATGTCTTAAATCGTAAATTTATTAAGATGAGTTGTAAAGTCCAAGATATGCTCTAACTTGGGTAAATGTTCTGTGTGTACTTGAAAGAAATGTGTATCTGCTGTTGTTGGATGGAGTGTCAATTAGGTTAAGTTGGTTGATAGTGTTATTCAAATATTTTATATTCTTATTACATACTATTTTTTGTGTACTAGTTCTATCAATTATTGAGAAAGTATTAAAATCTCTGACTGATTTTTTTCTATTTTTATTTCATCACTATCATGCATTTGGAAGCTCTGTTTATTTATATTTATATTATTTTACTTTATTATTTTTGAGTCAGGATCTCACTCTGTTGCCCAGGTTAGAGTGCAGTGGCACGATCATGGCTCACTGCAGCCTGACCTCCCCAGGCTCAAGTGATCCTCCCACCTCAGCCTCTCAAGTAGCTGGGACTTCAGGTGCATGCCACCACACTTAGCTAATTTTTTGTATTGTTTTGTAGAGACGAGGTCTTGCCATGTTGTCCAGGCTGAAGCTCTGTTTTTAGATGTTTAACTTTTAGATTTATGTCCTCTTGTTGGAATGACCCCCTTTATCATTAAGAAATGGCCCTGGTAATATTGTTTGCTCAGAAATTGTATTTATCTGTATTAATGTAACCATTCTAGCTTTCTTTTTCTTTTTTCTTTTTTTTTTTTTTTGAGACACAATCTGATATAGTTTGGATATATGTTCCCACCCTAATCTCATATTGAATTATACTCTCCAGTATTGGAGGTGGGGCCTGTGGAAGGTGACTGGATCATGAGAGTGAATTTCTCATGAATGGTTTAGCACCATCCCCTTGATGTTGTCCTTGCAATACTGAGTGACTTCTCATGAGATCTGGCTGTTTAAAAGTGTGTGACAACTCACATTTTCTTGCTGCTGCTTTCACCGTGTGATGTGCCTGCTCCCCTTTGCCTTCTGCCATGACTGTAAGCTTCCTGAGGCCTCACTAAGAGCAGATGCTGCTATGTTTTCTGTATAGCCTGCGGACCAATAAGCCAATTAAACTCCTTTCCTTTAAAAATTACCTGGCAACGCAAGAATGGCCTGATACAAGGTCTCATTCTGTTGCCAGGCTGAAGTGCTGTGGCGTGGTCATAGCTCACTGTGACCTTGAACTACTGGGCTCAAGGGAAACCACTGCCTCAGCCTCCTGTGTATCTTGGACTACAGGTGTGTGCCACCACGCCCAGAAGATTAAAGAAAATTTTTTTGTAGCCACAAGGTCTTGCTATGTTGCCCAGGCTGGCCTCAAACTCCTGGCCTCAAGCAATTCTTATGCCTGGGACTCCCAAGGTGGATTTACAGGCATGAGCCACCATGCCTGGGTTACCTTTTCTTTTCTTTTAAATAGTGTTAGCATGGTGTATCTTTGTATATACTTTTATATTCAATAAATAAATAAATAAATATATATAATATTTAATATATTAATTGTATTTAAGGTTTGTTTCTTATAGGCAGGATATAGCTGAGTTTTGCAACTTAACTATTCAATTTTATCATCTTTGTCTTTTAATTGGTGTGCTTAGACTACTTACCTTCAATGTGATTATTGATATGGTTGGGCTTAAATCTACCATTTTGCTATTTTTCATCTAAATTCCCCACCTGTTCTTCATTCCCCCTTTCCTCTTTATTCTCTTTTTCTGCCTTTAAAAGTTTGCTTTTTCTTTCATTTACCTCTTGTTGGCTTCGTTTACATTATTTTGATGCTTTTTTAAGGTATTAAAATATACATCTTTCGTTTACTGATATCATGCCACACTTCACATGTAGTATGAGAAAACTGCAAGTGTATATTTTCATTTCTGCCCTCCTGGCACTTGTGCTATGGCTGTCATACACTTCATAATGAATACACACACACACACAATACATTATATTTATAGAATATAAATTATATAAAATGTATACTATATAATTTACGTATGTAATCTTAGAACTTTTGCAAGGGCCAGAGATTCAGACTTGGAGGCTGTTTTCAAGTACATCTTAACTCTCACATTGCTACTGCAGTAGAGCCCCTTCTGCTGCTGCTGCTACTGGGAAAATGTACCGCAGCTAAAATGTGGACATGGTACATCCCCACTACAACTGCTCCTGCTACCTCTTCAGGCTGTATGTCCCTCTGTCAGTCCCTACCACCCTCCCTATGATGTACTTTGTGGATAGCCTTCCTCTTCATGTTACTACTCTCTTCCAATTAAAGTCTTGTGCAGATTTGTTGCTTGGCCGAGCCTGCGTCACATGCCTGCCCCTAACTCCAGAGAATGCTGGGAAAGTGAGCTTCTGGCTTCCTATTTTGGCAAGGCAATGTTCATAATTCAGGCACTACCCTAAACAGAGAAAAAGGGTCCAAATGTAGGAAGTGATCAAAAAGTATAATAAAAGTCTACTATCTGTTAGGAGATAAAAAATATGTATAGATTTTATCCAAGCAGAAAACATAGTTTTAAAAATAAAGACACAAAGCAATTTTGCTACACACCTAAACTATAACAGAAACCTAAAGCTTTATTTTTTAATATCAGCAAAGGCTTTAAAATTATGGGTGTATATTGGTTGACTGCTTTCCCCTCATCATTCACACTGTGAGTCTCTCATCCATCAGGATGATAATTGAAAGCTCAGTCTACACTTAGCCTGTAGGTCTGTGAGAAATAGCTGTGATTACCATGGGGCTCCTGCATGGAAATTTCATGGCAATTTTACAAAACAAAGATCATACAGAAGAAACTGACTTTGCTTTTCTTGTCAGTGCACTATTACATTCTTATTTTCTTACCAAATCACTCCCTGATGAATATCTGTCATCATTAGCCAGTGGCAATAACATATTTACCGAATTTTTCTATACTCTTCCAAACATCTCTTATAACAAATATATAACTCAAAAAAAATAATGAAATTATCTTAGCTCTTCAGCTCAGAAACACATTTCTTTTTTGTATTGCATTCTGAGGAATGTTTTTTCCCCACTAGGAAGCTTTATTTTTCTTTTTAGCGTTAGGGAGAGCTACTAAAATGGTTCATCTCTTTCTAGTTCTCTACAGAGTTCAGAGTAATTTTCCGAGATGAGAGATCATTGATTGACAAGTATATGGACTTAGCTTTCAGCTTCAAAATTTTCAAGACTTTTTTCAAAGATTTTCAAAGTATTGATTCTTAGTCTCTGTTTTGAGATTTATGGATTTATATAATATTTCTATTCTTTGAAAATTTTTCTTTAGAAGAATGTGCCAAACCACAGAGTGATAGGCAGAGTGATCACATGTCTGGTTAGTAGCTAAGTAAGATGTTCATTAATATGGAGACAATACACACAGAAGTTGTGCATTGCTACTTGTAATCTAAACTCCCCAAATTGATGATAAAACAGACAGTGATCACTAATAGGCCAGATAAAGGTAGAAACTAAGTAGATTTTAAAGCTGAAGCAAAGTAAATTATTAACTCTTTAATTTGATCAGCTGACATTTCATAAATAATTTTGGTACCAATCAGGAATAACTATTTTTGTTACAGTTTTATTTTTCATATTATTGTCTTGAAATGGAGAAAAAAGTCATTGTATTTAAATAATTTTTAAATTTCAGTCCATCCATCTCTTGTCTCCCGTGAACTTGACTAGAAATTTGTCTTTATCAGTTCTTCAGTATATAATAATTTATACGATCATCTAGTTTTACACATGGGCATGCAGTGTTTTCCTACTTGAGAATGAGAACAATTAAGGACTGTGCCAAATAAACTACTTTTCATAAAGTAAATGCTCAAAAAATAGTATATTTCTATTAAAATCTCTAATGTATGCAATGTGTTTCTTAAGATAAAGCATTTTATGTCTGATTGGTTGCTCAGCTAAAATCTGACCACTGGTTGGACTAGAGTTGGGGTTTAGATGTCATGCTCTACAGGCACTTCGTGTTACCTCAAGTTGTTATTATTTCATTGTATTATCCTTAAATGTGAAAAGTCATGACTTACATACCCATGTCAATCAGAGTCCATACAGACTGATACCATTCATTAATTCATTAGAATGTTCTTGGAATAAATATTTGAGCCCCTACATGCGGCAGCACTGTGCTAGCTGGCCTCAAGGGCTTTGGTGTTAAACAAAGCAAACACAGGCCTTGCTCTCATTTACTAAGGACACTCTTCTTTAATTGCAGGCCAAGTTGTAGATCAAACCTCTCTAACTGCACCTATGGAGATAAGTTTTCTAAAAGAATTCCCAGTTTAAGAAAATCACAGGAAGAGGGTAGTGAATGCTCCAAAGGATCTCTGTCTCACATTTATTGACTCTTAGCATGAAAATCAAATGTGAAAGCAACTTCAGCATTACCCAAAGGTGGTTCAGTGTATTCTAGGTATAAAAATGTTCCATGGTATACATTTGTATTAGTCTGTTTTCACATTGCTATAAAGACACTACCGGAGGCTGTGTAATTTATAAACAAAGGAGGTTTAATTGATTCACCATTCTGCATGGCTGGGGAGGCCTCAGGAAACTTACCATCATGGCAGAAAGGGAAGCAAGCACCTCTTCACAAGGTGGCAGGAAAAAGAAGCATGAAGGAGGAATTTCTAAACACTTATAAAGCCATCAGATCTCATCAGAACTCACTTGCATGAGAACAGCATGGGAGAAACTGCCCCTATGATCCAATCACCTCCTTCCTTTGACACGTGGGGATTACAGGTCCCTGCCTCAACATGAGGGGATTACATTGTGAGATGAGATGTGGGTGGGAACACAGAGCCAACCCATATCAACATTATAAAAATTGTGAGAGAGAATCTGGAGGGGAATTACAATAGCATGCTTTTGGATATATTAAGGTTGGCCACTCTTGCTGAAATGTTTTTTGCACAAGTTAATTTAAATGATCATTTTATTTTGCGTGTGTAAGTACTACTGACTGGGAAGACAAAAGTATCTTTCCAAACAGTGTTTGTTCATGCCATGCAACATTATATGGACAATGAGTTACACAATTTGTTTTATCAAATTAAAAGTTTTTGGTTTTTCTGAGTTGAGAGCATAAGGAAAGAGGAATTTATTAATTTATATAACTCCACTTATCAGCCAATTATAAAATATATGTTGATTGTTTCAGCTGCATACTTTGCTTAGTTTTAACTTGATAAATTCATTCAATTTGGCTAAGTAGGGTCACAGTGATACCATGCCTACTGTACTTACAATTTCCGACAGACTGTTACAATTGAGTTAAAAATTTGGATTCAAAATGCAAAACAAAATATATAAAATTGTTTAAAACAGAGTGATCAGTAAGGAGCTCATCATGTTACAAGTTCAATTTAAAAGGTATTTTCCACCTGGGCCTGGTGGCTCACGCCTGTAATCCCAGCACTTTGGGATGCTAAAGCAGGAGGGAGGTTGAGGTGGAAGGATCGCTTGAACCTAGTAGGTCAAGGATGCAGTAAGCTGTGATGGCACCGCTGTACTCAAGCCTGGACTACAAAGCAAGACCCTGTCTCAAAATTTAATAAATAAATAAATAAAAATAAAATTATTTTCCACTAACTAGCTCAAACATTGAAACTGCCTGAAGAACCAGTCTCAAACCAAATTAATCACGTCTCAGTGAAATGAAGTGAGTTGTTAGTTTCATTGGTGAGTCTACTTTGAAACAAATACTTCCGGTTGTTCTCATTTCAGATCACTCAATCCTGCTTAATCAGAGCATTCCTTGAATTGACAAGTCAAATTGGGTTTTCTTTTTTGTTTCTTTTTAACTTTGATCATTTGTAGGTATTCATCTGGGTCCATAAAGAATATTTTGACACTCCACAACCAAAATTCAACTACTCTGGTTTTTTTTTTTTCCTGTAGCAATCATTTAGTACATTGTGCTATGTATTATTAGTTACTTTTATATTTGGTCATGCAGATATTTTACTAGCTGAAATACATTACATTTGAGGATAGGAACTAGGTACTATCCTTATGTGTATACATTGGAAACTTATGATACCTGAAAATGCTGAAGTCCTCTTGCCACTTTGGGAGAAGCCAGTGGAGGGCAAACCCAATATGCTAAGAATAGCAGAGTAGAGAGAGTGATAGAACCTGGCTCCTTCATAACGTTTTTGGAAAAAGCTGCTCATACCATTCCTGATGTTGCCCAACAGCTGGCCATTCAGATTCATGTCATATATTTCTGTAGTGTTTAGGACAGTTTGAATGTGGATTATCTGTTAGAATTGAAATCTTCCAATTATGAATACCATATTATTATTCCCAGTTACAGAAGAGAAAACTGAAGCTTATAGAGAATAAGTTGCCCAAGGTTACACAGTCAAGGAAGTAGCATAGTGAAGACATGAAGTGGAGTCTTTGTGACTACATCTAGGCTCACTTCACCCCTCACCCCCAAATACACACGATTACCCATTTAACAGAACTCTTTCCCTATTCTTGTTATTAATATCATCTTCTTTCTTATGATGATGTTCTTTTTTGTTTCCTTGCCTTTTTTTCCTCAGAGGAAGAAGTGTCTCTCCTCCTCCCTATAGCTAGGCTAGCCTTGCCTCACCCCATATGTTCTTGCTCATACCCTTTCTGCCTTCTTTGGGACTTTGTACTATCAATCATTCCAGCTCTTGAATTGACTATTTCTTTTTACTTCAGCATCTAAATAAATTCATGTCATAGCTAATCCCCATCCACACCCTTTCCCTTGATCCTGATAACTCTTTAAGCTACTCTTTCTTTTATTACATTTAGCAAGAGACTTACAGAAAATGCAGCCTATGTTTGATATTTCCACTAATTTCATCTTAATTAAAATTGCTCTCTTCAAAGTCTCTGAGGGGAAATAGGCATTGCAACTCTCCCTACCCAAAGGAGGAGGAGATGATATAATGATGTGTCACAGGCTCTATTGCTGATTGGGTCATAGTTACTAGTGGGCAGGGTCAGTGTATGTTAAAAGGTCATCCATCCCTCATGCTTTCTTGTGCTTCCTGCTCCTTGTCTCTCTGTAGTGGCAGATCTAGACAGGGCACTGGCCATTGGGGTATGCTGACCATCTTTTCTTATTTCCCTCTATTCTTGTCTCCTTCCTTTCAGCTTTTTCCTCCTCCTCCTTACAGCAAGTCAAAGAAAGGTTCTTGCCGGAAGTACTGAACACTCAAGTATCTTATACCTCATAACTAAGCCATAGGACTCATACTTTACCTTTGTACTTATTAATAATACAGTATCTTTCTTCTGATGCTGCTATTGCTTATTATACATACAGAGAGGAGGAATAATCAAAATGATGGGATTCTGGCATTACTAGGCTTTGTGAAGATAATACCATCAAAATAACATTTTGATTCTTCACAGTCACCATTCATTGACTTTCTCTTTTTTTTTTTTGAGACAGAGTCTCTCCGTTGCCCAGGCTGTAGTGCAGTGGTGCAATCTCGACTCACTGCAACCTCTGCCTCCTGGGTTCAAATTATTCTCCTACCTCAGTCTCCCAAGTAGCTGGGATTACAGGGGTGCACCACCACACCCAGCTAATTTTTATATTTTTAGTAGAGATGGGGTTTCACAATGTTGGCCAGGCTGGTCTTGAACTCCTCACCTCAGATGATCCACTCACCTCGGCCTTCCAAAGTGCTGGGATTACAAGCATGAGCCACTGCATCTGGCCTTTCATTGACTTTCTATAATAAAATTCAAAGATTTTCTGTGAGTTTTCATTCTCTTTGATCTCTGTGTAATATAATTGATTCTCTTAGCCAGTTCTTCCTTCTTGAAATGGTTTACTTGGCTTTTATGCCATGTTAACTTACTAATTACTTATGGCAACTCAAATATATTGGTTTTATTGCCAGCATTTATTCGCCTGACTTCTGGCAAAATAGTACATCAAATTTCTTATGGGAAAACCTCCTATAGTCTAAACCCATGTAATTTACCTTCACTCACAGCTCATGATGTGGGTGTTGATTGGCCGCAGCCTGATCACCAAACTATAATCTCCCAGCTGCAGTAACTGGGTCAGGAATGGGACCACAACTGACAAATCCAATTAGATACAATATAAGTTTGCTAGGGCTTTGGAGAAAGAGGCTCTTTTTCTGTCCTTTCAGACGTGAGTGGAAAAGGACATTATATTAGGCTGTTCTTGCTATAAAGAAATATCTGAGACTGGATATTTTATAAGAAAAGAGGTTTAATTGGCTCACGGTTCTGCAGGCTGTACAGAAAGCACAGCACTGGCATCTGCTTCTGGAAAGGTCTCAGGAAGCTTACAATCATGGCGGAAGGCAAAGGGGGAGCAGGCACATCACACGGTGAAAGCAAAGGACCAGATCTCCTGTGAACTCAAAAGGAGCTCATTTATCGCGAAGGAGATGACCCAAGCCATTCATTTGGGATCCACCCCCAGGATCTAAACACGTCTCGTCAGGCCTCAACTTCAACACGGGGGACTACATCTCAACATGCGATTTTGGTGGGGACAAATATCCAAACTATCTCAGGTTAGGGCTTGGAGTTTGCTATAGCCCTTTGAGCACCACATAAAATTTAAGAATGGAGCCTAAGGAGTAAGAAGCAGAGTGGAGAAATGGACGTGTGTGTGTGACATCCTGGTGTTTTTAGTCCTTTATCCAACTGCACTTGACGCCAACTTACTAGAGAGTTTTCAGAGACAATAGCCAATAAATACTCCCTCTTTCCCATTATTTTGGCTTAAACCAGTTTGATCTCGATTTTCTATCTCTTGCAACCAAAACAATTCAAAAACAAACAAATAAAACAACGATACATATATATGTATTTTACTATGTACATACATATGCATATAAATTCATAGAGAAAGTTCTGTTAAGATACATTTCAAAGTGGTAGAGGTGGTTATCTCTGGTGAAAAGGGTCTGTTATGGTGGGAAAGATGATGGAGAAGGGGCTTTTGGCCTTTCTTTATTGTTAGACTGCTTTGGAGCATGTTCCTGGAGGTTGTAAAGCAAATATCCTCAAAGCTGGAACTATAGAACTCACTGCAAACCAATAATGACTCTTGTAATTAAATTTGCCCTGCAATAGCAATTAATTATATTTCAGAAATACCCTTTAACACTCACTCTCGTCAATGAGTAGTTGCTGCACCATTATCTGCTCTTCAAATGAGAAAAAAAAAAGCAAAGCACAAGCTAATCCTGTGGTTTGTGGAAAGTTCTACGGTAAAACAATGGTGGTGTTGATATTCATCTCTTTTGATTCTCAGCCCATGGGCTTTCCAGTTCATCATAAACCGCAGCTGGGGCCGACTTTGGGGAACTCCATATTAGACTCACGCGCTGATGCTAAGTTGAACTGGGCTCCCTCTCAAGGCTGAGAAGAATTCTGTTTAACTCTCCGAATCTTTTTTTTTTTTTTTTTTTTTTTTTTGAGACGGAGTCTCGCTCTGTCGCCCAGGCTGGATTGCAGTGGCACGATCTCGGCTCACTGCAACTTCTGCCTCCCCGGTTCAAGCAATACTCTGCCTCAGACTCCCGAGTTGCTGGGATTACAGGCGCGTGCCACCATGCCCAGCTAACTTTTGTACTTTTAGTAGAGACAGGGTTTCACCACGTTGGCCAGGCTGGTCTTGAACTCCTGACCTCGTGATCCACCCGCCTCAGCCTCCCAAAGTGCTGTGATTACAGGCGTGAGCCACCGCGCCCGGCCTCTGATGCCTTTTTTTTCACGTCACATTTCTTTTCAAATGTAACCTGACCACAGATACATAACTGTCCTAATATGGAACAGAACTTTCTAAGTAGTTTCTTGTTCTATGACCCCAAAGCTGAATTTCAAGCAAGGGATGCTCAGGAACCAAGATGTTCACTACACCAGCTGAGACAAAAAGTAGTTTATTTTCATCTCAGCAAGAGAGAACTGTCAAAGAACCAGATGCTTCTCATCTGCGGAGCCCTTCTCTTCAGAAGCCGTGGGAATTGGCTCACCACCAGGGGGCACAGTTTTACTATCCCGTAGCATGCCGAGGAAAAGGCGCGCTCTCACCTGCAATATTGTCCGAGGTCTGAATATTAAAGAGTTCATTGCTGCAGATCTAAAGGCTCTCTCTGTTTAACTGATCCCTGGGAATGACGGTAGAGCCTTGCTTTAAAGCCAGACGATAAAATTTAAATAGTTAAGCCCTCTGGCTTCATTAGTTTATTTTTCCTTGTTGCTGGCAAGGAAAGCACTATATTGTAGAGATAATCGTGACTGATAATCAAAACGAAAGCAGTTTTGACAAATTCTAATATAAGTTTTTACTGAAACAGCAATGACAAAATCCTTTTGTCTAAAAGGAGAAAAGTTTTAGCTGCATGAAAAATAGGCCCCAGGCTAAGAAAGCTTTTGCTCAAATAAGAGAAATAAAAGAGCAGTGGAATTGTAGGAATAGAATCCTATGATGCTTGACTTTTTGCCCTCAGCCTGAAGAATGAAAGCAAATCAGAGGGACAAAACATCTTTAGCAGTCTCAGCTGCTACGAAGGCTGAGGCAGGAGAATCGCTTGAACCTGGGAGGCGGAGGCTGCAGTGAGCCGAGATAGCGCCACTGCACTCCAGCCTGGGCGACAGAGCGAGAATCTGTCTCAAATAAAAACAAAACAAAACAAAAACAAAAAAACCATCTTTAGCCCCTGATGTGCAACTGTATAATTTAAAAACATTTAAATTAAAGGGGGAAAGAAACCCCAAATGAATCTGTTAGGTAACATGGGCACAGAAAGATGGCACCGGTTCCGGGTTCTTCACCGTCCCCCCCCCCCCCCCCCCGTTCCTGGTTCTCCAACCCCGCGAGCCCGCCAAGAGAAGGCAAATCAGGGAAGAACACCTCCTGCCTTTTACTCAAACCCCACCCCTAAGCCAATCACCAATGCCCACGTGGACCCACTGAGTATAAAAACCCAGCACCTAAGCTGCTCACCCCTTCTTCCTTTCTTCTCCTCCTCCGTGTGGTGTCGCCTTGGTGTCTCCAAGAAAATCTCCTGACCGCGACCGGCGTGTCTTTGGTTTGAGCCCGATCGGGTCCGACTCTTTGAGAACCAACAACTGTTAATTCACTCAACAGTTTAAAAAATTAGTTGCAAATAACGTTATCTTTGCTTTGTTTCAAGTAAATGAGGCTGTTAAAACAGTGCCTCATGGAGGGCAACAACGGGGATTCTCAGGAGAGAAGCTATCCTACCTTTTGGTTAGCATGTTGGGGCAGGAAAGTGGAGACTGCCTGCCAAATCACAAATCAGGGTCTTGGGTTTTCTATTTCTGGGAAATACCCGTTACATGAGTGGAATGCATATATGTGAATTTTCTTTTACAGGTCGGGGATCCATGGAAGGAGGTTCGGGATTCACCACAGAGATATGTTATCTCTGTCCTCAAAGAATCAAATGTACCATTCCTTTAAAATAAGCATAAATTGAGGAGGGACTGGCGATGAGAGTGGAAACTAGCTATAAAAATGGGAGCATGCAGCCCTGAATTGCTCCAGAACAAACACATTTAATGCCAGGGAAGTAGACCACGCTGGGTAATGTCACAATACTATAAAAGGAAGGGTACTTGCTAGGTGCTATTCTAGGATATTTTTTCCAGCCCTCTCTCTAGGCTGCTGGAAGGACAGTCAGGCTGGTTTAGGTGCCCTCTCCCTACTCTCCAAACAGGGCAAACATTCTGGGTGGCTTTGGCTTGCTCCACTGCTGCAGCTCTGAAGGCATAATTCCGTACAGTTGCCAGAGCCCTAAACGAGGGAGCCTAGGTCAGAGGTCGCACCCACCGGGAGGGCGGGGTTTAGGGGTCCGGGGCGGGCTGAGCCTGGCCCCGCCTGGGGGGCGGGACGCTTCCCGGGCCCCGCCCCGCCGGCCCGGGGTTGCACGTGACCCGCGGTCCCGCCTCCCGCCCGCTCCGCAGCGCCAGCTCGGCAGGCGCGGGGCGTGAGTGTGGAGTGAGACCCGCCGGGCTCCAACTCCGCATCGTCGGAGCGCGGCGGGCAGCAACTTTCTCCGCGGAGCGGCCGTGGCGGCGGCTGCTGCCGTGGCAGCCAGAGCGGAAGCCGGGAGGAAGAAAGCGGCGGCAGCGGCGGTTGCTCCCGCCGGCTCGGGCTGTCCAGCTCGCCGAGACTGCCGGCCCGCGGAGCCGCGTTCCCCCGGGCAGCCCCGGGCGCCTGCCCTATGTCCCGCAAGGCGAGCGAGAATGTGGAGTACACGCTGCGGAGCCTGAGCAGCCTGATGGGCGAGCGGCGCAGGAAGCAGCAGGAGCCGGACGCGGCGAGCGCGGCCGGGGAGTGCAGCCTCCTGGCGGCCGCCGAATCGAGCACCAGCCTGCAGAGCGCGGGCGCAGGCGGCGGCGGCGTCGGGGACCTGGAGCGCGCGGCGCGGCGGCAGTTCCAGCAGGACGAGACCCCCGCCTTCGTGTACGTGGTGGCCGTCTTCTCCGCGCTGGGCGGCTTCCTGTTTGGCTATGACACCGGGGTGGTGTCAGGGGCCATGCTGCTGCTCAAGCGGCAGCTCAGTCTGGACGCGCTGTGGCAGGAGCTGCTGGTGTCCAGCACGGTGGGGGCGGCTGCCGTCTCGGCGCTGGCCGGAGGTGTCCTCAACGGCGTCTTCGGCCGCCGCGCTGCCATCCTCCTGGCCAGTGCCCTCTTCACCGCCGGCTCCGCGGTGCTGGCCGCGGCCAACAACAAGGAGACACTGCTCGCTGGCCGCCTGGTCGTGGGACTCGGCATCGGTGAGTTCGGGCTCCGCGAAGGGCGCCCGGGATCCCAGTGTCACCGCCCTTGACCCTGGGTGTTGCGTCCCTCTTGCCCATCGGGGTCCCCGTCGGGTCTGCCCGGGTCAGAGAATCCTCCACTTCTCTGGCCTCCAGAGCCCATCTGTTTGTTGGTCCAGCCTCCAAGGCTCTCGCGGGAGGTGGGAGGGCCGGGGGCGGGGGGTGTCACTGTAGTCTCCCTCGAGCCCACGTGGAATCTTTGATCGCCCACGGACCAGTCAGTCCGAGTGGTTGTTGTCTCTCAGCACTTCCAGGAACCTAGTTGAGCACCAGCTTTTTCCTTGATCCAGCCTAACCTGATGCTGTTCTTGAGCTTACGAGGGTCTCTCCTTTTCTGCACGGTCCCACCTTGCCTCTCCACTGCTAGCCTCTTTCCTTTTCTAGGGCTCCCAGCCTGGAACCTAGACCGTCGTCAAGTTACAGTGAGATAATATTTAGAGTTAAGTCATTCTGGTCTCTGAAAGGTTTATTAGCTACCCCTGCCCTCTTTCCTTATCTAGCATTTGTCTTGTCTTTAGATTGCATCTCCTTTTGCTTTATGCTTTTTCTATTGCCTTTCAGCTTTCATTCTTTTCCCAAGTAAATTCCATTCTCCTCTGTTTTTCCAACTTTTTCATTTGAATCCTTTTTAATCCATTCTCCTCTTTGTTGTGTCTCTCCTGCTTTCCAGTTGGGAACCAAATTATCTATTAAAGGTCATATTCACTTCCTTAATTCATTTAGGAGCTACTCCCCCTGTGGATAAATGCTCAGCAAGATAAATGTTTGAAATTTACTTCAAAAATGAAGGCATTAAGGTTCTCCTGGCATTGAATTTTTTTCACCCTGGTTGCTGAGCAGGGGAGGTACAATTGGCAAGTTTTTGGCAGAGGGAAGCTATTTGGAATGTGCTCTGTATTATTAGAAAGCACTTTTGAGGGAAAGTGGGGGGGTTGTGACTTAAATCTCACTAGTAATTTTTCTAAGACACACCGCTGATGCTTTTTTAATGTTTCGTTTCATAATTCAGTTTTTTGTTTCCCTTAGGGTGCTGTTGAAGTATTTCTTCCCTATGGCTGGGGCTTCATGAAAGCTCTTTAAACCCGGGGCTGCTGCTGATCTGTGTATTCACCACTTGTTTGATGTTTGTGCTTTTCACCCTTTCTCTGTGGGTTCTGAAGGGAAGCAAAGGCCATATATTCAACTCCACATGCGGGAACCATGAGCCTAAAACCCAGCTCACTGCACTTTATATTCAAAGTTGGTCAGTAGTGACCTTCCTTTTGCTGTTTGTTGTACTGTTAATTAGCAAAGGTAGGGCAAAGCTCTCCGTAACATATTAAGTTGGCACGAAAATGTCCAAAGTGACCAAAAAAATCCAGCTGAAATGAAACCTCTTTGTGTGGAAACTACTTGTGCCTTCAGGACCCTTCAACAAATAGCCTGCTGTTTAAGTGACCACAATTCTTTTCTCAGCATTGTCCGCTTGGGACATGTGGACCTTTTTTGTTGCTTCTGACGTAGAAATAACATCATTTTAGGTAGCAAGAATTGTTCTGTCGACCTGAATCTTTTCTGTAATTTTGAAATTGAATCATGCTTTGCAGAGTTGTCTAAATGAAGCTTCCTAGTGTTTTGCTATGGCAAGTATTGATTAAAATTTTAGGTATTATGTTTACTCTTTTTATCTGTCCTGCAAATTGAGCCCTGTTCTGTGTAAGGTCGCCTTCCAGATGTTGTGAGCTGAATAGTGAGGAGAATGTATTATACTTTAGTAAATGTAGCAAGGTGGGACAAAAGCAACGTAGAACTTGCTAAGCCTTATAAGATAGGTTCTCAGAGATGGCTGATGAATTCAGAGGGGGTACAGTTATCTCCAACAGAGGGAAGCCAGAAGCTCTTACCAATGGAAATGGTATGTTGACATGTCAGTATTTTAACAGAAACGAGGAAAGGACGTTCTAAGCAAGGGATAAAATGGGTAAAGGAAGGAAAGCATGGGGCATACTTGGGGAATAGGTGGAAGCAGCAATAGAGGACAAAGCAGGAGATCAGATTGGAAGTGTTGGTGTGCAAGAGCTGTGGAGGCCTCTGTCTTGCAGCCTCATTCTGTGGTCTCTGGGCTGGTTGGTTCAACAGAGAAGCCCAGTTTAGGTATGTTCTCCATTCAGTTCTGGTGTGGCCCATCTCACTTCCAGAAACATACCTCTCAGAATAGAAGCCCTGAGGCAGTTTCGTAAAAGCCCTCTTCATTTACAAAATGAAGAATGTTTTAAGATCATAAACAGGCTTTGAAATAGGCTGCATTCAAAACAAAACAATAATGAAGTAAATCCGCTTCAAATTAGGATTAAAATTAGGATCTATGCAAAGCATGTAATTATACACATAAAATCATTAAAACTTACAAAGAAAATCACGTTTTTTTTTTTTTTTTTTTAGCTACAAGGAAATGGGTTCCTAACATGAGCATTTTTTTGAGGGACATTAAATCAGTTTGCTTGTTTGGTACACTAAATCTGGGTTAATTTTATGCCATTTTTTTTAAGTAGTTAAATTTTATGTGTAGTCAGGGATTTGTTGTTTTGTCCTTATGATATTTAGGACATGTTGATGAATAACAAAATGTGGCTTTTGATACCTTTTTCAGACAAGTTTGCTGTAAGAACTTCTTTCCTCCACACGTTTACCTGTGGTAAAATATAAGGCCCATGTGGGTCAGGGATTTCTGCTCATTTTGTTCACTGATATATTCCTGCCACATAGGAGATACTTGTTGAATAAATGAACGGTGAGCAAAAACGAAAAAAAAAATCCAAATTCCATTGCTGGTCAGGTAGCACTTTAAGGTAGGATTGTTCTTTTCAAAACACAAAAATAGTGCATTATCAAAATATTTGAAAGGCCATCTAAAGGTTTTGGTTGTAATAGTTTAATGAAATCATTATCTATTCAACACTTGCTAATTAAGCTTCCATTATTGATCCTGTCAAATATGGGGCAGGCGGTAATTAGATAAAAATCCTGCTCTGGAGGTGTTCATTTTATAATGGAGTAGAAAGATACATAAACAAGCAATTAAAAGAGACATTTCTCTGTAGTGCCAGATGACACACAGAAGAGTAAGTGGTCAGTTGATTCTTTCAGGGGAAAAAATAGAACACAGGATTGAGGAAAGTTCTACAGTGGGATATTCAAAGTAGGGTTTGAAGAGTGAGTAGGTGTTCAGCAGATGATGTAGATGTAGCCAGAAAAGTGCTTATTTAGTGCTTTAGTATGTTCAAGACCTGGTGGTAGTACTTTACACATATTACCTCATTTAATCTTCCTGAGTCTGAGAAATGGGTCTCCTTTTGTTGGGTGTGGAAACAGTTAAATGGCAAGGTCACTGATTACAGAGACAGGATTAAAAAAAAAAAAACAAAAAACCTCGAGTCTTTTGCTCTGTTACCCTACTGGGCATTTAAGGTGGAGTTAATAGCTGGTGTAAAGGCACAGAAAAATCAAAGTAGCATTTGAAGCATAGGTGAGTGAGGGTGATGATGGGGTGGTCATGAGACTGGAATGTTTTTTGGGGGGATTAGGCTGAATATGGTTTATTTGAAGAGCTTTTAGAGGTTTTTAACAGTAAATAATGTAATCAGGTTTAACATCTCTTGAATCTGATATTAAGCTCTTTTACCTTCTTTCTTAAGCCTTCTCGTGTCTTTGAAATTTTGGGTATTAGCAATTCTTTGCTGAGATGGCTACTACAGGATGGGTAAAGCATAGCATGTGACTGTGAATTACTGATATGGGAGGAGTCAGTGGACCCTTCAGCAGAAACCTTTGACAAAGGCGAAGATAGCAAGGAGTAGAGTGTAGTTATTAATGGGTATTAAATGAATTATATAGTAAAAGACGTTAAGTATCAGAAGTCAGGGATATGTGTATTTGTTTTGATTTAAGGGTTCTGTTTTCTTGACTGGTTGTAAAAAAATTACTGAGTGCCTGTTTTAAATAGGGCATTATTTTGGATTTTCTTTTCTTTTTTTTTTTTATTGGTTCACCAGAGGCATCTTTGGTTCCTCTAGTTTATTTTTCTCTTCCACTTGAGTCCTGACACTAGACTTTCTCCATTGTCGCTGCCTGCTACCATGACCATCTGAACTTTTTAAATGTGAAAAGTCGAATTTCATATAGGACATACATTTTCCATCCCAGAAATGATTGTATTCTAACAGGGTTAATCTTTTTTTTTTTTTTTTTTTTTTTTTTTTTGAGATGGAGCTTCACGCTTGTCGCCCAGGCTGGAGCACAGTGGCGAGATCTCAGCTCACTGCAACCTCCACCTCCCAGGTTCAAGCGATTCTCCTGCCTCAGCCTCCTGAGTAGCTGGGATTACAGGCACCTGCCCACCACACCCAGCTAATTTTTGTATTTTTGGTAGAGACAAGGTTTCACCATGTTGGCCAAGCTGGTTTCGAACTCCTGATCTCAGGTGATCTGCCTGCCTCGGCCTTCCAAAGTGCTGGGATTACAGGCGTGAGCCACCACTCCCGGCCCAGGGTTAATCTTATTTTGTATGTTCTTTACACACAATCCCATTTTCAGGTGTTTGTTTAGCAGTATTGTACCTATAATCAAGGTTTTTAAGTGTGGTTAGTTACAACAGGATTAGAGAATATGAGTTTGCTCATTTGCTCATTTATTTTCTGTGATCATGTATCTCCCATGCATAACACACAAGAAATTGTCTAGAAAATACAAAGTAGAAGAGCATAGTACTGTTAACACTATTAGTATGTACACAGTCAGTGAAAAAGCATACCCATTAGCCCTTTCTCCCTGGTGTTGGCATTTATTCTACTGCTCATTATAAGTGGTGATTTAGGGCCTGTGTAGGGAATATCAAGACGTCTCTAAATTTGATAGTCACCAGTATTCAAAACCTTTCCTGAGAATTGACATACTAATTTATACAGCACTGGATTCGTGGAATTAATCTTAGATTTACATCAGTTTCTCCTGTGTCAGCCTCTTTCAGGACTCCCTCTACTCGAACACAATTTGTAGCTGTAAATTGCAGCTTGTAATTAGTATATTATGGCCTGTTGAATAATACTTTTAAAAATAGCACATTTTTTTTCAAACAGCACTTTGAATTCTTCCTCAGTGCAAATGAAATGTAAAATCTTGTTTGATCAAAAAAAATGCAATGTTGAGATCAATGTCAACAAAGAATGTCATTTAAGGTAAGCATAGTTGGCGGAAGCTCCTAATTTTCAAATAGTTAATCAGCTAAAATACAGTTTTGGGGGGAGGTGCTCCCCAATTTCTGTCTTTTTGGTTGTTTTTGAAGGCAAGAATTCTGTATTGGATTTATGCTCCCTACTGGTATGAAACTGACACATAAAATAAAGCCTCCTTTGACTTCTTGTATTTCCTTGTTTTATACACATTAACAGCTTTGTTCCCTCCGCTTTTCTGTCTGGCAGCATAGGGACTGACATTGCAGTTATAGTGAGGATTATGATCTAGCTGTGTTTGCCTAGTAGTATAGCAACACCCTCTTGAGGTGAGTTGTCAGTAAGATAACGTAAGTCTGTTAACGTGAGTTATGTGAAATTGTTCACATGACTTCCTTGGAAAACACTGTGCTTTTTCATTCATCCATTTTGCCCTCTTGTGGATTATAAACTTAAAGAACACACTCAAAGTTAACTGACTTCACACTAACATCTTTTTGAACATCTTTAATGATGTAGAAACTGCTAAGAGAACTGAAATAGCAAGCAGTCGTTGCTATCTTTACCAAAAATCACCTGAGTCTAATTTTCTTTTTCTCATACTGTGCTTGGCTCCTTTCTACGTCTTTCTTATCTACACCTTTTTCCATTTCTTTACCTTTCTTTTTCCTGCGACCCATCAGAGTCAATAAATAGTAGCAACACTTCTAATAGCACCTATTTCTAATAGTATCAAAATTTCCATTGTCAGGAGGGAAATTCCTACTCACCAGAAAAGCCTCAAACTTTTCCCACATATAAAATTTAATTTCTCTGGTTGTAGAACGAGAGAAAAAAGTTTTACAGGTACTTCTAAACTCAAGTTGAGAGTACTACATGCTTTCTAGTTAGGCCTTTTATTAAAGGCCACCATTTGAAATGGTGCGGTCTGCAGCATGTGTCCAAGGCCACATGGCAAGAGCATCGTTTCCCAGCAGGGCCAAGCACCATGACAGCTGGTCACCAGCGAGCAATGGCACTGGTGGTGTTCTGATTTTAGCGCCACCCTGCCGCTGCCCTGGGAGGAGTCTAGGCAGTCCATCCTCTTGGCAGGGTGTGGATTGGCCATCAGCTTAGCGGCCAGCGCCCTGGACACAGTACCTAAGACTTGTTGAATGCTTACACTTCTGAACATTTTGCACAAGCTAAGTCACATAGTCTTCATAATAACCCAGGGGGATAATACGGTTACCTTTATTTTAAGATAAGGATATTTAGGCAGAAAGAGTTGAAGTAACTTTCTCATGATCACAAAGCTACTGGGTGGGGCCAGAGTTCAAACCCAAGAGGTCTGGCTTCCCAGCCTGTGCTCATCCAGTCTGTGACACTCACTCACTCACTCCTCCCTGAAACTAGCATGATTGTTCTTTACCATGATATGTCATGTGGACATTACTTTTGTTTTCGTATAGATTTATTTTTTATTGTGGTAAAGAACACATTACATTTATACTCTTACCCATTTTAAGGTGTACAGTTCAGTATTGTTAGGTATATTCACATTGTTGTACAACACATCTCTAGAACATTTTCATCTTGCAAAACTGAAACACTGTATCTATTAAACACAAATTCCCCAGCCTCTCTTCCCTATCCCTTGGCAACCCACCTTTCTACCTTCTGTTTCTATGATTTTTTACTGCTTTGGATACTTCATATAAGTGGAATCATGCAGTATTTGTCCTTTGTTGGCTTACTTCACTTGAGGTTCATCATTGTGTAGCATATGATAGAATTTCCTTCTTTTTAAAGGCTGCATAATATTCCATTGTGTATGTGTGTGTGTGTGTGTGTGTATATATGTATACACACACATATATAAATATATATACACACACAAATGTGTATATGCATATATACACATATATACATGTATACACATATACACATATATACATATATGTAGACACATATACATATATAGACACATATATACATATATAGACACATATATAGGGCATTTAATCTATCCATTCATCTGTTGATGGACCTTTGAGTTGCCTCTCCCTCTTGGCTGTTGTGGATAATGCTGCAGTGAAGATGGGGGTACGTACATCTCTTTGAGGTCTTTCTTTGAATTATTTTGGATATATACCCAGAATTGAGATTCCTGGACCATGTAGTAGTTCTATTTCTAATTTTTTGAGGAACCTCTATCCCATTTTCCATAGTGGCTGCATTTTACATTGCTACCAGCAGTATACAGGGTTCCAATTTCTCAATATTCTCACCAACATTTGTTGTTTTCTTTTCTGTTGACAGTGGCCATCCTAATGGATATGAAGTGATATGGTGGTTTTGATTTACATTTCTCTTATGATTAGTGATGTGGAACATTTTTTCATAGGCTTGTTGGCCACTTGTACATTTGTATATCTTCTTTGGAAAATTGTTTATTGTATTTTCAAGTCCCTTACCTATTTTTAATTGGCTTATTGCAGTTGCTATTGAGTTGTAGAAGTTCCTTATGTATTCTGAATATTAACCCCCTATCAGATATATGATTTGCAAATGTTTTCTTTCATTCCATTGGTTGCTTTTTCACTGTTTATTGTGTCTTTTGACGTACAGTTTTTAAGTTTGATGTAGTCCTATTTGTTTTTGCCAAACACACACAAAACTAAAACTGTTGGAGTCATTTGTCATGCCCCTTGAGTGTAAGCTTTTTGGATATTCTAATAAAATACTACATTTTACTTCTAGGAGTATGTCATTTTGTTCCCTAGAATACATTCTTTGTGAAAATATATTATCTTCATTTCCTGTGATATAATGCTTTTTAGCAGCTAACAGAGGTGTTATAAAAAGTAGACTTTAAAACAAAGCTCATTCGTTATGCCTATATGTGTATATGTTTGCATTCACCTCAGTAAGTAGGCACATTAGTATTTTCCTTAGTTTAAGTATGAATTAAAGGAAGTGCAGAGAAATTAGGGAAATTAGCACTGTTAGTAACAGTGCTGAGATTTAAACCCAGATTTCTGATCAAGAACCAGTGTGCGCCCCACCTTTCTATTATATGATAAATCCAGTTTTTGATTGTGAAAGCTAAATATAGTCACCATAATGTTTCGTAAATTAGTATTAGTATTTAATGTGCTAGCAATGAAAATCCCAAGACAATACTTTCTAGAATTTTCCAAAATGATTGTCATCAGATTGAGGGAACAGTAGTAAGACAGTAGTTATGGACAGAAGAAATTACTGCAAAGAAATAATATATATATAATATATAGGGTATACTATATATATTATTAAAACCAGTATAGGATGAATGGAACAGAATCAGAATTCCAGTGATAGATCCAACTGTTTGGAAGAGTTTAGTATTGAGCAAATAAGAGAGAAAAGAAAGAAGTAACTGAGAAGAGGAAATAGGAATATGAATTTAAAATAATGTAAATGAAATTTAGGTCTTATATTCTCTAGTATATTGGTTTAAGAGTCTCTAATTTTTTTTAATTAATGGAGTGTTTTTTCTTATCTATATTCATGGCATCTTTTATTATAATTTTTAAAACCTCAAAGCAGAGATTTTAAAAGCAAGGCAACAGATTGGAAAAATATTATGGTAAATTTATTTACTTAAAAGAAAATATATTTATCCTCAAATTATGCTGAATAGACTGTATACAACAAGAAAAATACAGTTAGTAAATAGACTCTTGGGAAAGTGTTAAACCTTGTTACTAGTTAGAGGTGAAAATTAAGAGAATACCATACTTACTAAATTAGCAAGTTAAAAACTCAGGGCTGGCCGGGCGCGGTGGCTCACGCCTGTAATCCCAGCACTTTGGGAGGCTGAAGCGGGTGGATCACGAGGTCAGGAGATCGAGACCATCCTGGCTAACATGGTGAAACCCCATCTCTACTAAAAAATACAAAAAAAAAAAAAAAAAATAGCCGGGCATGGTGGCGTGGCGGGCTACTCAGGAGGCTGAGGCAGGAGAATGACATGAACTTGGGAGGTGGAGCTTGCAGTGAGCTGAGATCGTGCCACTGCACTCCAGCCTGGGCGATAGAGTGAGACTCCGTCTCAAGAAAACAAACAAACAAACAAACAAACAAAAAAACAAAAAACTAAGTAAAACTCAGGCTGAGTTGTTCCCTAGGAAAATATGATTTTCTGCTCGTAAAATAAATTGGAATAATTTTCTATAGAGAATATTCTAGATAAAAAGCTGACATGTTTAACATGCTTCATTTGTTCTTCATTCAATAAGTTTATTTTGAATTACTAATATGTATTATATACTGTGCTCTTGCAGTTCATTTGTAAAGTTGCTAATAATTCTTTGATCTGGAAATTTCACTTGAGGGATTGTAATATAAGGAAATAAAGGAAAAACTCATTTTGTTTAAAGGTATTTATAGATGTGCAATATGTAATTTTAAAAAGCTAGGAGGAACCTCCAAGTGCCTAGTGATTGGGAAATGATTAGTTAGACCACATCACATTGACATTAAACACAAAAACGTGTAGACCTTAGATACATATATCCCGCAAATATTAAGCCCAAAGAATAGAACCTAGTTGTATGGACATATTGATTGCAACTACCTGAAAAATTACAGCTGGACATAGAGTTTGGAAGAAGGAATAAAGGTGTATGTTTAGTTTACATATAGCACAGGGCCTTTACATTTTTTTTTATTTTTTATTTTTATTTTTTATTATACTTTAGGTTTTAGGGTACATGTGCACAATGTGCAGGTTTGTTACATATGTATCCATGTGGTGCCATGTTGATTTCCTGCACCCATTAGCTCGTCATTTAGCATTAGGTATATCTCCTAATGCTGTCCCCGCCCCCCCCCACCCCCCACCCCACAACAGTACCCGGAATGTGATGTTCCCCTTCCTGTGTCCATGAGTTCTCATTGTTCACTTCCCACCTATGAGTGAGAACATGCGGTGTTTGGTTTTTTGTCCTTGCGATAGTTTACTGAGAATGATGTTTTCCAGTTTCATCCATGTCCCTACAAAGGACACGAACTCATCATTTTTTATGGCTGCATAGTATTCCATGGTGTATATGTGCCACATTTTCTTAATCCAGTCTATCGTTGTTGGACATTTGGGTTGAACCTACTCATCTGACAAAGGGCTAATATCCAGAATCTACAATGAACTCAAACAAATTTACAAGAAAAAAACAAACAACCCCATCAAAAAGTGGGCAAAGGACATGAACAGACACTTCTCAAAAGAAGACATTTATGCAGCCAGAAAACACATGAAGAAATGCTCATCATCACTGGCCATCAGAGAAATGCAAATCAAAACCACAGTGAGATACCATCTCACACCAGTTAGAATGGCCATCATTAAAAAATCAGGAAACAACAGGTGCTGGAGAGGATGTGGAGAAATAGGAAGACTTTTACACTGTTGGTGGGACTGTAAACTAGTTCAACCATTGTGGAAGTCAGTGTGGCGATTCCTCAGGGATCTAGAACTAGAAATACCATTTGACCCAGCCATCCCATTACTGGGTATATACCCAAAGGACTATAAATCATGCTGCTATAAAGACACATGCACACGTATGTTTATTGCGGCACTATTTACATTTTATTTTTTTACTCTTCCCTTTAGATCATTGTTTTACTTCACATTCAGATTTTTGTTTTAAAAGGCACAGACACACACATGACAAAACACTGTAGCAAGATGCTTTTTCCCAAATTAGATTTTACTTCTTATTCTATGGAAGGATATTTTTAGGAAATAATGACAAAAATGTTGCAATCTAATTGTATAATAGCGGTGTGGGTGTATTTTTTCCCCCAGATTTTTAACTCATTGCATGAATTAGCAAGGTCTTATGATAGATGAAGTACATTTCTGGGATCTTACTATTGTATGTATCTCAGGAAAGTGTCTTGCTTACTTTGTGGCTGAGAATGAGAACTTCTATGGGCTCCCATCCCACTCTCCTCTCTTTTGGGTTTCTTCAGCTGTTCCTGCCTGGGCCTTGCACAGATGCTGTCTTCTTCCTGTTTCTATAGATGAACTGGCTAAGGCCTCTCCCTGTCTCCTATTCAAAGCTGTCATTCCAGCTCTTTCTCTTTTGTCTCATAAAATTTCTCCTTCTACTGGGTTATTCCCATAAGCATGGACACATGCTGTTATTTTTGCAGTCTTAAAAATTTCTTTTTCTGCCCCACTTTATCTTTCAGTTGCTATCCTGTTTGTCTCTTTTTTTTTTTTTTTTGCATAAAACAGTTGCCTATATTCCTTCTCTGTAGTTCCTCTCTTCCCTTTATTTCTGAACCCTATCCAGACAGGCTGTCGTCCTTACCACTCTACTGGCGTTGCTCTTGTCAACTTTACCGTGCCCTCTGTGTTGCTCAGTGCAAGGACTGTCGTCAGGTCCTACTTGTCCTACCAAAGGCATTTGACACAAGTAAATCATGTCTTTATGGGCCACTTTCTTTGGCTTTTGGACACCATATTCTCCCAGCTTTTTCTGTAGGCTGCTCTTTCCCCCATCTCCTTTGCAGATTCCTCTTGATCTCTCAGACCTCTTAACTTGGGCCAGCCTCAGAGCTCTCCTGTTCTCTACATTTACTCCTTTGGGGATCTCATCTTGTCTCATGGCTTGGAATACCTTCTGTGTTGCTGAGAACTCCCAAATCTAGATTTCAGCCCAGACCTTTCTCCCGATCTGCAGATGCTTACACCCGACTTCCCTGTTTTGTCCACCATCTCCCGCTTACCAGGTCAGAGCATTCCTCCTGGGGCTTGCACCAAAAGCCTTGGAGTTGTCCTTGACTACCTCATATGCCCCTTATCCAGTCGGCTAGGAAATCCTTTGAATCTAGGCCCTAATTATAACTGAAATCTGTTTCTTATCACTTCCACTGCAATCAGCCTGATCCCAAATGCCACCCATCTCTCACTTGGAGTATTTCAAGAGTCTGCTATGTGTTCACCCTGCCTTTTTCTTGACCCCTCTGCTTTCTTTTTATACACATGAGAGTCAGAATGATTCATTTAAAATATAAATCAGACTAGGCCACTTCTCTGCCCAAAGCCCTTGATTAGCTCCCCACCTCGGAGTAAAAGCTAGTGGTCTGCAGCACCTCATGGGATCTTGCCCCATCCCCACTTCTTTGACTTGATTTCCTACTGCTTTTCCTTCCCTCCTTTTCCAGCTGCCCCCGCCTCTAGGAACACAATAGACATCCTTCCAGGCCTTTTTGTGGGCGGTTTCCTCTGCTGGGAAGCCTCTCCCCAGATACCTGGAGGACTCTTTCCCTTTCTCTCTTGTGTTTCCTCAAGCATGTCTTCTTAGCGGGGTCTTCCTTGATCATTCGGCTTAAAGTTGCAGCCCCTACCACTGGTTTTCCCTGCTTTATTTTTCTCTATAGCAGTTTTCACTAGCCAAAACACTTAATGGTTGTGTTATTACTGATTGTTTTCTCTCTACTAGAGTGTAATCTCCATGAAGGCAGATTTTAATTTTTCTGTTTTGTTTATTGCTGTTCCACCATTGCATAGTGTAGTGCCTGGTACACAGTAGGCATCCAGTAAATATTTAATCTATAGATAACAGCTAAAACAGTATAATCCTAAGGAATAATTTTGAGCTGAGATTGGATCAAGGATGTTGTAGGAAATTTGTGTAGTGGATGGAAGTAATTAAATGTTCTCTAGGGTTGCTTCTGACACTACTCTATGGTTTCAAATTTTTTTAAGTGGTTGGGAGAAAATAGGTATTATTTTTAACTTCAATTAAGACTTTTAAGTCTAACATTATTTTCAGTGCCTGCAATGAAATGGGTCTCTCCATGTATCTAGGGAGCCTAAACAAACGAAAGTTGATTTGTGTCTGAAAAATGATCTGACAGACTCTCAAGGATGAACTTGGAGTAATTACACTTAGCTATGACAGTGGAATCAATAGAAATGCAAACTTATTACGTGGGATATATCTTTTCCACATGTTAATAATGCTCTAATGTCTCCTGTCTTTCCTGGCAGACAGATTTGTGGGAAGAGGGATTACTGATTCACACAGTTGCATCTTTGTGTTTGAACCTGGAATTAAAGCAGGAGTGGAAAGGCATTGGAGTCGTAGTTCACCCAGACTGTAAAGAGGCCTGATCAGTTTTCTCTGACCTTCACATCTTCTGTCTGATGACTCAAGTTTTCAAACTTTAATGAGACTTTCTCCTGGAGAATGGAGATACGGAATTTGAAATCTCCTCTTATTCTCTCCTTAGCAGCCAATCCACGTTTCAGATTCTATAATACATTTCACTAAGTAACTATTGAGCATCTGTATCGGGTCAGGTACGTTGTGGCTTGGGATTCAAAAAATAAGAGACATTTTATTTTTCATTATGGTCTGATTATAAATTTAGGGGACAAAAACGTGTAAGTGTATAATGATGTGATAAGTTTTTAAAGATGGTATTACATATGTGGAATTTAAAAAATAAGTACCATAATCTTGAGGTCGATCTGATCCTTTTAAATGATCCAGATTTTAATTCTGGATGGGGTTACGTTTCAAGTGAAGCCAATCTGCAACTCTTCATAGCAAATGGAGTGGCACTCTCACCAGTCCAAATTGTGATAATTAAAACACTGGTCTTAATATTGCATTTTAAGCTTATATTTGAATATGAGTGCTTCAAATAAATGTGGAAACTTACAGTGTCAAACAAAATAATTAAATTATGCTGTGAAGACTTGGCTTGAGCCACATTTCCTGGTTTACTCTTCTAGTTTTTAATCTTACAAACCCCATAAACCCTCTATACTTGTGAAACCATTCTTGCCACCCCAGACAGACCTTATTATACCTTTCTCTGTGACACTTCTATTAGTGCCCATAGTGATACTCATATGTCATTAATACAGACAGTAATAGAAAAATATGTAAGACACAGTCATGCAGAGGAAGGTTGTTGAGGTCTACCTGGAGCTGGCAAGTCAGGTTTTACAAAAACCTAATTCATAGAGTTATTGTATGGATTAATTGATAAACTATTTGCTGTTAAAAGCTTAACATAATTCCTGCTGCTTAGTACATGCTCAGAAAACATTAGCCATTATTGTTGTAATTAATGTGAATTTTTCTTCCCATTTTATCTCTGCTGGAGACAGACATCAACATATTTTGGATTGGTGAACAAAACCAGACTGTCCTGAATTAAGTTTTCCTGGCACATGTGTAATTAAAACCTCTGTAGGACTGTAATTTGCATATTAGATAGTATGAGTACAAATGAGTTACTCATTTCACCTTTATAGTTCCTGGTTAAGGAGAGAAAGACATTTTGAAATTTTCATAGTTCATAATTTGAACCTTGAAATTTAGGGTTGTACAAAAAGAAAGGGAATTTAATGCATCAAGTATATGACATGCCATTATTCTTTGTTGCCAGTAGTTGGCCAATTTCAACTTTAATTGAAGTACAGCCTTTTGTAATAGTTTGCAAAAACACAGCAAAAAAGTCTAGCAATAAGCTTGTAATTTTAGATTTCCTCCTTATCCTGTAGAATAAAGTTTAACAGTAGTGTCAGCATAAGTAAATTACAAAGAATCTAAGGACATTCAAGTGAATGAGGATACTCAATTTTTGACCTACTGTACAAATTACAGTGCATAAAGTGGAATTCCAGGATCTTATTTTACACAACGTAAAGTTCAGCCGTGTGCCACATAATGACATTTCAGTGGAGGATGACTGCATATAGGATGGTGGTCCCATAAGATTATAATACTGCATTTTTACTGTACCTTTTCTATGTTTAGGCATGTTTATACACAAATACCATTGTGTTACAGTTGCTACAGTATTTAGTACAATAACATGCCGTACAGGTTTGTAGCCCAGGAGCAGTAGGCTATAGCATATAGCTTAGGTATATAGTGGGCTGTACCATTTCGGTTTGTGTAAGTATGCTCTATGAAGTTTGCACAATGTATTCCTGAGAATGTATCTCCGTGGCTAAGCAATGCATGATTGTATCTGCATGTGCACATCTTTACCAAGAATATCTTACTAAAGATTCTGAGGCAGTGACTTTGTTTACTTTTTCATAGATAATATAAAATAGACAAATCTAAAGGACTTTATTTATTATGAATGAATAGTTCTTGAGGCTGGGGAGGTAAGAACCTTTTTTAAAAAAGGTTTATAACCTGATTAAGGAAATCATGAATGTTGCAAAAGAAAAACATGACTTTGTTACATTTGGTAATTATGCAGTTATTTATTCATCTGTGCAACAGTCTGGATTATTTTCAAAATTTTAGTTTCTAAATATCACATGCATTTTCAAATAAACATCTATATATATTAAGAATAGAGAATTATGGTTATTAATAAGCATTAAAACTGCCTATGGATAGCTACTGCTATGGTTAATAGTAACCTTTTATTTGCTGTAAATGAACATCTGGCTGACAATCTAACTCAAAATGATTTATAGACATAAACTCAAAGCCACTGTCAGTAAATTTTTCTTTATTTTTAAGCAGTCATGAAGATAAGATACCCAGAGATAAGCCATATGAGCAAATAGTGCCTTAATTGTTAAAAAGGGAATGAATTCTAGGAATTAAGATGAATAAACATGACTAGTTTCTAGCAAAATTATAAAATATTATTAATGAAAATTTGGAAGCATTTAGAAAAGAGTCTGATGATTACTAGGAACTTTCGTGTGTTCACTAGAAATATGCCTTATTAAACTAATCTCTTGTTTTTTCTTTGAAAGCATTTCTTGGTGAGTAGATTAGGAAAATTCTGCATGTAAAGCATTTGGCATACTCCTCTTTCATTGAATATATTTGAAGAACATTTTCTTTGTGTTAATAAGCAAAATAAGCGAGCAAAATAAACTTTAATCTTGTGGCAGATACTGATGACAAATAATCTCTGAAATTTGGCCAATAAAAGAAACAAACAAATATGGTTTAGTAGGATGCCTTGTCAGGGTTGAAAAGTGGGCCCAGGTCTCTACTGGGGTGCAATCAAGAGCTCAGTCCTTCAGCTCTGTGCTTGTCAAATCCAGGGAGCCCAGAGCAAGCTAAATTGCTGTTACGCTTGATAATAGAGCTAATATTAAAAATAACTTTAAGATACTGGAATGCTGTTAAAAACTAAGAAAAGTTAAAATTCATAGGAAATGTATTTATAATATGTATATCTCCGTATATTTTACATTTTAAATATATTTCCATTATTGCCGTTGATCCACTCTTAGAGCTGACCAACAGTGAGACAGACTCCTTACACAGAATGCTAGGAGAGAATTTACAAAGTCTATACAGGGAGGCGGTCAGTGTAAGGAACACGGTGACCTTTGTTGAGACGAAGAAGTCTTCCTTATATTCAGAGCCTGACTGAAGGGCTTCTCTACTCCCACATGATTCTAAAATTCTCAGGCTTCTTTATTGATTATAATTGAGAAATGGTTTCATCAAAGCTGCCAGAGAATTTGTCCCCTGAAATGGAAAAAATCATCTAAGATACTTAAGATTGCAAATTACTAAAGAGGAAGACAGTGTCTCTCTTTTTGTAACTTCTGTGAGAGTTCAGTAGATGTTGGTTGGCTCACTGACAACACCTGAGTTACTCTATTTGCTTACTTTTGGCTTCTGACTTTTACATTATCAAATTCACTTTTCTTGGATATATTTTAGGTCTTTTGCTATGAAGTCAAGAACATTATTTTATGTTCTTTTTACAGAGAGAGTTTGTAAAGTATGAAGATGACCACTCTGAAAGCCACATGCCCCTGGCACCCTCTGAAGCACCTCAGTCCTCTCCTGACTCTTTAAATGATTCATTCTGCCATTTGCATGATTCCTCTGAAGAAAACCAATTATTTAGTGTTCTTGAGGTGATTGACTTGTAAATAATCTTGTGCTCTTAAAGCACATTTTTGGTAAATTTTCAAATTTCTGAAAACTAGAAATTATTTCTTTACTCTAGTTGTAATTGAGTGAGATCAGATATTCACAGATTAATAGACTCTCAAAACCAGTGGGTGCTGCCTTCATACCACACATTTTACCATGCTAGGATAAACATTCATCTTCAATTCTTTTGTTGTTAAAAAAACATACATCACCAAGGAATTCATTATCCCACTCTGGAGCTTGGGGTCCCAGCCCTTTCTGTCTCTTCTTTTGTGTCTCCCCTGTTACACCCCTACCACACTTTGGTGTTTTTGATGTTTCTTAATCTTACGTAAAGTGTGAATACAAAGCATTTTTAGAAAGTCTTGCCATGTGTATTGATCTCTAACATACAATATACATACTGTGCTTGCTGTATTAACACAGCTCCAAGATGAGACCCCTAGCTTTTCTACAGCTAGACTAATTCCCCCAAATCCCACTTCTGTAGAGCTTTGGAGCTGCGGCAGCTGTTGAGGTAATGGTTACTTTCCTCAAAAGGTAGCCATTATGATGATTGGTTTCAAAAAGTAAAAAAAAAGTCTTTGGAAAAGTTGACAGTTCTCCCCACGAAGAGTTGAGTGACTTAGTCAGCTGCAATTTCTTCTAACTTGTAATTCCTTCTAATATATGATGTTGAGGTTTTAGAGAGAGCAGTTAAAATAAAGTGGTCTAGGCCGGGCGTGGTGGCTCACGCTTGTAATCCCAGCACTTTGGGAGGCCGAGGCGGGTGGATCACAAGGTCAGGAGATCGAGACCACAGTGAAACCCCGTCTCTACTAAAAATACAAAAAAATTAGCCGGGCGTGGTGGCGGGCGCCTGTAGTCCCAGCTACTCGGAGAGGCTGAGGCAGGAGAATGGCGTGAACCCGGGAGGCAGAGCTTGCAGTGAGCCGAGATTGCGCCACTGCACTCCAGCCTGGGTGACAGAGTGAGACTCCGTCTCAAAAAAAAAAAAAAATAAAATAAAATAAAAATAAAGTGGTCTAATTAAACAGTGCTTGCACCGTCTTTTTCAGTTTAGATGTTGAGGAAGTGTTCAGATCCTACCAAGCAATTTTTTTCTTCTTTTCAGTGAGAACTGTCTATACTTTTGTACTTAGTGTCTTTACCTGTCCCCCTTTTGAGCTTTATGTCTTAAAGAAATTTTGTGCCATTTACTCCTTTTAATAGATTAAACTTATTTTCAGGTTATTAAAAAAACACCTGTCTCACAGAATCATAAGACAAACTGTATAAAACTCTTGGAACAGTGCCTGGCACGTGGTAGTATACAGTAAATGTTATCTGCTCTTTCATTTTAGTTTTAACATATCTACCATGCACCTGCCTCAATGGAATAGTGTAAAAGGATATTTATACTTATGATCAGTATAAATTATAGTTATTTATACTTATAATTAGTACAAATTATTTAATTTATACTAGTGAGCTTTATGAATTTATACAAATTAACCCCTTCTGAGCCCTAGGTTTCTCAGCTTTATCCACTTCATGGTGGTTTAATGAGTATTAAGTAGTAGTACAGAAGGGTAACTGGTACATATAACCTCCTGGTAGTGTTGGCTTACTCTGGTCTCTTATGAGGTAAGAGTTCCTTAAGGACAGGGACCATGTTTTTGTGTTTATCCCAGGATCTATCATAGCCTCTGGCACATAGTAGATATTTATTTAGTTAATGCTTGCGGGTTACATAAATGGGAGCATTGGGAAGGAGAATGAACAGAAGAATGCGTAGAAATTTTTCTATTGTAGGTAACACTCTTCCAGGAGAAAAAGGTTATTTGAAAGCCACAGGGGTCTTAAAAACTCAGTTTTTTCATTTAAAGCTTAAAGCTTTTTGATATTTACTTCTAAAGTATTACAACTAATATGACCATGACTGATGAATGGAAGAGACACAGAGGGGTAATAGACTGGAAGAGAAAGGAGAGAGGGAGAGAAAGACTAAGAGATTTAGTGAGTACTATGGAAATGTTAAACTCTAAAGTTACACTCTTGAGAGTAGCTTCGAGAGTCTTAGCTCAATTATCAGGGGCCTTTGGAAAGCCAAATAGGTGATTAGCCTTTATTTAAAAAATTACTTGCTTTTAAGACTTTGAAGGATCCTTTCTGAATGGAAGATACAGCCAAAGGTGGTAGTGAGAGGTATGGAAGATTGAGGAGGATGTGTGTGGTTGTGTCTTCAGTAACCAGAGCAAACGGCCTGAGATTAGAGGAAATCGATCTGAGGACTGGGTACATTTTGTCCACTTTCACTGTCAGAGCTACCAAGCAACTGGGAGGTAAGGTTGTAGAGTTGGTTTTGATGTCCTGTCTCAAGACCTAATTATACCTCTTGGGATTAGGTGAGGAAAATATGTGTCCTGGGACTGGCCGTTGGTAACTGCATTAGAGAAAATGAGCTTGACAGGTCTCCCACAATTTGGAGATTTCTCCAGAAACATACTGCAGTGTTAGGTCCAGGGAACAATCCCTGATCTGCCCTTGGTTTAGAGGCAACACATAATTGCATTACCTATCAGTTTAGTCCTGATGCCTATGAATGCCCAGTTCTTCCTTGTCATTCAGCTTGTGGATGGGAGACAACAATGCGTGTCTTGTTTCTTCTCGTATTTGTAACTGATTTGCTTTTAAGACTGTCTTGTCTGAATTGCCTTCTGCTGTTGGTGTAATAAGAAAAATCATGTGGTGTATTTAACCATTGGGGGAAAATATTTCTTACATATAGAGATGAAATAGACATATAGCTAGAGAATTGACATGAGAATAGACATGTAGCTTGTTTGATGGTCCGTGTCATTTCTCAATTTAGATTTACTGCTGTGTTTTTCTTAACAGCTGGTTACAAAAACAAGTGGCACTAAAGGAAAAGACCATATTTCCTTTTATCATGGCCACAGGTGTTTATTTTTATTTATTTTTGAGTATATAAAATGAAAAGTATTCAGATTAACCTGTTACTCAGTGAGGTGATATCAGATGGGGAGTAGTGGGATTAAAAAAAAAAAATACCCTCCCATGCCACCTGCATTCTGATTGCCAATGCATCCATGATTGGTGCCTTGATCAGCATCTCCCAGGTGCCATCACTTCAGAAGTTTCCCAGATTTTGCTCTTTCTTAGAAGGCAGCAGGGAGGGCCAGGCACGATGGCTCACGCCTGTAATCCCAGCACTTTGGGAGGCCGAGGCGGGTGGATCACGAGGTTAGGAGTTCAAGACCAGCCTGACTAATATGGTGAGACCCCCGTCGCTACTAAAAATACAAAAATTAGCTGGGCATGGTGGCATGCGCCTTTAATCCCAGCTACTTGGTGGAGGTTGCAGTGAGCTGGGATTGTGCCACTGCACTCTAGCCTGGGTAACAGAGCCAGAATCTGTCTCAAAAAAAAGAAAAAATGATGGGAGTTGCAGAAGGAATCTGGGACGTGAAATTGGAAATCCTGGGTCCTGCTTTCAAATCTTTTATGTAAATATGTGATTTTAGATAAGTCACTTAATGCTTGAGCTTGCTTTCTCTTCTGTAAAGTACGAGTTATTTGTAAAGTTCCTTCTAACATAGCCATTTCATTGGCCAAATAAGAAAGAAAAAGGAGTACTGTCATGATCTGCCACCTAGTTAGGCCCCTTCCACAATGTGAAATGGACACTGTGAGTGTAAAAACATACTCAAATGTATATTTTTTTATTCTCTCACTCAACAATCAAAACAGAAGACTTCTGTGACCAAATGTGGGGGATTTCTCCCCACCAACAAGTAATCAGTTTTGCAGCAGACACCAGCTGGATGTCCTCTAATTCAGTTCTCACACTGTCAGCCTAGAAATAGCGTCTCATTCCACAGGTGGAGGGCACAGTCCTCCAGACCTCCCACCACCCCCAATGCCAACATCCTTCAGACACCAGTTGCAAATTTGGGTCTCTGGAACTTTGACCAACCAACTACTTCAAGTTGGAGTTTTTACAACACCTTTTTTGGGTTATATTAATTTTCTAGGGTGGTTCACAGAAATCAGAAAACAGGTTTACTGGTTTATTTCAAAGGATACAAACAGATAAAGAGATACGTAGGGCGAGACTTGGAAGGGTCCTGAGCACAGGAGATTCTGTCCCTGTGGAGGTGGAGTCCTCCACTGTTGGTACATGGATGAGTTTTTGTTCCCTTCCTGTCAACCTCCGTATGTTCATCTGTCCGGAAGTGCTCTGAACTCAGCCCTTTTCACCTTTTAAAGAAGTGTCATAATCAGTTATGTCATTACCTAGGCATAATTGGTTAAACCATTGGTGACTGGTGACCAACTTAACCTTCAGCTTCTCTCCCCTTGGAGGTTGGGGATCCCAACCATTTAATCCTGCCTTGGTTTTTCCAGTGACCAACCTTTATCCTGAAGCTGCCTAGGGGCTACCAGTCATCTGTCAACTTATTAGCATACAAAAAGACATCACTTTGAGAGTCTAAGGATTTTAGGAGTTGGATGCCATGAAACAAGGGTGGAAGACCTAAGAAATATTTCACACTATCACAGACAGCAAGTGGAGCGTCAGGCCTTAAGAGGAGTCCTCAATCCTAGTCTCATACATTTACAAAATGCTAAATACATAACATGAATTCATTAAAAAAAAAAATGAAGCTGTAAGCCCAGTGCTTCCTTATAGTATAATTTTTTACATTTACCCTAAAAACATTTTAACTTTTAATAGAATGCTCCATTGGATTTGGTGCTCAGTCCTGGACAACTCTTCATTTCCAATGACCTGACTTAGGTTGAATTTTGTTATATGAGCCAGCCCCGTGAGTAAGCTTGGCTTGCTGGCTATTCGTGTGTTTCTTGTTATTTAACACATCTTGCTGAAGTTGAAGAGTGCACTCTTTGAAAGAGTGCTTTTTAACGGAAAACTGTTGCATTAAAAAGTGGCTTTGTGTTTTTATAGACCACTCAATTCTAAGCCAAATGACACAGTTTCAAAATAGCTATTGGTGGTAGAACACACAGGTAAGTACTTGAGAGCCTGGTGCTAGAAGTTTGAAGTATTTGTAAGAAGAAAGCACAGCATGAGCCATATCTAGAGTTTCCTGTTTAATCATTTTTTACAATATCTTAGAATAGATTTGCAGTTACCCTGCCAGATGTATACTTCATCTTTAATTAGACACATTCAAATGTATCAGTTGAAGAGCTTTTGGTTCAGTGTCTGATATTCGGAGCATATATTCTGATATTGCCTTTTACTGCCTCCCAAATCTATATTTGTATTGGTACTGTATACAGTAAAGGTGAATGCATTTTAAAGTGTAATGAATGATACCTGGTGCTGATCGAAATGGAGTGAGTCTTCCACAGCCTGTCTCTCCACTGATTACAACTAAGAACTCTGGAAATAATGCAAAATGCAGCTGAGGATTCTGAAAAGTAAACAACAGCAGGAAGATTGGGTAGGGAAGTCAAAATTTGAAGACCTACTGGACTGGCAGTAAATTTACTGTTTATGTCATCTTTTCTTTCTTAATCTCCTGGCTTTTACCTTTGGAGGGCTGAGTCCCAGGACTGCTCGTTGAAAACCAATGGCAGAAAAGCCCAACAGAAACCCCCTCCTTCTAGTCAGAAGATTCAGAATAGGGACCCTTGTGAGCTAGAAGATATGGGAGGAGTTCCCCGTCCTTTTTTTTTCCTTTTTCTCCTTGCCCTGCCTTGAGGCCAGCCCAGTTAAAAACCTGTAGTGCTGCAGTGGTGATGGCAGTAGTGTAGCACTGTGGATGCTGAGATACAGCCCTCTTTCTGTACAAAGGAAATAGAAAAGGGATCCCTGGGGTCTACAGAATGTGGGAGGGAATCAGTTATTTTTTCTCTGTAGTTTCCCTTGCTGAAATGCTGCAAGGACAGTCCCATTGTGTGGAACTGAAAAACAGTGTAAGGGATTAAGTTTTAAGAGAAAATCCTGGTTTTATGCATAGCAGATTTGGAAAAGAGGACCCTAGGGGCCAGAGGGCGTCAAGGAAGTGGTGGAGAAGAGAGCTGAAAAAGGGGATCTCCTGTTTCTGTGTATAAGCTGAAACAAGTCCTGAGCTCACCCCTAAGCAGCACATGCACAATTCAGACCCAAAGGGGCACAGCAAATGTTTTGAGTACAGAACTGTGACATAAGGTACCACGCAGTCCCAGACTATCTCCTGAGTAATCTGAATAACATAGCTATTGAAAATTGCTATTTAACAAGATGGCTGACTAGATGCAGACAGGAAGAACTTCTCCCACTGAGAAACCAGACCATCAGGAAGAACTGCATACTCCAAACAGATCTTCAGAAAGAAGGTATTGAGAGTAGACAGAAGCAGGATACAGACCCCGGGCTGAAGTGGGGGAGGAAACCCTGCATGGAGTTGCTGAGCACCAGGACTTATTCCTGACCCTGAGCAGCTCCTGGGGAAGGGGCGAGTGAAATAGGCTTGGAGTGGCCCACTCTCGTTACAGACCTCTGGTGTTCTCACTGCAGGAGACCCCATAACCCCTATGAATATTTGAGCTGGCAGCGACAGAACTCCAGCTTGCATGGATCCCCAGGGGTCTGGCGTGGGAATGGCTGCAATGGAGCATAGTCATGGGTGCTCATCCCTCAAGGCCCACCATACTCCTCTAGGTGGCTTTAGCCTTTTTGGCTGCCAGACCTGGACAGAGCATATCTTGCTCATGGGAAGGGGCCTGTCTGATCTGAGTGTCCCCCTATTTGCTGGCCTATCGCAGAGTCCCTGCCTGGCCACACCTGCTTGCAGCATGGCCTTGGCTGCCCAGCTGAGGCACTCGCTGGCAGCTACTGCCATAGCTCTTTTGTTAGAAGATCTGTCTTCATAGAGAGCTTCTGTAGGAGGGCCGCTGCTGGCATGCCACCACCCACAGCCCTCCCCTGCCAGCATGCACTTGCTCACAGCCTCCCCTCATTACTTAACTGGCATGAACTTGCCTGCAGCCTTCCCCTGCTGGTTCTCTGGTGGGTGTAACTGATTGCAACTAAAAACTCTGGAAATAATGCAAAATGCAACTGAAGATTGTGAAAAATAAGCAACAGCAGGCAGATTGGGTAGGGAAGTCAAAATTTGAAGACCAACAGGTATGGCCGAATTTACTGTTTGCATCATCTTTCTTAATCTCCTGGCTTTTACCTTTGTAGGGTTGAGTCACAGGATTGCTCAGTGAACACCATGTGTACATGCCGTGTGCATGCTAACCTCATTACCACGCTGCCACTGGTGCACACGTGCAGGGACCCCTGCTGCCTTGCCAAAGCCCTTTTGCTGGCAGACCACATTGGAGTGTTACCAGCAGACTGGGAACACCTCGGCCCCTTCAGCGCAGCAGGAGCTTAACCTCAAGGGGCCAGAGAAAAAAGGCTGTGGGCCTGGTCCCAGGCCCCCAGGGTTAGAGCACACAGCCTAGGAGTGCTAAGCTGAGCCTTGGCCCCCTGCAATCATCCAGACATGAAGCCAATCAGTTTATACCCAACTCATACCACTGTCAAACCCTCAAGGGCATCAAAGAATATAAAAAGCAAAAAGCCCTATCCGAAGGACAGCAACTTTAAAGATTAAAGAAACATCATCTCACACAGATGAGAAAGAACCAGTGCAAAACTCTGGCAATTCAAAAAGCCAGAGTGTCATCTTACCTCCAAATGACCACATGAGCTCGACAGCAAGTGTTCTTGATTGAAATCACTGAAATGATGGCATAGAATACAGAATCTGGATGACAAATAAGGTCATCAAGATTTAGGAGAAAGTTGAAACTGAATCCAGGGAATCTAAGGATTCCGATAAAATGATACAGGAGCTGAAAGATGAAATAGCCATTTTAAGAAAGAAACTGTTCTCTAGAGCTGAAAATCTACAAGAATTTCATAATAGTCAGAAGTATTAAAGCAGAATAGACTAATCTGAGGAAAGAATCTCAGAGCTTGAAGACCATTTCTTTGAATCAACTCAGTTGGACAAAATAAAGAAAAAATTAAAAGTGAACAAAACCTCTGGGAAATAAGGGATTATGTGAAGAGACCAAACCTACAACTCATTTACATTCGAGAAAGACAGGGAGAGAGAGCAAGCAACTTGGAAAACATTTTTGTGGATATTGTCTGGGAAAATTTCCCCAACCTCACTAGAAAGGTCAACATGCAAATTCGGTAAATTCACAGAACCTCAGCAATATACTGCAAGATATCTGTCTTGAAGATAGATAGTCATCAGATTCTCCAAAGTCAATGTGAAAGAAAAAATATTAAAGGCAGATCAGAGAGTAGGGGCAGGTCATATACAAAGAGTTTCTCATTAGGCTAACAGCAGACCTTTCAGCAGAAATCTCACAAGCCAGAAGAGATTGGGGGGCTTATATTCAGCAGCCTTAAAGAAAAGAAATTTCAACCAAGAATTCCATTTCCAGCCAAACTAAACTTCATAAACAAAGGAGAAATATTTTCTTCAGACAAGCAAACACTAAGGGAATTCATTACCACCACACCTGCCTTACAAGACATGCTTAAGCGAGTGCTAAAAATGGAATCATTTCCATAAGACTGTTATCTGCCACTATAAAAACACACTTAAGTACATAGCCCACTGACACTATAAAGCAATTATATAATCAAGTCTACATAATAACCTGCTAACAACATGTTGACAGGATCAAATCTTAACATCAGTATTAACCTTGAACATTTTAAACAGGGCCGGGTGTTGTGGCTCATGGCTGTAATCCTAGCACTTTGGGAGGCCAAGGCGGGTGGATCACCTGAGGTCAGGAGTTCGAGACCAGCCAGGCCAGCATGATGAAACCCTGTCTCTACCAAAAATACAAAAAAATAGCCAGGCATAGTGGCACATGCCTGCAATCCCAGCTACGCAGGAGGCTAAGGCAGGAGAATTGCTTGAACCCGGGAGGCAGAGGTTGCAGTGAGCTGAGATGGCACCACTGCACTCCAGTCTGGGTGACAGAGCAAGGCCCCCTCTCAAAAACAAAAAAAACCTTGAACATAAACAGGATAAATGCCCACTTTGAAGGCACAGAGTGACAAGTTGCATAAAGAAGAAGACCCAACTGTATGCTGCCTTCAAGAGACCATCTTAAATGCAAACCCACTCATAGGCTCAAAGTAAAGGGATGGAGAAAGATCTATCAAGCAAACAGAGCAAGAGTTGCTATTCTTATTTAGAAAAAAATAGACTTTAAGCCATCAGTGTTCAAAAAGGACAAAGAACCCAGGTGTGGTGGCTCACACCGGTAATCCCGGCACTTTGGGGGGCTAAGGTGGGCAGATCACATGAGGTTAGAAGTTCAAGACCAGCCTGGCCAACATGGAAACCCTGTCTCTACTAAGAATGGAAAAAATTAGCCAGGTGTGTTGAGGTACAGCTGTATTCCCAGCTACTTGGGAGGCTGAGGCATGATAATCACTTGAACCTGGGAGATGGAGGTTGTAGTGAGCTGAGATTGTGCCACTGCACTCCAGCTGGGTGGCACAGAGTGAGACTCCATCTCAAATAAAAATGGACAAAGAAGGACATTACATAATGATAAATGGTTCAACTAAATAAGAAGTCTTAACTATCTTAAATATATTTGCACCCAACACTGGTGTGCTTAGATCAATAAAACAAGTTTGTAAGAGACCAATGAAGAGACTTAGATAACCACACAGTAATGGAGACTTCAACATGTCACCGACAGTGTTAGATCACTGAGACAGGAAAGAAACAGATACTAGGGGCCTAAACTTGACGCTTAACCCATGGATCTAACAGACATCTATACGATATGCCACCCAACAACAACAGAATATACATTCGTCTCACCTGCACATGGCACATACTCTAACATTGACCACACATTTGGCCATAAAGCAATTCTCAACAAATTAAAAACACACAAAACCCTACCAACCAGTCTTTGAGACCTCAGTGCAATAAAAATAGAAATCAATACCAAGAAGATCTCCCCAAACTGTACAATTACTTGGAAATTAACCTGTCCCTGAATGACTTTTGTGTAGAGTGAAATTAAGGTACAAATCAATAAGTTATTTGAAATTAATGGAAACAGATACAACTCACCTGAATCTTTAGGATGCAGCTAAAGCAGTGGTAAGAGGAAAGTTTATAGTGCTAAATGCTTACATCAAGTTAGAACTCAGATTAACAACCCAGCATCACACCTAGAGGAACTAGAAAAACAAGAGTGAGCCAACCCTAAAGCTAGCAAAAGAAAATAACAAAAATCCGAGCTGAACTGAACAAAAATGACAGGCGAAAATTCATATAAAAGATTGATGAAACCAAAAGTTGGTTCTTCGAAAGAATGCATAAGATTAAGAGGCTATTAGCTAGACCAATAAAGAAAAAAGATTCTAATAAACACAGAGATGACAAAGATGACATTACCACCAACCCCACAGAAATGCAGAAAACAAAACTCTCAGAGACTATTATGAATACCTCTATGCACACCAACTAGAAAACCTAGAGAAAATAGATAAATTCCTGGAAATGTAAAACCTCCCAAGATTGAACCAGGAAGAAATGGAATACTTGAACAGATCAGTAATGAGTTCTGAAATTGAATCAGTAATAAAAAACCTACCAACCAGTAAAAGCCCTGGACCAGAGGGATTTACAGCTGAATTTTATCAGATGTATAAAGAAAAGCTGGTATCAATCCTATTGGAACTTCTAGAAAATACTGAGTAAGAGGGACTCCTCTCAGACTCATTATGAGGCCAGATCATTCTAATACCAAAACATGACAGACACAATAAAAGATGAAAACTTCAGGCTAATATCCCTGTTGAACATAGACACAAAAATCCTTAACAAAACCCTAGCAAATTGAACCCAGCAGCACATCGAAAAGCTAATCCACCACAAATAGGCCTTATTCCTGGGATGCAAGGTTTATTCAACATATGGAAATCTATGTGATTTATCACATAAACAAAACTGAAAACCACATGATGATCTCAATAGACACAGGAAAGGCTTTCAATGAAATTCAACATTCCTTCATGTAAAAAACCCTCAACAAAGTAGGCATTGAAGGAACAAACCTCAAAATAATAAGAGCCATTCATGACAGCCCATAGCCAACATTATAACGAATGGGCAAAACCTGGAATCATTTTCCTTGAGAACCAGAACACGACAAGGATGCCCAATCTCAACCACTCCTATTCAGCATAGTACTGGATGTCCTAGCTGGAGCAGTCATGCAAGAGAAAGAAGTAAAAGTCATCCAAATAGGAAGAGAGGAAGTCGAACCATATCTATCTACAGATGATATAATTCTATATCTAGAAAACCCCATACTCTCCAGATGCTTCTAGAATTAATAAACAACTTCAGCAAAGTTTTAGGATACAAAATCAATGTACAAGTATCAGTAGCATTTCTATACATCAATAACGTTGAAGCTGAGAGCCAAATCAAGAATGCAATCCCATTCACAAAAGCCACAAAAATAATAAAATATCTAGGAATACAGCTATACAGGGAAGTGAAATACCTGTGTGATGAGGATTACCACACACTGCTAAAGGAAGTTGAAGAGAACACAAACAAATGGAAGAACATTCCATGTTCATGGATAGGAAAAATTAATATTGTTTAAATGGCCATACTGTCCAATTCAGTTTACAGATTCAATGCTATTTCTCTCCAACTACCTACATCATTTTTCACAGAATTAGAAAAAACTATTCTAAAATTCATATGCAACCAAAAAAGAGAATGCATAGCCAAAACGATCCTAAGCTAAAAGAACAAAGCCAGAGGCATCACCCTACCAACTTCAAACTATATTACATGGCTACAGTAACCAAAACAGCATGATACTGGTACAAAGACAGACATATAGAGGAGTGGAACAGGTTAGAGAACCCAGAAATAAAGCTGCACACCAACAACCATCTGATCTTTGACAAAGTCAACAATAACAAGCAATGGGGAAAGGATTCCCTATTTAATAAATGGTGTTTGAAGAGCTGATTAGCCATATACAAAAGTTTGCAACTGGACCCCTTCCTTTCTTCATATACAAAAATGAACTCAAGATGGAACAAAGACTTAAAACCTAAAACTGTAAAAAGCCTAGAAGGAAGCCTAGGAAATACCATTCTAGATATAGGCCATGGCAAAGATTACATGATGAAGACTCCAAAAGCAATTGCAACAAAAACAAAAATTGAGAAATAGGATCTAGTTAAACTAAAGGGCTTCTACACAGCAAAAGAAACTGGTGTGAGTAAACAGACAACCTTCAAAATGGGAGAAAATATTTGCAAACTATGCATCCAACAAATGTCTAATATCCAGATTCTGCAAGGAACTTAAATCAACAAGCAAAAAACAAACAGCCCCAGTAAAAAATGGGCAAAGGACATGAACACTTTTCAAAAGAAAACACACACAGCCAACAACAATATGAAAAAATGCTCAACATCATTAATCATTAAAGACATGCAGTTCAAAACCATGATGAGATAGCATCTCACACCAATCAGAATGGCAATTATTGAAAAGTCAAAAACAAAAAACGTACAAAAAACAGATGCTGGAGAGGCTGTGGAGAAAAGGAAACACATACAGTGCTGGTGGTAACATAAATTAGTTCAACCGCTGTGGAAAGCATTGTGGTGATTTCTCAAAGAATGTAAAACAGAACTACCATTCGATCCAGCACTCCCCTTACTGGGTATATACCCAAAGAAATATAATTCATTCTACCATAAAGACACATGCAAACATATGTTCATCACAGCACTGTTCGCATAGCAAAGACGTGGAATCAACCTAGATGTTCATCAATGGTGGACTGGATAAAGAAAATGTAGTACATATGCACCATGGAATACTACACAGCTATAAAAAAAATCAGATCATGTCCTTTGCAGCAGCATGGATGCTGCTAGTAACATTATCCTATGTGAATTAATGCAAGAACAGAAAACCAGATACTTCATGTTCTCACTTATAAGTAAGAGCTAAACACTGAGTACTCATGGATGCAAAGAGGAACAGTAGACACTGGGCTTATTTGAGGGTGGAGGTTGGGAGGAGGGTGAGGATCGAAAAACTACCTATCAGATACTATGCTCTTTACCTGGGAGATGAAATAATTTGTACACCAAACTCCAGTGACATGCGGTTTACCTATGTAACAAACCTGCACTTTTTTTTTTTTTTATTTTGAGACAGGGTCTCGCTCTTTCGCCCAGCCTGGAGTGCAGTGGCGCAATCTCGGCTCACTGCAAGCTCCGCCTCCCGGGTTCATGCCATTCTCCTGCCTCAGCCCCCCGAGTAGCTGGGACTATAGGCTCCCGCCACTGCGCCCGGCTAATTTTTTGTATTTTTAGTAGAGATGGGGTTTCACCGTGTTAACCAGGATGGTCTTGACAAACCTGCACTTTTAAGAAAACATTTTTAACAGGACCCAATGAAAACATAATATCCAACATGTTCAGAATATAATGCAGAGGCACCTAACATATAGAGAATCAGGGAAATCTGACAAGTTGCTAAGGGAAAAGATAACAGGTGCTCGCTACAAGATGACCCAGATGGTGGATTTATCACACAAAAACTTTAAATTGGCTTTGGTAACTGTGATCCAAGATATAAAGGTGAAAACACTTGCAATGAATGGAAAGATAGAAGTTCTCAACAGAAAAACACATACTTTAATAAAGGACTCAAATGGAAAATGGACTGATTTAATAGCAGAGAGAGACGAAAAAAGTGAGTGAACTTAAGACAGATAAATAGAAATAATTCAAACAATAGAAATTACCTAAAATAAGAGGGAAAATGGAAAAAAGATGAACCAACTCTTAGGGACTTGCAGGGCAATATTTGGGTTTCTAACATTTGTGTCAGCATAATGCCAGAAGAGGAAAAACAAATATCTGAAGAAAAAATATTTAAAGATACAAGGCCTGAAAACTCTCCAAACTTGGTGAAAGACATAAACTTACAGATTCAAGAAACTCAGCAAACTTCAAATGGTATTATTTCAAAGAAATCCATGCCCAGATGATAATATAATCAAATTGCTGATAATGAAATTGTTGGGCATGTCAGGAGCTTGTAGTCACCAGTCTGCTCTAACAGGTGAAAAATGGGACAAATTGAAAAATCAGCAGTTCTTCCTGGACCTATAGAGAAGTGAGGTCATAGGACAAACCACTGCCCCCAAAACTGGAGAGACAGGTGGATACAGCTAACCATAATTTACTTGAGTGATAACCAATTAACAAAGTCTTTCATGGGAAACATTGCTTGTATAGGAAAACCTGCATTATAGTTGACAAATTGCTAGAGATTCACTGTGGACAAATCTTAGATTTTAAAAACTCCAGGAGGACCTAGTCAGCAGAGTGGGTGGAGGGGTCTTCTACTCTTATGAATTTCACCTCTTGCTGCTCTACCGGGTCTTCACAGTGAATATTTGAGAAAAATTCCCTTTGCTTCTGGCACAAGGAAGGGAAAAGGAGCCATTTTGAAGTATGGCAGAGTACTCTGTTTTGTTTTGTTTTTAAACGAGGTCTGCTTCAGAAAAAATTAGTTAAAACACAGTGTAAGTGGCCTGGGGTAAGCAAAGCACCCAATTCTAGTTCTCTCTAGCCTTTTATTTGAGAAAAGGGGAATATTAAACTCCTGTACCCTCTAGCCATTCTGTTCTAACTAAGAGAGAAGAGAACTGAGAAGCACTTGTGAAGTTCACATTCCAGAGGCACAGCCTCACTGAAGATTGAGACCCAATCATAACACTGTAGAGTGTTTCCCCTCCTCCTACACCTTACCACTTTATTACTGACAATGTATTTGTATCTGTTAACCAGTGTGTCATGTCTGGCTATCAAGAAAAAAATGAGAAGATACAGTAAAAGGGGGAAAAATGGGCTGAAGGAAGAGACAGAGCAAACATCAGAATCAAACCCAGATATGTCAGGGGTTCTGGAATCATCAGATTGGGAACTGAAAACAACTATGAATAATAAGCTAAGGGCTTTAATGGGTAAAACAGCTTGCAAGGACAGATGGGTAATGTAAGCAGAGAGATGATAATTCTAAGAATCTGTAAAAGAAATGCTAGAGATCAAAAACGCTGTGCCAGAAATGAAGAATATGGGGCTATGTGCAGCAGTTCATGCCTGTAATCCCAATGCTATGGGAGGCTGAGGCAGGAGAATCACTTGAGACTAGGAGTTTGAGACCATCCTGGGCAACATACGAAGACTGCATCTCTTTAAAAAGTTTTAAAAATAGCTGGACATAGGTGGTGCATGCCTGTAGTCCCATCTACTTGGGAGGCTGAGGTGGGAGGATCCCTTGAGCTCAGGATTTGGAGTCTGCTGTGAGCTGTGATCACACCCCTGTCCTCTAGCCTGGGTGACAGAGCAAGACTCCGACTCCAAAAAAAAAAAAAAAAAAATGTCTTTGCTGGGCTTTGATAAACTGGACATGGCTGAAGAAAGAATGTCCAAGCTTGAGGATGTTTTTAAAAGAATCCTCCAAAACTGAAAAGCAAAGTGAAAAAATACTGGAGTAAATAAACCATAACAGAATATCAGAACCACGGGGGCAACTACAAAAGGTGTAACATACATATAAAAGAAATACCAGGAAGAGAGAAAGGAAAAGAAGAAATATTTGAAGCAATAATGAGTGAGCATTTCCCAGCCAAACCACAGATCCCACAATTTCCTAGTTGACAAAGCAGAATAAATGGCAGAATAGCTATGTGAAGGCATGTCATTTTTAAACTACAGAAAAATCAAAGGTAAAAATCCTGAAAGAAGCCAGATTATAATAAATAATATTATATGTTATCTATATAATAGCAAAGATGAGAATACCTTTTTCTCAGGAACAGTGTTAGCAAGAAGAGAGTGGAGTGAAATATTTAAAGTGTTGAAAGAATGGAGCCCTACTAATCTAGGATTTTTTACTCTGTTAAGTTTTTCCTTCAAAAGAGAAGGATAAATAGAAATTTGCTTAAACAAAGGAAATTTGTTGCCAGTAGACTTACCATGCAAGAAATGTAAAAAATGATACAGGTCAGAAACTCAGATCTACGTAAGAAAACATTGGAGAGAAATGAAGGTAAAATAAAACTTTCATTTTTAAATTAATCATTGATCTGAGACAACAGTTTATTGAAAATAGTAGCAATAATGCCTTTGGTTATGTGTGCTTGTCTATATATATATATATAACTGTCTATACTTAAGCACATATATACATGGTTTGTTTCCCCCCAGTATTTTTTCTCCTTGCTTTTCAGGTTTGGAGGTTTCTGTTACATACATATATCCTCAAGCTCAGAGATTCTTTCTGGTGTGTACATGTGCTTGTATGTACATGTGTGTGTGTGTATGTGTATGCTTATTTATATGTGAAATGCATGACAGAAATTATACAAGGGATGGAAGGAAGGAATGAGCATTATTTTGCTATTATAAGGTATTCATACTACTCATGAAATGATCTAGTGGCACTTGAAAGTGGACCTGAATTAGTTGTAAATGTATATTGCAAACTCTAGGGCCAGCACAAAGAAAAAGTAATGAAAGCAGTATAGCCAATGTGGTGAGAAAGGAGTGAAGATAAAATCACGTAAAATGCTCAACTAAATCCACACAAGGCAGAAAAAGGGTGAATGACAAAAATAACAACAAAGAAATGGAAAACAATGAATATGGTAGACTTTGATCTAATTATCAGTAATCACTTCGAAGGTCAGTGGTGTAAATGTACCAATTAAAAGACAGATTGCAGGAGTGCCTAAAAAAACAAGACCCAACTTTATTGCTGTCTATATGAAACTCTTTAAATATGAATATACGTGGATTAAAAACATGAGAAAGATATGCCATGCTAACATTAATCAGAAGAAAATAGGATTAGCTATATTAATTTCAAACAGCAGATTTCAGAGCAAGTAAAGTTATCAGGGATAAAGAGACGTGTTCTATAATGGTAAAAGTGTTAGTTCTGTAATTTACCTTATGTGCCTAATAACAGAGTGACCAAATTCTCAATGCAAATACCGGTAGAACTGTGAGGAAAACATAGATGAATCACTATTATAGTTGGAGACTTCATTACCTTTCTATCAGAAATGGCCAGATTTAGCAGGCAGAAAATCAGTAAAGACATTGTTGAACTCAACAACACCACTACTCAACTGGATATAATTGACATCTGTAGGCTACTTCATCCAACAACAGAATACACATTCTTCCCTAGCTCAGATAGAACATAGAACACATTCTGAACCATGAAACCTTAACAATTTAAAAAGAATACAATCATATAATAACTGTCCTTAGGCCACAATGGAATTAAACAAAATCAACAGCAGAAGGATAGCTGGATAATTCCAAAATGCTTGCAGGTTAAACAACACACTTCTAAGTAACATGAGTCAAAAAATCTCAACAGAAATAGCAAAAAATTTTGAGCTAAAGTGAAAAATGAAAATTTTGGGGATTCACTGAAAGCAGTGCTTTTAAATTTATAGTATTTGATGTATTTAGTAACAGAAGGAGAAAGTGCTAGAGTCAGTCTTCTAGGCTTTGACCTTAGGAGACAAGAAAAGAGGGAATTAAATCCAAGGTAGGCAGAAGATGAGAAATAGTAAATATTGGAGTGGAAATGAAATTGGAAACAGGAAATTGATAGAGGAAATCTACAAAACAAAAAACTGGTTATTTGAAAAGGTAAAGTAAGCGGAGCTTTAGTCAGGCTAAGAAAAAAAAGAGACCACATAAATTATGAATATCAGATATGAGAGAGGTGACAGCACTACAGATTCCATGGACATGAAAAATGACAAAGGAATACTATGAATAACTCTATCCCTACAAGTTTGATAACCTAGATGAAATGGACCAATTCCCTGAAAGATACAATGTATCATAACCTTCCCAAACTGAAAGCACCAGGTTCAAATGGGTTTACAAGTGAATTCTACCAAAGATTTAAGAGAGAAACTGTACCAGTTGTTTAGAATTTCCTTTAGAAGGTGGGGGCAGAGGGAATGCTTTCTAACTCATTTTATGAAGCCAGTATTAATACCAAAGCCAGACAAATACTTTACAAGAAAACTATAGACCAGTATCTCTCAGGTACATCGATGTAGAAATCATCAACAAAATATTATAAAATTAAATTCAACACTAAAGACTTATATACCATTATGAAGTGGGATTTGTCCCAAGTATGCAAGACTGATTCAGCTTTTTAAAATTGATATTATCACATCAACAGACTAATCACATCATATCAGTAGAAGTTCGAGACCAGCCTGGACAACAGAGCAGCACCCTATCTCTTTAAAAAATAGTAAAATAAAAAGAATGACTAAAAAGTGACAGTAATCAAGACAGTGTGGTGAAAGAATAGACGTGTAGATCAGTGAGACAGAGAGCCCAAAAATGGACTTTGTAAGATGCTTAGCAGCATTTCTGGCCTGTATTCACTAAGTGCCAGTAGCAAAACTTTTGCTGGTTGTGACTAGCAAATGTGTCCAGTAGGTGACAGTTGTCCCTAGGTAAGAGGGTTCAGAGGGCCGTATCTGAGAACTACTGCCCTAATCCCCACCTTGAAGTTCCTGCATATAACTGGTTGGGTCGTCTGTTCCTTTATATGAATATGGGCTGATATTTGTCCTGCTTATATTCCGAAGGTGGCCCTAAGCATCAAATGAGATAATGACTTGGAAGTGCTTTGACAAAAACGCCAAACAGATTTTATTATTTTATGTGGTTAGGAATAAGAAAATGCTGCAATAAAAAATGTTTAAAGGATGTCCAGAGGTGAAGGGAAGTAACTACGATGGTCACAACAGAAGAAAAAGCATTTTGAATAGAGACTGAGAAGATTGATATTTAAGGGAAGATGTAAAATGGCTGTTCAAAAAGGATCTTGTTGGATGGCATTACTTTGGCATCACCCAAATCCAGGTTCTGGCCTTCCATTTTTCTGTTCTGTAAAGTTGATTTTTTCCTTTTCAGTTCTTATTGAGCTGATTGGGGATAGAGCTGATTATTTCCATTAACCCAACCTAAAATAGACTTCAGAAAGGACCAGAATGCTTTTTGTAAAATAAGGAGAAGTACCAAGCGAATTAAAGTGCCCTGTTTAGCTGGTCAGTGTTTTGGGCTTTTTTGTTCTGTCTCTTCTCACAGAAGAAGGATCTGACACCTTTACGGAAAGTTGTTGGGTGGACTTGTAATCAGAACAAAGCAGTTATTTGCATTCCTAGTACAGTGTAGTTGATGACTGATAAATGTTCATGTTCTTCGATTTCTTTCCAATGTATAGAGAAATCTACCAAATCAAGCAGAACTTCTCACTGGTTTGTCAGGGCACTCTTTACCCTGTCTCTGCCAGAAACACTTTAACAAGTCTTTGAGGTTTTTTTTTTTTTTTCCTGCCATAGATTTTATGCAGACTAATTGGCCTTCTAATAATACTCTTTGTCAAACTAATAGTAAATGACAAATTAGGTTATATCATATTCCCTTTATGCCTTTCTGAGGGAATATACTTATTACATTCACTTACGATAACTTTGGTGTTTGGAAACCTCTATAAAAATTTGTTTATAAACTACCTCTTAAGGAAAGGAACCATGGTGATAGTAGTGTTTTTGTAACAATGACAAATAGCTCTCTTAAACTGATTGTATGTAAGAAATAATGAGCAGCAAAAAGTTAGAGGTGCACAGTATTGACGTGAAAACTGTTGATTAAATCCAGAATTTAAGAAGTCATAGCAAGTAAGTAATGTGGAACTGATGCCTTGTCTGATAAAAAAGGTTACATGCCTAATAATTAGATTTTAAAACGAGATATTTGTTAGATGAATAATAATAATAATAAAAACGATTGAAGGAAACTGCTTCCTGTAGAAACTAGGCACCCTTCTGTCCTTTTTTTTTTCAACCACGGTCCTAATTAATTCATATATTCTGCATTTCCATGGTAGCAAGATAGCATCTGTAGATGCTGGTAATTTAGCAGTTGCTAATGGATTATAATAAAAGGTACCATTACAGAAATGTCAGCTATTATACTAGAGACCATAGTTCAGGAGAGTTTTCTTTTTTCTCTGACTTAATTTCTTTATATTTCTTGACATATTTAAGATGCACATAGTTTTCACCCAATTTTTTTATTGAATGGATGCAAAAGAGAGATAAATTTGTTACTAAATACCACTAAAAGGATTGTTTGGAAACATTTAATGAATAAGTATAATGTATAATTGCATTCATTACGCTATACATGTTTTTTGAATGTACTATTTCTGGGAATGAATACCAGAAAGAGTGAATACCAGAAAGACTTTGAGATCTTAGATACATTGTATTCTTATCTCCTTTTTATTTCTCTTTTTCTTTCCTCACTCCTTCATTTCAACAGACACTAAGTACCTAATCTGTCCAAAATTATACTAGATTCTCCTTATACATTATTTTTATAACTATAGTATGAAGTATGTAATTATCCATTAGCTAAGCACAAATGAGATACATAAATGTATGCAAGACTGTCTTCTTCTGCCCGTTTTATATCTAGACATTCCTAGACATGGCTGTTCACCAGTGGCCACATTCCTTACAAGAAGACGCTGTGGTCAGCTCTTGATTGTTCAGGCGCTGTCTAGCTCTTTCTTTGTGATTTGTGTTTGGGCCATATTCCTGCTGTTTTTACCTCTCATCAGTGAATGGATGAGAAAAAAAACAAGAGAACTCACATTAAGTTAATTAGTTTGACATTTATCAGCTGTGTCTATGATACCATTTTTGTAGAGTATGTTATTTTTAAATTTATGGGAAAATTTATAATTCTGAGGGTTAAATTTTCTGTGAAACAAAACATTTGTTCACCATGATAAGAATGAACAATTTGCTTTTCTCATTCCCTGGCCATCTTGGCGGCTGTTCTTGGTTGGCCATCTGCCACCTAAGCCAGGAATATGATGGTGGCAAAAACGATGGAAAAGTCACTAGAGTTGATCAACTCTAGGCTCCAACTTGTTATGAAAAGTGGAAAGTATGTGCTGGGGTACAAGCAGATTCTGAAGATGATTAGATAAGAAAAAGCAAAGTTGGTCATCCTCACTAACAAGTGCCCAGCTTTGAAGAAATCCCCAATAGAGTACTAGACCATGTCGGCCCAAACTGGTGTTCATCACTACAGTGGTAATAATACTGGACTGGGCACAGCATGTGGAAAATACTACAGACTGTGCACACTGGCTATCATTGATCCAGGTTATTCAGATATGTTTAGAAGCATGCCAGAAGATACTGGTGAAAAGTAAACCAAACAAAATAATTTTTCTTTAGTAAAACTTGCCAGAGGTTTATCCTTGTAATCCCAGCACTTTGGGATGCTGAGGTGGGAGGATCACTTGAGGCCAATAGTTGGAGACCACCCTGGGCAACATAGTGAGACCCTGTCTCTATAAAAATAAAACAAAAAATAAACAGCTGGGCATGGTAGTGGTTGCCCGTTGCCCCAGCTACTCAGGAGGCTGAGGCAGGAGGATTTCTTGAGTCTAGGAAGTCGAGGCTGCAGTGAGCCAAGATTGCATCAGTGTGCACCAGCCTGGGTGACAGAGTGAGACCCTTTCTTCAACAAGAAAAAAAGAATAAGCAGTTTTCACCGGAAGCAACCTGTCTATGGGATTAAACAGTGAAGTAGAAAGAAGAGAAAAAGTAAATAGAAAAATTGGATTTTATGCTGAATATTCTTTGACTAATATAAAGTTTGGGGAGAGAGAAGAAATGTGCAGTTGTATGTGCTTTAATATTTCTGCAGTCATGAATAGATGTGTAATAAATTAGTAGTTTCTGCAGTCCAGAATAGATGTGTAGTAGTAATACTAATTAGTATTAGTAGAATGATGAGACAAAAATGAGTAGAAAGCTATATGTTTAGGGAAACAGCAGAATGATATTAGAAATTAACACGAATTGCATAGAATTAGCATGTCTGTGTAAATAAGATGGTTTAAAAGGATTTGGAAACAATATTAACCATGTTTAGTGTGTTTAAATAATATACTCATTTTATTACTAAAGAGTAAAGTTCTTTCAAATAAACATGGTTCTCAGATACAAAATATATTATCAACAACAGCAACAGCAACAAAGTGAGATCCCATCTCTACCAAAATTAAAAATTAAAAAATTGGCCAGGCGTGCTGGCGCGTGACTGTAGTCCTGGCTACTCGGGAGGCTGAGGTGGGAGGATCACTTGAGCCCAGGGGTTCAAGGCTGCAGTGAGCTGTGATTGCACCACTGTACTCCAGCCTGAGCACAGCGGAGGACCCTATTGCTTAAAAATAAATAATAAATAATAAATAAGAATTTATATAGTAAACTAGCACTTGTGCTTTCCTCATGCATCCTATACATTAGCTAACTGAATCCTAAAGCCTCTTGGTATCACCCTTGATTTACAGTTTTGTACACCAGGAACCAGATAAGTCATTTTCCCATGGTTACATATGAAGTGTAAGTGGCAAAGCTGCAACTCGAATATTGTTCGTTAGTGAAATTCAAACATGTTCTGTCTATATGCCACATAACGCATATGATTTACTTTGAATTTATTTAAATTAGTTTCCCTAAGAATTGTAAAACTAAGTCTTTAAGATTTTTAAATCTCATAATTTGAGAAAAAAAGCTTTTTGTCAACTTTGAGATTTAGCTTTTGATAGTTATGTGGCTCTGATATCTTTTCATGAAGACTTAATTTTCTTTTCATTGACTTACTTCATTTTAACTTGCAAGCTTAGTTCATGAAACTGCCTGACAAACCCAAAGCAATCTTCCGCCTGTTATGAGTGAACTCATGAGTCTTTCTTATCCACAGGAGTACACTTACCATATTATGCACCATCATAATTATGTGTTTTTATTAATTGTACTTGTTTGTCTCCAGCTACATCACTCAGTTCCTTGTATTTTACATTTTATGTGTAGGCATGGCATTTTATTCTGGTATGTGTGAAACATTTTCGGAATAAGTGATGGATTATTATTGCTTATTTTTATCTTAATTCTACGTCTAGAACATAGTGGGACATCTTTTCCTAGTGAATATTTATTATGCAGAGTCTGAAGGAGCTGATAGTCTTTAATGCTTTATCCCTTTCTTTAAAAGTGCATGTTATTTCTCTGACCAGACATTGATGTACTACTCGATTTTCCTTTAGGATAGTGATATTTTAGATAAGTAGGACTAGAGGAATATGTGTGGGTTTGTTTTATGGCTAGCTTTGGGGCCATTTACTGAATGTTACACTCAGTACAGTTTGTTCTTTCACTCATTGCATTATACATCATGAGATGCAGGCCTGAAGCTTTCTGGCTGACCTCTTTGCCTGGGGAGAGTGGTAGGTTCCAGGGGCTCAAAGTTAAATTTATAAATATTTAATCTCAAACCTCTACACTTAGTTACTTCGATTAGGATGCTCCATTTAATATGTGTGTGTTTTCTTAAGTTGCTTTGAATGTGTAAGTTTTCTAAAGCTTTTTAAAAAGTGTGCCAAGTATAAATACTTTTAGAGGGACTGTTTAGCCACATAAACATGAATATTAGGATTAGACAGTCTTGCCATTTACTGGCTGTGTGACCTTGGGTGTTTTATCACGCTTCTGATGTTATAGCTGGTTGTAAAATGGGGCTAACAATAACTATTTCAATGTGCTTTTGTGAGACTTTGAAATAAAACGCTTATGTAAAACCTGCCTCATGGTAGGTATTTAAGAAATCATTGTTTAGCTCCTGACTCACCTCATCTCCATTGTGGTTATGTTTTGTAATAAAGTATCACAATAGAATATTTGTATCCTCTGAAAATAATTGGCCCTTTGGGTCACTTCAGGTTGTGGTAGAGAAGTTACAAGGTATCCAAGCCATATAGAACATTTATAGAGTGTTGGATGACAGCTGACAGCTAACAATTTTTGTTTGTTTGTTTGTTTGAGACAGTCTCATTCTGTCGCCCAGGCTGGAGTGCAGTGGTATGATCACAGCTCACTGCAGCCTTGACCTCCTGGGCTCAAGTGATCCTCTTGCCTCAGCCTTCTGAGTAGCTAGGACTACAGGCATGCACTACCATGCCCAGCTAGTTTTTTTTTTTTTTTTTTTTCCTTGTAAAGATGAGGTTTCACTATGTTGCCCAGGCTGGTCTGGAACTCCTGAACTCAGGCAATCCTCCTGCCTTGACTTTCCAAAGTGTTGGGATTATAAGATAGGTGTGAGCCACCATGCCTGGCAACAATAGTTTATAAAAGGGCAGATTGTACAGGGTAGCAGAGAGATTTGAGTAAGTTATTCACATAGCCAGAATAATCCATAATTATTGTGTACTCTCAGCAATTTATTTTCATGTCGATATTCCTGTTCAGGTAGCCTCCTGTGGACGGGAGTTACCTTCATTTTGCTTTCTGGTCTCACTTAAATATTGCTGTTCTATCTCTTCATTTTTTAGTATCTAAAATTTAAGCTTTTCAAGATAAGTATAACTTTCTGGTATCAGTATATACAGTATTTGCTTAATGAATTAGAAATAAAAAACTGGGATTGTTTTGCTGCGTCACTTAAGGATATCAATATTTAGTTTTTGAATGCTCCTTTTAATCAGTATTATTCAGTTTTAAGAAAAAATAATTTTTCTTTGAAATGATCAATTTTTAGATTGAATTTTTATTTGATAAGGTTTGATTTAATTAACCATCAGTTACAGGTTTTTGAAGGATTTCTAGTACTAAAACTAATGATTCACTGGGATTTTTGCTGTTGCTTCTCACAACTAACACTTAGTCTTTTATGATAGCCTTGAACAGCATCCTCGATGGAAACAGTAACAATTTTGATGAAATATTTTGCTCTATTTGTTATGGTGGAAAGTCAATCTACTGAGCTTTTCCTGTGAGATGTAGCTTGCTTATGATGGATTCCGATTTTGGTAATTTTAAGAAGGCAGAAGAACACCGTGGGACACTTACTTGGAATGAAGTTCCCTTGATTTTAAAAAGAATTTCCTTGCACTGTGGGAGTCTGTTAGTCTTTTTCAGAGATTATTGTCATTTTTATTCTTTCCTTCTTTTATCAATAAATAATGACTCCATATTAGGTATTTTTATTTACATTGAAATATATCAAAATAATGTTTACTATTTATTTTTGAAACTTACATGTTAAAAAGTTAAGACCACTTTCTTGTGACAAGTGGATTAGGGGTACGTGTGTATGTATGTGTGAGTATACATATTAATATATATGTATACACAATACACATAATATAATATATATATTTTAGAGACAGGGCGCTCTGTCTTTGCCATCCAGGCTGGAGTACAGTGGAGCAATTATAGCTCACTGCAGCCTTGAACTTGTTGACTGAAGTGATCATCCTGCCACAGCTACCTGAGTAGCCGGGATCACAGGTGTGCCCCACCATGCTTGGCTAATTTAAAAAAATGTTTTATACAGACAGGTTCTTACTGTGTTGCCCAGGCTGATCTCAAACTCCTGGCTTGAAGCGATCCTCTCACCTTGGCCTCTGAAAGTGCTGGGATTACAGGCATGAGTCACCATGCCTGGCCATATATTTTATATTTTAAATGTTATTTATAATTGGTACTGAAGAATTCTCATACAAAAATCACTGGAGAAAAATAATTCGAAGTTTGATATATTTTGTGTAAGAACTGATGTTTTTTTTTTTAAAAAGTAAAAAATAGTTAATGAGACTATAGTCAACATTTTTCTGGGGTAAGCTGAATAAAACATGAAGTCAAGTCTATATATTTGGATTTGCACACCTTAATTAGTCCGTCCTCTATGACTTTCTTGTTGGAGTCATTCTTCCGGTTATAAATAGCCCTGGCTTGGTCATCCAAATGAACGTGCATGGCTATTGTCATTTCATTGCTATGGCAATTTTGCAATTAGTGTGGTAGTTGCTGGCACACTTCTGGGCAAGGGTTTTGATGCATTGACTTGGAAGTGGAAGAATAAAACTGCTTTCACAGCTGCTGTGTGATTCTGAATAGAGACATAGCAGCTGCTTTTTTTTTTTTTCTTCAGTGTTTTTTTTTTTTTACTAATTTAGATGTAGGCATTATGCTTCAATGAATTGTTGGCAGGAATATCTCCTTGTTCCCCTGTCTGTCAAAGGAAAACTAATGTGGATTGCAAGTAAATATTGGGGCATGTTGTTTGTGAAAGTTTGTGAAAGTTTCTTTCACTCCTTGTGAAAGAAAGTAGTCCTGTAACTGGTTTTTCTGTCTATCCTTTATCTTCAAAACAGAAATGTCACAAGTTGTGGAATAATCAGTAACTGACAAATAAACTTCACTGGGAGATTTTTAGTTATTGAAATTTATGGATTTGTCCCATTTCTAGGGATAAAATAAAAAGTTGATTGGAGGCATTAATGAAGGCGTATCTATATAAAATAAGTTGTAAAATAGATACCGGAAAAATGGTATTTATAGAATCATTAATGAAGGGGTACCTATATAAAATAACTTGTAAAATAGATACTGGATAAATGGTATTTATAGAAGCATTAATGAAGGGGTAGCTATATAAAACAACTTGCAAAATAGATACCAGAAAAATGGTATTTATAGTGGCTAGCTTGCTATTAACTTTTTTGGTCAATGTCACTTAAAATGTGAGCTATAATGGCTCCTTATTCTTCCATCACCAAGTTCTCATAAAGACAGATAAAGCAGGATAGTAAATCAGTCTTTCAAAAGGAACACTTTTCTCTAAATTTAGAGCATAATTAATGTTAATGTCACCCTCGAAGATTTTAGGAAAATTTTCTCCTACAACTTTAATTTGGATGTTTATAGTAAACCCTTTAATTTTTTTCTAAGAGCTTATTACTTTTCTTTTAAACATGGAAACTCAGTATAATTTTCTTCTAGAAATACGGAAGCTTATACAATGCAGTGAAACTTAGTTTAGCCATTGATTTCTCTGCTGAAAGTACTCCTAAAATATCTTAGAGAGTTGATGTTTTAAGTTACAAACGTCGTCTTCTATTTTTTTCCTGATAGTCCTCAGATATATATGCTTTTTTTTCTGTTTTGCATTATCAGCAAATAATTAGTACTTCTTTTTTTTTTTGAGACGGAGTCTCGCTCTGTCGCCCAGGCTGGAGTGCAGTGGCGCGATCTCGGCTCACTGCAAGCTCCGCCTCCCGGGTTCACGCCATTCTCCTGCCTCAGCCTCTCCGAGTAGCTGGGACCACAGGCGCCTGCCACCACACCCGGCCAATTTTTTTGTATATTTTTAGTAGAGACGGGGTTTCACCATGGTCTCGATCTCCTGACCTCGTGATTCGCCCGCCTCGGCCTCCCAAAGTGCTGGGATTACAAGCGTGAGCCACCACGCCCGGCCAATTAGTACTTCTTTACGTCAGTATCCATGTTCCCAAGTGATGGATCTTTTGAGGTTTTGGGATATTTTTTTCCCCTGAAGCTACCAAAATAAGGAAATAAGAAATTTAGTTTTTTTCATGAATAATAATCTTGATTTCTGCTCAGGGGACTATCCTCTACCATCAGCTAGGGCAGATTAAATTGAAGATTGCAGGATTTCTCATTATAAAACTGTGGCCTCACAAGACCACTTATCTGATCTCTTAAAAACTTAATAAGCTTATTTTTGGTATGTATTTTTTAATTCATCAATTTTTAACAATTGACTTTTGTATGTAATAAGAAGTAGGGGTTCAATTTTATTTTTTTTCATATGGATACCCAGTTGTCTTACCACTATTTATTAAAAGGTCCATCTTTTCCCCCGATCTACAGTAGCTGTTCTGTTGTATGTCAAGGGCTGATGTGTGGGTGTGTCTCATTCTGGGTTTTCTATTCTGTTCTAATGGCCTTTCTTTTTCTGTATATACTGTGTTTATTATAGTAGCATATAGTCAATCTTGATATAGGGAAGGAGAAGTCTTCTTTTATTTTTCAAGAGTAGTGACTCATCTTGGCCCATTGTCCTTCCAGCAAGGTATCAACTTTTAAATTTCCTTTTTTTTTTTTTGGATTGTCAAATTTGAAAACCCCCACAAACTCATATGGATTTTGATGTCAACTGTATTAAATCTGTATGTCAATTTGGAAAGTACAGTCATCTTTTGATGTTCATGGGGTATCGGGTTCATGACCCCAGTTGTGTGGACACCAAATTCTGTGGACGTTCAAGTCCCTTGTATAAAATGGTGTAGTATTGGCATGTATCCAACACCTCTGCTTCAGTGTACCTTAAATCATCTCTAGATTACTTGTAGTACCTAATACAACGTAAATGCTATGTACATAGTTGTTACACTGTATTTTTAAAACTTTGTATTATTTTTGATTGTGTTTCATTCCCAGAATGACCCTCTATATTTCTAGCTATGTTTTTTGCCTCAGTGTTTATGTTGTCTGGATTAATATGGCTATCTTCACTTTCTTTTGCTTAGACTTTTCTCTGTTTATGTTTTTTATCCTTTTGTTTTTAGTCTTGTTCCTATCATTTTAAGTTATGTTTCCTGTACAAGACTAAAGTATAAATTTTAAGTCCAGACTGATTGCTCTTCTTTTTACTTGGTACATTTGATTCATTTATACGTATTAGATCTACCATTTTCTGTTGCCTTTTCTTTTCCAGCTTATTTATGCTTCTTTTTCTCTCCTTTTTGCCTTTTTGAATTGCCTTGCTTGTGTGTGTATATATATTTTTTCATACAATTTTTTCTCAAGTAGTTTGGAAGTTATATTTGCATATATTTTTAGTAGTTGCCACTGAAATTTTACTCATACATATTTAACATAACAAAATCTGAAGTTACATAATATCTTTATCCTTATTCTGAATAATATATGCAACTTAAAGCACATTAACTTTCTTTAACCTTCTCCCAATTTTAGTTCTATTGTTGTCATGTCTTTTGATTCTCTTTTCTTGAGCTTGCATTTATGCGCACCACAAGATACTGTTGATGACTTTAAAGTTTATTTTCTACATCTTTTATCATTTTCTATGCTCTTGATTTCTTCCTGCATCTTTGTTCTTGCACTATCCATTTGGGATCACTGTTTATCTAAAATACACTTTCAGGATTTCCTTATTTAGGGATTTTGCCCTTATTCTTGAAAGATAGTTTTTTCTGTTGGACTAGAAACATAAGTTGATTGTGCAATGAAGATACTATTTTACTGTTTTTTGGGTTCCATTGTTACTGTTGAAAAGTCAGCTGTGGTTTAATAAAGAAATTCTAGCAGCAGTGAGAATACTGAGTATGCCCAAAATAAAGCGATTATTTCTTGTTTCCCACTTTTGTATTTAAAACAAAAACAAAAACTAAAGCAAAAAAACAACCCAGTATACATGGGAATTTTCCTTTCTGCTTTGATTTCTGATCTCTTTCCATAAGTATGAAGATAAACACACAAACTTAGGGTTGAACATACCTAAAGAAAGGAAACCTTAGGATTTTGGGGATCCTTTACAACTTGCCATGACAAATGTAACAAAAGAAGGTTTTTAAGTTTTTACATTTACTGCTACTTATTTAAGTAGTTTTCATCAAGTTAAAGTTAGCCCTTTGAAAATGAATGTAAATTATCTTTAGCCATATACCTATCATATATTATTTAACTGTCATCCATTCTTCATCCTTCCACATCTGTCTGTATGTCTGTGATACTATGAGCTATCTATCCATCGATGCATCCATCCATCCATCCATCCATCCATCCATCCATCCATGCATCCATCCATCCATTGATAAAGATTTTCATCCACAATTTCTGGCTTACAACTCCCATAGACCTTTGTTACAGTCTTTTAAAAATAATATTGGGGCCCTTTGGGCCCCAGAAGTAGGATCAGGAAACAGAATCTATCTCTCCCTGGCCTTCTCTTGATCTCCTTTCACTGTCCAAGACAGGACTCTAATCTTCCATTGTGGATTATAAGGCCCGCAGTCCAGAGGGCATCCTCCCTATACCCTTGGAGGAAGGAATGCCACACAGAAGGGTCAAGAAGAATCTAACAGGCCTTTCTGGGTTTCCTCATTCATTCTGTTAGTGTAAGGTCATACCGTTTTTGTCCGATCACATTTTGACATGGTTATCTATGCTTCAATCATGCTTTTTCAATGAAGTCTCCATAGCTGAACACATGGAGGTTCCTGGAGGGTGGCACATTCAGGAAGGGCATGGAAGCTCCGTGCTGCTTCCCCATACATTGTCCTATGTATTTCTTCATCATATCCTTTAGAACAAACCGGTAAACAACTTTCCCTGAGTTCTGTGAGCTGCCCTAGCAAAGAAATCAAACCTAAAGGGGGAGTTTGGGAACACCAGCATGAAGCAGCATGAAGCTGATTGGTCAGAAGTTGATTGCTGTGGTGTGAGAGCAGAGGAAAAACAGTTTAAGGTTTTCCATACTCAATGTGTATCTATTTTATCTATCTATATGTCTGTCTTATCTATCTGTCATCCAGTTTTCTATCTACTTCCTCTGTCTCCTCTGGCATAGGGTATTAACTCTATAAATGAAATGTATTGAAATGTGCCATTAGCATACTTGTAGATGGAGAGTTTGTAAAAATCTAATAAAAAAGGATAAGACAATGGAGCTAGGTGTTTTACAGTCAAATCATTGAGGTAAAGTATGAGTAGCAGCAGTGCCAAAAGTTATATTACCTCATCATATGTCAAAGGAAATCACTACCTCTATTCTGGCTGTATCAGTGTCTCAGAGTTACTGCAGCAGAAATAAGTGATAATGCCAGCATTCATGCCAGCTAATTTTTGCAAGAGCTAGGCTCTGTTGGCTGAGTCACAGCTGCCACTAGATCTACAAGTAGAGTGAAAAGATGTTTATTAGCCATGGAGAGTAATACATGGGTTTATTTTAATCAACTTGTTCTAAAGCCAGCCTAAGAGAGATGATACTGCCCTTTTCACAGTCATCTGACTCGTTCATGAAGTCTTTGTCATATAATGTGGAGTCTGTTTCTCAGAATATTATGAGCCATAGTTATGGCATCTTGCTTATCACCCTTCATAAGTGTTAGGTAGCTATATAATCTTTTTCAGCCCTACAGGAAAAAGTTTGTTCAAATGTTGTAAAATGTTTCACCATAATTAGTGCCTGCCATTTCAAAGAACTAAGCAATTTGGAGTTACGTGTATATAGCTGGTTTACTGAAGAACAAAATATGAAATTGATTAAGTCCATTAAAATAATTTTGGCTGCATGGTAAAGAGAATTGAATGACGTTCCCTCTCTTTTTTTTCAGTCCATTTCCTTTTATCTTTAGTGAGATCTAGCTTTATGATGAAAGCCAGATGATACAGAACTAGAGCTCCAAAAAACAGACTTTTTGTTTCATTTTAGGAATGCAATTTCTAATTCTTCTCATTGCTTTGTAACAAACTTTTCTATTTTCTAATTTAAAAGTATCTTGGAAGATCAAGTGCAAAAGGTATGCATGTAGAAAATAATTCCCTATTTTATAGTTATAAAATAAGGGAAAGTGAAGGTTAATTTGGCTGTGTTTTTCCTCAAACATTGGAAAGCTGACTATAGTTAGAGGACTATGATTGCCATGGATTATCATCGAAGACCCTGGGAAAACAAGTTGTGTGACATTGTTTGTAGATCTTAAAAACATGCCTTTTTCTTCTGCATGTTTACTTGGTTAGGATTTTACTGTATATTTATAGTAAAATATATATATAGTAAATTATCTATCTATCTATCTATCTATCTATCTATCTATCTATCTATCTATCTATCTATCTATCATCTATCTATCTATCTATCTATCTATCTATCTATCTATCTATCTATCGAGAAATTTTCAAGTGTAAGCAGCGTAGGGACATTTATATGCCCTAGATGGAAAGATAATATTAGAAGTGGTTGATGAAGATAATATCTGTTGGTGGGTGGCTTTTATTATTTTTACCACTTTAAAATTCAAAGGCCAGGACCATTCAGTCTAAGTTTCAGACACGGGAAGTAATTAACAGAGATCTTTGGTAATTGAGGTGGACATTATGTTGCTCTATAATCTGTGCCTCTTTGAATGTTGAAAAAATAAATAGAAATTTTTGTTTAAAAATTATTCAGGCATAGTGTTCCAACTGCATAAAATTCTTAGCCATTGTTATCACATGCTAGAACAGACAAAGACCAGTTAATGCTTTGAAGTGGATATCAGAGAAGTCAAGAAATTCTATCATTGTAGCTCAAGAAATATGTTACTTAGAACTAGGAAAATAGAACCACTGGAAAAATGGTTGAGGAAATGCTCAGCAGTGTACCCATTTACCTGGATTTCTGTAGTCCAAATTAAGTAAAATATTAAATAAAACATTTGAGTCACAATAATTTTCCCTCAAATATCTGTAGTTGTTGCTCTATGTCATTTCATATTACCTGCTTTTTATTACTTTGTGGACAAGCTATTTTTTCTTCCTGCCCCATCCATAAAATTGTTTTTAAATCAATTTTTATTAACCTTGCAAATCAGAAAATTATATAGGATGTTTCCAGCTTTAGCGCCTATATCTGAGCTCATTTATTTTTCTTATAATGGTTTCTTTTTCAACAATATCTTTTATCATTGCAATTTCCTTTGCTTTCTGGTCATGGAGAGCATATTAAATTGATGTTCTATACTTCTGATTCAGACTTCACACAGCTTCATTTCTACTCTTTACTGTGTCCAGTATGGGGTTTACTTTTGTTATTATTATGTATTCTGCTATTAAATTCGTGTATTTTTACAGTCCTTCCTTATGCTACTCATTTCCCTATTTAATTTTAGTCTGTTGTCTTTTTATTTGATTCCCTCCTCATGGCTCTTCGTTTCTGCTTTTTGTTTGTTTGTTTTGTTTTGTTTCGTTTTTTGACATGAAGTCTCGCTCTGTCACCCAGGCTGCAGTGCAATGGCGCGATCTTGACTCCACCTCCCGGGTTCTGCTTTTTAGGCAAGGTCAAATCATCTTATAAAAAGAACAGCTTAAAAAAATGCTGGAGACTGTGTTCATTTATTATTTTGCAACTCTAGTATTTCCTTCAATAGTTTATTCTATTTTACTCCTCAGCTCTTTATTGCATGAGCATTTCTACAGCTAAATTCTAGTCCTGGGCTAGTCATATTCTGTACATATTCCTTGTGCATTTCATTGACACCTATGCAATTATCATCTGTATTCAGGTGATTCACATCCTTTTAGCTCTGATTTAGGCCACACTGTTGTTCTTAGAACATTTGCCTCTAGATGTCACATAGAGTTAAATATGACAAAGCACCACTTATGTTGCTGCTTGTTAAATTCACTGCCTTGGGGAAAGCATATTGATTTCTTATTAACCTTTGTGCATTCCACTCTTCAGGTGGAAACGCATACTGTTTCTGCTTATGTAGCACTTCATACAGTGATCTTTCTCATGTTTTTATAACCTCTTAAATCTGTTTTAGGAAATTTCTTGAATATCAGTTTCTTATTTTGCCATCACTTCCTGTCAAGAAATTCTTTCTTTCTCTGTGTTTTTCCCTGGCTTTTCTCATGAAGCGTTGTTCTCTTTATAACACTACTATTCTTAAACTTAAACTTAATTTAATTGATGAATACTCTCTCCAAAAAGCAGAACTTACTTCTAATATCTGAGAGTTACAGGCTTCCCATTCTAATGTGTATGTAAGAATCTAGTATGGAATAAGAAGGGAATGGTTACGTAAGTTACATCTTAGTACTGGAATATTATACTGTTATTTAAAATGATTTTGTACTACAAGGGTGCCAAACCAGGGTTTGTTGTATGTGGCTCTGTAGAGATGTGTTTTGATTGGTTGGTGTTTTTTTTTTTTTGGCCTGTGGAGTGTGTTGTACCTTAGTTGTTATGCAAGCAGCTTAATATCTTCCACTCAGTTAGTCTCCTATATTTGTGGTACATGCCTAGCTTATGTAAGAAGTTTGAGACCCTTTTTGGAAAAGAATATTTTAAAGAGAAGGAAAATGCAGTATGAGTGAAAACTATAGATTTGTAGAAAAAATACTGACAGTTATAAACAAATTTAAACAGTTGTTATCTATGAGTGATTAGAGGTGATTTTTATTCACTTTACTTCTCACCTGTAGTTTCCAAATTTTCCCTAATGAATATCATTAGGGAAACCAATCAGTTAACACTAGTTTAAAAGAATATGGTTTTGTGTATGCATTCCATAGTACTAATCAATAGCTTTTTATTAATCAATAACTTACTCCATGCCCTTAGGCTTGACACTTAGGCAACTTATAGTACAGAAGATATATGAAATCTGATCATTCCATTAACAGGCTCGTAGTCCTGCTTGGAGAGACAAATGTGATACAGGCTCTGCTGGGATGTTACCAGTGAAAAAGGACATAGACAGAATATTCTCCAGCAATCTAACAGATGTGGTCATTTTAGCCATGGGAGACTTCACTGAGTTGAAAGGCTGATGACATGTTTGTAATACTATGTTAAGAGCTCTTGAAGTCTGCAGACCACTGACGTTGCTAGGTATCTCCACAGAGAGAATCTTTCTTATAACCTGACTCTTCTGTTACAGGCATTTTATGTTGGTATTTTGTACACTTCGAAGTTTCCCGGCATCTTTTCTGAGTGTCTTAAGCCTTATTAGAAAAAAATAGAAACTGAATTCTAAATTGTTAACAACCTGGTAACCATAGATTCTTGACTGTTTGGAAAAAATATAAACATAGCAGCCCCGAGCGAGACAGCCAAACCAAAACATCCACAGCGAGGGATTCTGATGCCTTTGACAGATTCTGTTTCTTTTTATTAAAAGTATTTCTTTAGAGATGATAAAGAAATAATTTGCAAAATGAAATTAGAACGTCATAATCCTTCTTGTTCAAGAAGCATTATTATTAAAAGGTAGCTTCATGTGCTTCTAAGAAGCTAATTAGTTGCTGCCTGGCTTATCATGCTGAGAGACAGCTGTGATTCATGGGTATTTATCCATCACAACAGGATTTTCTAATGGTATTTGGTTATGAAATTATTTATACTTCTGACTCAGGCCTTTAAAAGGGCTTCCAGCCGTTTTTGAAAGCCAACTTCTGCACTCCAGAGTGTTTTGTGCTGTTGAGATGGTGAATCAGCTTGGCAGTGTGGTAATGTGTGAATCCGGTCGTACTGCAGTGTCTGAGATGCAGTTTTCTGGTGAAACGTCTCAAGCCAAGTGCAATAATGAGTGTTCATTGTTGCAGATCTTATAATTTTGTAGGAAATTTTCTAAGAAACTGAGCTTTTTCAAAATATTTAGAAATAACACCAACATGGATTTTTGTGGTTATGTTTAGTCTAATAAGCTGTTAACAGGAATTTATACCATTATATTCCTTATGTTAATTTCAATGTTTGAGTTTAGTATGGACTATTAATAACTTGTTTTTTCTTTATCAGGCTTTTATTTTATTTGGTTAGTGATTAGAATAGGAAAGAAATCAAAAGCTCTTCATAGAACTCTCCTGAACTTTAAATATTTAAATCATATTTAAATATTATTCATTACATTCATTTTTAAAGCACCGAACTCTTCATTTTGAAGATCTCAAATCATCATCTTTGAGTTATAGTACCAGAGCAAAAATGTGAGCCCTGATATATTTTCTTTCTGTAAAACAGGTTTTAGGTAAATAACAGGGGAAATTTTTGCTCATTTATTTGAATATTTCTGTGGCTTATATAAATCGAGGGCTGAATTACACAAATACATAATAGTGATTTGAAACAGACTCTAAAGTTAAGCAGTAGTTTTACTTAACCATCCCTTCTTAAGTAGGATAATGAGCTTTGTTGAGGGACAAAATTCCATTTGTTTTCCCAAAGTGGAAAGTAGATTTTGGGATGACAAAGCCTTCATGTCCAAGGTTTTCCAAAAGTGAGCTCCATGTTTAGAAATCCATAAATTATAGTTTGCATGGGTTGCTTTTATTAACAGCAAGGTGAGTTGTTAACAGGCCCTGTGCTTAACATAAGATGTGAGTAGACTGAGCACGGATCCTCCTACTTTTCCAGTTTCATAAAGCGGTTTTAAGGTTTAAACTTGCCTAGTCCCAAATTATACAATTAATCATACTCAGTTGTCATTTTTCTTACTAATTGTTCCAAGCTCTTTAACATGATGTCTGGTGGCAGTAAGTCACTTAGCAGGCAATAGGGGCAGGGAAGAGAGAAGACTTTTCTGCCCCTAGAAGTTTATGTATGCTAGTCAAAGTAAGAAGGTCAAAAATAAAATGTTTCTGAGACATTTCCAAAGGATCACATAGGCATGACACCCAGCCCTTTAATGGCACATTACAAAAGTTAGAGGACCTAGATCTGTGAGACCCATTTTGATATTAACTTGCCATGTGGCTTTCTGAAAATCTCTTTATATCTGTCTCTGGGGCTGGGCATCATTACCTTTCATAGGGGGATAATAAATTGTATCAGTTCCACCAGCCTGTTTTAGGATTTTTTTTTTTTTTTTTTTGAGATGGAGTCTTTGCTCTTTCGCCAGGCTGTAGTGCAGTGGTACAATCTTAGCTCACTGCAACCTCCGCCTCCCAGGTTCAAGCAATTCCCCTGCCTCAGCCTCCCGAGTAGCTGGGATTACAGGCATGTGCCACCATGCCTGGCTAATTTTTTTGTATTTTAGTAGAGACGGGGTTTCACTGTGTTGGCCAGGATGGTCTCAATCTCCTGATCTCATGATCCACCTGCCTTGGCCTCCCAAAGTGCTGGGATTATAGGCATGAACCAACTGCGCCCAGCCTGATAGGATGATTTTACATGATATGACAAAATGATAACATAGAAAGCTTTTAAAAATAACATAGTATTGAAAGGTAAGGTAGACATTTGCTCATCATGAACCTTCTCAGTTCCCCCTCCTAGACCCTTAATCGTTGGACTGTTTCAGGATCCTATTCTAAGCATTCTTCTTGTATGCCATTGAGTGATCTTACCCGTTTCCATGGTTTCAGTTATGCGCTTTGTCCCCATAGGACCATCCTCTGAGCTCCACCTAGGTGTGTAACTCCCAAGCCCTACCTGGCCGAATGTCAGTTTGATGTTGCATTTGAAGAAATATACTCCAGCAACTAAAAGCAATAGTAAGGCAGAACTGCTCTTAACTTATTTCTCTTGAAGAATATAATAGCATGTAGGTTACAAATCAGCATTATTTCTTAAAATCGCTGTCATCTCCTCACTTCCCTGCTCAAGGGTTACTCTCTTTGTTACAGGCTCCCATTTTCTCCAGACTGACCCCGAGACTCTCACTCACAACTGTTTTTTGTCTTTTTTGCTCTTAACTTCTCCCTACATACCTCATGATTTGCCCATGTTTTCTTTTCTCCACCCTTTTTTTTGCCTAGCATGATAAAAGCTCAAGAACTAGACTGACAAAGACCAAATTCTCCCTTGAGGATAAAGGAGGAGACAGGTTATTCTGGCGAAGACCTTATTGGGTAGGGGAAACAGGGAGGGGGTGGGACAACTCACATGTAAATAATCTATATTCCCAGCACACCATCAGGCAGGCCACTTACTATCTACTTCTATATTTCACAAAGTGCCTCTGACTCAATTCTATCTATGACCTGACCTCATTATCTTGTACTCAAACTTCATTTTTGCCCCTCCCTATCTTTGTACAAAGTGCCCATCATGCTTATAGTTGCTTTTTCCTGACGTCAAAATATCATCCTCAGCTTCCTTCTCTCCTTATCCTTCACATCCTATTCATATTCTCTTTAACCTAGATACCAAAGACATAATTCTCAAATCTCTTCATTTCAGTCCATCACCATTGCTGCCACTGTACGTGTTGCTTCCCTGCAATCAATTTTCCATACTCCAACTAGAATGATCTAGTTGATCCTGATCATTGAACCTGATCATGCATCTTCCTCTTCTACCCTATTCAGAGGCTTCTGCTTACCAAGCCCTTAATTTGGCCTTTAAGATCCTTCACACTGTGGTTGATCCTTGCCGATTTCTCTAAAAGTAGTCCGCCACCCCTTCCTCAGCAGGATGCCTTTCTTCCTGCCTGAAGGCCCTTATCTAAGCTGATCTGATTGTCTGCAGTACCTCCCAACTCTCGCCTACCTCCAACCTACTCTCACTTACTTATTCACTACATCTCAGCTTAAATATGACTTCTATCCAAGGCGCCTCTGACTCTTCAGGCTGCGCCGGTCCCTTTGCTATAGTCTGATGTTCCTCACACTTCCCCTTTGGCAAGACCCATCCCACTCAACTAGCAGACCCTAAGCTCCATGAGAACAGAGCTCATGTCTCTCTCCTACAGCACTGTCTCCAAAGTGCTTAACACAGTTCCCAGCTCAGACCCAGTGTCTGATGAATACTCAGTGATTAATGGATGCTGCTTCCATGACTTAGGTGCCCTCTGTCTCTCCCATCTTATCTGCACACATATTCCGCCTCACATTTTCTATTTATCTCTCAGAAAACCCTGTGTCATTTCATCTATTTTAAGCTCATGTTCTGTGCAGAATTGTCTGCTCAACCTTTCCAGCTACCACCTGGTCATTGTCAGCATGCCACAGTAGAATCCAGTGTATAGCTTTCTTATGACCCTTACCATGTCATTTTGAAGTTATTTACTTGATTGTATGCTTTTGTGAGTAGGTCTTATGTGTACTTTCCTTCATAGCAGGGACCCTATTTTATTTGTTTGTACTCATCCTTATAATCCTGTCACCTACTATAGAAGGAATTGGGATGCCTCATAACTAGAGATGATAATAAGAATAAAAATAATTGCTGATGTTATTGACTACCTTCTGTAAGCCAGGCACAATTTTAAATGCTTTACTTAACTCATTGAATCCTCTCATTTCCTATGAAGGAGTTACTTTTATTCTTCCTATTTTATAGATGAGGAACTTTAGACCCAGAAAAGTCAAGTACGTTGTCCAAACTTAACCAGCTGATAAGTGGCAAGGCTGGAATTGAAACCCACTGGTTCCAGAGCCTCCCCTTACTTATGATGATCGGTCAATATAGTTTGTGCCATCAAAATCGGGTTTTAGAATCTTGCTGTCCGCTTTAAATTCTGATTCTTCTACCTACTCATCATGTGACCTGAGGTATGAAAAATGGAGATAATTACATGCCCTTTAAAGGGATATCCTGAGGATTAAATAAGATTATTAGTCCCTATAAAATATCTGCTGAATGTAGGCAGTTGTTGCAGTGTTAAGTTAGCCTGAGCACTCATTGGACAGAAGGTCTTTTATGGTTCTTTCCAACTCCAAATCCAATGAGTCTGTCTTCAGTCTTTACCCTTTGTCAGTACGTGTTACTTTCAAAGCTCTGGTGTTTGTTTTAAATAATCGAACTTTATCAGGGTCTGAGGACATACCTGCATTTCTGTCAAGTAAAATCTATGTGTTTCTTATGAGCCTGTGTTGCCTAAAACCACAGTCCTGATCTCCCATGCTCAAATCTGGGGCTACATGGCTAAATAGAGATCTCTGTCTAAAGAGGACAACCCAATTCCTGTTTATAGTCAGACCATAGCAGAAAAAGAAATCCAAATTGTAAGTTACTGTTTGAATTATGAAAGTTTGAGATGTTCTAATAGTAAAAGAACTGGAGAGAATATACAAATCCCGTGTCAACATTTGCAGCAGATGTTTGTTTCCTCTTTCCAAGTTAGATGAGGGCATTTCAGGGTGGTCTGTGCTATTAAACTGATTAGCAGTCAAATGGAAACTTCAGCTGCTTAGGTGGTGATTTAATTGTGAAGACTATTAATACTGTGTCTATTAGCACATGCTTATTATTCTATGAAACTCAAAGTCATAAAATTATTGACAGGCACTACAGTAGCAAACAACATTGGTGGAAATTAGTATCTAGTTCTGAGACTTAATGGTTTGACTTGTGTGCAAATTTAGTAACTACTTATCAGTAGTTATGCAATAATACAGTGAATTTTCCCAAATAAATATGTATTACTTAAATAAATCTTGCCTATCTGTTCGTTTATGTATTTATTTGCCTTGTTCAAAGATGTAACAAAGCAAATAAAAATAGAGGAAAAATACACTTATAATAGGATAAATTACAACTGTTATGGCATTAGGAGAGAGTTTGGGTCACAAAATAATACCTTGAAGTCCAAAAACGTTGGATGGAGGTGGGCCTCTCTGACTGTGTACATAAAAAGGGAAATGAAAAAAAGCTGCGATTTATAATAGCCATCAACTAACAAAAATCATTTGTAGAAAACCACAACTATTACAGTTACTGAGACCATAGAGAAATGTCTCTTGCTGTATGGAATGTAATAAACAGCACCTTCAACAGCCCTTGTACAGAAAACACAGCAACAGCTTTCTTAGTACTGATTCCTTCAACACAAGCTATTTTTTGCCATCATAAATTCGTTACAAAGCAATTAGTTAAAAGCAATTCTATATAGATCTGTTTTATTCATTTTATTGATGTTCTGGCTTAATCTAAGGATTGATTTATAGTATCTAGAGATATAAACATTAAATTTTTTAGGCAATCTTTTTTTTATGGAGGCTTTGCTAAGTATTGATTAGATACAGCAAATCAATATCTGTCCAACCTTTGGGTAAGGCTGAATACTATAACAGGCTACATAATACTAAATACTAAAATAGGCTAAATAATCAGATATACATGGAAATTGCAGGTGCCACAAGAGGGTGACACTTTAAGAAATCATTTGGATTGGCTCAAAGTTCTGTACTGTACAACTTTAGGTTTTTAAACACACAGTAAGCCTCAAGATCACCCCGGAGAATTTTAAAAGGACGATCTCATCCCCCACCTCTGTAGTTTTCTATTTAGTAGGTCTGGGGTGGGTGAGGTAAGAGCCATTTTATTTAAAGAAAAAAGTCACATAAGTAATTCTGGTTATCAGTGAAGTTAGAACTACCGCCATAGAGAATACTGCATTAATTTCAGATAGAAAAGAATTTAAAGCTAATATAACCAAATACACCTTAGCTGTAAAACTCTTTTATTCTGAAATGCACACCTAGCCAATTGAATAAGATGATTTATTATATGAATTTCTTATTAGTAAACCAATGAAAAGTTTAGTAAATCTACTGGCATCTAACTGTCTTTAAATAGTTAATATGTATCCTAAGATAATTTTTTATTCTCACTATTGTCTGATTACATTTCCATATAGACTAAAAATATTTCAGTAATCATTCTATCTAGAGAACTTTTTTGCTATTTTTAGTCTTCAAGAAGTTATAAAGCATACTTATATACACTCTGAAATTATCTTAGGTCTTTAGGCGTGCTTTCATTTGTAGGCTTTCAAGTGACAATAAGAAAAATGATATCTCACATACATTTTTACCTGTCTGCAGTAGCCCCAAATTAGTTATGAACAAAATCTTAAATATGTGGTAAACCTTTGCTTAAAGTAGAAAACCAAGCCCATATATGTAAGTGTATGCCTAAATCTAGCATTAGTATTTATTACTACAGAAATCTTGAGTAAATGTCTCACATTTACTTTTCATTGTTTTTATAGGCATTGCTTCTATGACAGTGCCAGTGTACATTGCGGAGGTCTCACCACCCAATTTAAGAGGCCGATTAGTCACCATTAATACCCTCTTCATCACAGGAGGGCAGTTCTTTGCAAGTGTTGTTGATGGAGCCTTCAGTTATCTCCAGAAGGATGGATGGAGGTTTGTAAATACTTTTTACATTTAATTTTTCAAATCATGATTTTGGGGAAGGGGAGAAAAATTGAGAAATCATAGTCAAAATATAGCTATGTGTTTTGAATCATTATTGCTAATTTATAAGTAGGTGGCATTCAGCAAAACTGAGAGTGGACAGGAAGCTGATATTTATTTTGATGATAGACAAGGAACCTACCATTAAGAATTGATATTTACAGGGCTTTTTTAGCATTTAGGTGACATTTCTCACACTGTGTGCAATCTTTTGCAATATTTGTTTAAAAATGAATGCAGTGATAAATATGTATGGAGTTCGTGAATTCTATAATGATTGACAAGCTGTTTATGAACTACAGATATAACTAACATCCTTTTTGCATTCTGGAAGCTACATTTTGATCTGAAAGAAACCTAGTGTTTAAAGATAAAAATATACCTCTATAAAAAGATATACGTGAGTTTAAAATATACGAATTATTCCTTGATATTTGGCTTATTTTGAATCAATAAATGACAAAAGTGGTTTTAAAACTGCTTTAAAATAAATACAAACTAAATATTATTAAAACAAAATCTGACGTTAAAGCTTAAAAGATATTATGGGCTCCGGATTTTGATATCTTTATAGTACTCATGTAACTGTTCCAGAGAAATTTTATTAAAAGGCGTTAGAGGTTATACAATATTGCCTATCTTGTTTTCTTGCCTCTACTTATTAGAACAAATATTTATTCAGTATTTACTTCTCTGTAGATACTGGGGAATAGATTATTCAACAAGATAAACTCAAACCCTTGCTTGCATGGCTTTTACAGTGTTGATGTTAATCTTCAACAGTAGAAGAAAAAAGGATGTGGACTGGGTGTGGTGGCTCACACCTGTAATACCAACACTTCAGGAGGCCAAGGTGGGCGGCAGTTTGGGAGGGTGAGGCAGGGAATCACCGAACCTGAAGGCAGAGGTAGTGACCGAGACGACCTGATCCAGCCTGGACAAAGGAAAAAAAAAAAAAAAAAAAAAGAAAGACAAAGGTGCAATGTGATGTGGACCTAGGGAATTAAACCGCTTGTGAGAAGCACAATAAACCTTGTGGCTTAGGATGAACCATGAAAGACCTAAACGTGTGAAGTTTTAATTAAAAGTCATGTGAGAAAACTCTTTAAAGCTAATGAGGGCCTACATTTGTAAGGACCATTAAGGGGAGGACACAGTTTTTAAAAACAGTTGTTGTGTCTGCAGATGTTGCTAAACTGAAGCAGCAAATTTCATCTTTTTTTTTTTTTTTTTCTACTCAGTAGATGAAGAGAAAGAGGAAAGACGGTAACTGTTCTCAGTATAACCTGGTATTTTGAGTTTTTCTTGTAAATGCAATGGAAGTCAGTCTTTCAGCTTACATGTCTTTAAGAAGTTCTAAATCATCAATTTATATTTTGTTAAAAATTTTTATTAATGTAAGAAATATAGATATATTCAAATGCATAGCATGTATAGTTGCTTAAATCACATTTTTCACTTATGCATAACAATTAAGAAATCTGTTCTCAGTCCTGGTTAGGAAAGAGAAAGATCTTACAGTAGTGACAATACATTTATGAATGTGGTGTGCCTGTGTAAAAGCGGAGGTGTTGGGACAAGCCTGAAACCCCCTTCCAGAGGCAAGGAGACATCATAGACAGACCTGGATTCAAATCTGTTTTTTACCATTGATTAGCTAAGAACCCCAAACAAGTCATTTAGCCCCTCTGAGCTTCACTTTTCTATAAAGTAGAACCAGAAATACTTATAAGATTATTGTGGGATCCAAATTACTTATTATATGTAAAGTGTTTAGCCTAGCGCTTGGCACATGGCAGATAATAAATGAAGAATCACATTATTAGTTGCTGTTCTGATGAATTGAGTAAAAGATGGATGCTACTATTGATGTAAGAGAGGCTGAAGGAAAATCAACGTTCTGTGTTATCTGTTTTCTTTATTGGCAAGAATGATGCTTCAAGATGGTAGGGCAGAAGACTAGAGAAAAAAAGATTTAAAGTGTATTGCTGCTGTGGGAAGCATGAGAAGGAAAAGACTAGGGACAACACATGATTTCCAAGTGACCATGGAATCCCAGCTGAAGCTGGAGACATATATTTGCAGTAAAGCCAATTAGCATGCTCGTGTTTATTTTTCCGGCAATACTGGATTGCCTAGGGATGAAAAAATAAAATAAGAGTATGGGAAAACCAACTCTGGTTGATATATAGACCAAGGTATTAATAACCAGATTGTTTTCAACCCAATTTATTGTTCGCATGAATACACGTTTAATTATGTATACATGGAAACATTTTTCCTTTTTTTTAGGTGAATTTTCTCTGTTATTGTCTTCTGTTATCTAGTATCCTTATCAGTATATTTATCTCATCTGACTCCTGGGCTAATAGGAATGTGGTTATAAGCAAATAAAGATTGAAGTGCTACCTTAGCATTAACTTTAGACTCTGGAGTTTTCAACAATGATAACTTATTCATAATTATAACAGTAGATAACTCATCACTTTTATTTTTATTTTTTATTTTTATTTTTTTATTATTATACTTTAAGTTTTAGGGTACATGTGCACAATGTGCAGGTTTGTTACATGTGTATCCATGTGCCATGTTGGTGTGTTGCACCCATTAACTGGTCATTTAGCATTAGGTATATCTCCTAATGCTGTCCCTCCCCCCTACCCCCACCCCACAACAGTACCCGGAGTGTCATGTTCCCCTTCCTGTGTCCATGTGTTCTCACTGTTTAATTCCCACCTATGAGTGAGAACATGCGGTGTTTGGTTTTTTGTCCTTGTGATAGTTTACTGAGAATGATGGTTTCCAGTTTCATCCATGTCTCTACAAAGGATATGAACTCATCATTTTTTATGGCTGCATAGTATTCCATGGTGTATATGTGCCACATTTTCTTAATCCAGTCTATCGTTGTTGGACATTTGGGTTGGTTCCAAGTCTTTGCACTTGTGAATAGTGCCGCAATAAACATACGTGTGCATGTGTCTTTATAGCAGCATGATTTATAGTCCTTTGGGTATATACCCAGTAATGGGATGGCTGGGTCAAATGGTATTTCTAGTTCTAGAACCCTGAGGAGTCGCCACACTGACTTCCACAATGGTTGAATTAGTTTACAGTCCTACGAACAGTGTAAAAGTGTTCCTATTTCTCCACATCCTTTCCAGCACCGTTGTTTCCTGACTTTTTAATGATGGCCATTCTAACTGGTGTGAGATGGTATCTCATTGTGGTTTTGATTTGCATTTCTCTGATGGCCAGTGATGATGATCATTTTTTCATGTGTTTTTTGGCTGCATAAATGTCTTCTTTTGAGAAGTGTCTGTTCATGTCCTTCGCCCACTTTTTGATGGGGTTGTTTGTTTTTTTTCTTGTAAATTTGTTTGAGTTCATTGTAGATTCTGGATATTAGCCCTTTGTCAGATGAGTAGGTTGTGAAAATTTTCTCCCATTCTGTAGGTTGCCTGTTCACTCTGATGGTAGTTTATTTTGCTGTGCAGAAGCTCTTTAGTTTAATTAGATCCCATTTGTCAATTTTGGCTTTTGTTGCCATTGCTTTTGGTGTTTTAGACATGAAGTCCTTGCCCACGCCTATGTCCTGAATGGTATTGCCTAGGGTTTTTATGGTTTTAGGTCTAACATGTAAGTCTTTAATCCATCTTGAATTAATTTTTGTATAAGGTGTAAGGAATGGATCCAGTTTCAGCTTTCTACATATGGCTAGCTAGTTTTCCCAGCACCATTTATTGAATAGGGAATCCTTTTCCCATTTCTTGTTTTTGTCAGGTTTGTCAAAGATCAAATAGTTGTAGATATGCGGCATTGTTTCTGAGGGCTCTGTTCTGTTCCATTGATCTATGTCTCTGTTTTGGTACCAGTACCATGCTGTTTTGGTTACTATAGCCTTGTAGTATAGTTTGAAGTCAGGTAGCATGATGTCTCCAACTTTGTTCTTTTGGCTTAGGATTGACTTGGCAATGCGGGCTCTGTTTTGGTTCCATGTGAACTTTAAAGTAGTTTTTTCCAATTCTGTGAAGAAACTCATTGGTAGCTTGATGGGGATGGCATTGAATCTATAAATTACCTTGGGCAGTATGGCCATTTTCACAATATTGATTCTTCCAACCCATGAGTATGGAATGTTCTTCCATTTGTTTGTATCCTCTTCTATTTCATTGAGCAGTGGTTTGTAGTTCTCCTTGAAGAGGTCCTTCACATCCCTTGTAAGTTGGATTCCTAGGTATTTTATTCTTTTTGAAGCAATTGGGAGTTCATTCATGATTTGACTTTCTGTGTGTCTGTGATTGGTGTACAAGAATGCTCGTGAGTTTTGCACATTTATTTTGTATCCTGAGACTTTGCTGAAGTCAGCTTAAGGAGATTTTGGGCTGAGATGATGGGGTTTTCTAGGTATACAATCATGTCATCTGCAAACAGGGACAATTTGACTTCCTCTTTTCCTAATTGAATACCCTTTATTTCCTTCTCCTGCCTGATTGCCCTGGCCAGAACTTCCAACACTATGTTGAATAGGAGTGGTGAGAGAGGGCATCCCTGTCTTGTGCCATTGCCTAGGGATGAAAAAATAAGAGTATGGGAAAACTAACTCCGGTTGATATATAGACCAAGGTATTAATAACCAGATTGTTTTGAACCCAATTTATTGTTTGTATGAATACACGTTTAATTATGTATACATGCAAACGTTTTTCCTTTTTTTTTAGGTGAATTTTCTCTAATTATTGTCTTCTGTTATCTAGTATCCTTATCAGTATATTTATCTCATCTGACTCCTGGGCTAATAGGAATGTGGTTATAAGCAAATAAAGACTGAAGTGCTACCTTAGCGTTAACTTTAGACTCTGGAGTTTTCAACAGTGATAACTTATTCATAATTATAACAATAGATAACTCATCACTTTTATAGCAATATGTTTCAAAAATCTTAAGGAAAAATCTGAAGGAAATGTGGGTCTAAGTATATCATGTAAAATTTCTTTTCCATACTCATGTTTTTATATATCTTCACATTAGATGTCCCCAGTCTTCAAATAATTTGAATATTTTAAATTTGTTTTATTTCCCTTTTTGGCTTTTATTGCTTCTGAAACTCTACCTCAAGTTTCTAATATTTAATTTTATACTACAATACATGGTGTCCCAGATTTACTGGTCTTGAATTATAGTGACGAACAGTTTCAGCATCTGGTAGCAAATACCATTTGATCCTAACCAAAATCTTGACAGGTTAGTGGAATTGGTCTTATTCTCATTTTGCAGATTAAAAACTTGATGCCGAGAGAAGTTAAATATTTGCCTGAGACCACATAGCTATTACTTGGCCTTGGCAGAGATTAGATTCAAATCTTCTTATTCAAAAGCTAACTCCTTTCTTCCTCATTGTTCTGCTTTCAAGCATTTATAATCTAACAGCCAAAATTTTTGATAATTTTTACAGTAGTGATTGGATTAAGACAGATGGAAGATGAAATCGATCGACAGAAAAGCAATTTAGATTTTGATGTTGTAGAAACATTATAGTTCACCTTTTATGCCAGATGGGTCAAAGTTTCTGTTCTCTTATTTTTTAGATATCGTAGAAATAAATCGTTTTCTGCTGAACAACTGGAAGTTTACTTTCTCTAGGAAAAAGAATCGCCGGTAGCAGATTCAGTGTTGCTGTTTTTCTGGCACTTCAGTATCATAGTACATTCTGTACTGGGAAGGACACCATCTGGCTTCATGAAGAAAGAGGAAATAAAATTTTGAAAATATTGTTAAAGATTTGATCTTTTAATAAAAACAACTTTATTGAGATGTAATTCATGCACCATTCAACTCATCCATTTAAATTGTACAATTACTTGGCTTTTAGTGTATTCCCAGAGCTATGCAACCATCGCCATAATCAAATTTAGAACATTTTCATCACCCTAAAAAGAAACCTTGCACTCCTTAGCCATCACCCACTAACCCCCCAAACTGTCCCACATTTAGGCAACCATTAATCTACTTTGTGTTTCTCTAGGTTTATGTATTCTGTATATTTCATATATGAATATGTAGTTCTTTATGACTGGCTTCTTTCACTTAGCAAATTTTCAAGGTTCATCTAAGTTGTAGTATGTGTCAGTACTTCATTTCTTTTTATAGGAAATAATAATATGGATATACCACATTTTATTTATTCATCAGTTGATAGGTATTGTTAACATTTTGGGGCTATATAAATAATGATGCTGTGAACATTTGTGTACAAATTTGAGGATAGACATAGGCGTTTACTTCTCTTGGATATACACCTATCTGGAATTGCTAGGTCATATGATAACTGTATTTAGCTTTTTGAGGATTGGCCAGACTGCTTCCAAAGTGGCTGCATTATTTTACATTCCCATAAGCAACGTATGAGGGTTTCAATTTTTCCATGTCCTAGTAAACACTTGTTATTTGTCTTTTTTGATTACAGTCATCCTAGTGGGTGTGAAGTGGCATCTCATTGTGGTTTTGATTTGCATTTGTCTAATGAGTAATCATGAGGATAACTTGTTTTTTTTCCTAATATATTGTAGTGTTGACAAAGATGGCAGAGATGTTTCGATAGTTAATATTAATGATAAAGTTCTATCGCTGCTTGCCCTTTTCTTTGCATATGTATATATTTGCATTATAGTGACAAACAGTTTCAGCATCTGGTAGCAAATACCATTTGATCCTAATCAAAGTCTTGACAGGTTAGTGGAATTGGTTATTCTCATTTTGCAGATTAAAAACTTGATGCTCAGAGAAGCATATATATATATAGAGAGAGAGAGAGAGAGAGAGAGAGAGACAGAGAGAGAGTTTATTTTTATTTTTATTTTTAGTAGAGATGAGGTTTCACCATGTTGGCCAGGCTGGTCTCAAACTCCTGACCTCAAGTGATCCACCTGCCTCAGTTTCCCAAAGTGCTGGGATTACAGGTGTGAGTCTCACCATACCTGTCTTCTTTGCTAATATTTTTTAATCTTATTTCATGAACATAGTGAGATTTACTCACTACACTTCAAGCAAACAAAAATATCCTTTTTTGAAAATTGCTTAGGTAAATCCTGGCTTATCAGTAAATATATAGTAAGTGAACTTAGCCATCAGAATGATCTGTCTAGAAAACTTATCTGGGCATGCCACTAGTAAAATGTTTCAAGACTGTCTATTTCCTATAGGGAAAAAAAAATTAAATTCTTTATCATGGCTTGTAGTACCCAATCCATGCATTCTTTTAAAGATTCTTCTAACTACTGTTGCCCCCCACTCCATTTTATGTAATACCCACACTTATAAACCAACCACATCTTTCTTTGTCATGTTTCTAGTTTTTTGTTTTTTTTTTCCTCCTTATGCTCTTTTTTGCCTGTAATGTCTCCCTACCCTATCCAGGGATTCTGGTCCAGCTCCTGTTCATCCTGTAAATCTCTGCTCATGAATCATGGAAACTCTGTTCCTTTGTCTTTTCATAATACTTTCTACAAAGCTCCATTTTTATACTCACCATATTATTTTCAACTACTTGCTTACTTTTCTATCTCCTGTCATTCGTTTTGGAACTCCTGAATGTCATTGACCTTTTACTCATTTTTAGATCTAGGAAGGGCGAAGAACATAGTAAATATTCAGTAAATGTTTATTGAACTGAGCTGAAATTCACTGGGCTCTAGGGAAGGGACTCTTAATTAGCATAAAAAGATATTGATTATAAACCAAAAAACCAATGTATTAATTTATACAGAGGGATATATATACTTCATAGATAGATGAAAATTAAATTACTAATTTTATGTGTTTCTGAGGATAAAAATAAGAGAAAGAAAATTAGTTTCTGAGCCTATGAAAATTTATCTCCTTCAAAAGAATATACCTCCCTAGGAACCTGGAAACTTTCATTATTTTCTCTTTGGTAATGCTGATTTTCAAATGAGTGTTTCTGTATTTACAAGTATGTAGTCATCATGTGATTTGTATTAATAGGGATAGGTATATATACAGAGAGGCTAAATTTTTCTGTTTTATGCTGATTTTTACTCATCTTATTCCTAGATTTACTTTAAAAAAAAAAACAGGCTTATCTTATTCCACCTCACTAAACTATGTACAACCATTTGTTAAATGTCTGGTTGTGCTAGTCATTTTCATGTTTCATCATTTAATTGATGTGAATAGGTATTGAATGAAAAATACAAAATATTAGTCCTGGGAACCTCTATAGGAGAGATTTTCGTTAGTATCCTGAGGCTGACTCATGCACAATGTGAGACATGCGAAGTTCTGAAGAATTGATGGGACTCAGGTGGACACAGGTGGATATGGGAGGCAGAGTGTAGACCAGGAGGGGGTAGGATCAGGGAGGATTAAGACTACAGTGATGATGTACATGAGATGCTGAAGCCAGATTCCAATGGTCTATGAATTCAAGTCCAACTTCTGTCTACAGGTAAAGGGAATGTATTATTTTTTTAGCAGAGTATGCCATGACAGGAGTCAAAGATCACTATGGCAGTGATGCCCAGAACTAACTGGGGCTCTCGCCTCTTGGGTAGATTTAGGAAACCTATTTGTGAGGCTGCTGCCAAGGTACAGGTGTGAGGTTATACTTTTGGAGTCATCAGTTGGTGTGGAAATCATTCAATTCATTCATTCAAAAAGAGTTTCTTGACACTTTCTGCATACTAGTCTTGTATTTAATACTAGAGATGGAAAGATGGATAAGAAGTGCTCCTGTCCTGAAGCCTCTAATGGTCTAATATAGGAGAGAGACTTTTTTTTTAGTCTGTTGAGTAAATGATGGATATAGTGTTATGGGAGCTTCCAAGAGGAGTGAATAACTTAGCCTCACGACAGAAAGATAGCTGAGCTTTTTGAATAAAAGAATTCCAGGTACAGTGAGGGAGAGGGAAATTCTAGGTGAAATGTAATCTTCAAAGTCCCTGTCATCTGAAAGAGCCAGTCATGTTTGGACAAGAATGAGAAGTTAGAGCAGCTAGGAGAGGGCTATGATGATCATCTGGGAGTTTGGGGGTGAAGTGGGCAGGCCGGCCTTTGGTGGGTGTGGATGGAACTGGAAATCCTTTGCTCTCACTTTCATAACACATTAGATTTGGGTTTGTTTATTGAAGGCCTCAAAAAAGACCAGCCTGGCCAAAATGGCAAAACCCCGTCTCTACTAAAAAAAAAAAAATTAGCTGGGCGTGGTGGTGGGCGCCTGTAATCCCAGTTACTCGGGAGGCTGCGGCAAAGAATTGCTTGAACCCGGGAGGTGGAGGTTGCAGTGAGCCGAGATCGTGCCACTGCACTCCAGCCTGGGTGACAGAGCTAGACTCCATCTCAAATAATAATAATAATTTTAAAATCCATATCAATAACATGCTTCTGAGAATGATATTTAAATGGGGATGTTATTTCTAAACAAATTTATGCTGGAGAATGTGTTCTTAAAATTTCATGCTAATAGATCAGTGGTACTTGGCTTTATATGAAATGTAGAATATGAGTCAATCACTATCTTAAAAATAGAAGTATGCAGTGGTCATTTTAAGAATGATAGATTTAGATAGCACATGTATTAATTGGTGGCAAAGTCTGATTACAAGTAAATACCTGCCAGGTGCCTTGGCTTACGCCTGTAATCCCAGCACTTTGGGAGGCTAAGGCGGGTGGATCACCTGAGGTCAGGAGTTCAAGACCACCCTGGCCAACATGGTGAAACCCCATCTCTATCAAAAAATAGAAAAATTAGCTGGATGTAGTGGCACATGCCTGTAGTCTCAGCTACTCGGGAGGCTGAGGTGGGAGAATCTTGAACCTGGGAGGCAGAGATTGCAGTGAGCCAAGATCACGCCACTGCACTCCAACCTGGGTGACAGAGTGAGACCCTTTGTCAAAACAACCCCAAAAAGTAAATACCTTCGTGCTGAAGATATAAATACGACTGTTTATCATGAAGATATTATAGTGTGGTGGGAAAAATATGTTTAAGATTTGCTTTCACTGCATATGAATTAATTTATCTAAGCTCTAATATTCTCACCTAGCCAGTGTTCCAGCAGTCATACAATGTTATTCACAGGATCAAATGAGTTAGTAGCAGTGAACATGCTTACAGACTCTTCAATGCTGTTAGGTATTGTTTGCTGTTATCTTCAGAATGTTTTAGGTTAAGTCTCTATATTCGGCATTTAAGCTGGAAATAAAAATTGCTCTCACCTTCAGTTATCTGATTTTTTTCCAGGAAAATGTAAACATGGTTTGGTAATGACAGAGCAGTTTGTATAAGTCTAATTCCCCTGAAGATGACCATTATAAAACATGGACAGAATGTATGAATGTATGGAGCATGGAAGATATTTAGGATAGTGAAAATACTCTTTATTATACTTTAATGGCAGATACATGCCATTATACATTTGTCCAAACCCATGAACTATATAGCACCAAGGGTGAAACCTAATGTAAACTTTGGATTATAGGTGATAATGATGTGCTAATGTGGGCTCATCACTTGCAACAAATGTCCCACTTTGGTGGAAGATGTTGATAATTGGGGAGGCTATGCATACGTGGGCAGGAAGTGTATGGGAGATCTCTGTACCTTCTTCTTAATTTTTTTATAATAGCAAAAACATTGGAGGCAGTAAATGGAATTATATATTTGTGAAATGGTGCAGCAGTATCTCTAGGTAGACTGATAAGTGAAAGATGCATGTTTTTATCTGTAGAACAATGACTAGAATGTATTACAAAAGGAAACACATAAGAAGCCATTATGAGCATTAAAACGCAATACTTAAAATATTTGGATAAGCTGAATAAATGCAATAAATTAAGAACACAGGAATGAATAAGAGATGGCACAAATAGCAAATAGCAAAATGGTATACCTAAAACCCATTTATGGTAATAATTACATTAAATGTAAAAAATTATTGCGTACTAAAAATGTGGCACAGATCTACATTGTCTAAAGAGACACACTTTAATGCTATTAGATTCAAAATGAAAGATTGGGAAAGATGTAATATACAAAAGTGAGTATAGGAAGGCTGGTGTGGCTATATTAATAGTCACACAAAGTAGACTTCTAGACAATATTAGCAGAGATAAAGAAGGACATTTTCTAATGACAAAAGAGCCAAGTCATCCGAAATAATAATGATACAAAATGTGTTGTTTATCTGATAAGATAGCTTCAAAATACATGAAGCAAAAATTATCAGCTGGCAGTTAGCCAACAGTGTGAATGCACTTAATTCTGTAGAGCTGTATACTTAAAAGTGGATAAAATGGTAATTTTATTTATATTTTACCACAATAAAAAATAGGCAAGGCGAGCTTATATTTGCAGAATTTTTAATTCTCTTTTTTAACAATAATAGAACAACTAGATAAAAGATAGATTACAGTACTATTAAATACCTTGTCAAAACTGACATTTGTAGACTGCTACATCCAACAATTGCACTATACATATTATTTTACTTTCTTTTTCCTTTCCTTTTCCCTTTCCCTTTTTCTTTTCTTTTCTTTCCTTTCCTTTTCTTTCTTTCTTTTTTTTTTTTTTTGAGACAGGGTCTTGCTGTGTCATCCAGGCTGGTATGCAGTGGCATGAACATGGCTCACTGCAGCCTCAACCTCCTGGGCTCAAATGACCCTCCCGCCTCAGCCTCCTGAGTAGCTAGGACTAGAAGCACATGCAACCATGCCCATTAATTTTTGTATTTTTTTTGTAGAGACAGGGTTTTACCATGTTGCCCAGGCTTGTCTTAAACTCTTGGGCTCAAGTGATCCACCCACCTTGGGCTGGCATTACAGGCGTGAGCCACCATGCCTGGCCTTATGCATTATTTTTCAAGTTTACATTAGACAGTCTCCAGAATTCATCATATCCTGGGGTATAAAATAAATGTTAATAATTTATTAAATAAATAAATGAAATATATGCCCCCTGACCATAGCAGAATTAAATTAGAAACCAATAACAATAAGATAGCCAGAAAAAGCTGCAAATCTTTGTAAATTAAAGTAGCAGGTTCTAAATAATTCATGGGTCTAAGGAGAAATCAGAAGGAAAATTGGAAAATAGCTTTGAATGGAAAGAAAATACAATATATTAAAATTTGTGAAATGCAGCTACAGCAGTGCTTAGATGCAAATATGTAGCTTAAAAGTGATTACAGTAGAGAAGAGGAAAGGTTTAAAGTCAATGATCTAAGTTTCATGTTAAGAAGCTAGAAAAATAGGAGCAAATTAAACCCAATGGTCAGTGTAACAGTTGGTTCTTTGAAAAGATTAATCAAATTGATAAACTGGCTATGAGTGATTAAACTGATTAAGAATAAAAAGATAAAGTACAAATTATCAATATCAGGAATAAAAGAGGGCATGTCATTCTATGGACATTACGAGGATAATGAAGGACCAACTTTGAACAACTGTGAACAACTTTGTGCCAATAAATTTACCAACTTACATGGGATGGTCATTTGCTTGACAATCACAACTTACCAAAAATGGACATAAAATGGAAAATTTGAGTATCCCTATATTTATTAAAGAAGCTAAATCATTATTAATAAGTTACCTGCAAAGCAAATTCCAGGCCCATATAGAATTTTTTTTTTTTTTTTGAGACCGGATCTCACTCTGGCACTCAGGTGGCTGGAATGCAGTGGCAGGATCATAGCTCACTTACAGCATCGACCGCCTAGGCTCAAGGGATCCTCCCACCTCAACCTCCTGAGTAGCTGGGACCACAGGCACATGCAACCACACCCAGCAAATTTTTGTATTTTTTGTAGGGATGAGGTTTCACCTTGTTTCCTGGGCTGGTTTTGAAATCCTGAGCTTAAGCAATCCACACACTGCAGCCTCCCAAATTGCTGAGATTAGAGGTGTGGGCCACTGCACCCAGCCCCTGGTGAATTCTATAAAATATTTAAGGAAGAAATAGCTTCAATCTTAAACCAAAACTTTAAGAAAATAAAGGTAGAATAAACACGTCCCAATAAGGTTTTTGAAGCCAGCATAATTCTAATACTAGGGCCTGAGTTGTTACAAGAAAAGTAAATTTGAGTCCAATTTCATGAACTCAGACCAAAAAGTATCCTTAACAAAAAATTAGTAAAACTGAACCAAGCAGTATGTAAAAGGGGAGTAAATAATGACCCAGGAAGGTTGGTTGGTTTAGCATATGGAAAAATAATCCATGCAAGTCACCATATTGAAATTATTCAATGGAGGCAAATCTGTATTATCATCTCAGTATATGCAGAGAAAATATTTGAGAGAATAACATTAATTTATGATAAAACCTTTCAGCAAACCAGAGTAGAAAATGACATCCACACAAAAAAATTGCAGCCAACTTTATTCTCAGTGGTGAAAAAATGATGCTTTCCCTTATGACTGTTTGCTAGGCAAAGATATCCACTATCATCATTTACATTCATTCAACCAGAAAAGTTGATTCTAAATTTTTTATGGAAAATCAGAGGACCTAGAATTGCTAAACTATCTCAGAGAACAAAGTTGGAGGATTCACTGTCTAATTTCAAGACTTATTATAACACTAAAGTAATCAAGCCAGTCTGGTAACAGTAGATAAACGAATCAGTGACATAGAAGGAACAACCATATGAATGAATTTTTAAAATATTGTGCTGATTAAAAGAAGCTAGACACAAAACAGTACATTCCCCATGATTCCATATGAAGTTCATCAGTGTGCAATGGGGACAGAAATTTGATCAGTGGTTGTCTACGGCAACGGGGATTGACTGGAAAAGGGGTACGAGAGAACTTCCTGAATTATGGAAATGTTCTCTTTCTTGATCGAGATAGTGTTGACAAGGGTGTGCCTATTTTCTTAAAATTCAGAATGGTTGCACCTTGCATCTCTGCATTTTCTTGTATGTAAATTTTACCTAAAAAATAAATTAATTTCAGCCTTATGGTGGATTTCTCTGTTATATTCCTGTTCTGCATTGGCCAGTGAATAATATAAATGTTTCTGCCAGAATTTCTTTCGAATAGCTTCTGTTGGAATAACTGCTCTCCTTACTCCTCCTACACTGGGCCTGAACCCCCATCATGGCAGTTAAAGAATCCTATTTTGTTTGATGATTACTGGAGCATAGGTTACTTGAAGCAAGGGATGTCTGTTGATCATTACTGTTTCTCTATAATCCCTAGCTCAGATGTTTTCATGGATGATTCTCAGAGTTTGGGGGAAAAAAAGGATATGTGTATATTTAAGAAGTGTGTACATTATTTTCAGCAACAGTACTGTGAATTTTGTGCAGGTCTTAACGTATTTTACCATACAGTTTTAAACTACTTAATATTTGTGCAAAATGCCACATTCATTGATTTCAACAATATCATATTCTGTCAGAACATATTTTGCTTCTTCCACTATAATCATGACATTTTAAATAACCCTGGCCAAGCCACTTATATGCTGATATTAATTTACTTGGTGGAGTCTTCTTCTAAGCTATGTAGACAGGGTTAGTATTTTGTTATGTTTACTTACCTGGTAGTTAGGGTTTGTTTGTTTACAGTGTACACAGAATCTTTCTCGAGGTAGCACAGGTGTTGATCATTTGCGGATCATATATTACCTGATTTTAACGTGAAACGTTGAAATTTTTCTTAGGTACCTTCAGCCATGGTCTTATGTTTGTTCTCTAGCTACCATCTGATTATCAAGTGTATCAGTCATCAGGGTGCATATCTTACATGGTCCTTGGTGGCAGAGGAAAAGTAACTTTCCAGCCTGGGATCTCAATGTGGCAATGTTTTCTTTTCTGCTAAAATAGACTTGTGAAGCATGAACTAAAATTTAAAAATATGTTACCAAGTAAGTTGCTGTAACATAACTCTAGCAACTGGCTAAATTCAGTGTTATCTGTTTGCATCTAAAACTTTTGCATTAAGTAGAAACATGTTACATAAATCATAACTTATCTTTGGTGACCATGGTATCATGTAAATATCTAGGTTATTGATCAATAACGATGACCATTTCTTTTGTAAATCCATGGATAGAGATCTTTTAGTAAACACATCACTCATGTGATTATTCCTTCAGTATATGAAAAATTCAAAATTCATTGGAACATTGAACAATGTAGTTGGATAGCTCTGGATGTAGGGCTGAGGGCACAGTGTTCTTGGATGAGGTTGAAGGGGTTTGAGTTATGCTTTTTTAAGGGGAAAATGTTTCACTGTCCTGTTTATCATTGGAAAGTTCTAGCTTGGGGGATGCCATCCCTGGGTAAGTTTATTCATGATGCTCAGTGATTAGCTTTAGTGCTTGGCATTTAACATACATTCAGGAGATGTTTGCTGGGTAAATAGCTGAGTAACAGCTCAGAGAAATCACAAGGCTTAGCTTTCCCAGCAAACACAATACATCTTCATTAGGTAGTGTTTTCAAAGAATCTACTGATTCTAATTGCTAACCCTTTTTATTTTCAGTGAACTAATGCAGGAAAAAAAGATTTTGAGTTTATTTTATAGTTATTTGTGAAAGGATACCAACTTGAAGCTAAGAATTTTGAAGAATACATCATCTTAATATTTATAATATTCCTCTGAGCTATTCAGAATGGGCTAACATGGATATGATTTGTTAATCAATAGCAAAAGTGCAAGCCAGAAGACAGAGTGGAAATAAAACTTAATTGGAATTACAGATACAGTCTTTTCATTTCATTTTTTTTTTTTTAGTTTAAGACAGTATTGGATATTATTTAGAGAAGTTGCTAAAAAGCCCCACTGTACTCAGTATGACATTTCAGAGATTGTCAGTGAGCCAATCTTAGTGTTTCAGAAAGTATCAAGTTTAACTGTGACTAAAAAGTATGAGGTGGTTATTTTGCTTGGAACCACAGTTTTGACAACATGAAGTTGGGAAACCAGTAAGGAAGTGATAGTTGACCTGTACCTTAATGCTTTCATGGCCTGTTGGGAGGATAATTGGCTAAATGAGTATGGTGTCTGAAAACCTTTACTGTGCCTCTCAAAGTGAAAAGTGTCTTCTCTTAGTAGAATTCAGCTCCTCAAGGGCTATAAGAACAATTGCATGTTTTTAAAAAATATAATGTAGTGTAATAAACTTCCCTTAACGAGGATAGTTTTTCCATTACAGCTTGACTTAAAATGAAAACCACAGATCGTATAGATCTTCCAGTGTAAGGCGTTGGCAACTTCTTCATGTCATTTGGGAATTTAAGCAGGAACAGGAACATAGGGGAGAAGGGAAAGAAACAGAGCACACTTGCAGGACACAATTGTTCACTCCTGTACAATTTCTTCAGGAGGAATGAGGCTTGGGGAAACCTTTGGGACGCAGAGATTGAAAAATAAAGAGAAAGCAACTTTCGATCGTATTCATCGTAGAAAATGTTTTCAAAGGATCAAATCCTTTAAAATCTTGCAATCGAATATTTTTGCTCCTAATGGTTTTTTAAAAATACCTACCTTCTTATTATCCAAATTTTTCCTGTATGAAAAGCTTACTAGTGTATGTTAAAGAAACATTAAATAAAACTTTAGTTTGGCACAGTGGTCAAAATAAGCAGTACAAATTTACCCTTTACACATGAGGTATTTTAACTAGTAGTCAGCTATTTTAACAGTAATGCTCTTAGGGAGTTCCTATCTAGTAAGGATAGGTGTTGAGAGAATCACAGGATATTCCATTTCCTACTAGCAGTTCTGTGTTATTTAAATCCAGCTTGCAGTTACCCAGCCCAGTGGGTTTGGGCACCTGTGCTGGGCACAATTAGGAGTGACAGCTCCCAGCCAGCCAGCTTTGCTTTTGCTTTGTTATTTCTGCAGTGTTTTACTGCATTCAACAGAGGTGAGGGAATAATACTCCCAAAGGGAACCTCTGAATTCTTTAAACATGAAGCTAAGGTAAATTAATGCACTTTTTTATGTGTTCTACAGAATTAATTATCAAGTAATTATTGAACAGTTAATATAGCTTGGCTTACAATAAACATTTATTGTAGGAGCCAGACTTCCTGGATTTTAACTGTAGTTCTGTTGCATACTAACCATGTATCTTCTTTGTGCCTCATTTCTTTGTCTATAAAGTGGGGATAATAATGGCACTCGCCTCATAGGGTTGTTGTGAAATCACAGGAGTAAATGTTTCCTAACTGTTCTGAACAGTGCTTGGCACATGGTAACTGGTGCTACACATTAGCTGTTACTATTGCTATTAGTATTGTTGTTACTAAACAATTACATGTCTATGCTGAGATTTTCACATATTTGGAAAATAATCATCATGCCTCTGGAACCACTAAAGAGCAGGTAACATGCTAACTCATGTTATCAGTTCAGAGAGGAGGTCAATGATCATGAAGTGCAAAATTCTGTGACTTAAGGAAGCAGATATTAGAGGATTATTGTCTTTAGTTATATAGGTGAGAGCAGCAGGATTGCTTTAAAACAGGAATGAGAGTGAATGTTTAGTTCAGTGAAGGACCTCTTTAGTTTGTTGTGAAGCCCCTGGCCATCTGATGGAAGAGACAACAGGCTTGCTCATCAGAGGTCTGGCCCCAGGAATGCAGAATCCACGATTCACAGAGCTTCGGTCTCTGGAATTGAGAAGGCTTAACCCGAGGTGAAATTGGTGGGATTGTTCTTTGTTGATAGCTGGCCTAACCTTGTCATTTGGAAGCATTCCTCACCCTTTAAATGGCCTGCTTTTGTAGGCAGGTGCTGGTACTGCTAGCTGTGCCAGAAAATAGTTCATTTCGTAACTGTAAGTTTAGAAAATTTTAAATCTCTAGGTGAGTGATCGTGATGGTAAAGAACATACTAAAGATTTTAAAACTCATGAGAGCTTGGCATGTCTGCTTGACTGTGTGTTTGTCTGGTGCGCTTGCTTGTCCGTAGAAGATAAATGGCTTTTGCCGTAAGGTGTGGACCCTGGGTGCTTGTTGTTCATGTTTACCCCGGGTTTTAAAAACATTTAGATCCTTGGTTCTCAGTCACAACTGCACATTAGCACCACCTGGAGAGCTTTTAATAAAACAGAACTCCCTGGGCCCAGAGCCCAGATCAATTAATCAAAATCCTGGGGAAGGGTGGGGCCTGGAAACTGGTGGGTTTTACCAGCCTCCTAGGTGATTCTAATGTGAAGCCAGGTTTAGAATCCCCGACTTAATTTAGAATAATGAGATCTCTTGTATCAATAGGAGACTACTTGCTTTTCTGGGGACTGCCTGCCCCAGTATATCACAATACTCTGTCATTCATCTAATTCCTGCTTTCCTTGGATTTAGAGGACTGGTAGTCCTACTACTGCCTTAGTTTAGTTTATAAAGATCCTTCTCTTTTTGTCTCATGTTGAAATTTTTATTAGTACCACAGCAAAACAGCCTCTTATTTATCTTTCCTATTCTCCCGTCTGCACATCGTTAGAGGAATGTTTTTCTTAAGAAAGAAATTGGTTAGTTCTACCTGCTGAAAATTTAGTTGGGTGATACAGCCAGAACAAACATGTTACAGTGAATTGATTGCGTGGTTAGGAGTTCAGGGAGGTGAAACATTTTTTACTGAGCATCCTCTTTGCTTTGGTGAATGATTTCACTTCATTCCCCCAGCAGTCTTATGAAACAGACACTGTCACCTGTGTGTTAAAATGTTAAGTAACTTGGCTGAAAGCAGTGGCGCGTGCCTGTAATCCCAGCACTTTGGGAGGCCAAGGCGGGTGGATCATGAGATCAGAAGTTCAAGACCAGCCTGGCCAATATTTTGAAACCCCGTTTCTACTAAAAATACAAAAATTAGCCAGGTGTGGTGTCACGCATCTGTAGTCCCAGCTACTCAGGAGGCTGAGGTAGGAGAATTGCTTGAACCCGGGAGGCGGAGGTTGCAGTGAGCAGAGATCACGCCACTACACTCCGGCCTGGACGACAGAGTGAGACTCCATCTCAAAAAATAAATAAATAAATAAAATGGTAAGTAACTTGACCAGGCTCTTGTGGTTTGTATGCCCAGAGCTGAAGTGACACCCAGATCTGTTCCTGTGTCCTCTCTGTCATATAAGGTCTGATCTTGTGTATTGCATTTCTTCAAAGCCATGAAAATTATTCATATCAAAATATTTTCATTGTGAAAGGTAATTAAAACAAAATAAGTTTTCTCATTTTACTTTTAGAAGTATTAGGATACAAATGTATAAAACATTTTTTTATTGACTAATCTCTGGAAAGAAGCTTTAATATTGTTAAAGATTGGCAGCAGGGTACAAATTCCTTTTCCCCATGTTAGGGCAATGGAATTGTACATTTCAGACCCAGACTCTTACACAGATTTCAAAAGGTGGGAAGGCCTATTCTGTCTTCTTTAGCTCACTTAAGAAACATAGACTAATATATATGTCTGTATTTTCCTTTTCTTTTTGTCTTCTCTTTTCTCTTCCCTTCTGTTTTTTTCTGTTTTAAAAAAACTTGTAAAAATACTGCATCCTGGGATTTAATAGCAAGTAGCAGAGTGCAAAATATGTGAGCATCTTGGACCTGAAAATGAGTCAGTTTACATTCATTTCAGTGCTTTTTGAAGTATTGTCTGCTGCTTTTCTCTCTTAATTCATGATCTTTCCAAGATCATGAGAGGTGTAGATAAATGAAACATAAAGGCTTTCACCTTTAGGACTTTTAAAATTTATTTCCTAATCCATTATATTTAGGGTCTACCTTAAAAAATCCCTTTTAAATAATTAGCAATATAGTATAAACATTTCTTTGACACAGCTCAGATGGAAGTTTTATTGATTTACAGCAATAAAACATACATTTAAATAACAGATTAAATTATACCAGTTAGCATCTTAAGGGGAAGAGGCCAGAAGTGCTTTTTGTGAGCTGATCTCTGCAGCTCTCATCCGAGGACTCTTCCAGAAGAGACGGTCCAGTTATATCTAGAATAATGAATGGTTTGGTTGGAAGAAATTACTGCGCAAGTAAATTTGCAGAGCTAAATGACCCAGAAGAGTTGTTACCTAAGATATTGTCATATAAATCAAAAGCACAGTTATTTTCTGGTTAATGTAGAAAGTTTAGATATACAGGTGCTTATGTATTATTTCATAAAATATGTACTCAGTGCCTACTGTGTGCAAGATGACTAAATGCTATACTGAATACAAAGTTAAATAATATTAAGCAATTGATTGGGATAGATAAATGTATTATAATACAAGATACAGAGACATACATTAAGGTTAAACTGTGTGCTCTGTGGGTGAGCAGAGGCAGGAGTGACCAAATATTGGTGTAATTGTCAGAATCCATGGCCTAAAGCATAAGACACCTCTAATAAGATTTAACACTGCAGGCCAACTGATTCATTTAGTCATTCATTCATAAATAGTTTATTTACTTTCCATATCCTGGTTAATTTCTCTGTTTCCATGTGTAGTTTTAGTTTGTAATTTGTAGTAGGAGGTATTCTTACCACCCATGTAATGATCATATTTTTTCTTCTACTGGTTTTTTAATTAAAATGAAATTGCATGGAAAATAGCAGACTTATTTTGTGAGATTTATCTCTGGAGCCTTTAAGGCTACTATCAGTTTAGCATAGCTTAAAAGGTAGAATAGCTTTGAAAAATATATTGAGCCAAGTGACTTCCATGACTTATGCATATCAGTGTGGTTTGTTATAGAAACAGAATTGGCCTGCTGAGCTCTATTGTTAGGAATCTACCCTAGAACATACCTAGAGAAGTTGGATTAACAGAAAACATCCAGGTATCCTAGATGCATAGAAGTTTCCATTTGAAAGACAGCTTAAATTTTATCTAATTCAACCCCTTTGGTTCAAAAAGATGGAGGCTTTAGACATGTTAGGAAATCAGTCTGGTGATCATAATTTGGAGAGATCTTTGATACTGATATACTCATTACTGTTTTTATTATTTCTTGGATGGAGTTAAAATGATATTGTTATTTGCTATTTTGAATTTTGCCAGCCATTAAGAATTGATATTTAAAGAGATAACAGATAACTTACAACACCATGAGCAGATTTTTATTAGGATTATTGGTTTCTGACTCCATCTTTTTTTTTCCTGTGGGCCCCCATTCCTCAGTTAATGATGATGAATATGATGCTTGATGGCAAAATGAAATAGGAAAATTGTAAAAACAAAATTATAACTAATGATTCACAAGGCAGAAATAACTATAAAGAAACAAATTTGGGCACATATTTTAATGAAAAGGATGCCTTTTAAGCAGATATCAGAAAGTTTTATCGTAGCCCCATTTTATATTGTAAAATACAAAATTACATATGTTAGCCTTATGGTGATTATGACGTTTTGCTTAATATGTTTGGTTTAGAATGTGTGTACATAATTATTGTAGCTTTTGCTCATTCTTTTTCAATGTAATTTGTGGGAAAGATAGAGAAATGATTAGATTTTTCTCGTTTTTTAATTTTCAGTGCAGCACAAAAATATCCTTTTTTCCTAGTAACAGACACACACAAAAATGCACAAATAATTCTGGCTAACTTTGCATTAAGCATTATTGTTGTCAACACAACACAAAAGTATGTGGTGAGCACATGATGGTAAGAGCAAATTTTACAGTAAATGTGGATTTTTTTTCTTGTAGGTACATGTTGGGACTTGCAGCAATTCCGGCGGTTATACAGTTTTTTGGCTTTCTCTTTTTGCCTGAAAGCCCTCGATGGCTTATTCAGAAAGGACAGACTCAGAAGGCCCGTAGAATTTTATCTCAGATGCGTGGTAACCAGACCATTGATGAGGAATATGATAGCATCAAAAACAACATTGAAGAGGAGGAAAAAGAGGTTGGCTCAGGTATATAGACTTTATACTTATATGAATTTAAAAACTATACAGTGGTCTTATTTGTCATTTTTTTGTGTGTATATAATATATTTTTAATATATGGATATTTATGTATAAATATATGGATATTTATAAATACCCATATTTATACATAAATATCCATATATAAAATTATATATGTATTATTGACCTTCCATAGTCATTTAAAAGCTATTGAACTGTTTTCAAAATAATCTTTGTAAAAAATTAAAATGCTTTGTTTACATGTGTTACATTAATATTCATACTAATTTTTATAAAGCATATGAGTACCTCATGTATTAGTTTAGGAATAAGTTTGTATTTCCCTATTTCCATTAAAATATTTAATTCATTGTCTATTCTGAAATTCACCATGTCAGAAAACCAAGAAAAGTCTCTTGTTAATTTATGTTGATGAATTTATTTTTGAAGAAGATTTCACATAGAAATTTACCAAACAATTCTGAGGCAGGATCTATAATCTTGACAGCCTGATTTGGGTAAGTGATTTGTAGGATGTAAACGAGGAAAAGGTAGACATTTCAAAATACATTTTTTCAACAATAACAATTAGCCTGCTCACTTCACATTTCCCAAATTGGTCTTATTTTCTCTTGCACTTCCTTTTGCCTCTACATTAATTGTTAGCTCAAGGGGAGAGGCAGATTTATATTAGTCAAATTATTTTTCATACCTGAGAAAATGCCAAGCACACCCACTCTGCTGATACTTGTCCACACAGGTGTTAGAAGGTCTGTCCAGTCTACTTTCTTCTACCATTTTTGGTGGAGCTGACCATTGTTGCCCTTCCTGAAACAACAGAATGAACACTCTGAACAAGCTGGTCTCTGTGTTAGCCACACGTGGCTTGATTTAACTTTATGTACCTGTAGCACAATAGCATGATGCTGTCACTTTGTTGCTGAGATCAAAGCCTCAACAAACTGTGAGCCCATTCTATGTGAAGTTCATTTTTTTTAACACTTTTTGAGCATCAGCCAGGTGTCCAGCAATGTCAGCATTTCTGGAGTAACATATTAGTGCAAAGATTAAGGAGAATTTTGCTTTAACAAAAAGTTTTACTTTTGAGTTAAACATTGTGTTCATTAAAAAATATCGTCTTAAAATATCTATTTGAATGACAAGTTATTTTATGCTCCTGTCTAAATTCCTCTTCTCAGTAACTCAAATATGAATTTTTTTTTTTTTTTTTTTTGAGATGAAGTCTCACTCTGTTGCCCAGGCTGGAGTGCAATGGCACAATCTTGGCTCACTGCAACCTCCGCCTCCCGAGTTCAAGTGATTCTCCTGCCTCGGCCTCCCAAGTAGCTGGGATTACAGGCATGGGCCATCACGCCTGGCTAATTTTTGTATTTTTTGTAGAGATGGGGTTTCACCATGTTGGCCAGGCTGGTCTTGAATTCCTGACCTCAGGTGATCTGCCCACCTTGGCCTCCCAAAGTACTGGGATTGCAGGCGTGAGCCACTGCACTTGGCCATGAATTTGTTTTAATTGTAGTAATTCGTACATTTGAAACTCATGTACAAATTATGTGTGAGTGGAAAAACTTTTCAGAGTAAGAGAAAAATTGTTTTTTTTTTTTTTTTTTTTTTTTTTTTTTTGAGATGGAGTCTCGCTCTGTCGCCCAGGCTGGAGTGCAGTGGCTCAATCTCGGCTCACTGCAAGCTCCGCCTCCCGGGTTCACGCCATTCTCCTGCCTCAGCCTCTCCGAGTAGCTGGGACTACAGGCGCCCGCCACCACGCCCGGCTAATTTTTTGTATTTTTAGTAGAGACGGGGTTTCACCGTGGTCTCGATCTTCTGACCTCGTGATCCACCCGCCTCGGCCTCCCAAAGTGCTGGGATTACAAGCGTGAGCCACCGCGCCCGGCCGAGAAAAATTGTTAAATACTATTTAGAGCATGTATTTTTATTAATTTATATAAAGGATAAGACAATTTAATTTTTAAAAGCCTTCTTGTTTAGGGATACGGATATCATTGATTTTATTACAAAGCATTAAGGATATAGCTTCATTTTGACTACTTAAAAATATGTCTGACTACTCTAGCCATGCAGTATTGACCGTGTATCCTATTTGAGTTTTATACATTATTCGGAATATATAACCAAATGAATTTGTAAAGAAATCTGGGGTACATAAGGTTGCGATTATCAACATCTGCTTTAGTTCTTATCAGAAGTCTTTGGGAGCTAAATAGGGCCCCTTTTCTTGGATATAGATAAAATAATTCCCTATTCCCCAGTTTTGTTTTACATTCACATTTGGCACAGGTTTTTAAAAATACTATAATGTTATTCACTGGATCCTAATAACGTTTGCTCATGCTTGAGTAAATATTCTAAACTTTGGAACTAATAGGATTATTAACCTATCCATTTCTGGATTTGTATTATTTGAAGTAATACCATCTTGCTTAATTTAAAAGCTAATCTTAGTTCTTTTTAAAAAGTACACAGTTAAGAGCATTATGGCATGAATGCATTCAGACAGATTTGCCAGATTACATGGCACCAGTGATTGAGGACCTGATTTTTTATGATTAAGAGACTTGACCACAGTAAAACATGGTCTGCAGAACTGTGAATTGTATATCAGTATTGTAGTGTCCAGGAGCAAGACTCTGGGTCAGTTTAATTGGAAAATAGAGAGTTAACAAACTGACATGGTCTTGTCCCTCTATCATGCTTCATTCAAGAATGACAGGCTAGATGGACAAATGCACATAAAGGAATGGCTAACTTCAAAGTAATAAAAATGCACTGGCACAGAAAAGATGAATCAGCCATTGTGTTGAAGGGTTAGAGAATGACCTGTTAATCTGTCCATGGATCCTGAGAATTTTGATCCACAACATCAAGCCTGGGAACTGTGGGCAGCAGAGTGCAGCTGCCTGAAGGGAACCTTGATGTAGGTACCACAAATTATCCTGATATTCCAGGAATTTAGAAAGACGTTAAGACACCTATTTCTTATAAGGAGGAATGTTTTATCAAACATGGTGGCTTAGATACCTGTTCCCATTGAGCTTACTAATAAATAGGTCTGATTCTGGATCAGTAAACCATGTCTTCTCTAGCAGTTCCCCAGTGGATTTGTGACTTGTAACTGTTATGACACTTGCATATGTGAGCCTTCTCTTTTCATAGGAATTTTTTTTTCTTGTTCACTTGAATTTAAACTTGACCTCTTTGACGAAAATAGGCCTAGCTACTGAAGTGTATATTGGCTACATTAATTTATTTTTTGGATGTGTGAGACTGTTAGTGCATAGAGCATTTCTCTTGGTTTAAAACCACACTTTATATAGTAGATATGGCAGTTGCTCTGGCCATGTCAGCAGCAAAGTTGAGGCTTTCAGGCCATACCATGGAATAAGGTTGGAGTGCAGTGGAATCTCATCTCTTCTGCCCATGGCATTGAGGTCAGACTCCTTTGCATGGCATACAATGTCTTGTGTGTTTTTTTCCACTATAGTTGGCAAAACAACAACAAAAAGGCAGTATGAGAAAAGAAGCAAACATTTGGTTTTCACGTGTGCTCAGCACTGTTTATACATCCTGTAGGAATAATAAAGTAAGACTAGCAGAAACAACAGCTTGGTTTGGAGAGCTCACTGGAGTGGGAGACAGGGAGATGGAAGAATGTCACTGGCTGTGTCTCAAACTTGCCATCTTAAATGAATCTCGGGAGAGTTGCCGTGCCTCAGTTTCTTTTTAGGTTTGTAAGAAAAGAAAACCAGATTATAATAGCTCCAAGGTGTGTTTTTTTAGGGTTTTGAAAGTCTGTGAGAAGTGCCTCCTCTTTATTTCTAAATGCTGTGCAGCAGTATTTCTTTCAAAAGTATTTATCGAGTGACATGCATCAGAGGTGGGGATGTGGCAGTAAATAAGACTGACAAGATTCTAGTCCATTCTCATTGGATAAGGCACACAATAAATGAAAGAGCAATTAACTACTAGATAACTACAAATTATGGTAATTGCTTTGAAAAAGATGAACAGAATAATAAAATGCTTATAGAGGGAATGAAAAGGGATACTTTACATGGGATGGTTAGGAAAGCCTCTCTGAAGAGATGAACTTGAAGGGTGAAAAGGAATCAGCAATACAGAGAACTGGAGGGAAGACTGTCTCAGAGAGAGGAAACAGCAAATGCAAAATTCTGTTTTATTAAGTGGGCCAGATTGATTTTTGCAAGTTTTGATCATAGCTACAAAGTGTACATGTACCAGACTTCTAAGATATTGCGGTAAGAACTAACTATAGTTCTTTTTTATCAGGTTCCTAAGCCTAAGTGTTAAATTAGTAGAGACACCATTACTGTTTTCAGAATTGAAAGCAAATTTAAATACAAAGAAACATTAATATGATTTCCATCATTTTGTGGTATGTCTGGTTTGTTTTCCTAGTTTATGTCATTGCATAGATGTGTAATAGAGTCACGGCCTGTATTATCAACAGATACAGAATCCTGATAGATACGTAGGTAAAATTACTTAAGCAATGATTGGCAAACTTTTCTGCTTAGCTTCAAAGTTAAGTGAAGAGAGGCAGGCCCTTTGGGGCCTGGTTATTATAACAGGAAACAGCTGTGGTAAGCTCAAATATATTTGAATTTTTCTGCTTTATCCTAGAAATTAACCAAAGTTTGCATTCTTTTCTATAATGTAACTGTTTTACTTGACTCTAAACACATTTTTTTCTAAATAGTTCCAGTTTTCATTCACTGGCTTCATGGAACCCATCACTCTGTCATTTATATCCCTGGGATATGTATCCCTCAGTTTGACAGACATGTCCTGAAAGAGTATGGAGTTTCTCTCCTGGGCAAATTCATTAGAGATGGTATTAAAAGTAGGGTCTGTCCGTGTCACTAGAGATGAGAGGTCATTTCTTAGATTACTGGGCATATAGAAGGCATAGAGTCTTTGTCAGGAGCTTTAGTTCCTGAAAGTTAAAAATTGTCTCCCACAACAAAGGAAGTAAAATCAACCAACAGAAGAGACAGGACTCTTCTGAAGGCAGCCTTAGGGAACAATCCAGACATGAGAGGTGTGTTTTCATGTGCTTTATATAACCTTGTTTGGTAGCGCTTATTTGACTTCTTTAGTTTCTTATCCTGTACCAGCGAACAAGTGTACACTGAGAGGAGATGAAAGTAAAGCAAAGGCTGTTGCTGCCATGACTTGTCAGAAGAAGCCCCCTGGCCCCGCTGCAGGAGCCCCTCAGGCACAGCTTCTGGAGGGTCTCAGATAAGGCACCATCTCTGTCATCCTCCTCTCCACTCTGAAGTGGGGGTGCTAAGGCAGGATCATTGGAAGGAAAGCATGAACAACAAAAGCTTTCTCTAGAGAAACATACAGATGGTGATGTTAGAACCACTGCAAAAAGCTAGGGAAAGAAAAAAGCAGTATGTTTAGGGAGAATGAGGTTATTAGGACAGCATCAGTGCAATGACAGATTGAGTAAAGGAAGGAAGGCAAGGGAGACACTGACTGCACGCCTTAGGGCAGTAAAGAGCAGCCTTTTATAAATCTGTTTATAGCATGGGTTCAATCCAAGGAACTTAAAAATGGTCATGGGCTTTTTTTCCCCTAAAAGATTTTTTGAGGGGGGGGATGGTGAATTCTATGTTAAAAAATTACATATTAAAACTTTTTTTTGAGACAGTCTCGTACTGTCATCCAGGCTGGAGTGCAGTGGCACAATTTTGGCTCTTTGCGACCCTGCCTCCTGGGTTCAAGTGATTCCCCTGCCTCAGCCTCCCCAGTAGCTGGGACTACAGTCATGCACCACCACGCCCAGCTAATTTTTTGTATGTCTAGTAGAGACGGGGTTTCACCGTGTTGGCCAGGCTGGTCTTGAACTCCTGACCTCAAGTGATCCGCCTGCCTTGGCCTCCCAAAGTGCTAGGATTACAGGCATGAGCCATAACACCCGGCCTTAAAAATTGTTTTACAGTTAATATTACCTAGATCATCTAGATCATGTACTTTCACAATTGACTTATTAAACAGAAGAATGCCAGCCAAAATATTGGCCCTACCCTTTGGTCAGTAAAATCTCAACATTTAGTCATATGGAGAGGTAGCAACCCAGAGGCACTAGCGAATGTTTCAGGATGGAATTAGATGCAGGCCTACTAGTTGCTAGTCACTGTAGTAGGACATTCAGGTTACCTGTGTGATATGTAATCTATGTAAAAACATGCAAGCCAGCAAGATTTCCATTATTTAATTTTATCAACGAATGAGCTCAGGAATCTGGGTGAACGTTGGCTTTGCCTTTGACAAAGAGTTTGATCTCTAGCCTGGAAAGCAAGCGTATTGTAGGGAAGAGAACTTATTCAAGAGCTTCCTGTGAGTTCATTTTAAAACATGATTTGATTTACCTCCAGTTCCTTGGGGGTCATGTCTGTCATGTATAGGAAGGGACAGCTGCATCTGTTTTTTTTTTCCCCTCTAGTAATTTTGCAATTTGGTCATGAAGTCTTACCTACCTTCGTAAGCCATTTTCTTTTTCTGTGAATTGATATTGATTGTGGCCCTTTCAGCAAATCATATCCTGCAAAGAGGTCAGAGGGGGTAAATATTTATCGTATTTTGATAGAAATTCTTCTGTACATTTCTTTAAAAATCCAATTTCAGCATAATGACACTGCAGTGAAATACTCATTGCCATTGACATCTGCTGCACTTAGAGGAAAGTAGTCATTCTCCCTAATATATTTGGTAGTTTGCTTTTATTTTTTTCATGGGTAGTAGTACAGTGTTATCTGACCCAAAACGATGCATGGATGTCATTTACTAGGTGAACTTTAAATAGATATTGATAAATTGTTCTTGGTAAGATTACCTGCAATTTTCTGAATATTGGCAAAGAAAACATTTCTATATCCAATATTCTAGAGGTGGTTGTAAAATTCCAAAAATTGTCAAAGTATTAGGCTGGTAAACAGTAGATTAAAACAAAAGGTCAGATAAAAAGCTGCTTTAATTCTCAATCCTTACGTTAAGCTGTAAGCTGAAGGACTATTAAAACAACACACAACTCTGTTCAGTTTTTAGTAAAACTCATTTTCTTAGGCATGCTGACTTACTTAAAAGAAACACTATTTCATTCAATATGGCTTTAAATAAAGGTTGTCATCGATTTTCTAAACCCCAGAGAACTTTTAAAATCTTACGTAGAATTGGAATCATTCTTGGATTTTACATTAAAATGTCATTGACTGTTCTGTTGTTACATGGGGATAAAGAACAGCACAGAGATTTTTCCACTCAGCATACTCACGGGAGAAGAAGACATTTTTCAGATTACTTGTAGGCTTTTAAGTCATTTTCCTTGATTTATATTGAAAATCCAGACTGTCTTAGTAAGTAGATAGGTAATACTTCAAAGCTCTGTATTTTTGTTTTCTTGCTAAGATGTACTTAAATCCATATCTCATAAAAAAAGATCCATGCAGAAAGAATTGTGACTTTGTCAAAGATCTCTTTTTTTCACACTTACTGTCAGGTTCATATTATATTTTACTACTCTGTATTTAATACTATTAAATGGAATGAAAAAAAAAATCCCCACAAGGTAGACATTTGAAAATGAATGTAATTCACGAGTTGCTGCTCAGCGTAGCTCACTTCCAACTTAACTTGAAATCCATCATTCAGTATAGGTGATAGTCTGCTTCGTAAATAAAACCATGATCTGGAGACCTTTTTTCTTCCAGATACAATGAATTGCTATGCCCTTTAAAGGTTACCTGATCTTTGTAGAAGGTTACAAGAAGGTCCTGAAGAAAACCCATTTTTTTTCCACCTCAAAGGGGAAGGCACAGGAGCCATTCTTTAGTGTCGGGACATTTTAATTTAACAAGACAATTCCATGGATAGTCTGTAGAATGAGAATATCAATGGCCATGTGTATTAGTCTATTTTCACACTGTGATAACTACTCAAGACTGGGTAATTTATAAAGATAAGAGGTTTAATTGACTCACAATTCTGCATGGCTGGGAAGGCCTCAGGAAATTTAGAATCATAGTGGAAGGTGAAGGGGAAGAAAGTCACGTCTCACATGGTGGCAGGAGAGAGTGAAGAAAGCCACACAGTTTTAAACCGTCAGAGCTCGTGAGAACTCACTCACTATCATGAGAGCCGCATGAGGGAACTGCCTCCATGATCTGATCACCTCTCACCAGGTCCCTCCCTTGACACCTGGGGATTAGAACTCGACATGAAATTTGGGTGGAGACACAGAGCCAAACCACATCACCATGTCATATACTATCTGAAGAAACCTGCCTGTTCTCAAATGTCAGCAGAGATCTTCTCAGAGTTTCTAAAAAAAATCAAAGAAAGCTTATTTTTTTCCTCATATTTTAAATTGGATTTGTATTGGGGAGCTACAGTGGTCAAATGCCCTTAATTTTCTCCTCTTACCTGAGGCCCTCTAAACCCTCTGGTACTAAGCAGTATTTTTAATCAGTATCTTACAGAATATCTTGCTTTAGATGCACATTTCAGTTGACTTGTTAACACCTATTATTTCTTGAAACGTTTTGATCCTTCAATAAGGAGGTGTGTCCTTGGCAGGTTACAGTGAGGAGAAAATTATTAGGTTTATGAAGCTGGAACTATAATCAGTTGCTGTGTAAGTGTCTCACATTTTTCAGTACAGTTTTTCCCCTGGATTTTTCAAGGTACTTCCTTGAAAATGACTCCCACTGCACATCTCTTGGAATAAAATAAACCTTCAAGATAATTTTTTAAGAAAACCGAGCCCAGTAACTGTTCTTTCCTAAAGGGGAGGGGCAACTAGTGTGAAAATACTAGTAACAATTTCTTTTTCCTGAATGCCCATTTCTATAAATGTTACAAGCACATCTATAGAAACACATTCTCCCTTTCTCTTTTCACTCTCATTCTTAAAACAATCGTAAAACAGACATTATAATCCACTTTGCACTGGGAAAATGGAGTGCTGGCAAGGGCAAACAGCTAGGAAGTGAAGGAGGCGGGATCTGGGCCCCAGCTGCTACCACTCCAGCTTCTCCCTGTTCTGCTCTGCAGACCGCATCTCATGCCACATGTGTGCCATGCAGTTTGGATGTCAATATTAGGAATAAAAAGAAATTAGGCATTGTCCTTTCCTTGCTCTTAAAGAGCTTAGAACCTAACAATCAAATGTCCTTAAGAATATCCTTTTCTAAAAGGAAAGCATTCAAACAACTATAAAAAATGTGAAAAAGACAATGGACTTCAAAATCAGTTGGCAAAATAGTTCAGTTGCTTCCACCTTGAGCCTGTATTCCCCATCTCTTTTCTCGGTTCTTGCTGCCATTGCCTGGGCAAGGTCTCTGGTGCTTATTCTCTCTGCCTGAGTAACAACGGTTCTTGTTTCTAGTATCTTCCCTCTCCGTCCTTTCCCCATGACCTCCAAAATTATCATTGCAACACACAGACAGGATCATGTTCCTCTCCTCTTCAGAAACATGTTCCTTAACTTATTATTAAACTTCCTTTACAATCTCGTTTGAATGCATCTTTCCAGGTTTATTTCAGTAGTGCCCAGACTCCATCATCAGACCAAGAGAGCAAGCAAGAAGCACTCAACATTACCAAGTGCCTCCTGACTCTCAGGGCGAGGAGGAAATGGTGTGGGTGGGATCTGAGGAGGTGAGGTGGAGTCTGGAGACACCCTGAGATTGTTCACATCCCCTGACCTTCACTGTTTACCCCAATCAGTGAACCCTGCAAAGAAGATGCAATTATTGTCTCACAAAAAGAATTATATTAAATTTGAAAAGCAGTAACATATTAGGAGTTTTCTCTGGGCAAAGAAGGCCTTTTGATATTAGTCTCCATTAGCAAAATTTAACACAATTTATTGTTCGGTTGACAAAAAGGCTGAACTGGAAGTGCTTAAGCATTTCTTCCTGCTTAGTCCAATAGATGCTGGTATTATTTTAATTGTGTTGCACAAGAATAGAAAGTCTACAAATTAGGAAAAACCGTATTTCATCCAAAAGAAAGAACTATTGAGAAAGTGGAATGGTGATCTCTTAATAATACTTTGAATATAAGCATTTGGAGGCTGTTCTCTGTGTTGAGGGTTAGGTATTAATTTTGATGCATTATCCTAGGGGTTGTCAAACTTTTTCTGTAAAGGGCCAGATAGTAATACTTAGCTTTTTGGCCAGTGGTCTTCATTGTAACTACTTGTCTCTGCTGTTACAGTACAACCATAGAAAATATATTTAAAAAAGGAGTGTGGATTTCTTCCAGTAAAGTATGAAGCTTATTATTTTGTGCTTGTTATGTTTTATTATTCATAAAAACAGAAAGTCGGCCAGATTTGGCCCATGAGCTCTAGTTTGCTGATTCCTTCTTTAACCATTAAATATGTCTGTTTTTATCAGTTTCCTCAGTTTTTATTCTTTGGACTAATTTGAGAATGCTATTCATGTTCTTTCTTTTCTTTTTTGTTTTAAACATGTGCATTGAAGCCTCTTCAGTGTGGTATTTCCTAGTGCGTTTGGCTTCTGTGCAGAAGGTAAAGTTGTCAATGTTTGCATCCACGTGTAAGTGTGCACAGGGTGTGTAGTCACAGAAGAACCTCTAAAGAAGTATTGCAGGGAAGCCTCTGTATAATTGCAGCAACAGACTTTTATGAGACCACTGCTCAGAGCACATTGCTTCTTCAGGGCCCAGCCACAGTCACTTCTGCATATGTCACAGCCCCACAGGTCCATCTCAGCACATGATGTCACATTTGATCTAATGCGGCACCAAAAGAGGCCAAGTTTCTATGGTGAGAGTTGAGTCTGTCATCATCTGAGACTGGAGGCAGCTGCACTATCAATATGGCTTGATCCACCAACAGAAATCTTAGCTCCCTTGCCTTGAATTGCAGTCAAAGGAAGATGATACCTTTTGTGAATGTTAAAATGCACCAAACAATTAAGGAGGTGATTTTATTCAGGCTCTTGCAATAGAGAGATTCATTAATGAGGAAATCCTTAAAGAAGAGGGAGAAATTCTGGGATTTTATAGAGCAGGTAAACAAAGGAGTCTGAAGGTTGGAAGTAATCTTATGTTGGAATATGAGAGGGCAGAGTGCCTTCCTTCTCTCGACTCCCTGGGAACCTTTGTGATACGTCGTCTCTGGAGCAGTCAGCATTAGATTTGCCTCCACTGGCAACTTAGCCTTACTTATCTTTGTATCCTCACTGCCCGATACAGTCATTGCCTGACGTTAGCAAGGCACTTCATGAATGTTTCTCTGACTTTCTGTTTACGTGAGAGGAGTGGATGGTGATGTCTGATCTTTGACGCCTGAGATTTGGAGAAGGAAATGGAGTTCTTACAGTGTGTAGACTCCTTCCCTCTGTCCTACTTAGTCATCCTGAGACCCTGGGGAAGTGTGGTTGGTGAGGAGAAGACATAAGTCAGTGCACAATGACTATTTGTTGAATGTACCTATTTACAAAGGCAGATGTATATGTTTAGAAACTTATTGTGGACTTTTAGCAAAACGGTTTGGAATTTATGTGTATATTAGGAGTTATTAGTATTTTCTTCTAGTTGCTGACATGTTGGGCTCATTGAAAAAACTTATTTTTGGACATCAAGTATTTATAAGTACAATGAAATTTCAAATATGAAAGTTATAAAATCTCATGTGATTTATTGTCTTAGAATTAATTTTGAAGCAGATCCTTGTTACTGTCTGAATTTAGGAAATACCCCTTACTAATTAATGAGCCAAGTTTTATTTATAACTCTAGACAATAGATTATAATTCAGACTAGGCCCTTATTATAGGTATGTACACTTCAAGATGTGATGGAATTTCTCTCTACTATGAAAGGTGAGCCTGTGAAATTCAAATATGTTTTCACTAGCTATGACTACAGTGGCTTCAGCACTTTTAAGGCAAATGATTATCTTGACCATAGAATTGTAGTCAGAATCTTAGATGTGAAATTTGGTGTTTGTTTTGTTTCTGCTACTCTCATTAGCTAGTTTGTATTTATATACACCCACTTTGAGAAGTAATTGGAAACTCATGGTTCTCAAAAATGTTCTGTGAAAAATGTTTTAATTTTACTTTCTGGAACAGCTTATCAGGGTTTCTGTTCATTTCACAAGAATTACTGAAAACACAGGTGGCATCATTTATGTAATAATTCTGTAGATTTTTCTGTCTTATGCTTAATAATGGTCCTGTGGATATTCAGATTTCAAGAGTAGTGTTTTTTTGGGGGGAGGGCGTGTAGTATGTTTTCAAAATATAAATTCTTTATTCTTATATGGAATCATGGCTATAGCTGCATAACCATGCAGGTGACATTAGTGGCCGCAAAGAGGAATAATATCATTTAAAGTTTTATTACTGTTAAAGAGCAAAGTTTGAAAAGCAATCATGTGACTTTTCTGATTTTATCTGTTAGCAGTTTTTTTGAAAACGAATAAAAGCATTATTCTTTTTTGAATATTTACGATGTGTCATGTACTGTGTGTGACACTTTACATGGTATTATTATATCTTTTAATGCTACAACAATCCTGTGTGAAATCGTTATTATTATCATCATTATTATATTATACTCTTAGAGATGAGAAAAACCTCAAGTAAACTGCATAGATCTCCTTGGCTACTAAGTGGCTAAATTCAGAATTCCAACCCATCTGCCTTTATATTTTACTGGACAACAGCAAAATGTCTGCTTTCACGGATATACATGCTGATGAAGGAACACAGACAATAAAGGAATATATAACACACCAAGAAGCAATGAGTGTGATGGGGAAAGATCAAGTGCAATGGAGGAGGGAGAGTGTTGGAAGCCTAGGGTTAGAAAGGTACTCACCTCATGGCCCTTTTGATGAGGTGCCCTCTGAGACTGGAGGAAGTGAGTAGTACATTTCCAGAAAGGAAACCCGGAAATACATTTGCCTTTAGTTTTATTCGAAAGGAAAACTTGTGCTGAGAAGCTCTACCTGCCAAGTGAATTAGTAAGCTACTCAGGTAAACTGGCCAGAGACCTAATTATTAACAGGATCTTGATGTCAGAGGCTTGTTCTGATAAAGAATTCCGTCAGATTCAGTAGTATTTTACAACAAAACAATGTTGAACAACCTTTAGAAAGGTGCTTTTTCGACATCAGAATCACCTCTGTTATTGAGAAAAAAGAAAGGCCAGGAATATAAATTGCATAGGTCTCCTTGGCTACTAAGTGACCAAATTCAGAATTCAAACCCATGTTGAATTCCTTGGAAATGTTTTTTTTTTTTTTTCCTCTTAAATGAGCCAGTGAAGGTTATTGTTCTGATAGTCTTAAGTACTCAGATAAGAATAAATTATAGTTATTAACTAGACATATATAATGTGAGAAATAGACCCTTTAAAAATTCTTTCATATACTTCATTACTTGTAAAATTATACCAGCAGAAATAAAGACATACCTACAAGATGAATATTTAATTTAGTCTTGGAGTTTTTACATATTACTTAATTCAGCAGTCTTAGAAAATTATTTTTTCCAAAATGTAGTCATTTGCGTAAAACATTTGTTTTCTATAATAATCTCAAATAAAAATTGGCTGGATGTTAATATAGCATTATGATAGAAATCTTATTTTGAATATGAAGGTGATAATTCAAGAATATCTTTTGGCCGGCGTGGTGGCCCATGCCTGCAATCCCAGTACTTTGGCAGGCTGAGGTGGATGGATCACCTGAGGTCGGGAGTTCGAGACCAGCCTGACCAACATAAAGAAACCCCCTCTCTACTAAAAATACAAAAAAATCAGCTGGGCATGGTGGCACATACCTGTAATCCCAGCTACTTGGGAGGCTGAGGCAGGAGAATTGCTTGAACCTGGGAGGTGGAGGTTGCGGTGAGCCGAGATCACGCCATTGCACTCCAGCCTGGGCAACAAGAGTGAAACTCTGTCTCAAAAAAAAAAAAAAGAAAAAAAAATCTTTTATAAACTGGACTAGTCCAACACTTAATTTTGAAGTATTCACGTGGAATCCTTTTATGGAATTCTTAGGTGAATTTTCTCTCAACTTGGGGTCTCAGTGTACCAATCTGCTATGAGTTGGAAAACCTTCCTGTTTTACAAAAGGGATCGTTTCCTTCTGAGGTAAATCAGTGGAAGCTAGAGATCTCCACAAATGTTAGAGTTTTGTACTTTATACTTAATTGACTTAATTAGCATACACTTGTACATTAGTTGGGTGAATTTTGTTTACCTCTGGGCCAGAAATACATATTCATTCATTATTTGACATGTTTCTGGGGCTTTTACTACTTGCACGTTATTATACTAAAAGTAATGTGGTGTGCAAAGTTTTTATAAACAAAGGCTTTTGTCTCTAGGAGCTTTTATAATGTACTAGATAAGATCAGGTACTCAAATAAGGAAGCAAGAAGTTGATGCTGTATAATGTTTGAGTATAGATATGTTCCAAATACAAATAAATATATACATATATATGAATGCATTTCCTCCTTATTTCTCTTGAAATTATGTGGCTTTGTTTTAGTATGAGTCTCATCAGTTACACAATTGGGCAAGTGATTCAGCTTTTCCCCCCAAGTATTTAGTCTCTTCCTCTGTAAAATCAGGTGCTGAAGGCTGTTCCACATCCTGGTGAGAAGTGAATGGGATGAGGGTAATATAGTGCCTGCATAGGGCCACACACGTAAGAGCTCATTAAAAGTGGATTTCTCATCTTTTGTACATTAGTGAAATAAGCTCCAAAGGAAATTATAATGATTTTCATTATACAAAATATATATAGTGTCTGAGTGGCTTACCATTGTAGATTTAGATAGTGGTTCTTGTGTCATATAATGGGCTCAGCTTTTCAGAAAGACAGATTTGAGTTGTCCAAGGCTATGTGCCGTTGGGTGTTACTTAACATCTAGAAACTAATTGCCTGGGTTTAAATTGCAGCTGTGCAACTTTAGGCAACTTAGTTGACCTCTCTGTGCTTGTTTCCACTTCTGTAGCATGGAGGTAGTTGTAATACCTGTCTCAGATAATTATATTTTAAAGATGGGATGATTTAATGTGTAAGCCTGTGAGAACAGTGCCTGGCACATTGTAGGCTCTGTAAAAGTATTCATTCAATAATATTTTTAGACATGAGAAGAGGGTGGTAAACAAGATCCCCTGCTCTTAAGAGCATAATCCATCTCTTTCTCACTGTATTGTAAATTTTTGACCTCACTTAGCCTTTGTAGAAAATAGTTTATTTTACTCAGGGTTTTTTTTTTTTTAATCATTTTGTAAGACCACTTGATGATTTGACTATACCCTTTTTGCACTTGGTTTTGGAAGCCATCCTCTGCATGTATCTTTTGATTATAGAAACTAAAAACATTTTTACTGTAGCTGCTACTGCATATTCCTTTACTGTCTCCTTATGTCTGAAGATCATATAAATGTCTTTAGCAGGATTTTTCTTACCAACTCACTTGAACTTAGAAACTGAAAGCACAGAGTTAGAAGTGGCATCTCCTGTCAAACATTCCCTAGTGAAAATTTCTTACAGCATTGTCATTCAGTCTTAGAGGCCTGCTATCTCCGAGTGCTGGAGTGTGATTTCCTGTGTCACTTTCCTTTCTGGGACCATAAAATTGGATTCCAGACATTTGTTGGGAAGTTTGCGATATGCTGTTTCGAACATTACTGAACCAATATAATAACCCACTACTTGTGTTTTGGAAGCAATGTTATCTGAGACAGTTATTGCTTTGCTGATTTACATTTGGAAGAATGTTGAAAAAGAAAAAGGCAGAGCAGTGAAAGGTAGAGGCAAGTATGTCCTGGTGATCTTTAGCAGGTAAGACCAAACTGATGGTATTAAGCTAGAATTTAGGTTCATCGTGGTCACATCCATGCGATAGAAAAATATAACATCACATCTTTAAGCAACACACATTCTGACCTTCTGTAATAAATTTTGTATCTCCCTTGATCTTTCTGGAAACAATGCCAATTTCTACACCTGGAGTTAAGATGCTTGCCAAATGACAAGAATAAATTAGAGAATTAATCCAGTGCCAAAGATAATTTTTGAGAAAAGAGTATCTGTTTCCAAATGGCAAAAGAACATCATTAATATCTTCTCTAGCATTCAAAGACAGGAGACAGATGCTACTAATAAAATATAATAAACTCATCATGGTTGTTTCCAATAAAACACAAATTATTTTGTAGTCCTATAATTGGAACTGTCAATCTAATTTAGTAGGTTTCTGTTGATAAATTTGATTTCAAAAAGTTGAGAAGAAAATCTAATTCACTATTATGTACAATATTTCTTGCTAAGTATAGGGAATATTAGCAAAAAATGTAGTAAAAATTAGGAAGTTGAACTATTAATACCTCTTGACTTACTGAGATGCAGTAGATCTTTGTGTGACTGTCAGTTTAGTGGAAAGAGTGACAGGAATCCCAAGTTGTAACTCCTGCCGTGCCTATCACTAGGTGGCTATTGTAGGGCTGGCTTCATGGACACGACCTCTGCAGCTGCCCAGAACCCTGCACTCAGAAGGGTCCTGCCCTTGGTTTAATCCTCTGCTGTCACTGTCTTCAGAGTTGTAATTTTTGAGCAAGGGACTCACATTTTCATTTTGCCCTCAGCCCTACAAATTAGGCGACCACAACTGGCTGTTCACAGCTTACTTCTCTGAATTTCAGAGAAGGCAACCAAAAGATTCTGGAGCTAGGCATCGGGTATACAGGGACATAAAGATGGGAACAGTAGACGCTGAGGACTGCTAGAGGGAGGAGCCAGGGAGGGAGGAAAGAAAGGGTTGAAAAATGACCTATTGGGTCCTGTGCTCACTATTTGGGTGACAGGATCATTTATGCCCCAAACCTTAGCATCACACAATATATCTATGTAACAAACCTGCACATGTATCCCCTGAATCTAAAATAAAACTTGAAGAAAAAGATTCTTGATAGATCCAAAAATATGAAATTCTGTGAGTCCCAACAAAGGGAAGGACCCAAGAAAGTTTATGAGAAACTGAAAGCTCCTGATCCACCGTCACTTGTTCTCAGTCAGGAGCAATTTTGCCCCCTAGTGGGCATTTAGCAATGTCTGGAGGCATTTTTGATTGTCACAGCTCAGGGAATATGCTGTTGGCATCTAGTGGGTAGTAGGTAGGATGTTTAATGCTACAAATGCACAAAACAGCCCCTGCAACATAGAACTTTTTGGCCCAAAAAGTCAACACTCAACACAGGTGATGTTGATAAACCCTGCCTACCATTATTATTTGTGTCTCCAACTCTTGGTACCGGGCCTGGGAGGTTACTCAAAAATTAGTTGAGCCTCTGGCTGTAGCCTGGATCGTAGGTTGTTGTATTTTTTACCACATGAAGACTGAAGAACGAAGCTGGTGAGTAGGAAGTGTAACTTAACACTTGCACGAGATACACTCCACAGATGCTCTTCTAAGGACCTCTACATCTCACACTTACCAAACCAACTGGCGGGCCCCAGACTCTTAAAACCTCTAAAACACAGCACACTCACAGCTGGCAGATGACTTTCCAGGATGCCGTGGCACTTGTGATGCAGTCTGTTGGGCTGTTTACCAAGTCATTTAGGTTTGTTTCTAAATCTGTTTGTGTCATTGTGCTGGTTGCTGTAATTATGCAGTAGAATCAACTATTACAGAAATGTAAGGAAAGAAAAATATGAAAAAGGCGAGCAATTTCAGTGAAAACCTAAGTTGAATGCTTTGGAAAGATTCAATAAAGATATCATTAAAGAAAACTGCTCTCAAAGTGTGGGCAAGATGGTTTTAAAAGGTTTGTGAAAAAACCATTAAAATTAGATGGATTCTATATTCAATTTGCTTAACTGTCTTAAGTTTTCAGTATTATTTATGGAGATTGTAGACAATACATTTTTTTCTGTGGTTTTTGCAAGAAAAACAATGCTTTAGTCAGCTGATCCAGGCTCAGAAAAAAAAAAAAGGCCTTGCCTACATCACAAGATGGAAGAATGAATGGCATTTATATATTTTAGGATGACAAAATTATTTATAAATGTAACCTTAGCTGACTTTCCCTAATAATCAATATTTCAGACCACAGGGCATCTATTACATTTATTTTCCAGTGGGAAAAATATCAAATATTCTACTTTTCTCACTTGCAGAGCCAAACAACTCTCAGCTCAGTGATGTCTCTGAATAATGTTCCTTATTTAACACTACCTTATATGTTAAGAAGATATTCATTTGATTTCTGACTCCACAAATACCATCATAAGAACTGTCTCTTGCCAGATTCAATACTGAAATGTTTAAGAACTGTGCTTCCTTTTCAGTGCATATGTTTTCTTGAGTTGCCATGTGCCTGTATAGATTAGCGGCATCTGGGATTTTTACCACATGTCACATTCTTTTAGAATTGAAGAAGTATAAATATTACCAGAATTGTAGTCAAATAATTTCAAAATACTGTTAGAATTGAGCAAAGAGGCATTAATTGTCAGTCTGCCTCTTTTTCAGATGGCTTTTGACTTAGTATTATTTTGTTTTAGGACCCATGTCTCTACATTGGACTTTAGAGCGGAGTTCTGGCCCCTTATCTTGAGCTTGTTAAAAGAAAATGTCGCCAGGCATGATGGCTCATGCCTGTAATCCTAGCACTTTTGGGGAGGCCAAAGCTCGAGGATCGCTTGAGCTCAGGAGTTCAAGACCAGCCTGGGCAATATAGTGAGACCTCGTCTCTATAAAAATTTTTTTAAAAATTGGCTGGGTGTGGTGGCACATGCCTGAAGCCCCAGATATTCGGGTGGCTGAAGTGGGACAATTGCTTGAGCCCAGGGAGTCAAGGCTGTAGTGAGCCATGACCATTGCCACTGTACTCCAGCCTAAGTGACAGAATAAGACCCCGTCTCAAAAAACAAAAACAAAAACAAACAAAAAGACCTTAATGTTCTATTTCCTATTAATAGTCACAATATTATAGATATTGTCTAACAGTTTAAAGCCATAAACATTCTATTTGACTAGTAAAATGTTTTCATCATTTATGATCAAAGATTTCAGGCAGTTTTCTTCTTTAATTAGTTTAAGTTAACAATAAATAAATTCAGCCTCCCTTTGGAAGGTTAGAACAGGACAGATAAAGCTAAATTCCTCTTTGCCCATCACATTGATCCCACATATTTTATACCTCTCTGCTCTACTCCTGGCCATAACAGACTTGGGGAATATTCTTCCAGACACACAAACGCACACACACCTAGAGAATTTTTATGGTAATAGTATCATAATGCATGTATTGTTAAGTTACTTGCTTGCTTTCTTTCAAGTTGAGTTGATTTGAATCAGATCTTATATAAATCTAGTCCATCCCTTTAAACTTCTCTATAATATTCCAGATATGGAATGTCACATTCTGTTTATGTGTTCTTTTATTAATAGGCATTACATTTGGGGGTATCATAAACAGTGCTGTAATGAACATCCTTGTATATGTTTTCTTGAGCACATGTATGTGTGTTTCTCTAGGGTAGATACCTAGAAGTAGAATTGTGCACAACCATTTATCTCATGGTGTTACAGTGTTGTTTTCGTTCATTTGTTTCCATGGTAATTTCTTTCTAAGCTTCAAAGTATATTGGCTGGAAGTCATTGAATCACAACCTTTTAGAAATCAAAGCTCAGGTATCATCTTACAATATGAAGGATTAGTTTAATTGTTTCTCCATACTCTTTTTTTGGGGGGGGAGACGCAATCTCGCTCTGTCACCCAGGCTGGAGTGTAGTGGTGCAACCTCTTTTCACAGCAAGCTCTGCCTCCTGGGTTCAAGCCGTTCTCCCACCTCAGCCTCTCAAGTAGCTGGGGCTACAGGTGCCCACTACCGTGTCCGGCTAATGTTGTTTTGTATTTTCAGTAGAGACGGGGTTTCACCATGTTAGCCAGGATGGTCTCTGTCTCTTGACTTCATGATCCACCCGCCTCGGCCTCCCAAAGTGCTGGGATTACAGGCGTGAGCCACCGCGCCCGGCCAATTGTTTCTCCATACGCTTAACAGTTGGTGTCTTGACCCTGGAGCTTCCTCTCATCACCACCACCCTGCTGCTTTTTATGCCGTAGTAAAATCTTTTTGGCTTCTCTGTTCTACTTTCATTAACAGAATTTCAGATAAGAGAATGTTGTTATAAGGAATCATTTTAGCAGGTGTGTTACTATATGGAGTCTAAAATTTTAAAAAGTCTGGATAGGTTTTTTTTTTTTTTTTAAAAATCCTTTAATGTTTTGAGATGTTGATTAGTTCAGAATTATATATATGTTGGTTTAAACTAGTTGAATCTTTTGATACTGTTTAATTACCTCAGACTCTACCTCAGAAGTAGAAAGTGCTTATATTTAAAATCTGGGTTTTCCTGTAAAACCCATTGTATATTATAAATGTAACATAGATAAGGCATTTTTCCATGTATGGAATCTTCAAGGCTGATAAACGATATCTTCCTTATTTGAATAGTGTTTCTTCCTTTGAATAATTATGCCACCACTCATATTTAATGGCTTCTATGTGTGAGGTATTGTGCCGTGTTTTTTTCTTTTAATTCTTACAGCAAGCCAAATAACTAAAATGTGAACTATTATCATTTTATAGTTGTAAAAATTGATAGAGAAGTTAACAGTCTTGCCCAAGGTTACCCTGTTAGGAAATAGAAGAACTAAGAATTCAAAACAAAGCTTGTCTTATTAGAACAGTATACACTCTCCAATGTACTATATAAGGGTACCCTCTTCCACCATCATTTAAAAACTATGTGAGTCTAGTTCTGGGATTATGCTTAATTTTAAAATAATAATGACCTTTTTAAAAAAAAAGTTTTAAAGTTGTTTTCAGCAGCAATTGTAAATAAAATAGTTTGGTGGACATTCAGTTAATTTTGTGTGGCTTTTTTTTTTTGGATAGCAGAAAAGAACTTATAAAGTTTTAGAATATTTATACGATTCTTGAACTATTTACTGATTCTTCTTTCATATACTTAATAGACCCTGTGCTTAAAATTTTGAATTTTTAAAAATAATGCATGTTTTTTATAGAAAATATGACAAATAACCTAATGTATAAGGAAACAAAATTTTCTGCAATTCCATCACTGTTTCTAATAGAAAATTATGAATGAGTTCCCTTCTCGCAGCATCTATGTGCCCACTTCACATTGGGCACTTCTCTCAGCCACAGAGCAAAGGTGGGAGGGGCTCATTAGTTTCAAGAAATTCTTATACTGGGTCAAATTTAGTAAGAAAGAAAGAAATGAAAGTTGAACACACATGACTGCTAGCTAATTAAAAGATGTGACTCGTCTTCTTTATAAATAAATAAACTGATTAGTGACCCATTGCTGGAAACTGGATGAATCAGAAGTAAGTGTGCATCTGCTAGCATTACAAATACTCAAATGGGAATTTCTTTACATTATTAATGATTAAATTTATGAAGGAATTAAAAATATGATCTTGGCAACAGAGAGTATGAATTTGTTATGTGTATTTGAGATCTGTCTAGCAGACACTATAGACATGAGTTTATTCTTGTTAACCACTTTTTCTCCAGAGGGACTTGAGTGAACAGGTGGGATTGCTTCCATTGATAGGAGGATAAGGGAAGTGAGTACAATGTTTATATCTAACTGTGCTTGCTTCCCGCACTTCTGATATGGAGACCTTCACTTAAATCTTTACTATTGTTATTGTCTTAATACTTCTTTTTCTTTGCTTAGACTATTAGAAAGAAATTTTACCAGACTCGTAGAATTTATTCATTATTTTGTTACTATATTTTCATTTTAACATAATTTTCTTACTAATAAGCTTACATTTAATGAACATAAACTATGTGCCAGTTATGGTGGCAAATGCTTTACATGCTTTGTTTTGTTTAATCCTCACCACATCTCTTTGATAGAGAGTCATATTATTGACTGTTTTCTGGAGGAGAAGTGGAGGCTAAGGAAAGAAAAATAAAATTAACCAAAATGTTACAGCTGATAGAAGACAGAGCCAAATCTCTTGTCCAGATATACCTGAGATACAAAGTCAAGTATTCTTGCCACTCTGTTACAGCTTATACATTTCAAAATTTCTTTTTGGAAAAAAATAATATTGTATTCTTATGTTTTCCCAGTGAACTCCTGTAAACATTTAGGTTTCATTTTAATCCTGTGTTATTAATTTCAATTTTATATTTTGCCTAAGTATCAGCTGACTGTATGGGGTTATTAATTTATACTTATATGGTGGAAAGATGAGTATGTTTAGACTTAAAACATTCATGTACTGTTTTTCTTTTTCAAATTTTCACCCTGTTTGATTGAAATTATTAAATCATCTAGAAATATGATTCTCAACCTTGGCTGATCATTGGAAGAAGCAAAAACTGTGAAATCAGATTCTCTGAGGTAGGGCCTTACACTGGAAGCTTCTTAATTATACACATATGCAGCCAAGGTTGAGAACCATGGACTTAAAATAGCCATTGGTATCCATGGGGGCTTGATTCCAGGATACCCCTCAGATACCAAAATCTGTGATTGCTCAAGTCTCTGATATAAAATCGCATAGCCTTTTGGTGGCACACTGCCACTCAGTGGATTTTAGAGCAGTGGTTCCTAATTACCATGCATCTGAATCAGTGGCAAGAGAGCCTATTAAAACATAGATTACTGGGCTTCATGCACAGAACCCTGAATCAGTAGGTCTAACGAGAGGCCTAAGAATTTGCATTTCCAACAAGTTTCAGGTGATGCCAGTGCTGCTTTTTTGGACTGCCCTTTGAGAAGCACTTCAGATTTAGGTATCACTCTTTGAGAACCACTAATTTAGGATCTTACTTTCTGAGTTGGTCTCTTAAACTTCCTTTAAGTGATCACCATACTCCACTACCCACCAGATAGACACCCACATACCCTTTGTAAGCTATCATTAAGCATTACTAGGAGCCTCCAGATGCCTGCACTGATATTAAAGGGTAGTTGTACCTCTGGATGAGGGATTTGTTGTTGCTCACCTGGGAAAACTTCAAATGAACTTCATTCTTCCCTTCCTCTATTCCGTGAAGTATAAAGTACACAGATTAGTTTAGAGGTCTCTTCATACTGTAGCTACAGGCCCCTTTTTCTTTAATTCTTCAGTAATTTTGAAAAATGTCAAAAGTTTAATGTTTTCACCCCTGATTTCTCTTGCTAATTTGTTTCGAGCAAAAATGTGTCTTTGTCAACAGTGCTTGGTAAGTGATTACAGATAAGGTAGGGTTAGGCAGTACCGATGACCCTCCAACAACATGGGTTTGAACTTACAGGTGGATTTTCTTCCCCCCCTGCCACCTCTGACACAGCAAGACCAACCCCTCCTCTGCCTCCTCTTCCTCAGCCTACTCAGTGTGAAGACAATAAGGATAAAGACCTTTATGATAATCCCTCTTCTACTTATTGAATAGAAAATATATTTTCTCTCATGATTTTCTTAAAAACTTTTTCTTTTTTCTAGCTTGCTTTATTGTAAGAATACAGTATATAGTACATATAACTTAAAAATATATATTAATCAACTGTTTATGTTATTGATAAGTCTTCCAGTTAACAATGGGCTATTCATAGTTAAGCTTTTGGGGAGCCAAAAGCGTTTAAGGTGCCATCTTGAAAACCAGATGCTAGTACCATGATCTTCAACATTTTAGCCTCTAGAACTATGAAAAAAAAATCTGTCCTTTACTCATTGCCCAGTCTGTGCTACAGTCATTTTTTGGTATCCATGGGGGCTTGATTCCAGGATACCCCTCAGATACCAAAATCTATGATTGCTCAAGTCTCTGATATAAAATGGTATAGTGGCCGGGAATGGTTGCTCATGCCTGTAACACCAGCACTTTGGGAGGCTGAGGCGGGTGGATCACCTGAGGTCAGGAGTTTGAGACCAGCCTTTCTAACATGGTGAAATCCTGTGTCTACCAAAAATACAAAATTATCCAGGCCCAGTGGCACATTCCTGTAATCCCAGTTACTTGGGAGGTTGAGGCAGGAGAATCGCTTGAAGCCAGGACATGGAGGTTGCAGTGAGCCGAGACTGCACCATTGCACTCCAGCCTGGGCAACAAGAGTGAAACTCCATCTCAAATAAAATAAAATAAAATGGTATACTATTTGCATATAACCTATGTACATCTTCCCATATACTTGAAATAATCTCTGGATTACTTATAAAACCAAATACAGTGTAAATGTTATGCAAATAGTTATTATACTGTCTTTTTTTTTTAATTTGTATTTTGTATTTTTATTTTTTGTATTTTTTGGGAGGAATTTTTTGTTTTGTTTTGTTTTTGAGACGGAGTTTTGCTCTCATTGCCCAGGCTGGAGTGCAATGGCGTAGTCTCGGCTCACTGTAACCTCCGCCTGCTGGGTTCCAGCGATTCTCCTTCCTCAGCCTCCCAAGTCGCTGAGATTACAGGTGCCTGCCACCATGCCCAGCTAATTTTTGTATTTTTGGTAGATGGGGTTTCACCATATTGGCGAGGCTGGACTCGAACTCCTGACCTCAGGTGCTCCACCCGCCTTGGCCTCCCAAAGTGCTGAGATTACAGGCATGAGCCACTGCACCCAGCCTATGGGGGGAAAATTTTTGATCAGTGCTTGGTTGAATTCACAGTTGCAGAACCCAAAGATATGGAGAGCTAACTGTGTTTTCTTATAGCAGCACAAATGGACTAAGATACTGTATATGTGTGGGTTTATCTGGGTTCTCTATTATGTTCCATGGTTTATGTGTCTGTCTTTATGCCAGTACCATACTGTTTTAATTACTATAGCTTTGTAATATATTTTGAAAACAGGAAGTATGATGTCTCCAGTTTTATTCTTTCTCAAGATTGATTTTGCTATTTGTGGTCTTTTGTGGTTCTGTATAGTAATTTTAGAATTATTTTTTCTATTTCTATAAAAATACCATTGGAATTTTGATAGTCATCCCATTGAGTCTAATCACTTTGGATGGTATGGACCTTTTCTTCCAATCCATGAACATGGGATGTCTTCCCATTTGTTTGTGTCCTGTTTACTTTCTTTCATCAGTGTTTTATACTTTACCATGTACAAGTCTTTCACCTCTTTAGTTAAGTTTATTTCTAGGTATTTTATTCTTTTTATTGTTACTATAAATAGCTGCCTTCCTAATTCCCTTTTTAGATAGTTTTTGTTAGTGTCTAGAAATCCAGGTGATTTCTGTATTTTCATTTTGTATCCTGCAACTTTGCTGAATTTATAAGTTCTAATAGTTTCTTTTTTTAAAAAAAAGTCTTGAGAGTTTTTTATATTTAAGATCATGTGGTCTGAAAATAGGGTCAATTCTACTTCTTCCTTTTTTTTTTTTTGAGAGACAGAGTCTTGCTCTGTCACCCAGGCTGGAGTGCAGTGGCGCGATCTCGGCTCACTGCAAGCTCTGCCTCCTGGGTTCACACCATTCTCCTGCCTCGGCCTCCTGAGTAGCTGGGACTACAGGCGCCTGCCACCACACCCGGTGGGTCACAAGGTCAGGAGATCGAGACCATCCTGGTGCTTCTTCCTTTTCAATATGAGTGTCTTTAATTTCTTTTTCTTGCCCAGTTGATCTGGCCAGGACTTCCAGTACTCTGTTGAAGTGTCCAGAATAGGCATCTCTTCCTTGTCTTAGAAGAAAAGCTTTTGGTTTTTCACTGTTGAGTTTATGTTAGCTGTGGACTTTTCAGATTTGATCTTTATTTTGTTGAGGTAATTTCCTTCCATTCCTAGGTGTTGAACTTTATGAAATGCTTTTTCTGTGTCTGTTGAGATGATCATGTGGGTATTTCCTTTCATTCTGTTAATGTATTGTGTCACATTGATTGATTTGTGTATGTTGAACCATCCTTGTATCCCAGGAACAACTCTCATTTGGTCATGGCGTATGACTCTTTTAATGTATTGTTTAATTCAGTTGTATTTTTTTTTGAGGATATTGCATGTGTGTTTATCAGGGATATTGGCCTATAGTTTTCTTTTCTGGGATGTCTTTATTTAGCTTTGATGTCGGAGTTATGCATACTTCATAAAGTGAGTTTGAAAGTGTTCCTTATCTTCAGTTTTGGAAAAGTTTGAGAAGGATTGGTATTAATATTTGATAGAATTTACCAGTGAAGTCATCTCACCTTGGGCTTTTCTTTGTTGGAAGGCTTTTGATTACTGATTCATGTTAGTTATAGGTCTGTTCAGACTTTCTATTCCTTCCTGATGTAGTCTTGGTGTAGGTTGTTTCTAGAAATTTATCTTTTCTCAATTATCCAATTTGTTGGTATATAATTGTCCATAGAAGTCTCTTAAATACTATTTTAATTTCTGTGCTATTATTGGTAATGTCTTTTCTTTCATATCTGATTTTATTCATTTGAGTCATTTCTCTTTTTTCCATAGTCTAGCTAAGGGTTTTTAATTTGGTTATTTTTTCAAAAAACAACTCTTAGTTTTGTTGATTTTTTTGCTATTTTCTATTTTGTTTATTTTTGTTCTAATTTTGGTATTTTCTTACTTCTGCTGACTTTGGGCTTAGTTTATTCTTGTTTTTCAAGTTCCTGGAGGTGTAAAATTAGGTTGTTTGTTTGAGCTCTTCTTTTTTAATGTAAATGTTTATCACTGTGAACATCCCTCTTAGTACTGCTTTTGCGGCATCCCATGAGTTTTGGTATATTGTATTTTTGTTTTCATTTGTGAAAATATTTCCTAAATTTTTTATTTCTTTTTTGATCTAGTGGTTGTTTAAGACTGTGTTAATTTCCACATCATTGTGTGTTTTTCAGTTTTCTTCTGCTGTTGTTTTCTGATTTCATAGCATTGTGAGATCAGAAAAGCTACTTGCCGTGATTTCAGTCTTAGATTTGTTAAGACTTGTTTTGTGGCCTGACATATGATCTGTCCTGAAGAAAAATCCATGTGTGTTTTAAGAGGAATTTGTATTCTGCTGCCGTTAGGTAGAATGTTCTGTATGTGTCTGTTAGGTTGATTTGGTTTGTAGTGTGATTCAAAAATCTTGTTTTCTTCTTTTTTGTCTAGATGTTCTGTCTATTATTTGCACTGGGGCATTAAAGTTTCCTATATTATTGTATTGCTGCCTCTTTCTTAAGTTCTGTCAATATTTGCCTTATATATTTAAGTGCTCTGATATCAGGTGCATATGCAGTTATAATTGTTATGTTTCTGATAGATTGATCCTATTATTATCATAAAATTTCATTATTTGTCTTGTGATTGTTTTTGACGTAAGTCTATAGTTTCTGATATAATTAATGCCATCCCTGCTCTCTTGGTTACCATTTACATGGAATATCTTTTTCCATCTTTTCACTTTCAGCCTATTGTGTCTTTAAATGTAAAGTTAGTTTCTCATTGACAGCACATAACTGGGTATAGCTGGCATTAATTTTTTTTAAAATTGTGGTAAAATACATACAAAATAAAACATACCATCATAAGATTGACATACAAAATAAATGAACTTTATTGTTAATAATATTTCATGTTAAATTTGTATATGTTTTTTTGTAGAATTAATGTCGTGTTTCCATATAATGTAAAAAAAACCCTACCATCTTAATTTTTAAATTATGGTTCAGTAGTATTAAATACATTCATATTGTTGTGCAACCATCCCCAGCATTCATCTCCAAAGCTCTTTTCATCTTGTGAAACTGAAACTTAGTACCCACTAAACCCCACTCCCTCCTTCGCCCACCCTCTGGCAACCACTATTCTACTTTTTGTCTTTATGAACTTGATTGTTCCAGGTACCTATAAAAGGATGTCATAAATTATGACATACTGTATATATGCCATTAAAATGATGTCAAATCTGTAAACTATGTCAAAATATCTCATTTATGCTTTTGTGAGTGGTCCTAGATATCAGTTAGTTAATAGTTAGCAAATTGTCTTTTTATGTTGATGTTTAGTAGGGAAAGTGTGGGTGGAAAGTAGAAGTATTAAAAGTAACAGATTCTTTTTAGGCAAGTTCTTCCATTAAAAAATTTACATTGGCATTTAGTTATAACAGTACCTACCACTCATTGTTTCCTTTAGAACAAGGGTGCTATTTTATTATAATCACACAACCACATAGAAAGCTATAACATAAAGCTAAGCAAATGGACTCTGAACTTGTCCTCAAGGAAGTAGAACATGCAGCCTGGGTGCTAATGCTGATTCTGCTACTTATTAGCAGATTCTTTCATTTCTGTAGGTCATAAGTCAAATTGCTAAAGTCATTTTTTTCTTTTTTTTTACACTTTCTTTATTTTAAAAAGTATGAAAGCAATAGATAGCTAAGTTTTAAAGAAGTCAAATAGTTCTAGAGACTTATCATAGTAAAATAGTAGTGTCTAACCTGTCTTATCTCCCATCTTTGTGGTCTTTGTGGTCCACGGGGCAAACACTTTGTCCCCTCTGGAGATATTCACCCTCAAATATAGAGTAATATGTGTGTACTGTTATTTCTTGACTCATCAGTTTTAGGCAGTATCTATTACCCTGCTGCTATAGAAAATGGGGATGTAGCTGATAGATGTGAGTTTATAGTAATGCCATACTATACCTGTCACATCCCTACCTCCACCATCACAATATATATTTATTACATATGAATTCTATAATCACTTTATATTATGGAGACTCTCTACTTTGCTTTACTGTAGAAACAAGTAGTGTACTGTGATTACATTTTTAAAGGCCTTCTTCTAGGCTTTTTAAAAAAACTGTTTATTTTAGAAATGTTTTAAAATTACAGAAACATTGCAAAGATAGTACGGAGAGTTCCCATTTGCTCTGCACCCAGTTCCCCTATTATTACCATCTTATGTTAGTATGGTAATTTTGTTAAAATTAATGATCCAGTATTTATGCATTATTATTAACTAAGCCTTATAACTTTATTTGGATTTCATTAGTTTTTACCTAATAGCCTTTTTTTCTGTCCCAAGATTCTTTCCAAGGTACTGCATTATATTTAGTCATCATGCCACCTTAGGATCTTCTGGACTGTGACAATTTCTCATTATCAGACTGGGGTTATAGGTTTTTGGGAGGAAGACCACTGAGATAAAGTGACACTTTCATAATGTCATATCAGAAGTATATACCAACAATATGACTTATCACTGCTGGTTTTGACTTTGATCTACCTGACTGTGCTCTTTGGAAACAAGTCCCAGTATAGCCCTCACTGAAGGAGTGGGGAGTTGTGTTCTACCTCCTTGAGGACAAGTATCTACAAAAATTATTTAGAACTCTTCCACATGGGAAATTTGTCTCTTTTCCTCATCTATTTTATTTAGTCACTTATTCATATCAATATGGACTCATGGATATTTATTTGATACTTTGTGTTACAACGTGATATACTTTATGTATTTTGTTTCATAAATTATTCAGGTATGACCTCTGGAAGCTTTTCTAGTTGACCTGTATGTGCCTCCATCATACTCCCATTATTGTTGGGTCTTGTTTTGTTTGTGTTGAGCATTTTCTTACTTTCCAGCACTACAAGGGTTATCTTATGTATGTCCTACCCTACTCCTAGAATCAGAGCTGGCTCCATCTTCCTTTATTGGAAAAAGGGTATTAGCTACTAAGATCTGAGCTCTTGGTGTGCTCCTCACTCTGTGAATCTTATTGCTTCTAGGCCATATCAGCTGGCCAAGGAAGTAAATATGTGTCTACAAACCCATGAAGATTTATAAATTTATAATTTTTTCTATTTGTAACTGTCTGTATCTATATTAAGCTAAATATTAGTTCATAGTGGTATCTCTAAATAGTAATGTGCACAGATTAAGAACAGAGGGGAAGGACATAGGAGCCGACAAAGATAGAGGAGAGGAAGAGGATGGTTATGACAAAATGGTAGATTTAAGAATTGCACCTCCTGGCCGGGCGCGGTGGCTCACGCCTGTAATCCCAGCACTTTGGGAGGCCGAGGCGGGCGGATCACGAGGTCAGCAGATCAAGACCATCCTGGGTAACATGGTGAAACCCTTTCTCTACTAAAAATACAAAAAATTAGCCGGACGTGGTGGCGGGCACCTGTAGTCCCAGCTACTCAAGAAGCTGAGGCAGGAGAATGGCGTGAACCCGGGAGGTGGAGCTTGCAGTGAGCTGAGATTGCGCCACAGCACTCCAGCCTGGGCGACAGAGCCAGACTCCATCTCACCAAAAAAAAAAAAAAGAGTTTCACCTCCATCCCTCTCTCTCCCTCTCTCTCTCTCAAGCAATATTGAGAATGTATTAATTTAGGAGGATGTTTTGTATACATAATTTAAACATAAGAGAAAATAAAGAAGGCCAATAATTGTAATGTGTTGGTTCTGTGATACAAATATCATAAAATTACTAAAATGATGTTTACTGTTTTTTCCTTTTTGATATGGGACTATACATTGAAACCTAGAATGAGGCAAATAGGCTGGAAAGGAAGAAGGAGAGGGGAAGTCAGAGAGGTAGAGATTGAAAGGTTGATCAGTTCTCTGGAAAAATACTGCTGCCTCAAGGCCTTTCAGGATTTGTACTAAATGTATTTTGCACTTTCATGTTTATGAATGAGGATAAGATATGTTAGTCCAGTTCTCTGTACGAAGATTGACCAGGTTTATGTAACAGCTCTGTTCTTCATTGGCTGTGTAACCTTGGGCAAGTTACTTCTCTTAATTGTTATATTTTAATTTTAAAATTTAATGTTTTATTTAAAAAATAGGAATAGCAATACGTATCTTAACTGGGTTGTCATGAGGATTAAATGAGATGAAGTTTGTAAAGAGTTAGGCATAGTGATTGGTGTAGAATAGCAATTACCAAATGTAATTCCCAGCTTGACTTGTGTCCTGAACACCGTTAAGAGGTCTAAGGATTTTCACCATTTGCCTGGACATCTTTGAGAAGCTAGATTGATTCTAAGACTTCTCTCAAAGTTAGGTTATCATTCAGGTCTAACTAGCATATGTGTTTCAAACCCGCTAAATGCTCTGTTGAAAAAAAAAATAGACATTTGATTCAGTGTTCAATTTTACCTCATTTTAAGTACATTTTATAGATGAGAAACTGAATTTATAGACAATTTAACGGTAGATTTGTAAATAATGAGTTCCTATTATATATTTGAAATAGTTGATACGCTCTCCAAGTCAAAGTTATAGCTCTAAGTAACAAATTTGGTTACATCATTTAAATTTCATCTTACTTAAGTCACTGGAACCCCCTTACCTGCCTTATTCAAGAAGTTCATTATCATTTTCACTGTTTTGAAAATTACCCCAACTTCAAGCCCACTACCTGAATTGTCTGGAAAATCTGGGTCTATACTCAGCCCACAGGGTGGGAGACAGGTGGGAAGTGGCATCTCATTGAGCCAGTACTATCATGGAACCCACTGCCACTGGAGTGAGTTTTCTGATTCCTGCCCAGTTTACAAAGAGGTTTTATATGGCTACCATGATATATTAGTTTCCTTTGGCTGCCATAGCCACTTACCATAAATGTAGCAGCTTAAAACCAATGACGATTTATTATATCATGCCTCTAGTCAGAAGTCCAGGTTGTCTTGACTGGTTTCTTTGCTTGTGTTGTATAAGTCCAAAATGCAAGTGCTGGCAGCCAGACTGGGCTCCTATCCAGAGGCTCTAGAGGGAAATGTGCTTCCAGGATCCTTCAGGTTGTTGGCAGAATTCATTTCCATGCGGCTTTAGGATTGAGACCCCTATTTTCTTACTGAAGTTCATTGTCAGCTTCGAGGGGCCACCCAGCTTCCTCCTTTTACATTCTTCTATTTCCACATTCAAAGGCATCAAGGGCAGTTTGGGTCCTTTCCACCCTTCGAGTCTCTCTGACCTTGTCTTCTGCTTCATCTCTTTTGTTTGTCTTAGCCTATGTTTCTCTGACTCTTCTGTCTTCCTCCTCTGCTTTTATGGACTCAGATGTTTAGATTGGGCCCACCCTGATAATCCAGGATAATATCCCTATTTTAGGATCTAAAACCTTAATTACATCTGCAATATCTCTTTTACCATATGATACAATAAAAGCATAATTGATAACAAAATAAAGACCAATGACTGTGAAGTTTCCAGGGATCAGGACATAGAAATCCTTGTTGAGGGGAGGCCATGCCTTTGCCTACCACACCAGGTTACAGCTCTTTTTGGGTTATACCTCCAAACTTTGTTATTGCTCCACATAGTACAACAGCGAGTTCTGAGGCACCTCCTTTAGTAGCCACATGCTCTGTTGTTTCAAGCCTTCTCTACGAGCTCTCAAATGATGGTGTTGTGCTCAGGTCACTAGCCTAGGTTCTTTCTTTCCTGCAAGTACCGATTTTTATGTCAGAGATCTTAATTCACATCCTTGCCACTAGGTTTCTGTCAGGATACCTCCTGTTCTGCTGTGAAAACATCTCCCTGTACGTGATTCCCTAACTTCACCACTCAGGGAGCCGAGGAAGGGATCTTGGGCTACCGTTTCACAAAGCCTCTTGCCTTCTTATGCAGTTGTATTTCCTTTCTCCCTAGGAATGAGCTGTGTATGACGGGTGAAAACTCCTCAGGGAATTGATGAATAGATGAAATGAAGCAATACATGGGAAGCGGAGTGGTGAGGTGGTTATGAGCATAGGCTGAGAAGTAAAAGTGCCTGGATTTAAAGCCCATCTCTGCTGCTAAGGAGCTGGGTGACCCTTATGAGTTACTTAACCTCTCTGCCTTGATTTCCTCATCTGTAAACTTCATTGAGTTGTTGTAAGAATTAAATTAATACCTCTAGATGGTTTAAAACAGTGCTAAGCATACACCAAGTACACAATTAATGTTGATTACTATTATTTGCGTAAGTACAAGGAGCAGAATAAGATGATAGTTTAGAATTAGGCTACCTGGGCTTAAATTCCACTGCCACCAATTACTAACTTTGTGTCTTTGGATAACTACTTAACTTTCTGTACTTCGGTGTCCTCATCTATAGAAAGGGAATAACATTCCCATTTTGTAGAATTTTTGTGTGTGGTGTTATATGAGATAATGAGAAAAAGTGTCTGGTACTTTGTAATAAATTAAAAATTCAATACATTTAGAAATGTATTGAAAAAAAAAAAACCATGATGATGCCTCTTGAGTGTTTCTTCTCCTTGGAGATGACTTCCTTTTTTATAGAACGGGCTGAAGGCATATTAGAGGCCTGGCATGTCATTAGTCCCTTCAGTAATACACATTGATAGGGAACCAACAGATTTAGCTACCCCACAATATAGCATATCCAAGGCTTAGATTTACAGATTCAAGAACATTTAAAAATATTTGTCTACGGGGCACCTCTGACGGTTGAGTTTTGTTATTGCCATCAGCGCCCACTCACTTTTTGGTTAAGTGTTGTTTTTGTCTCTCCTCTTCCTTGGTCCTTGGAGATAATCATTATAATTTTAATAAGCTAGCACTGCATTAAAAATGATATGCATTGAAATTTATCTAAGATTCTAGTTGTTAAGTAGGGTAATTCATATACTATTCTTTTTGAAGTGGAAGTTGAGGCTAGCATAATTCATAAGCTCTTCCTCAGTAGGTATTGCTTTTTAAAAAATTAACTTTATTCCTGATTATATAACTTAATTTACATAATTGTGTTGGGTGAACTGTGTAAGTGTCCATGTTTATAGGAGTGGTTCCCAAACATCGCTCCCTGCCCCAGTCCATTATGATGGCATTATTATTCACCAGGGGAGAGGGTGGATGTGGAGCACAGAGGAGGGCACTGAGCCTGTGACTGATAGGCCTAGGGTGAGGGCCCCTTTCCAATGTACAAATCATGGATGTAAATTATTGATCCCTAGTTTGCTTTTTTCGGCTAACAAAATGTCATTATGTCGCTGGCTGTCAAGGAGTGTGAAAAGCAGCTTTATGAAGTTCCTTCTTCCATTTTTTTTTTAGGGGAATATACACTATACTCAGCCATGCCCTAGAAATCAGAGCCCCATACATGCTAGGCATTTTTGTAACCTTAGCCTATGCCATCATCCATATTAATGCCTTTTAAAACTTCCTCTGTGTCTTTACCTTCCTCAGTGGACTTCGAACCCTTCAAGGGGATGGATTGTGTCATATTATTCTCAGAGTCTCAAGGACCTAAGAGAGTTCCTAGCTCATGACACGTGCTGATTAGTTTTGCTGCATGAAAGAATTTGAATTGAAGATCATTTGTTCCTTTTTAAAAGACTTTTAGAAGAAATTCCATGACCTCTTTCATTCACTTCATGTTTAATAGTGCGTATTGCTTACAGATTTTATTTATTTTGTTGCTTTCTGAGCCCATCTTTCAGTCTGTTTTCAGTTGTGATAGGCAATTCATGCATTATTCTTTGTGTTTGGGATCAAGGCATTAGAGAGATGTGTAATACAGACTTTGGAGTCAAACAGAACTGGGTGTGAATTGGGACGTTGCCACGTTTTAAATGTGGTTGTTGGATACGTTACTTAACCTCACTATTGTCTCTTCATTTGTAAAATGAGTATGAAAAAGTACCCACTATAGGATAATTATGAGGATTGAGTGAGGCAGTGCACACAAAGTTCTTAGGCTGGCGCATAATAAGTGCCCAATACAACAATTTTTATTGTAGTCGACGTTTAGATAGTTGGTTTTCAATAAGCATGGTTTTCTTAAACATGATTATTTAAAGTCATCCAATGATTCATTTATTTTCCTTAATTTCAGTTGTTAGTTGGAGAAATGTTTACAGCCTAGTGAAAGTGTGTGTGGTAGACCAGTAAGATCATCTACTTAATAAAATCATCTATTTGCTAGGTTAAATTTTGCTTTGTATTATTAATTATGGAAATTGATTTTCTTGCTCTGAAATTTTATTACGTTTACCCAGTTATTTATCCTAGTGAAATAAATTATCAACAAAAATGCTACTTCTAAAATTTTCATTGGGATGATTGATAACTTAGAAATGTCATATTTATTGAAGAAATAGAATTATTTTTATTCAGAACAAATTCACTTTGTGATTATGCACATTTAATTTTATTTATAGACTTTTACATCCCAGTGGTGCTAAGCAAAGTGAATTTTGCAAGATCATAGTTTCAGTGCCTTGAATGTCATTAAGTCCCAAGAATAAAGAGTGCTGACTTAGATGTCAGAAGACTTGCATTCTCATTCTGATTCCCTCAGTTCTGAGTCTGTGACCTTGGGCAAGTCATTTAACTACAAAGTTTCGTTTTCTTTATCTTTTCCTGCCTTGTCTACCTCACGGAGTCATTGGGAGAGTGAAATGAAAAAATATTTAAGAATGATGAAGACTGTGGAAATTAAAGATATTATTTTTGGTGTAAGGCAATTTTTAGAAAAGATAGCAGCATGTAGGCTAAGACAGTGAAAATACATCCATTCACCTGATTTTTATTCCAAATCAATGTCAGAAATATTCAAGAAGTGTCTTTAATGTCTTTTTTATAGCTCCCTTTGAAAGAAAATTTACAAATTACAGGATGGCTTGTTATTTGTGTTCTCCTCTCCGGTATGTGCTGCCAGTTTGGATTTTGGTAATTCAGTTTTTTGTTGTCGTTAAGGCCCACTTTGAGTGAATGCTAACAACAGCAGATAGAGTTGAGGAAACTTTCTGAAGACAGCTAAACATACCAGTGCTTATCCATTGAGTGTGTGAGTCAGGAGACTCCTGTTTGCTTGGTCATGTTGATGTTTACGTATGCTAAAATAATTTCTCCTGAGTGTCCATGCCCTCTCTTATCATTTCTCCTCTTGGTGAGGACCTGGAGCTTTTGGACATTGGGGAATGCATTGCAGCCTGTGTGTGGCACTCGTTGGCCGGCCAGCTAGCCTTTTTTAGTGTTTACTGTTCCACTGGCATTAAGTAGTGAGTGGGGCTTCATGTAATAAATTGTGTCCCCTACAAATTCATATGTTGAAGTCCTAACCCCCAGTTCCTTATAATGTGACTACATTTGGAGATAGAGCCTTTAGAGATGATTAAGGTTAAATGAGGTCATATGAGTAAACGCTCATCACTGTAACTGCGGTTCTTATAAGAAGAGGAAGAGGCACCAGGGATTTGTACACACAGAGGAAAAACTGTGTCGGGATACCGCGGGAAGGTGGCTATCTGCAAGCGAAGGAGAGAGAGGCCTCCAGAGAAACCAAACTTGCCAATGCCATGATCTTGGACTTTGAGCCTCCAGAACTGTGAGGAAGTAAATTTCTATTTAAGCCACCCAGTCTGTGGTATTTTGCTATAGCAGCCCTGGCAAACCATTACATGGAGATCCCAGGTGCTTGGCACTACCAGGTGTATGTGTCGGCCATTAGGACTGTGAAAAGCACTTTAAAAGACCTGATGACCTTCATGTAAATTGAGTTTCAGTTTAAATTTAGTAGAGGGTGGAGGTTCACAGATTATACAGCCTGTTACAGCCTGTAAGTTTTTGGGTTTTGTTGTTGTTGTTGTTTAATGTAGAGCTAATGGTTTATTAGTCCATTTTCATGCTGCTGATAAAGACATACCTGAGATTGGGCAATCTACAAAAGAAAGATGTTTAATAGACTTACAGTACCACATGGCTGGGGAAGCCTCCCAATCATGGCAGAAGGCAAGGAGGGTAAGTCATGGCTTACATGGATGGCAGCAGGCAAAGAGAGCTTGTGCAGGGGAGCTCCCATTTTTAAAACCATCAGATCTCATGAGACTTATTTATCAGGGGAACCAGCCCCCAATATTTCAAAGTAGGTTCTTTCTATTTTCCATAAATGTCGGCTGGCTGAGAAATAAAGAGAAAGAGTACAAAGAGAGGAATTTTACAGCTGGGCCTCTGGGGGTGACATCACATATTGGTAGGACCGTGATGCCCACCTGAGCCTTAAAGCCAGCAAGTTTTATTAAGGATTTCAAAAGGGGAGGGGGTACAAGAACAGGGAGTAGTTCACAAAGATCACATGCTTCAAAGGGCAAAAAGGAGAACAAAGATCAGATGCTTCTGAGGAAACAGCAAAGGGCAAAATCAGAAACTCCTGATAAGGGTCCAAAAAAGATCACAAGACAAAGGGCAAAAGCGGAATTACTGATAATGGTCTATGTTCAGCAGTGCACGTATTGTCTTGATAAACATCTTAAACAACAGAAAACAGGGTTCGAGAGCAGAGCACTGGTCTGACCTCAAATTTACCAGGGCAGGTTTTTTCCCCACCCTAATAAGCCTGAGGGTACTGCAGGAGACCAGGGCATATTTCAGTCCTTATCTCAACTGCATAAGACAGACACTCCCAGATTGGCCGTTTATAGACCTCCCCCCATGAATGCATTCCTTCTCCAGGGTATTAATTATTAATATTCCTTGCTAAGAAAAGAATTTAGCGATATCTTCCCTACTTGCACGTCCATTTATAGGCTCTCTGCAAGAAGAAAAATATGGCTCTCTTTGCCTGACCCTGCAGGCAGTCAGACCTTATGGTTGTCTTCCCTTGTTCCCTAAAATTGCTGTTATTCTGTTCTTTTTCAAGGTGCACTGATTTCATATTTTTCAAACACACATGTTTTACAATCAATTTGTACAGTTAACACAATTGTCATAGTGGCCCTGAGGTGACGTACATCCTCAGCTTATGAAGATAACAGGATTAAGAGATTAAAGTAAGACAGGTGTAAGAAATTATGAAAGTATTATTTGGGAACTGGTAAGTGTCCATGAAATCTTCACAATTTATGTTCCTCTGCCGCGGCTCCAGCTGGTCCCTCCATTCGGGGTCCCTGACTTCCTGCAACACTTATTCCGTCTCGGGAGAACAGCATGGGAAAGACCTGCCCACATGATTCAGTGATCTCTCACCAGGTCTCTCCTACAACATGTGGGAATTCAAGATGAGATTTGGGTGGGGACACAGCCAAACCATATCATTTTTGCCCCTGGCCTCTCCAAAATCTCATATCCTCACATTTCACAACCAATCATACTTTCCCAACAGTCCTCCAAAGTTTTAACTCATTTCAGCATTAACTCAAAAGTCTACAGTCCAAAGTCTCATCCTAGACAAAACAAGTTTTTTCTGCCTATGAGCCTGTAAAATCAAAAGCAAGTTAGTTACTTCCTAGATACAACGGGTGTACAGGCGTTGGATAAATACAGCCATTCCAAATGGGAGAAATTGGCCAAAACAAAGGGTCTACAGGTCCCACACAAGTCTGAAATCCAGTGAGACAGCCAAATATTTAAAGCTCCAAAATGATCTCCTTTGACTCCATGTCTCACATCCAGGTCATGCTTATGCAAGAGGTGGGCTCCCACAGCCTTGGGCAGCTCCACCCTTGTGACAGACTGTTTTATTCCTCACCCCCTTCCCACCCTTTTCCCTCGAGTCCCCAAAGTCCATTGTTTCATTCTTATGCCTTTGCATCCTCATAGTTTAGCTCCCACTTATGAGTGAGAACATACGATGTTTGGTTTTCCATTCCTGAGTATTTATTTCACATAGAATAATAGTTTCCAATCTCATGCAGGTTGCTGTGAATACCACTAATTTATTCCTTTTTATGGCTGAGTAGTATTCCATTGTGTATATATATATATACATACCACAATTTCTTTATCCACTTGCTGATTGATGGGTGTTTGGGTTGGTTCCACATTTTTGCAATTGCTAATTGTGCTGCTATAAACGTGCGTGTGCAAGTATCTTTTTTGTATAATAACTTCTTTTCTTCTGAGTATATACCCAGTAGTGGGATTGTTGGATCAAATGGTAGTTTTACTTTTAGTTCTTTAAGGAATCTCCACACGGCTTTCCATAGTGGTTGTACTAGATTACATTCCCACCAGCAGTGGTGAAGTGTTCCCTGTTCACTGCATCCACGCCAACATCTACTATTTTTTAATTTTTTGATTATGGCAATTCTTTTTTTTTTTTGAGATGGAGTCTCGCTCTGTCACCCAGGCTGGAGTGCAGTGGTGCGATCTTGGCTCACTGCAAGCTCTGCCTCCCAGGTTCACGCCATTCTCCTGCCTCAGCCTCCCGAGTAGCTGGGACTACAAGCACCCACCACCACGCCTGGCTAATTTTTTGTATTTTTTAGTAGAGACGGGGTTTCACCATGTTAGCCAGGATGGTCTTGATCTCTTGACCTCGTGATCCGCCCGCCTCGGCCTCCCAAAGTGCTGGGATTATAGGCGTGAGCCACCACGCCCGGGGCGTGATTATGGCAATTCTTGCAGGAGTAAGGTGGTATCACATTGTGGTTTCGATTTGCATTTCCCTGATCATTAGTAATGTTGAGCATTTTTTTCATATATGTGTTGGCCATTTCTAGATCTTCTTTTGAGAATTGTCTTAGATTTAAGTCCTTAATCCATCTTTAGTTGATTTTTGTATAAGGTGAGAGATGAGGATCCACTTTCATTCTCTTACACATGGCTAGCCAATTATTTCAGGACCATTTGTTGAAAATGGTGTCCTTTCCCCACTTTATGTTTTTGTTTGCTTTGTTGAAGATCAGTTGGTTGTAAGTATTTGGGTTCATTCCTGGGTTCTCTATTCTGTTCCATTGGTCTATGTGCTTATTTTTATACTGGTACCATGCTGTTTTGGTGACTATGGTATTCTAGTATAGTTTGAAATCAGGTAATGTGATGCCTCCAGATTTATTCTTTTTGCTTAGTCTTGCTTTGGCTATGTGGGCTCTTTTTTGGTTCTGTATGAATTTTAGAATTGTTTTTTCTAACTCTGTGAAGAATGATGGTGGTATTTCGATTGGAATTGCATTGAATTTGTAAATTGCTTTTGGCAGTATGGTCATTATCACAATATTGATTCTACCCATCCATGAGCATGGGATGTGTTTCCATTTGTTTGTGTTGTCTATGATTTTTTTCAGCAGTGTTTTATAGTTTTCCATGTAGAGGTTTTTCACCTTCTTGGTTAGGTATATTCCTAAGTATTTTAATTTTTTTGCAGTTATTGTAAAAGGCCAAACCCCAATTTTTGACTTCTGTGCACTGGCAGGCTCAACACAATGTGGAAGGTGCCAAGGCTTGAAGATTGCACCCTCCGAAGCCACGGTCCGAACTCTATGTTGGCCCCTTTCAGCCATGGCTGAAGCAGCTGGAATACAGGGCACCAAGTCCCTAGGCTGCACACTGCACAGGGGGCCCAGCCCACAAAACCACTTTTTCCTTCTAGGCCTGTTGGCCTGTGATGAGAGGGGCTGCCGTGAAGACCTCTGACATGCTCTGGAGACATTTTCCCCATTGTCTTGGGGATTAACATTTGGCTTCTCGTTACTTATGCAAATTTCTGCAGCTGGCTTGGATTTCTCCTCAGAAAATGGGATTTTCTTTTCTACCACATTGTCAGGCTGCAAATTTTCCAGACTTTTATGCTGTGCTTCCCTGATAAAATTGAATGTCTTTAACAGCACCCAAGTCATCTCTTGAATGCTTTGCTGCTTAGAAATTTCTTCCACTAGATACCCCAAATCATCTCTCTCAAGTTTAAAGTTCCACAAATCTCTAGGGCAGGGGCAAAATGCTGCCAGTCTCTTTGCTAAAACATAACAAGAGTCACCTTTACTCCACTCCCCAATAAGTTCCTCATCTCCATCTGAGACCACTTCAACCTGGATTTCATTGTCTATATTACTATCAGCATTGTGGGCAAAGCCATTCATGTTCTTTGAAACCAACGAGAACAAAGACAACATACCAGAATCTCTGGGATACATTCAAAGCAGTGAGTAGAGGGAAATTTATAGCACTAAATGCCCACAAGAGAAAGCAGGAAAGATCCAAAATTGACACCCTAACATCACAATTAAAAGAACTAGAAAAGCAAGAGCAAACACATTCAAAAGCTAGCAGAAGGCAAGAAATAACTAAAATCTGAGCAGAACTGAAGGAAATAGAGACACAAAAAACCCTTCAAAAAATTAATGAATCCAGGAGCTTGTTTTTTGAAAAGATCAACAAAATTGATAGACCGCTAGCAAGACTAATAAGAAAAGAGAGAAGAATCAAATAGATGCAATAAAAAATGATAAAGGGGATATCACCACTGATCCCACAGAAATACAATCTACCATCAGAGAATACTAGAAACACCTCTATGCAAATAAACTAGAAAATCTAGAAGAAATGGATAAATTCCTTGACACATACACCCTCCCAAGACTAAACCAGGAAGAAGTTGAATCTCTGAATAGACCAATAACAGGCTCTGAAATTGTGGCAATAATCAAGAGCTTACCAACCAAAAGAGTCCAGGACCTGATGGATTCACAGCCAAATTCTACCAGAGGTACAAGGAAGAACTGGTACCATTCCCTCTGAAACTATTCCAATCGATAGAAAAAGAGGGAATCCTCCGTAACACATTTTATGAAGCCAGCATCATCCTGATACCAAAGCCTGGCAGAGACACAACCAAAGAAGAGAATTTCAGACCAATATCCTTGATGAACATTCATGCAAAAATCCTCAATAAAATACTGGCAAACCGAATCCAGCAGCACATCAAAAAGCTTATCCACCATGATCAAGTGGGCTTCATCCCTGGGATGCAAGGCTGGTTCAACATACACAAATCAATAAATGTAATTCAGCATATAAACAGAACCAAAGACAAAAACCACATGATTATCTCAGTAGATGCAGAAAAGGCCTCTGACAAAATTCAACAACCCTTCATGCTAAAAACTCTCAATAAATTAGGTATTGATGGGACGTATCTCAAAATCATAAGAGCTATGTATGACAAACCCACAGCCAATATCATACTGAAAGGGCAAAAACTGGAAGCATTCCCTTTGAAAACTGGCACAAGACAGGGATGCCCTTTCTCACCACTCTTATTCAACATAGTGCTGGAAGTTCTGGCCAGGGCAATCAGGCAGGAGAAGGAAATAAAGGGTATTCAATTAGGAAAACAGGAAGTCAAATTGTCCCTGTTTGCAGATGATATGATTGTATATCTAGAAAACCCCATTGTCTCAGCCCAAAATCTCCTTAAGCTGATAAGCAACTTCAGCAAAGTCTCAGGATACAAAATCAATGTACAAAAATCACAAGCATTCTTGTACACCAATCACAGACAAACAGAGAGCCAAATCATGAGTGAACTCCATTCACAATTGCTTCAAAGAGAATAAAATACCTAGGAATCCAATTTACGAGGGATGTGAAGGACCTCTTCAAGGAGAACTACAAACCACTGCTCAATGAAATAAAAGAGGATACAAACAAATGTAGGAACATTCCATGCTCATGGGTTGGAAGAATCAATATCGTGAAAATGGCCATACTGCCCAAGGTCATTTATAGATTCAATGCCATCCCCATCAAGCTACCAATGACTTTCTTCACAGAATTGGGAAAAACTACTTTAAAGTTCATATGGAACCAAAAAAGAGCCCTCATCGCCAAGTCAATCCTAAGCCAAAAGAACAAAGCTGGAGGCATCACGCTACCTGACTTCAAACTATACTACAAGGCTACAGTAACCAAAACAGCATGGTACTGGTACCACAACAGAGACATAGATCAATGGAACAGAACAGAGCCCTCAGAAATAATGCTGCATATCTACAACTATCTGATCTTTGACAAACCTGATGAAAGCAAGAAATGGGGAAAGGATTCCCTGTTTAACAAATGGTGCTGGGAAAACTGGCTAGCCATATGTAGAAAGCTGAAACTGGATCCCTTCCTTACATCTTATACAAAAATTAATTCAAGATGGATTAAAGGCTTACATATTAGACCTAAAACCATAAAAACCCTACAAGAAAACCTAGGCAATACCATTCAGGACAGAGGCATGGGCAAGGACTTCATGTCTATAACACCAAAAGCAATGGCAACGAAAGCCAAAATTGACAAATGGGATCTAATTAAACTAAAGAGCTTCTGCACAGCAAAAGAAACGACCATCAGGGTGAACAGGCAACCTACGAAATGGGATAAAATTTTCGCAGCCTACTCATCTGACAAAGGGCTAATATCCAGAATCTACAATGAACTCAAACAAATTTACAAGAAAAAAACAACCCCATCAAAAAGTGGGGGAAGGACATGAGCAGACACTTCTCAAAAGAAGACATTTATGCAGCCAAACAACACATGAAAAAACACTCATCATCACTGGCCATCAGAGAAATGCAAATCAAAACCACAATGAGATACCATCTCACACCAGTTAGAATGGCCATCATTAAAAAGTCAGGAAACAACAGGTGCTGGAGTGGATGTGGAAATAGCAACACTTTTACACTGTTGGTTGGACTGTAAACTAGTTCAACCATTGTGGAAGTCAGTGTGGCAATTCCTCAGGGATCTAGAACTAGAAATACCATTTGACCCAGCCATCCCATTACTGGGTGTATACCCAAAGGACTATAAATCATGCTGCTATAAAGACACATGCACACGTATGTTTGTTGTGGCACTCTTCACTACAGCAAAGACTTGGAACCAACCCAAATGTCCAACAACGATAGACTGGTTTAAGAAAATGTGGCACATATACACCATGGAATACAATGCAGCCATAAAAAATGATGAGTTCATGTCCTTTGTAGGGGCATGGATGAAACTGGAAAACATCATTCTCAGTAAACTATCACAAGGACAAAAAACCAAACACCACATGTTCTCACTCATAGGTGGGGACTGAACAATCAGAACACATGGACACAGGAAGGGAACGTCACACTCTGGGGACTGTTGTGGGCTGGGGGGAGGGGGGAGGGGGGAGGGACAGCATTAGAAGATATACCTAATGCTAAATGACAAGTTAATGGATGCAGCACACCAACATGGCACATGGATACATATGTAACAAACCTGCACATTGTGCACATGTACCCTAAAACTTAAGGTATAATAAAAAAAAGTCTCTAGAGAGTTCCAACTGGTGTGTTTTCAGCAGCGCCCCACCCCAATTTACTGTATTTATTTTCATGCTTCTGATAAAGACATATCTGAGACTGGGCAATTTACAAAAGAAAGAGGTTTAGTGGACTTACAGTTCCATGTAGCTGGGGAAGCTGCAGAATCATAGCAGAAGGCAAGGAGGAGCAAGTCATGCTTTTTACGGATAGTAGCAGGCAAAGAGAGGCAGCTTGTGCAGGGAAACTCCCGTTTTTAAAACTGTCACGTCTTGTGATACTTACTATCACAAGAACAGCATGGAAAATACCTTCCCCCCGTGATTCAGTGGCCTCTCACCAGGTCCCTCCCACAACACATGGGAATTCAAGATGAGATTTGGGTGGGGACACAGCCAAACCATATCAGATGTCAAAGCTACGTTTGGTATGGAAAAGACAAAAACAACAATATTTGAGATAGTATATTTGTATGCCTACTTTTATATCTTTAACAGTTTGATATGCCTTTTTACTCTTAAAAATCTGGAGGAATTAATACACATAGCTCAAAATCTCAAAGTGACATGCACATGTTCTCACGCATATGGGAGCTAAAGGAGTGGACTTCATGGAGGTGGAGAGTAGAATGGTGGTTACTGGAGGATGGGAAGGGTAGCGGGGAGGGGAAATGAGAAGAGGTGGAAGGAATAAAGTGTAGTGTTTGATAGCACAGTAGGGAGGTTATAGTTGATGGTAATCTGTTTTATATTTTGAAATAGCTAGAAGAAAAGATTTAGAATGTACCCAACACAAACAAATGATAAATGTTTAAGGTGATGGATATCCTAATACCGATTTGGTCAGTACATATTGTATGCATGTATCAGAATACCACACGTACCCATTCATAAATATATACCATTATTATGTATCAATATAAATCTTTTTAAAAAAGAGACCTGCACAATGTGTATTGTTTTTATAGTTTTGTTTGTTTTAAAGCATCATGCTTTCTCATACTGGTTAACTCAGACCAAGTATTGTTTTGATGTTAATATTAATGACACAGTCTAATTTATGTATGAATTTTGGGGAAGAAGATACTTTCCGTTAATGTTTTTAGTTGGCTTAATTTTGATGTTTAAGTATTGAGTCCTGTTGATATGCCTGTTCACTGAAGTGACCATTTTATAGATAAGAACAGTGTACTATCTTTTCATACACAGTTGTGTGCTATTTGTTGATGCTTGCACATGCATCATCTCATCCTCTCAAAAACCTGTAGAGGTTAGCATTACTCCCTTAATTTTCAGATAAGGAAGCAATTTCCAGAAAAGTTAAGGTACTTTCTCAGAGTCACATAGTAAATTCATGGGTGCCATATTTCCTGACTCTCTAGAGCTCTTTTTTCTGTTTATTATGCCCAGGTAGATGAAAAGCCCAAGAACTGAGAAGTGCATTTGAAATGTGCATAAGAGTATGTGCACATATATGCTTGTGTTTGTGTATGTTTGTAATGTGAGACAGAATGTGCTTCCCTTGTTTCGAGTTCTTCCCCTTTCTGGTTATTATGGTGGTAGTGATATGGGTATTTTTTTTTCCTTTTTCTATCTTTTATGTATATGCACACACATATGTATGTACAGCAGTATCAAAATACAGCTTGAAGTGCGAGATTAGTTGTTTTTTTTTTTTTTTTTTTGAGACAGAGTCTCACTCTGTTGCCCAGGCTGGAGTGCAGTGGTGCAATCTCGGCTCACTGCAAGCTCCGCCTCCTGGGTTCAAGCGATTCTCCTGCCTCAGCCTGCCGAGTAGCTGGGACTACAGGCGCCTGCCACCACGCCTGGCTAATTTTTTGTGTTTTTTTTTGTTTTTTTGTTTTTTTTTTTTTTTTTGAGACGGAGTCTCGCTCTGTCTCCCAGGCTGGAGTGCAGTGGCACAATCTCGGCTCACTGCAACCTCCGCCTCCTGGGTTCACGCCATTCTCCTGCCTCAGCCTCTCCAAGTAGCTGGGACTACAGGCGCCCGCCACCACGCCCGGCTAATTTTTTGTATTTTTAGTAGAGACGGGGTTTTTGTGTTTTTAGTAGAGATGGGGTTTCACCTTCCAGGATGGTCTCGATCTCCTGACCTCGTGATCCGTCCGCCTCGGCCTCCCAAAGTGCTGGGATTACAGGCGTGAGCCACCGCGCCCGGCAGAGATTAGTTTTTATCATCTGTCAGTTGATAGGATGGGTACAACTTCGACTGGAAAAAGAAGATTGCAAGATGTCTACAGTTATTACATTTTATTTCAGTGGATACCAGAACCTGTTTCTTAAAGCTAAATGATGAGAATTTTTATTATTATTATTATTAAACAAATCATATATATTTCCTTTGCTCCGTGCTTTTCAATTAGATTTAAATGATATTTAAGTAGATAAGAAACAAATATGTGTTTGTTTTCTTAGAAGAAATATTAAATTCCATGTTGTATGGAAATATTTGTAGGCTTTTGAATTTTCTCCACCCGTTTCTACAGATGAATGCAAAGATTTTCCTAATCATTACATAAGAACATAGCACTTCTATAGCAATTAATGGCTCATGACCTATTAAATAAGCAGTAAGTCTTGCTTGTATCTCAGTTATGTTTTTCAGTCCAAAGAGATGGGACTACATCGAAATCAATTTCTCTGGAAAAACATCACATGTAATCTTCAGTCTTCTAATGTTGACAACAGTTTATGAAGGATATGTGTTAGTATTCAGATAACTCTTAAGCTAGCTCATTGTTCTGCAGTTTTTACTGAATCCCTGTCTTTCACGTTTCCTAGCAACTGACTCACATGTGGAAGATGCAGGAGTAAAGCCGTCAGGGATTTGCTCTGCATCTGTCTCTGAAACAGCATCTGAGAAATGGTAGCCAGACTACATTGTTTCACTTCATAGTTTCCACTAAAAGCTTGCCTTTTATGTTTATTAGCTTCTAAAATAGGATTGCCATAAAAGATTAGCATTAAAAATTGAGTAGTGATGATAAAATATTAAAGTCAAATTATTGGAAATTTTTATCAGTAATGTTTCTTGATTAGTCATTGCTATTTATGTATATCTAAAAATGTGATAGTTACTGTGATACAGAGATGAAATAAAATGTTTTATATTTGAGAATTAAAATCTTTATTATAATATTATTCCTCTTAAATGTATAAGTACTTTAGAATTGTAAAATAAGATGCATCTTCAGTTTTGTTTTCCTTAAAAGAGAAGAGAGCAATAAACTTTAAATATATTACATGTATATATATATGTATATGTAACTTTACTCATATCTGTCAATTTTAAACATTTAAATCAGCAAATTGAAAAATGCTTTGTGAGCTAAGTGATAGATTTTATTTTGGTTAAGGAAAGGAAAATAACAAGGACACAGCCCCAATTTTTCTCTGTGAGAAAATGGTAGTAATTTGATTGTGTCAGTTTTAACACATTTGGAAAACAGAAGCTACAATATGAATTTGTGCTTTCGTGCCGTATATTTTCATTGCCATTTAATCTTTCTGTCTAATCTTGGTGGTCCCAAATGTAAATTATAATGACATACACCTGTTAATACTACTACTACTAAGAACATATATGTTAGTAAATATGAGTACTCCAAGCTTGTTGAGCTTTTTGGGTTATAAGAATCTTAAGTGATGTTTCTTTCATTTTTAACCGTCACGGCCATTTTCCATAATTAACCCTAGGAAGGAGATGAAAAGGAAGGAAAACAGTGACAGGGGAAAGTGGCAAAATAGAGCAAGAGAAAAATAGAAAGAAAGATGAAAATGAGTGACATAAAACGACTATGAGCTGTAAAAGGTAGAGTGGTAGAATTCAGCCAACCTGCTGTTACCTTCCTCCCTGCCACCTCTATGGTGGTAATATTCTGTTTTTCTCTTGCCCAGTATTGAGTTTGCAAATCATGCTAGCATCTATCAGGGGAGAAATGCTGTGATCCATGGAATATTCAGAATGAAAATAGAATAAGGGTAGAAAGCACAACTTAATCACTTGGGTCCTCATGTGTGTGCTCTCTTTAGAATATAGGCTGCTTAATCGCCCCTGTGTCCTCTCCTGCTTTGGACCCCTACCCATTCACAATATCAATTCAGGGCAAATGAAGGCACCTCCCTCACTCCTGTCTCCTACTCCTACATCAGGCATCCCTGAGCAAGGTCACAGATACCAGGGGAGCTCAGTGGTGGTATTTTGGATAAAGCTGTAATCCCTGCTACAATTGTTGTTTCTCTCTCCTTTGTAAATCAGCTTTGGGGCAATGGTAGCATGCATCTTACTGAGATCTTAAGCATAATTGCAATCAAAGAAGAGGAGCAAGGATGCCTGCAGAACATTCAGGCTCACCAAATCAGGATGTGTGAGCTATAAGGGCAGGATGAGTGAGCTATAAAAGCTTTTAATTTTACATCAGAAACAAAATAACCCAACTACCATCACCATTTCATTTTTTTTTTAAAGATAGTAGAATATAATCTTAAAGGACAATACTTTCAAACAAAGAATATTAGGCAACTTTATACCAACACACAAGAAAAAATAATAGGATGGTGAGTGGGACATATTTTTATTGCCCTGAATTGATGCTGTGGATGGGTGGGGGTCCAAAGCAGCAGAGGACAAAGGGGCAGTTAAGTAGCCTGTATTCTAAAGAGAGCACCCACGTGGGAAGAGAGGGGTCTTCCTCACATCCCAAACCAACCAATACAGATCCAGAAAATCATCGGTAAAGATGAGAGGGACCTGCTTGACTGGGAGAGACTGACATCCCATTGCCTAGCTAGACATGCACTTATGAGGCATCCTTGCTAATCTGCCTCCTATGTCTACTTAAGTAGGAAGGAACACTGGAGCATGATGGCAGCAGGGGAGTGGGGTGAACACAGAAAATGATGGGAGCAGAGCAGAGCACTGGAGTGGCCTGAACAATTGTCATGTGGCAGGGCTACGATGTCACTTGGAGCCCATTTGAGATGAAGGAAAAAGCTTTAACCCAGATATAAGATTGAAGTTTTAAAGCAAATGGACTTACACAAATTGAGGAAAAGAATTTGAGAACTCTGCTATCTATGAGAAACTGTGGGCAGTTCTACAAAGCACCGCTGTGTGAAGTAAGTAGAGAAAAACACAGTCTTTCATGGTTGAACTCCGTGAAGTTAAGACTGTACAAGGAACAAGATAACTGTCTGCAAATCAGAGGAAACTTCTCTGTGGGCCAGCACAGGCCCACAGATTGATTTTTAGGAGAGACCTAATCTAGTCCAAGCCTTCACTTTACAGGAGGAAAATCAGTGTTGGGCACACGCTTCGGGGGGAGGGATAGAGCTCAGTTGATGAAAAAAGGAGACTTGAATGTTGATGCCTAGGTTTGAGAATCGAATACAATTGAGACTAATTTGAGTATGTGTTTGTGTGAGTTTGGAGGTTTGAAAAGCTCTGATTAGAGCTTTTGTTGTAGAGAGAGTTGGCATTGCTTAAAGTTTCTAAACTGTGATCATATAATGCATACATAAAGTATGGATATTAATATATTGACGTGTCCCAAGCACAGCTGCCACTAGGGGGCAATGGAAGCCCCCCACAGTGTCACAACAACCTAGTCGTAGCCCTAGAACCAGGGTTGCGAGAAAATCCCTTTGCCTGCTTTTGCCCTGTTCCCTTCAGCACTGTGTCATTAGAGTACCCATTCCCCAGATTTTGTGCTTCCCTGGTGTGTGCTGAGATACTATCCCCAGAATACAGTACAGCCAGAAATGCAAGTGCGGCCACATCCTTCTTGTACTTTTGATAATGTTGTTAAGTAGAAGAACTCTTACTCAGAGGAGAATGCACTGCTGAAACATGTGTTAGAAGTTAAAGTCCACACTCCCCATGTAAAATATGTATTTATCTCTCATGTGAATGTTATTCATTCAATCATTGAGCATTTATTGAGTACTCTGTGAGCTTGGCCCTCTTCTGTTCTCAGGGATATTGTGAAGAGATAGAGACATTCCTGCTCTGTTAGAAGGAACTCACTTTCCAGTGGGAGGAAGATGAGAAATAAAAAGTAAATAAATATGTGTAAGACAACTTTATATAATAAAAGGAACTAATATTTGATCGTTATGACTCCAGAATACATGGCCATAGGTGTTACTGGAATAGATATACCACAATAGAACTGTATATAAAAGAAAGGAGTCCTAGACTTGGAATAATATTTTCTCCTCACTGGCTTCCTGTTAAAAATTAGAGCTATAGTCCTATCAGAGAAAACTCCAGGAGAATAAAACTGTGATTTTTGTGGCCAAAAAAACCAAGTGTGGAGGCAACCATAAACCGATCACTAAGAACACATTTACATTATTTAGGAGCTTGATGTATTGTACAGTAATTTCTCATCTGTAAAATTTCCTGACAGCAGTGGCAATTTTCTTTTTGTTTACCCAAACCTTGATCCTCTTCTGGATCATGGGGATTAATTTCTTTACTGGGGATTCTCTCAACTAGAACATTAAAAGTCTGCCTCCCTACAGTGTATTCTTATGCAGGAAGACTTTGTGGACAAAAAGTTGTACATATGGCAATGATATTTTTGGCCTTTTCCATGTCAGTCAAGCCTGAATCTTCTTTCAAGACCTAGTTTCAGTGTCATCCGTTGTGTGTGTCTTCTTTTCTGGCATTCTCCATAACCCAGCCAGAGCAAGACATCCATTTCTGATTATTCATTCATTCAGAAAATGAATACCTGTTACATGCCAGGCACCATTTGGGGCACTGAAGATCTGGCAGTGATGAATAAAGGAAGCCTGCCTTAAAGTTTTATTTCTAGTGGGGAGAGGTGACCAAGGAACACATAAGCGTATGAAGGTGGTAATAAAGGTTAATGGATAATGGTGATAAAAGGTAAAATTTAATGAGCAGATTGATAAAGGATGGTTGATGATGTTGAGGCAAGAGGGTTGCACCTTTTTGTAGGTTGGTCCAGGAAAGTTAGAGAGATGGCATGTATTCAAAAGACTAAAATAAGTGAGGAGAGTGAGCCGTGTGGCTATCTGAGTCAGTGTGGGTAAAGCAAAATTGGTGTGGAGAGTTTCAGGAGGTAAGGGCAGAAGACTAGATTATGTAGGGACTGTGAGGGTTTAGGCTTTTATTCAAGAATGAGAAGGGAAGCCACTGAAGGGTTATGAGTAGAGGACTGACACAGCAGACTTAGGTTTACAAAGGCTCATCTGGCTCCTGCGCTCGGAGTACATGGAGTGAGACAATGGTGGAATCTGGCCCCTTAGATTGGAGGCTGTTGGAATAATTTGGGAAAGAGATGCTGGTGGCCTAGGCCTAGGTGATTGCTATGGTTGTTGTGAGAGGAGGCGACTTATAGAGTTAACAATATTTACTGATGCATTGGATGAGGATATTAGAAGAAGAGGAATGAAAGATGACCCAAACTTTTTTGACTTATATATGATAAAAATCTTAAGCTTTGGTCGTAAGCTATAAATTTAACAACTTGGTTTCCTCTTTAGCAGCATTTTCCTCCCCCCTTCCCTCCCTCCCTCTCTCCCTCCTTTTCCTTCCTTCCTTCCTTCCTTCCTTCCTTCCTTCCTTCCTTCCTTCCTTCTTCCTTCCTTCCTTCCTTCCTTCCTTCCTTCCTTCCTTCTTCCCTCTCTCCCTCCCTCCTTCCCTTCCTCCCCCTCCTCCTCCTCTTCCTCCTCCTCCTTCCCCTCCTCCTCCTACTCTTATTATTATTCTTCCTCTTCTTTTCATTCGTTCTTCCTCTTTCTTTCTTTCCTTTGTTTTCTTCTTTCTTTCTTTTTCTTTCTCCTTCCTTCCTTCCTCTTTTTTTAAATATAAAAACAGGTAAGTTTCATGAAAGATAACTCACACAATAAGTAACATATCTGACTAATAGATATATGAAAAGATCTTTATTTTCCACCAGTTAAAGTAATATAAATTAAAACAATGCAATAATTTTTTTCAACAATTATGTTGTTGATGATTAGAATATTGATAATGCCAATGTGCCAAAGTATGAAAAAATGATTACTCTTTTACACATTATTACTTGGTGGCAGCTTATATTGGTACATTTTTAAGTGGCAATTTAGCGGTATCTATTAAAAATAAGACATTTACAAAACTTTCGGCCCAGCATTTTTGCATCTGGGAATCTATTTAAAAAAACTATCCCTACATATATGCAAAGGTATGTACATCTAGAAGATTATTCCTTGCAATATTGTTTGTGGTCGTGAAAAACTGAAAACCATCTAAACATTTATCAATAGGGGATTTGCTAAGTTCAGACTAAGGCAAAGAATTAATAGTGATGATTTTCACAGGTAGAATTGGAGGGTCAGTGGGGATTTCACTCTTTTTCTTGTGTGCTTTTATTTTAATGTTTTACAATATTAAAGAGTACTTTTACAGTAAGAAAAATAAGATATTTCAAGTTATTTTTAGAAAAAGCCTCAAAATCATTTTGATAGAATAATAATACAAAATAAACACAAGTATATGATAGCATTATATTAAAAAGATTAAACTGTAGTAATAAAGGTTAATTCCAGGAATCCGATGATGCTTTATTATAAGAAAATATATTTGTAATTTATCAAAAAGTGAAAAAAAATAAATTTGACCTTTGGCAGCTTTTCAAGTAACCTTTTGGTTTTAAGAAAAAACAGTGTATAAATGTATAGAGATCATGGTCTCAGGTACCTTCTACATGCTGTTGATTACTAAATTCATAGTTGTTTGAATATCTCAAAGGATGCAGTAGCTATTAATTGAGAAAGACTGTGGGAGAAACAGGTTATTGTTATTATTTTGGGGAAGGGAGTCAGGAGTTTGTTTTTGACACATTTCATTTGAGATGTCTTTTTGACATCCAACTGAAGAAACTGAGTAGACAGTTGGTGAGCAAGTTTTCAGTTCAAGAGACAGGGCAAATTTGGAGATATGAATTTGGGAATCAGCAGTGTATAGATGTATCATGATCTTCATACATGTGTCAGTTGCAGCACTTACCTCATTATTTTGTCATTGTTTGTTGACATATTTGTCTGTCTACATTAAAATCCTTGGGGGCAGAGACCACATCTTGTTTGACATTTTAATATTTCATTCATGGCAATATCGCCATGGTGTGAAGCTGTAGGTTTGTTTTCTTTGGATATGATTGACTGGAGCTATGATTAACTTAGGCTTTGTCCAGAGAAAGCCATTTTTCTTAAAACCAAAAGGTTATAGCTTAAAGGCCACCAAAGGGGAAACCAGGTTGTTAAATTTATAGTTTATGATCAAAGCTAAGATTTTTATTATCTCTGGGTATTTAAATCTTGTCCTCAATTGCTGATATCCTTGTGTCTCTAGGAAATAACATGCCTTTTGATAGCTCAACTCAGTACACAGTCATAATCTAGGCACAAATGGCAGCTTTAACCAAGACCAGGCTTGTTGCCTTCGAGGAAATAAACTTCATGCCAACTCAGACTGTTGGCAAGCACCACAGATATGCCTGAGATTTGTTCTCTTTGAAATTGGTTGGTTTGATCAGTGTGGTCTACAGACTGATTTCTGTCCATAAACCGCCTACCTCTTTTTGTTTTTTTTTTTTGTCTGCTAAGATACATTTAAAAAATCTTTTTTTTTTGTCTGCTTAAATACAGGTTAAATACAGAAATAGAGAGTAGGCATATAGAAAGTTTTATAGCAATCAGTCACAGTAATTTTGTCTATTGAATTTGGTTTTCAAAATTGTATTTCGTGTGCCTTTTTTCATTTTTTTTCAGTAATTCATTTCATTGTATTTAATAAAAGTATCAATCTGCAACAGATTGAACTTAAAAAACATTGGTCCTTCCTCCATAGTTTGAGAAACAGTACACTAGTTCATATCAGGAAGCACATCATAGATTGAGAGCTCAGATAAATCAGTGGCGACGAGGTGGGTGAACGTGTAGTAAACAGGCATGAATCAGTATCTCCAGAATATGTGTATGCTTTGAAAATAATTCTGCTATGGTCCAAATGTTTGTGTCCCTACCCCCCGCCCCCCCCCGCCCCGCCAATTCATATATTGAAATCCTAACCCCGAGTTTAGGCCCCATCTCCCGATGACCGCATCTCCTAATATAAATCCTCACCTGGAGGTTAGGATTTATATTAGGAGATGGGGCCTTTGGGAGGTGATTAGGTCATGGTGGAACCCTCACTACTGGAACCAAGGCCATTATTTTAAAAGCCTGAGAGAGATCTCTCCCCTCCCATCATGTGAGGACACAGTGATATGCTGCCTGAACCAAGACACAGGCCCTCACTGCACAGTAAATCTTCTGGAGCCTTGATCTTGGATTTCCCAGCCTCCAGAATGGTGAGAAATAAACGTTTATTGTATATAAGCCCCTCAGTTTATGGCACTATTATAGCAGCTGAAATGGACTAAGACAAATTCTTTACTCCATTTTTCCGTATCATGACTTATTGAAGGAGGTATGATATGGTAGCATGAAAAGAGTTTAAGAACCACCCTATTGCAGAGAACAGAAAAGGTTTGGAGTTTGATTTTTGTTGATTAAGCTGCCTGTGATCTTAAGTCTGGCATTTAATGGGCAGACTATAAGATATGTGACCACTGCTGGATTTTATAAACATTTCCTTTTAGCATTCAAGCTTTAGATGTGTCTTTCTGTATCAGTACATTGTTTTATGCTTTCCTAAAAGCAGCCTTCTGGTCTACAACCTCTCCATGCACTGAATTCCTAACTTTATTTTTTAGCTCCTGGAGCACTTTTATACCTTTCATTTCTCTTTTGATACTTCAAGCAGAAGCTATCTAGAGACACACTGTGAATAAATCATTTTAGTCAATTCCTTAATACTTTTCTTTTTTTTTTTTTTTTTTTTTTTTTTTTTTTTTGAGACGGAGTCTCGCTCTGTCGCCCAGGCTGGAGTGCAGTGGCACGATCTCGGTTCACCGCAAGCTCCGCCTCCCGGGTTCACGCCATTCTCCTGCCTCAGCCTCTCCGAGTAGCTGGGACTACAGGTGCCCGCCACCACGCCCAGCTAATTTTTTGTATTTTTAGTAGAGACGGGGTTTCACCATGGTCTCGATCTCTTGACCTCGTGATCCGCCCGCCTCGGCCTCCCAAAGTGCTGGGATTACAAGTGTGAGCCACCGCACCCGGCCCTTAATACTTTTCTTAACCATTATTACCTCCTATGAATAACTTTTTTTCACTTTTATTAAATAAGCAGAGGTAATCTGCATCAGAGAATGCAAATAATGGCTAACTTGGTAATTTTAGGAAAGAGAAACAGGCAGATATAGGCATAGAAGTAAAGGGAAGCTAAAAGAATTCTAACAAACTGATACCAAGAAACCAACAGCAGGAGGAGTAGAAAACAGCACTAGGAAGAGAGACAAAATTGCAGTAATCATGATTTCCTCGAGACAGTGAGTTTGGAGATGGTTTCCCTTTTTCATTTTTTGTAATTTTCCATATTGTGAACATTAACCAGGTATTACTATTATTATAGTTAAAAATTGTTTGCATATATCCCTCCCCCCTACATGTAAGTAACTTAAGTATAGGTAACAGAAGCAAACTGGTGGGTTTGGTATTCTAGTTATGATATTCTTGCTTTTATGGAGCATAAAAATCATTGTCAGACTCTTCCTTCTTGGTTGATTTCCCCAGTGGCCTCCCATAGATTGCCTCTTCGTCTTTGTAAAGATATATGACAGCAAATCTCTACCAGTTAATGAGCACGTGAAAAGCTATCTATCTAAGGCTTGTGTGTTTTGCTACTTACAAAGCCATAAAGATGTTGACAAAAATATCTGAATCCCTGTAGGATATTCTCCATTTTTCATCAAGAAGGACATTAGCCTCTTAAAAAAATTAACTGAGAGAAACTGTTGACTACCTTTTAAGTAACATCATCAAAGAAGTAAATGGCTTTGCTTTTTTTAAAAAGCAGTTTTTAGAAATTACGAATGGAATATATTCACTGGATATTAGTAATCCAGAACTTCTGCATGAAACCTTCAAAATTAATTGTAGTAATGCTTTTCTAAAAATTTACTTCGTCTATTGTATGTTACACAATATTGTAATCTAGTTTTAGTACTGGGAATTTACACTTAAATTGGGTAAAAACAAAAGTTAAATGAAAAACATTTAACTTTTTAAAATTATTTTTATTTCTGTCTTTTTTATTAAACTCTTTGTTTATAGAAGATTGCACTTACTGTTGCGCTGCTCTCATATTTTATAAGCTGCTCTCATATTTTATAAGCACTTTGTTAAAGAGATAGTGTGACTCTAAAGTACAAGTTGGTTTCTTAACCAACTAAGAATTCTTCCATTTGGGGGAGATGGACTGTATTTTTGTGATGCTGCCATTTGTTGCTCAGAAAACTTCTACTTTTATTAGAATTGCCTTGAGAGCCAGTTTTTGAGTCATAAAACGTTTCGTTCACTGACTCAACAAAAATGTATTGAAGGCTTACTTCTATCAGTTCTCTCTAGATGCTAGATACACTGCAGTGAGAAAGCCACATGGTTACTGAGCTCACAGAGCTTACAGTGTAGTGGGGGAGACATTAATGAAAACACACACATGAAATGCACAGGCCTCTGAAGAAAAATTATCATAAAGATAATAATTTAGATAGGAGGGAAATGGGCATTTAGGGAAGGCATCTCTGATAATGCCAGAGAAAGGGTGAAGACCATGAGCCAATCCCTGGATTGAGCCACAACTTGGCACAACTCATTAATTTATAGGCATCTCTTCTTTTTGATCTCAAATGCTTTCACTCAACTGAGTAAGCCATTTTATCAATAATGCTTGCCTCTGGATTACTGCCAAAAGCTACCTTGATTAGCAGAGTGAAGATTTGTGACCACTGAGGATATTCAGAGTGTGTCACTGGCTCTGAAGATATTTCTAAAAGATTTTCAGTTATATTTTGAGCTGTAGGAACATCAAGGAAATAATTTTGTAACCTCCCTCCCAAGATGACTTTGAAGGAAACGTATTTATAAATTCTGATGTGTTTTTTCAGCCACATTATTTAATAACCATTCTTGATGTAATGAGAATAGAAAAAGACTGTGCCTGTTTTCAGAGAAGCTCAGTCTACTGCTTTTCCTTCTTGGGAAAGTGAACACTGAGACAAAATAATCTCTGCAACAATGAAGGAAGTTCTGTTTGACTCAGTTGCTAATTCAATGGCTGAAAGAGATCAGAGAAACAGTTTGATATGTGGGAACATTAGAAACTTTGAGGGCTTTGGAGTCAGATAAACATTGACCTTACCACTCACTGGCTCTTTGATCTTTGAAAAGTTACTGAGTCTCTTTGAGCCTTTGTTTGCTAATCTGCCCAATGGGATTAATACTACAAACCTCTTAGGGAGCACTGCAGATTAATCTATATAAAGCTTGAATCTAGTAGGAACTGAATAAATATGAGCTCATGCCTGCCTTCCTCTTTCCAAACCCCTCATCTTTTTATCTGTTACCATAGATGTCAAACTCTATGAAATCCAGTCATTTAGCTTAAAGTACATATGTTGTTTTCATGCTTTCCTTCCTGATATTTTTTAAAGTTAATTTTTAGGAAAACATTTTAATGTATTGCATAAGATGGCAATGCCAGGGTTAGGGCTAAAGAAAGACAACATCCTTGAGTTTTTCTACAGGTGGATTTCATTCTTTATCTTAACGATAAGGCCAGAAAGTGCCAAGAGATGTTAAGTGTCCAGAAAGTCGGAAGTTTTGGTTTGGGTTAGGTAGAAGGTATACAATGAAAAGATCTTATATAAAATACTTAATAAAGTCAGTTTGGTTCTCCACACACACAAAAATGACATACTGATGATTAAAAACTGAAAACATGGCCAGGGGCAGCAGTTTCACTCCTTTAATCCAAGCTACTTGGGAGGCTGAAGCAGGAAGGTTGCTTGAGGTCAGGTGTTCAAGACCACTCTGAGTAACATAGTGAGACCCCAGTCTTTAAAAAAAAAAATGAAGATTTAAAAATTAAAACATTGTTACAAGTGGGAAATACCAGAGGTAACATTAATGAAAATTAACTATTCAAATTTCAAATGAATCGTGGAATTAATAAATATGTTCATATATGGTCTACTTCAGCTAGAATATATCTCTCTTGTTTGCAACTCTGCGGTCATGAAGCCAACCCTTATGGCACTTCTCATTGTCTACTTTGGTAAGTGCCGTGTACCATTGTGTTTCTTGACGTCAAGGACCATGTCTAATTTATCTTGGAGCCTACCATACAGAGTCCTGGTGCTGTTAGTGAATTGCATTTGACAGTAACTAAAAAGATGGTGGGATATGGAGAGGTTAAGTAACTTGCCTGTTCTAATTTTGGGTGTTGTTTATGGGGGCAGCTATGTCCTTGAACTTGCTTTAATGCTGTCATAATGGGTTCCCCAGGTGCTTATCTAAGGGCGGGCTGTCTGTTTTCAGCCCCATTAGGAGACAAGAAGATGAACTCCTGAGCAGAGCTGACACCATATGACAATTGTGCCTCCTCTGTGTTTCACGTATCTGAATTGTGATGTCACTGTTTTGATGTAGCAGTTATTATATTTGGACACTTAGCTTAGAATGGAGCACTCCTAGTCTGCTGTTTATTAGTGCACGTAACTATTTAGAATCTTCAACTTTAAGAATACGGTTTGATGCTTATTTACAACTGAAGATTCATAAGCAAATAGACGTTATTGAACATTTGTATCCTTCGGCTCCTTAGAGTTGCTCCATCCATTTGTGATGCATGTTAATAGAGAGTGGAATAAAAATACTTGCATGTAAAGAGCTACATCTGTTTTGTGCATGAGTCATCTGAAGTTTGGACAGCTATTCTGATCAAATAAATAAATCTTCCTCCAGACAGGTGGCTTACTTCAATACGTCTAACTTATTTTCAGTTCCCTCTGGGAAATCTTACATTTAGCTGCAGTCTCTAAACTGTTTTATCTGCCAAGGATAAGCTGGCAATGGGAAGCTTTAATTAGAATTAATGGGGCTTGCCATGGAGAAATTTAGAAAATGTCTACTACCTTTTAGTGGCACAAATATGGCAAAAATTTAGGCATTGTCTAAGTCGTCACTGAATAAACCTTATTACATGAACATATTTTTATGGGAATTCAGAATGTCTGAACTTAGAGTGTCTGAATTTAGATTGTCTTAAAAGAATGTACGTAGTTAAAATATTTAGTTGGTCTACTATTAGGGAAGATAAATTTTTTTCACTTTCCTCCTTTGGCATTATTTTCTTCCTATTCCATAGCAAATTAGCAAACTAAAATGTAAGTCAGCTGGTGGGGAGTGCTTTTAAAATTAGGATTATGCTTTAAAATTAGGATTTAACAGAAAGTAAGTATACATTTTGTCTGAGTGAAATTTGTCCTTCCTATCTATCTGTTGCATGTCTGTTGGCCTAAACTGAAGGTATTTGTTAAAAGCATCACCATAATGAATAGTAATTCAGCCCTTTCCAGGCCTAGCAAAAGCATTTGCTCATGTGACATTAAAATATTGAAAAGAAAGAATGCATGCCTTTTGATGCTAATAAGAACTTTAAGATTTCTGAACGGAAAAGTAAAATTTAGCTATAGTTTTACAATACATAAAAGTGCCTGAACACAAAACGCATGATTAATTCAAAATTTAAGAAATGTTGGCAATAGAAAAGAATTTTGCCTCTAAGTTTTCTGTGAAAAATTATGTAAAAGGCTTACAGGAAAATGTAAGGTATAAACATGTAAGGGGAGCAGGAGAATTATACTTCAAAATTCACAGTGTAAAACTTCTCAATTAGTTTACAGGCAATGGTATTCAGTGATATTCATCACTGCCCCATGCCATTTGTCTAGAATTGTATAAACTGCTACATAATATGATATTTTAACAATTTGAACGTATCTTACGATTTTGTAGTTATGCATTTAGAGTCTCAATGAAGTGCTTCAAAAGTGGTAGAAGATACTACAGGGACTAAGAAAACTTTTGTAAACACTGTGATGCTTTAACAAAAATGCAGTCATGTACCTGTAAATATCAGAACCCAGGAAGGGGAGCTAGCAGCTGTTGAGTGTATGCCTTGTCCAGGCAGTATGCATGCATCATCTTGGTTTGTGTCATCATCCTGTTTTATAAATGAGGACACTAAAAACAGGCAGGATGGTTAACAAGAACATGGGTTGAGGTCAGATATGGCCCCAGCCCTCTCTGTGCTGTTCATATGTAAGTGAGTGACTTTGGATAAGCTGTTGAACTGGGACTGCAGATGAATACATTGGTCAAGAGGAAAAGTTTTGGTGTAAGATTCTTGACTAAGTTCTAGCTGTAGTAGTTATCAGTTCTGGGATCTCTCTAAACTTCATCTGTAAAACAAGAATGATAACACTAACCTCATATATTTGTTGTGAGAGTTATACAAAGTATATAAAGAAGTTAACATGGTGTGTGGAAAGCAACAAGTGCTGATACATTGTCAGTGATGAAGATAATGCTGCTACTGCTGCTGCTGGTAGGGATGGTAGGGTAGAGCTCTTACAGAAACTGAGGCATGTCTAATTCCAGAGCACATGCTTTTCCCAGTGACTCTGGTCCTGGAAAAGTTCAGACAGAATGGTATGGAAATGTGCCTTGAATCACAAGCAGTTGTCGTTTTTGAAGTAGAAAAACTCTTTCCAAAAATATACAAATTATGGACCACTTTGCAGATGGAAATTAGAACCAAATGCATGGAAATTAGAGCCTACTAAGAGAGAAAAACAAGACAACAAATACATCCATACCTTGACCTCTGATAGCAGTAAGTGCTCTGAAGAAATGCAGCCTAAGTGATTAGATTTAACAGACAGGTGTGAGGGAAAGATGACTAGTTGCTTAAGCACCTGGGTGAATGGGGGATTTATTTCATGAAGGGGGTAATGCTGAAGGAGAAGTGAGTAGCCAAGGAATTGAGAGTATTGTTTTGGCCAGTACAATTTGAGATACCAGTTGTATATTTCAATGAAGATGTGGAATAAGAAGTCAGATGTGTGACAGTGGAGCTCAGAGGACAGGTTGGCATGACAGTGTTGATTTGGGAGTCCTGAGATTGGGAAAGATCCATGAGGAACCCCTCTATGGGGAGAAGAGAAGGAATCTGGGCTCTGGGGCATTCCAAAGTTTAGATGTCAGGAAGCAAAGCTGAATCCAGAAAAGGAGACTGAACAGAGGCTTCCAGTGATATAGAAGTAAAACCAAGAGAAAGTGGTTTCTGAAAGCCAGTGAAGGGAGTGTTTCAAGAAGGAGAAAGCCACTGTTTCCAATGCTGCCCTTAGTTTAGGTGAGATAGCAGAGACTTGATCATTGAATCTGCTTAGTAGAGGTAGTTGGAGAGCTTGACAAGAACAATTTCAGTGAATTTGTGGAGAGGAAAGCCTGCTTAGAATGGAGTTGAGGAGACAGTAGAGGCAAGAAAGTGGAAGTAAAAGGTATAGAGACATTGATTGATTGATTTTTTTTTTTTTTTTTTTTTAGACGGAGTCTCGCTCTGTCGCCCAGGCTGGAGTGCAGTGGCGCAATTTCGGCTCACTGCAAGCTCCGCCTCCTGGGTTCACGCCATTCTCCTGCCTCAGCCTCTCCGAGTAGCTGGGACTACAGGCGCCCGCCACCACGCCCGGCTAATTTTTTTGTATTTTTTAGTAGAGACGGGGTTTCACCGTGGTCTCGATCTCCTGACCTTGTGATCCGCCCGCCTTGGCCTCCCAAAGTGCTGGGATTACAAGCGTGAGCCACCGCGCCCGGCCTGATTGATTTATTGATTGAGATGGAGTTTTGCTCTTGTTGCCCAGGCTGGAGTGCAATGGTGTAATCTCGGCTCACCACAGCCTCCACCTGCCAGGTTCAAGCAATTCTCCTGCCTCAGCCTCTTGAGTAGCTGGGATTACAGGCATGCACCACCACGCCCGGCTAATTTTGTATTTTTAGTAGAGACGGGGTTTCTCCATTTTGGTCAGGCTGGTCTTGAACTCCTGACCTCAGGTGATCTACGTGCCTCGGCCTCCCAAAGTGTTGGGATTACAGGTGTGAGCCACTATGCCCAGCCTGGTATAGAGACTTTTAATGAGATTTTCTATAAACCAGGGCAGGTGAATAAGATATGAACTGGAGAATAATATGGGTTTTTTTAAAAGGTTGATTCTTCAGTTTTATTTTACTATGGATGATACTACATCAACATTCTGTGCTGATGAAGAAGATCTAATAGATAGAGGTAACTGACGTGGGGATTGAGGGAGAGATAATTATAGGAGCAATGTTCTCCATAGGCTTAAAGGGTATGATCAACATCTAACATAGAGAGGTTGATATTTTCACATTTAGGATGGCAGATGATATGGGCCAAGATACAGGGAGATTGCAGATTTGGTGGGAAGATGAATTAGTTCTCTTCTAATTGCTTCTGTTTCCTCAGTGAAATAAGAACTGAGGTCATTAGCAAGTGCAGTATGATGGATGAGTCATGTTAATTAACCATCATCTGCATAAACTGCATTCTTGGGCAGCAGGCTTTTGGGAGATCATTTCGCAATAGAATTTTGCTTTGTGGGCTATGTTCCCTGCCCTTCTTTGGCCATAAGTGCTGTTCCTGTGTTCCTGCCATGTGATTCTTAGAGATGACAATTGAGCATCAATGAAGAGCCTACTTTATACCTTCATTTTTTTCACTGATAACTCTGAAAGGGTATATTTTATCAGATTGTAGTCTAAGAAGTAAAGCAGCAAAATCAATTTATATATATATAAATTCTATATATATAATATATATATATAAATTATATATATATATATATTTTTTTTTTGAGAGACATCGTCCATCCCCAATGGCGTGATCTCAGCCCACTGCAACCTCTGCCTCCTGGGTTCAAGCGATTCTTTTGCCTCAGCCTCCTGAGTAGCTGGGATTACAGACACAAACCAACATGCCCAGCTAATATTTGTATTTTTAATAGAGACGGGGTTTTGCCATGTTGGCCAGGCTGGTCTTGAACTCCTGACCTCAGGTGATCTGCCCACCTTGGCCTCCCAAAGTGCTGGGATTATAGGCGTGAGCCACGGTGCCCGGCCACATTTTTATTTTTTCTTGTAGGCATATATGTTGTTCCAAACCCCTAACATAAACTATATGAATTGTTATAGAGTGGGTCAGAAGGTAATGGGAGGAAGGAACTACACTATGAATTTACTCCCTGTCATAAAGAAATTATATTATAGAGGCTTTCATCCACTCAGAGATGCTGACATGACCCAAGCTGATTCTGAAATGATGGAAACAGGTTATGGTTAATAAACTTCTTTTACTTTTTGCCAGAAAAGGTAATATTTCAAGTTATTTTTTAATGTTAGACCTTAATAGAAATAAATGCTTATTAGGTGAAAAACATCTAAAGGAAATATTTTTAAAAACCAAATTATATTTTTATTTAGTTCAGTAATCATTCATTGAGCACTTACAGTAAGCTAAACTATGGGAATAAACAGTTGCATAATTATGAATGATTCAATGACTTTGATCTTGAATTTGTTGCATACCTGCAGCTGTTCTACATTGTTTATTGGGTTGCATTTTGTCTTATTCCCGAAATGATTTCAGGAAACTTGTGGAAGATACATTCAAAAATGTACATAAATATAAATTATAAAATAGGAACTAAATAAAAATAAAAGCATAATAATATGGGAAGTTAAGAATTAGAAGAGAAAATCAACACTAGGGGGAGAGCTAAAATATATCTTAGTGACCATAAAGGCTTAAACACTTGGTAAAGATTTGTTGCATATTTGATTCTGAGCTTCTTATCAGCCATACCGGAAAGAAAAATGCAGTCAGTTACATGATTCTTATTGTTCACAAGGGGGAAAAAAGTCACTCAAGGGAAAAAATACTTGCACTGGCATCTATGTAGTTTTTTACATGAGTTTTCCTATGGGGCAAACCCAGTGTGAGTGGTGAAAAGTGTTGATAGCCAATGTAGTAATGTGACTTACAAAGGTACTTCTTGAAGCATCAGGACCCTGATATTATTTTGGTGATCAAGAAAAAGATCAGAATTAGAGATGAAAATTGTGTGTGCGTGTGTATGTTTTGTTTTTTAAAACCAAAAGATTAAACTTCGGAAGTAAAAGAGACGGGCCATGGTAGAATTACCTAAGGACTTGGGGTAAAATCTTGGAGATGGCCTGCATTAAGGGTAACAGAAGAGAAGAATCTCATAAAGGTTGCCGAAATGAAACAAAGAAATGTTAGAGGAGGAACAAAATTCTGTAGTGTCACAAAAGGCAAAGATACCAATGAGTATATTAAAAAAGAATCAGCCAAGGATATGAAATGTAAAGAGACCACTTCACTGTTGGTATTATCAATTAGAGTTTAATTAATGACTTTTTGAGAGTAGTTTCAATAGAATAAGAAAGGGCAACTTTCTTCACACAATTGGAAAAAACCACTTTAAAGTTTATATGGAACCAAAAAAGAGCCCGCATTGCCAAGTCAATCCTAAGCCAAAAGAACAAAGCTGGAGGCATCACGCTACCTGACTTCAAACTGTACTACAAGACTACGGTAACCAAAACAGCATGGTACTGGTACCAAAACAGAGATATACACCAATGGAACAGAGCAGAGCCCTCATAAATAATACCACACATCTACAACCATCTGATCTTTGACAAACCCAATGAAAGCAAGAAATGGGGAAAGGATTCCGTTTAACAAATTGTGCTGGGAAAACTGGCTAGCCATATGTGGAAAACTGGCTAGCCATATGTAGAAAGCTGAAACTGGATCCCTTCCTTACATCTTATACAAAAATTAATTCAAGATGGATTAAAGACTTACATGTTAGACCTAAAACCATAAAAACCCTAGAAGAAAACCTAGGCAATACCATTCAGGACATAGGCATGGGCAAGGACTTCATGTCTAAAACACCAAAAGCAATGGCAACAAAAGCCAAAATTGACAAATGGGATCTAATTAAACTAAAGAGCTTCTGCACAGCAAAAGAAACTACCATCAGAGTGAACAGCAACCTACAGAATGGGAGAAAATTTTTGCGATCTATTCATCTGACAAAGGGCTAATGTCCAGAACCTACAAAGAACTCAAACAAATTTACAAGAAAAAAACAACCGCATCAACAAGTGGGCAAAGGATATGAATGGACACTTCTCAAAAGAAGACATTTATGCAGACAACAGACACATGAAAAAATGCTCATCATCACTGGCCATCAGAGAAATGCAAATCAAAACCACAGTGAGATAGCATCTCACACCAATTAGAATGGCGATCATTAAAAAGTCAGGAAACAACAGGTGCTGGAGAGAATGTGGAGAAATAGGAACACTTTTACTGTTGGTGGGACTGCAAACTAGTTCAACCATTGTGGAACACAGTGTGGCGATTCCTCAAGGATCTAGAACTAGAAATACCATTTGACCCAGCCATCCCATTACTGGGTATATACCCAAAGGATTATAAATCATGCTGCTATAAAGACACATGCACATGTATGTTTATTGTGGCACTACTCACAATAGCAAAGACATGGGACCAACCCAAATGTCCATCAATGATAGACTGGATTAAGAAAATGTGGCACATATACACCATGGAATACTATGCAGCCATAAAAAATGATGAGTTCATGTCCTTTGTAGGGACATGGATGCAACTGGAAACCATCATTCTCAGCAAACTATCACAAGGACAAAAAACCAAACACTGCATGTTCTCATTCATAGATGGGAATTTGAACAATGAGAACACTTGGACACAGGAAGGGGAACATCACACACCAGGGCCTGTTGTGGGGTGGGGGGAGGGGGGAGGGATAGCATTAGGAGATATACCTAATGTAAATGACGAGTTAATGGGTGCAGCACACCAACATGGCACATGTATACATATGTAACAAACCTGCATGTTGTGCACATGTACCCTAGAACTTAAAGTATAATAAATGTATATATATATTAAAAAAAAACAAAAAAATAAATAAAAACAAAAAAGAAAGGGCAGGCTTAGAGAGTGAAGTGTCAGTAATGGGAAAGTGTGTATAGACCGTTTCTTTCAAGGAATGTAGAGGTGACAGAATTGTAGGTTGGTAGACTTGGGGTAGAGGGATCGATTGGCAGGCAAGGAAGGGGAATAATAGTGTATAAGATCCCAGAGGAGGAGGGAGACCTAAGATGTTCAACATAGATGGGGTTCAGAGAGGAAAGAGTCACCATTTTTGCTGAGCTACAAGGAAAAGACAAACAGAAATACTGAGAATCTTTGTGTTGGAAGGGAGGTGATATGTTTGGCTGTGTCTCTACCCAAATCTCATCTTGAATTGTAGTTCCCATAATCCCCATGCATCTTGGGAGGGACCTGATGGGAGGTAATTGAATCATGTAGGCAGTTACCTCCATGTTGTTCTCGTGATAGTCAGTGAGTTTTCACGAGATCTGATGGTTTAATAAGGAGCTCTCCCCCCGCACCACCCCACACCACCCTTCCCTCTGCATATCTCCTTGCTGCCACCATATTAAGAAGAACGTTTGCTTTCCCTTCTGCCATGATTATAAGTTTCCTGAGGCCTCCCAAGCCATGCTGAATGGTGAGTCTGTTAAACCTCTTTCCTTTAGAAATTACCCAATCTCGGATATGTCTTTATTAGCAATATGAGAATAGACTAATACAGGAGGGAAGCTATAGGAATTTGTATCAGATGGCTTCTGAAGTGGTTCAAGATTTTTGAGGTAATTTGCAAAGTGAGGTGAAATTATGTGTGGATAGGGAATCTATTTAAGTCATGACTCTTCAGGTCAAAATACAGTGCTTAGAATATACCTTTCTGAGGTTATGTAGATACCATTTTCTGTCTTTAAAGATGTCAGTTCTTTGCTTTCTTAGAAATAATTTAGCTTGCCTTGCTCCCTTTACACCAGCCACCTCCTACAAGTGTATTTCTTTCTCTTGTCCTTCCCTCCTTTCATTAAAAGGCCAAATGGATATATATGACAATGAAGTAAATGAGCTTTATACCAATAGGCTAAGTAATTTATGAATAGTACTTTTTAGAAAAGTGTGAGGAAAATGGTTCTTCACTGTTTTCCTAAAACATTTATAGAAACTTGATGAATAATGAATGGGAATAATTTATAATAGCCACATACTTCACTCAAATAGAACACTTGTTTATACTCCTACACAGCAGTTACCTCATGGCTGTATTTTACATAAGGAGTCATTTATTTTTAATGTAAATGTTACTAAAATAGTTTCATTCAAAAGAGTCATAGAATCTTGGTGTCTTAAGAGATCTCAGAGGACAAGATATCCCTGAGAAGCATTCAGCTAGACATTGCTTCACTTCTGCCTAAATTGTGCATTCCAGTGATCATGAGCCATGCTAAAATACAGCGTAAATAAATCATCAATAAGTTGAATAGCAAGACTAGGATCGTGTCTACATCTTTGCTAATGAATATAAGCTATACTTTTTATATATGCATAACAGATTTAATGAAAATATGTAGAAACAAGTTTTATTTTACAGTTGAGTTTTGCAGTACAGTGGGAAGACTGCATTTTTAAAAGACAAAATAAGACTTAGCATTCAGAAAAAGTGGCTGGATCAAAGCAATTTCTAAGTAGAAACTCAAATTTCAGTCAGTATTTTAAATAGACACATCCTGACTCCCTTCACAGATTGCCACTGACCATATGGTAACTGCAGACATGCCTCAAAATAAAACAGCCATATGTAGATTTTCAAATACTGACCTCATCCCTAGAGAGCCATATTTATCTAGAAGAGCATCTCAAGCCATATCAAGTAGGATTATGGTTTGTGTCATGTTCGAAGATTAGAAGAATCAGCCTAATGAAAAACAATCACAAGTTAAAAGCAAAATGCCAAGGAAAATAAGGTTAGATACCCACAGACATTTAAAAGCAAAGGCATCTGGAGATGTGTCTTTCGAATTCTCCTTTCGAATACACAGTAGGAATACACATAAAAGTAGCATTAAAATCTATTCTGTGCTATGGCCATCAGAATGGATTTAGGGGAATGCTTAAGGGATGATCAGCAGGAGTGCTTGGCATGAGTATTTCTTCTCAGACTAGCAGTTACCGGATGCAAATATTTTCTGTCTGCTGGATGTGCTAATCGAATACTAATATCATTTTTTCTGATTTCTATTGTAAAATTTCTAGAGCAGAACATGTGGAACTCACGTCTATGGTTTCCTGCTGTTAATCATTCTCTACTGAAATTCTGCCAGTTTTCCAGAACATTTAGCTTTGTGGGCATGTGTCTGTGAATTAAAAACGTGGAAGAAGGGACAGAATTGTTGCAGGAATTTGGAACAAATGTATTTATATATTCAGTGGTACCTCACTTCCCTTATCAAAATCGGGGTGGAGAAGGGCCGGAAAAGGGGATTCAGGAAGTAAAGGTCTACGAGTAATAAGAAGATTCTGTAATGATGATCATTGTAACTACAAAACCTCTCTCTCTCATGCTGCATTTATGTATTTATACATATAAATACTTCTCTCTCTCTCTACACACACATACCCCACCTCTCTCTCTCTCTCTCTCTATATATATATACACACACACACACACACATCTCTACATACATATGCACACATATTTTATATTTATATATGTGTGTGTGTATCATATAGATATATGAAAAAAAGATTTTAATGACCTCATTGTGGACAGTCAAGCCCTGCATCCCATAGGTGTAGTATTATGGTAAACAGATTTCTCATGTCCAAGTTTTGTTTAAATCTGAGCACTCAGGGATATGCCAGTTGCCTAAATTAATGTTAATCATTCCTAAATGTTCTTTAAGAGCTTTAGTTTTTCCTTTGCATTCCTTTTAATATAGCAGTATTTCATTGGATTTGGTTCAGTGATTGTGTTTCATAGTGATATATCATAGGTTTGCCTTCAAATCAAATACAGTTATGATCCTGAAGGAAATTACCCTATAGGCCAAACTCTGAAAATTGTACTCTATCCTAAAAGGTCACTGAAATTTCTGAACTAATCTTTATAATACACGAATAAACCTAAACATTATTTTTTACAAAGCAAGGCCCCTCACTAGTGTATATCACTGGGTATATAAGTAGAAATCTGTGAAATTTATTTTTGAAGTATCATTTTTGTTTCTTGGTACGTAAATTAGATTACTTTATTCTAAGCCAAATTTGTAAGTAGTTTTTAAAAGTCATTTGAACCCATTCAGATTACTGAGGCTCTTTCACTGTATTATCTCATTTTGTACTCTTCAGCTTTGCTAAATGTAACGAGATGAGTCTTTAACAGAAAACCTTAAAATGTTTTCTGCAATAAAAAGATCAATTCTTGATAGAAATCCAATAGCATTGTAAAATTAAAACTAATGTTCCAGCGTAATAATGTCCATAAACTTGCTTTTCAATATTAATTCATTCTTGGTATTGATCTCATAAGGGAGTGTTTAGTTACCAACTGCTTTAGGCCATGAAATGTTTTGGGGCAACGAAAATTGAAGGGATTGTTTTGGTATTATGTTGCTCTTAACAGATTTTTCAGGAATAAATGAAACTGTGTTAGCTGATGTCTTTTCTGTTATTTAAGTTGTATTTAATTGGGAAATATTATATCTTGTCATTTGTATCTGATCGTTTTATTGGAGAGGTTTTTTCTGAAAATTTGTAAAATAAGACAAGAAAACTAAATGGCTTATCTAATAATTTTTTCCCTATAGAAATCTAGATTTTGATTCATACTTAGTGTGTAGATAAGCCTTTCCGCTAAGGTTCTCAGAGGTGGCTGGCCTTCTTTACTAACTGAAAGCAGGTTCAGCAGCCTCTCATAGCTTTCATGGAAAGAGTTTAATTGACCAAGGTAGCCTGTGTGTTCGTCAGCCCTAAGAAGAGAGATTTGTTTTATTTATATGCTATGATGTAGGATATGATGGGATTTTCTTTATGAGAAAAATAGATCCTAAGTTCCAGCATTCACCTTGTGCCCTCCAGGACCCTGTGCACCAACCCTCTTGCATATGGTGACCAAATTCATGTATGCATCTCCCTTGTAGGCTCTGTCAGTTATATTCCCGACATGGTAAAGATAGCTTTAAATCTCAAATGTCCTAGCATAGCTAAACAAATGGAAGATATGGTTATATGTCCTCCTCCTTTTCCCATAGCATTTACATTCTTCCATAACCATTTATGCCTCTTATCTGTTTTAGGAATGGCACCTTTATAAGTAAGTGAAAGATGAGATACTGGAAAATCCATACTTTGAATTAACTCTTCTCTTCCATGAACATGATGCTTTACTTCCTACCACATTTTGGAGAACTTAGCACTACCCTTTTTTATAGAACATCTTTACTCTCTCTTCATTTAATGACTACCACTGGTATTTTTTAATATGTAAATTCAATGGTTTTTCTTTTTCCTTTTTTAGTGGTACAGGTAATAGAAGAATAGGAAAAGAGAGTTGAGGGCGGGACAAGAACTACTTTGAAATTAGAGAATACATTTACAGCCTCATATATTCAGTTCATTTTTATATATAGTTCTGGGATATTTTTGGAATAATTATGATTTTCTGAAAATCATGCTGACAGAAAACATCATCTCTTTCTTTTAAGATGTTACATTTCAAGGTACCCCCTTATGTTTGCAGTAGTCATACTTCCGGAATCTGGGGGACAATTTCAATTTTTTAAAAGATACTCTGCCCCAACATAAGATCATGGGCCATTTAATTCAGGCTGAGTTTTATTTTTTTGATAACTTTATTCATGATTACTGTTATATATAAAGCCAAATATAGCCTGAATCATACATGGTTAGCTTTTCACCTTAATTCTCATTAGTACTTATTTGTTGAATGTCTGAATCTAAAAAAGGAATGTGCTAATAGAATATTACTCAATATCCATATAAAACTTAAATATCTATACAAATACAGTTTTTTTAACCAAGCAAATGATTAATGTTTAGGAGCATAGTTCATCTCAAAATGCTCTGATCTGATAGAGATTCAAGAATACTTGATTTCTTGGGAGTCTACATGCAATCTAAAGTGAAGGCAGGGGAATGGAATAATTCTGATTTATCTGTAGTTGTAAGAATAGTTTGGCGGTACATATCTTGATGGAACTTGATAGAACTGTCATTTATTATGGGAGCCTGTTGTCTAGGTCTTATTCATTTATGCCTAGTGTATTGTTAGTAATCTGTGTAGGAGTGTTAACTATAAAGGAAAGAAATTATAAGTATAGAATGCATTTATTCTTTATGTTAATTAATCTATTTGAAATATTTTGTGGAATCTTAAATGTGAAGGGTAATTGTTTATTTGATTACAGAGAAGGAAAACCTATACAATTTATTGGCTATTTTTTTTTTTTTTTTTTTTTTTTTTTTTGAGGGTGTCTCTTTCTGTCTGCCCCGGGCGCGGGTGCTGGTCGGGTGCTTGCGCCCCCCCCCCCCCCCCCCCCTGGGGGCTACCCCTTTCCCC
>NW_026652288.1:54066494-54399094 GCF_009828535.3 Hylobates moloch | reverse complement strand
TTTTTTTTTTTTTTTTTTTTTTTTTTTTGAGACGGAGTCTCGCTCTGTCGCCCAGGCTGGAGTGCAGTGCCGTGATCTCGGCTCACTGCAACCTCCACCTCCTGGGTTCACGCCATTCTCCTGCCTCGGCCTCCCGAGTAGCTGGGACTACAGGCGCCCGCCACCACACCCGGCTAATTTTTTTGTATTTTTAGTAGAGATAGGGTTTTACCGTGTTAGCCAGGATGGTCTCGATCTCCTGACCTCGTGATCCGCCTGCCTCGGCCTCCCAAAGTGCTGGGATTACAGGCATGAGCTATTGGCTATTTTTAATGTAAAACTTTGAAATTGTATTCATCTATGGATAAATTCTACTAGAGAGCTTATGGATGAAATCATAGCATCAGTAGTTGAACTGATGCGGGATCTATTTCTCAAGCATTTCCGCCTTTAGTTATGAAAACACCTGGAGCTCAGGGAAGGTAAGGAACCTGCACAACATCACACAGCTTCTAAATAGTCAAGACAGAGTCGAACTGGAGTGTCCCTGATTTGGAGAAATTGTACTATTCCACACTGATTACGATTGTATAGTCTTTAGCAGATGCAAGTCATATATTCTTTTTTTCCTTGCATATAATATCTATTGAAAAACCGGGTAGGTGAGAAACTTTATTATATCACTAAGAGTGACAGCATATTGTGAAAATACTGTCAGAATACCATCAGTCAAGAGTGTCTGTCCTTCCATTTAAAAGTGGCTTTGTCTAGTGGCAGGCAGCATGTCACAATAAGGAGCCATGAGGAGTTCAGGCAGAGATGCATAAATGGGTGACTGTGGGTATTCTAAGAAATCTACTGGACATGATTTTTTTGTCCCTATATGGGATCTGGAAATTCTGCCAGAGAATTTGAGTGATGCCTTCAAGAGTGATGCCTTCAAGAGTAACCCATGGCTGGGCGCGGTGGCTCACGCCTGTAATCCCAGCACGTTGGGAGGCCAAGGTGGGCGGATCACTTGAGGTTGAGAGTTTGAGGCCAGCCTGGCCAACATGGTGAAACCCCGTCACTACTAAAGATACAAAAATTAGCTGGGCATGGTGGTGTGCACCTGTAATCCCAGCTACTCAGGAGGCTGAGGCAGGAGAATCACTTGAACCGGGAGGCAGAGGCCATAGTGAGCTGAAATCATGCCACTGCACTCCAGCCTGGGTAATTCATAGAGCTTTTCTCAGGAATTCAAAGGTGGTTTGATGTTAGAAAGCTATTATTGTGACTTACTGTGTAATGCTCATCTCCATAGAGGGAGAAAAGGCATTTGATAAAATTCATTGCTTTTTTAATTAAGTAAACACCCCGTATTTATGGGGTATATGTGGTATTTTGGTATATGTATTAAAGTTCATTGCTTTTTCTCCTTGGGAGGTCAAGGTGGGAGGATTGCTTGAGCCCAGGAGTTTTGAGGTTACAGTGAGCTGTGATTGTGACACAGCTTTCCAGCTTAGGTGATAGAGTGAGACTCTGTCTCATAAAAAGAAAAGAAAGGTCGAGTGTGGCGGCTCTCACCTGTAATCCCAGCACTTTGGGAGGGTGAGGCAGGAGGATTGCTTGAGCCCAGGAGTTTGAGACCAGCCTGGGCAACATGAAACCCTGTCTCTAAATAAAAATTTTTTTTTTAATTAGCCAGATGTGATGGCATGTGCCTGTAGTCTCAACTACTCGGGAGGTTGAGGCAAGAGGATTGCTCGAGTCCAGAAGTTGAAGGCTGTGGTGAACCATGATCATGCCAGTGCACTCTAGTCTGGGGCACAGAGTGAGACCCTGTCTTAAACAAAAAAAATATTGCTTATTGATAAAAGGTTAGTAAACCAGGAATAAAAGGGAACTTCCTAAATCTGTTTAAGGCTATGTATCAGAAGCTTTCATCAAGGATATTACTGATGAAACTTTAGAAGCATTCTCTTTAGGCCAGGCATGGTGGCTCATGCCTGTAATCCCAGCACTTTGGGAGGCTGAGGCAGGTAGATTACTTGACGTCAGGAATTCAAGACCAGCCTGGCCAACATGGTGAAACCCCATCTCTACCAAAATTATAAAAAATAAGCTGGGCGTGGTGGCGTGCACCTGTAGTTCCAGCTACTTGGGAGACTGAGGCAGGAGAATCGCTTGAACCCAAGAGGTGGAAGTTGCAGTGAGCCAAGATCATGCCACTGCACTCCAGCCTGGCGACAGAGCGAGACTCCGTCTCAAAGAAAAAAAAAGCATTTTCTTTAAAATCATGCCAGGGCTAGGCACAATGGCTCACGCCTGTAATCCCAGCATTTTGGGAGGCCGAGACGAGTGGATCACTGAAGGTCGGGAGTTTGAGACCAGCATGGCCAATGTGGTGAAACCCCATCTCTACTAAAAATACAAAATTTTGCCAGCTGTGGTGGCGAGCACCTGTAATCTCAGCTACTTGAGAGGTTGAGAAAGGAGAATCGGTTGAACCTGGGAGACGGAGGTTGCAGTGAGCCAAAATCACGCCACTGCACTCCAGCCTGGGTGACACAGTAAGACTCTTGTCTCAAAAAAAAAAAAAAAAAAAAAAAAAAAGAATGAGACAGGAAACCATTTTTCACCATTTAATAAACGTTGCACTGAAAATACTAGCCAATATTAGGCCGGGTGCGGTGGCTCACACCTGTAATCCCAACACTTTGGAGGCTGAAGTGGGTGATTACTTGAGGTCAGGAGTTCGAGACCAGCCTGGCCAACAAGGTGAAACCCCATCTCTACTAGAAATAAAAAAATTAGCCAGGCGTGGTGATGCATGCCTGTAATCCCAGCTACTCAGGAGGCTGAGGCAGGAGAATTGCTTGAACCTGGAAGCAGAGGTTGCAGTGAGCTGAGATCACGCTACTGCACTGCAGCCTAGACAATAGAACGAGTCTTCGTCTCCAAGAAAATACTAGCCAATATTATAAAGGAATAAATAAAGCTGTCATTGTTTGCAGAAGTCTATGTAGAAAACTCAAGAGAATGAATGTACAGAAAACCTTTTGGAATTAATAGAGTTCACCAAAATTGGTGGATGTAAAATTAACATACAAGTGCAGCATCAAAGAGGAAATGTAATGTTAAAAAAGATACCAATGATAATAGAAACCAAAATGTCAGGTACTGCGGAATCAATATTATGAAATATGCATATAACTTTAGAGAAAAATAACTGATATTTTAGCAGACCCCAATAGTTATATTTATATATAGGAAAAAAAAGTGGCTCTGTCTATAGACAATGCTAACAATATAGCTATTTACGAAAATTATATGGACACGGGAAGGGGAACAACACACACTGGGGCCTGTCTGGGGGCCAGGGGAAGGGAGAGCATCAGGATAAATAGCTAATGTATTTGGGGCTTAATGCCTAGGTGATGGGTTGATAGGTGCAGCAAACCACCATGGCATGCATTTACCTGTGTAACAAACCTGCACGTACTGCACGTGTATCCTGGAACTTAAAGTAAAATAAAATAAAATTTTTTAAAAAGAAAATTATTTATTTAGAAAGGATACTTCCTCTTTTTAAATAAAAGTTTTCTAGAACCGTAATTCTTCGTAATTTTTTCCTCAGCAACATACCACACTCCCATGACTGTTAAGAAGTTTGAAATTCCTTCAGTTGAGAATTGCTGAGGAATGCATTTTATGTCTGCTTCATTTATGTAGATACTTTTGACAAAGAAAATATTTTCGAATTTAGAAAGAATTCTTGATAGTAACAGAAGTTTGGTTTTTGAAAACAGTATTTTAGTGATATTAAGACCTATAATCATCTCCTCTTCTAAGTAGATAAAAATCTTTACGTTAGCAACCTGGAATAATAAGTACTAGATTAACACAGTCATTGCATACTGGCCCTAATGCACCATGATCAGCTTACGAGCACGCATCACGCATCTGTAGACAACTGGCCCATCACGACATCTTGGCAAATTGATTGCCTTGGAGGATTTCGGAATGTATTGGCATAAATGCCAGACTGTGAAAGAATGATTGAACCACATGGGGTTGAATTCATCAATAGCAGCAGTCCATCCTTTCAAGCAGAACACGTGCCAAGCACCGGCTTGTAATCACAAACATCGTCTGCTGCATATTGAAGAGGAAAACAGCATGGGTGTGCTCAGGATCTTGGTGGCAGTTTCTAATTAATCACAACATTGTTTAGCAACTTGGAGTATACTCAGATTGCTTCATCCGCGAGTTCTCAATCCCCATACTTGCTCTGGTGTTTCTCTTTTTTTCTCTTCTTTCCTTCTTTTATTCCTCATATTCATCAAGGAAATATTTACTGAATGGCCTCTATTTACATCATCCTGAACTAAGCACAATGGGAAGTAAAATGATAAAATGAGCAAAGCCTGAACTACACACCCGACATAATCCAGCACAGAGATCGTAATTCACTATGCAACAGAGATCAGGGACCTAGTCCCCAAAACAAATGAGCCAGGAGTGAGAGCCTGGTCCAGTCCTTCAGAGTTGCAAGGATGGGATCCCAAGCAGAAGGAACATTGTAAGAGACAAAATTGTAACAATATGGGACTTCTTTGAGTAAAACAGATTACCCGAAAATCGCTGAAGCATTGCCTATCGGAGGAGAAAGTAGTATGAAACAAATCTCAGGTAGGCTGGGGCAGGAGTGTCCCCTTCATGAAACAGGCCCTGATGGTTCTGTTACCAATGGTTTTGAACAAGTAAGTGGAGGATTCAGTGGGGTGCTTTAGCCAACAGGTGGCAGCAATGTGGAGGCAGGATGGATTGGATTCGGTAGAGACTGGGGATGTTGAGACCACATATTAGGCTTCTTATTGAACACATGAATAGTATGTGCCAGGAACCTTATTATCTCTAATCCTCAAATGGATAGTACCACTCTTAAATCCATTTTACTGAAGAGGCGATGGAGACTTATAGAATCTCACCGTGGCTACATGGTAGGACTGGTATGTTAACACTGGTCTGTGTGAACACTTTCCACAGCCGTGCACTGTCCCACTGGGAGATGGATGCCAGCCAGACAGGCAGTAGAAAGGTGGGGAGGCAGAGAGGTACAGGTGCAGAACAGAAGAAATCTTTCCAATGTTTTGTGGAAAGAAGTTAGGCACACATACATTAATTCTGATTAAAACTTGGCAATGCATTAGATTCAGGATATACGAAGAGAGAAGGAGCACTCAAAAGCCATGAATCTTGAGTTACTTTGAAATTAGATAACATGGGGTAAAGAACAAGTTTGGGGTGAGAAATGAGGACTTCTGTTTTGTAAGTACCTGAGTGGCATACCTCTTGTGGGTCCTACCTTATGCTGTAATCTCATAATACTGTATATGTACCTCTGTTAGAGCACTTCCACCATTGTGGCATAGCTTGTTTTGTTTTGGTGGATGACCCCATCCTGGTATTATGAGCTCCTCAGGGGCTGGGCCTCCTCACATTTCTGTCCCTAGCATGGAGTAGGCTCATGGGAAGCGCTTCAGGTATGATAAGGAACTAGGGGATTCTTGGCCAGAGAGACAGGAGAAATCAATGGAAGTCCGAGGAATGCTTAAAATGAATGTTGTGAGAACATGATTGGGAGCCAGTTAGAGATGAGTGAAAGGCTCCCCTGATAGCACGCAGGACCTGACATGCTGAATTTGTCCCAAAATGAGTGTGGCTCATTTTTGTAATTATTCTCAAACAATGTTCAACTCCCTGGATGTGGGAATGGAGAAAGGGGTAGGCTGAAATAAGTGGCTTGAAGTAGATAAATCTGGAAATGAGGCTGGATAGAGTGGCAGGTAGGACCATGAAAACGATGAAGAAAATGAAGTGGAGGAATTGCAGTCGTAAGGAGCACAGAGTATGTTTGTTACTATAGCTTGGAAGTGTTTCAGTTTTGTTTCGTGTTACTCCTACTGTTCATAAGTTGTTGATTTTTTATGCTAAGAAAAATAAGCTTATTTAAGTGGACATACAAGATATCTTGGCATTTGTGGCATGAACAAGATGTCGGCCCAAGTTCTCTCTCTAAACACTTACTAGTTTGTGACCTTGGAAGAGTTATCTAATCCCTCTGTGTTTAGTTTCCTCTTTTCTAAGATGGGGTAGCAAGACCTGCTGTCTCTGACTTCACAGGACTCTGATGATGATAGGAAATTGTTCATAAGGCATGAAGAGTTATTGAAGTGTTAGATAATCCACTGAGATTTGAGCAGATGCTTAATACTCCTGGTGATTGTGTGAGAATGGCCTCCTCTCGTTGCATTCAGGAAAGGATCGTGGTGTTGGGGGAATCTTGCTGTGCTTGATTGTAGCCCAATTATAGGGCCCTAAATTGAGGAGTGGGGAGAATAATATTTGAAGCTGAGCAGTGATTATCTTGCTCCCAGTGAGGCCCGTGCTTTCTCCACAGAGGCATCTTTACTTTATCAGCAGTGGGGAAGCCTCCTACAGTTTGCATCTTGTAATCCATTAGTCACAAAGAATTCCACTTTTTCCTCCTTAACTTTTATTTAATATTAATACAAGGTAAAACTCATAAATAAATAAAACAGAAAGGGAAGAATGAGAGCAAGGAAAACCTTGAAGAGATGTTAAGGGGGCTGCATCATTGGCAGTTCTCTTTCAGAAGTCTCACAGCAGACTTCATTACTCCAGTTTGATCAAATACTGTTGTTTCTAATAATCCCCTTGTGTTCTTACTTAAGGGAATATCATGCTCTTTGAATATTGAATTTTTTTTCTTATCCAGTTCACCATGTCAGCCTTCCTGACATCTAGAGTCTCTAGATTATTGGTGAAGCTTTTTCTTATTTTTGTTGTTGATTTTTAGCAGCTCTATTGAAGAATAATTTACATGCAATAAAAAGCATGTATTTAAAGCATATAATTTGAGACGTTGGCATATGTGAACACCATGAAACCATTGCCACAACCATGCAAGTGAACATATTGCTGCCTCCCCACAACTTCCCTTGGTGCCCCTTTGTAATTCCTCCCTCCACAGGCAACCATTGATCTGCTTTCTGTCAAGTTATTTGGACTTAGAGTTTTCTTTGGGGGAACATTTTTAACAAATTCAGTATTTTTAATAGCTTATAGGGCTGGCTACTCAGGCTATTTCTTCTTGAGTGAGTTTGGAAGATTGTATCTTTTAGGGAATTTGTCTGTTGCATTGAAGATGTTGAATTTAATGGCATAAAGTTGTTCACGATACTCTTATTATTTTAATATCTGTCCTGAGTTTACCTCATTTACTCCTGATATTGGTCATTTGTGTTTCTGGCTTTTCCCTGGATAGTCTGTGCATTTGTTTTCTGTGGTTACTATAACAGATTACTACAAATTTGGTAGCTTAAAGCAGTAGACATTTATTTTCTCACAGTTCTGATGGCCAGGTGTCCACTCCTGTCCCACACCCCCTCCAGAGTCTGTAGAGGACAACCTCTTCCTTCCTTTTTCCAGCTTCTGGGGGCACCTGTCATTCCTTGGCTTTTGGCTGCATAGGTCCAATCTCTGCATTTGTCTTCTCTGCTTTTGTCTTGAATCTTCCTCAGCCTCTTCCTGATAAGGATACATGTGATTGCACTTAGGGAAAAGCTGGATGATCTAGGATTGTCTTCCGATCGCAAAATTTTTAACTTAATTATATCTACAAAGTTTATTTTTGACATGTAAGATAATACAGGTTTCAGGGATTCGGATGTGAATATGTTTTGAGGGGCCCTTATTTAGCCTACCATAGCTTGGCATGAAACTTACCAATTTTATTGGTCTTAAAAAAACAGTTTTGGTTTTATGGATTTTTCTCAACTGTCTTCTTTTCTATTTCATGGATTTCCATTTTGATCTTTAGTAATACTTTTAGCATGTGCATACTTTGGGTTTCTCTCATCTGTCTTTTTCTGGTTTCTTAAGGTTGAAGGTTTCCTAAGAGATTTCTTGCGGTAATTTTACCTGTTATACTTTAGCTCCATTCCACAAATTTTTATAGGCTATGTGTTTAGATTCTTTCAGCTTTACATTCTTACTAATTTTCATAGAAATGTGTTTTTTAGTTTTCAATTTGGGGGATGTTTTCCAGCTGTGTTTCAGTTACTGATTTCTATATTAATTTCATTATGGTCAGGATATTCTTAATATGACTTGAATCCTTTTAAATTAGTTGAGACTAGTTTAGAGCTCAGAATATAAGCTACCTCAGATAAATATTCTAAGACATTGACCATACAATTTAAGAATGCGTATCCTGCTCTTATTTGGTGGAATGTGGTTTAAATGTCACTTATTAGGTCAAGTTTGTTGATAGTGTTGTTGGAGTCTTCTATATCCTTGGTGATTTTCAGGATACTTGTATCAGTTACTTAGAGTGATGAAATATGAGAGTACAGTTGTAGGTTTTTCAATTTCCCTTTTCTGTGGTGTCGGTTTTTCTTTCGAGTATTAATATTTTGAAGCTCTCAGTAAGTGCATACACGTTTAGGATTGTTATATTCTCTTGATGTATTGGTCCCTTTGTCTTTACAGATTATATTTTCCTGCCTTTGTGCATGCTTGGTTATTTTTTATTGTATGTCCACATTATAAATTTTTATCTCATTGAGTTTTGTTCTGGGATACCATTAAGCTGCTTAGAAGCAGTTGAGTCTTGCTTTTATGCTGTTTTAGATGGCATTGAAGTAAACTTACACCATTATTAAGGTATGTCCCTTCTAAATACACTTTCTTATGCTTCAGATTTTTCACTTTGGATCGTAGGAACAGGCAGTATCCCCAGCCCTGTTTGAGCTCCTGGAATTGATTTCTCTAATCCTTTCCAGTAGTTCTTTCCCCTGTCTTGGGTTGTTTCCTCACACACCTACACTGATCAGTACTCAACTGAATACTCAAGGGAAACTCTGAAGATCTCCAGAGTTCTCCTTCCTCTCTGAATCTGTCCTCCCTGGGTCCTCTGCCATCTGAACTCTAGCCCCCTTGGCATCTCTGTATTCTGAGCTGCATCTTTTCAACTCAAGGAAACACCAAGGTCTGCCTGGTTTACCTGCCCCGTGCTGCAGCCTGGAAACTTTTTGGAGATATTGAACTGGGGACAATTATAGGGTTCACCTCATTTGTTTCCCAAATCTCAGGTATCACGTTGCTTCATTGCCTGTTATCCACTAGCATGAGAAATGTTGTTTCATGCATTTTTGCATGGCTTTCTAGTTGATTCATGTAGAAAGGGAAAGCTGATAGCCATTATTCTCTCTTAGCTGGAAGTGAAAGTCAAGAACTGGAATTTTATACAAGCTGGCTTTTAGTGCATTTTTAATCATACTTGGAAAACCTTCTGTAGGCTAGGTTCACAGACAACCTATATCATCCACAAAAGTGGCTGCCCTTGTGGGACTGTCTTTTTCATCCCTGCTGCCGGAGCCTCTGCCACCTGGACAACCTTGTGCAAGTTACTTAGCAACTTGGTAGTATGAGGTGTTCAGAGTGAAGGAAGAGGGATGAACTCATTTTGGGATCTTGAATCTACTGCTTTACTATGTGTTATATTTTAGGTCTTTTATTTCTAATCTAGTTGGTTAAAGGTTTTAATTTTTATAATGTGAGAATTTCTGTGTTTGAAAGATAAACATTTAAAATAAAATTAAATGTAAAATGTTTGTATGCACAAAACATTTTTAATTACAAAAGCAAAAGAAATGTTTTAAGTAGAGCATGACATTTTAAATGTTCACTTATGAACATTCAGCCAGTTAATATACTTGATTTTTTTCTTCTGCCTCATAGATTCTGTGATATAAAGATTAATGATGGTTTTCATTTGTAAAGGAAGTTTTACTGCCTAATGAAGCTAGGTTTATAATTTTAATGAAAGGAAATTCTTTAATTTTGTTTATGCATAATCAGATGTGCAGCTGCTGGGACCAAAATTTATCCATTAAAAAATCCAGTCTAATAAAGGAACTACCATCATTTATTTTTAACAGGAAATCCAAATCAAGAGAAAATATAAAATGAAGATTTTAAAAAACTAGGAAATATGTGATGTTTATGCAATAGCTTATTGCTTGTTTTTATGGCAAGTCAAACTTCAGTCCTAATCTGTCATAATGTTCTGTATTTCTGTTCTCCAAAATCATTATTACCTAGCCTGACCATCAAATCATGAAACAGTTTAATAGTGAAAGTAGATGCATCTCTCCAAAGATTATAATAGACTTCTTGCATTAGGAAAGACTAATTTCTCATCTGAGAAAGGGCTTTTGTTTGTTTCTGTTTTGTTGTCATTTTTTTTAAAATCATGATATACAAGGTAAATGATATTACTTTTATTTGAAAGTTTTGATTAAAGGAAAAAGGTAGTGCCTTGCTTATTTTGTGGCTCACTTGCAGGTATCTGTATTTGCAGATGAGCCTGCCTATCTTTCAGGTAGCTGATCCAGATGTATTTCAGCATTGTTACAATCAAATTCTCAAAATCCACCTGTTTAACACAGTCTTTCTGATATATTAGGCTTTAATACTGCTTTGCTCGAATCTAAGGCAATTTGACATTTATAATACCCTCAGTCTGCTTTCTAAGTGGATTGTCACTACATTTAGCTTTGAATGACCATCAACACTTCTCTAATCTATTCCCTCTCTTGCCATTTAGAAACAAAATCAATTGCAATAACTCAAGTTTTATGATTATACTCATATCCATGTAGGAAAAGGATATTCTCACCCCTATAATATTTCATTCTAACTAATGCCCTGGCTTGACGTTCCATACTATTATTGCTGAGACAACATACATATTCTATTCCTTTTTTGTGAACTTGAATATTAGATTTTCAAAAGATCCTAAAATAGTTAGACTTCTTTGGATTTTAATTTACCAGACTTGGTTTAGGTTTCATTAACAGAACTCGGACTCTAATTAAGCAGTTAGCATTGCAGTGATCCCAGCCCATCTCTTCTAACAGCGGGAACACCATAGGTCCTGGGATTCGACTCTAGCTCCATTAAGGACACCATATAGATTGCCTCTTAAAGCTAAGGTGACATTGTAACTGGAACATATATGAGGCTGGAAGGGCCACTTTTAGTAATTATGCCCTGACAGCAGGCATCAATAAGGTTAGTCAATCTACTTAAGGACTCAGTGGTTCAGATCTATAGCTTTCCAGAACTGACCCAGAGTTCAGATAAAGACCAAGGTATCTCTGCCATTTTGAAAGTTCATTTGTATTTTAAAATAATCATTGATTGCCTCTTAGGGGACTATTCAAAATTTAGAAATACACACACACACACACACACACACACACACACACACACACACACACATCTATAGATAATAGGTATTAATTGTTTTTCTTTATTAACTTTTTGGTAACTTTTATTAATAATCTCCATTGTAGCTATAACCAAGGCTGACATCATGCCCAAATTCTGTAACTTTAGTAAAATAACATGAATTTTGTTCTTTGTTTAATTGTTTTTAATGAATGCTTTTCTTACAGTTGATTAAAGCAATTTTGCCAGTGACTTTTAAGTAGTCCCACATGGATGAATTTTAAATAATACTTAATTGACAAGAAAGTTGAAGAACAAAGAAAGTGATTAATCTCTAGAGCTTATAGGGATTTAAGGAAGACTAATTTGACAGTTTTAGTTATATAGGTCTTCTTATCCATAAATTGCTTAAACTTAAATTCTCTCTTGTCGCTTTTATAGTTCAAACTAAAAAAAAAATACACTGTTTGCAAAATAAAATATTGTACCCAGATTTCTGTAAAAATAGAGTTGTTCTGATTTCAAATGCCCAGTCATGTTGATTTCATGAAGATTTGGGAAAATTTGTCCTATTGGGAATAATTACTGAGAGCTAAAAATAACAGATGTATTTTTTTTTCTTTCTTTCTTAAAAAAGCTGGACCTGTGATCTGCAGAATGCTGAGTTATCCCCCAACTCGCCGAGCTTTAATTGTGGGTTGTGGCCTACAAATGTTCCAGCAGCTCTCAGGCATTAACACCATCATGTATGTATTTCTTTCTGGCTTTTTACTGAAAAGATTGTGAAAGGATTATTTTACATGAAATAGTGAAAAATATTTCATGTAAATACTAGACTCAGTGATTTGTTCTGATTAAATGTATGAATTCTCCTTTTGGGAGATACTAACTTTACAATTTATTAATTCCAATAATTTGTAACTAGAAAAAGGTGATTTATTTTGTTTGTTATATTATTGGCTTTATTTGATTCCATAAAATTTCCCTTTTATGCCATCCAATACCTCCTTGTATTCTGAGCTTAAATATGTCATTTTTTCTAAGCCATTTCTTGATGCTATTTGGAAAGTAAAATAGAAGAAAATCACCTGGCATTGCCAGAGATTATGGGCACACAGATAGCTAATTCATTTCTTTTTGGTGCAGTCTACTACAGTGCAATGTGATAAGGACATTAGTAGAAGTACGTTTATTATAACCAGAGTATGGTAGAGGCGAGATTGAGTGGGAAGGAGAGTGGGGAATACAGAAAAATTCCCTGTTCTCTAATTTTAAGAGTAATTCCCAAAGCTGTATGTGTGCTGGGGGTGGGAAGGACTAAATATTAGTGGCTCTTTCACGTCCCTTGTAAGTTGGATTCCTAGGTATTTTATTCTCTTTGAAGCAATTGTGAATGGGAGTTCACTCATGATTTGGCTCTCTGTTTGTCTGTGATTGGTGTACAAGAATGCTTGTGATTTTTGTACATTGATTTTGAATCCTGAGACTTTGCTGAAGTTGCTTATCAGCTTAAGGAGATTTTGGGCTGAGGACATGAACGGACACTTCTCAAAAGAAGACATTTATGCAGCCAAAAAACACATGAAAAAATGGTCATCATCACTGGCCATCAGAGAAATGCAAATCAAAACCACAATGAGATACCATCTCACACCAGTTAGAATGGTGATCATTAAAACGTCAGGAAACAACAGGTGCTGGAGAGGATGTGGAGAAATAGGAACACTTTTACACTGTTGGTGGGACGTAAACTAGTTCAACCATTGTGGAAGTCAGTGTGGCGATTCCTCAGGGATCTAGAACTAGAAATACCATTTGACCCAGCCATCCCATTACTGGGTATATACCCAGAGGACTATAAATCATGCTGCCATAAAGACACATGCACACGTATGTTTATTGAGGCACTATTCACAATAGCAAAGACTTGGAACCAACTCAAATGTCCAACAACGATAGACTGGATTAAGAAAATATGGCACATATACACCATGGAATACTATGCAGCCATAAAAAATGATGAGTTCATGTCCTTTGTAGGGACATGGATGAAACTGGAAACCATCATTCTCAGTAAACTATCCCAAGGACAAAAAACCAAACACCGCATGTTCTCACTCATAGGTGGGAATTGAACAATGAGAACACGTGGACACAGGAAGGGGAACATCACACTCCGGGGACTGTTGTGGGGTGGGGGGAGGGGGGAGGGACAGCATTAGGAGATATACCTAATGCTAAATGACGAGTTAATGGGTGCAGCGCACCAACATGGCACATGGATACATATGTAACAAACCTGCACATTGTGCACATGTACCCTAAAACTTAAAGTATAATAATAATAATAAAAAAAAGAAAAAAAATATTAGCGGCTCTACTAGGTTTCCCTCATTCAGTATTAAACCCATTTTTGAGGGCCTCAATAGACTAGACCTACAGCAGTAACTAAAATAGACCTGGGTCTTGTCCTCATGGATGTACAGGCTGGTAGAGGAAGCACACATTAAATAAACTCACAGTTAAATATAAGATTTCAAATTATTATAAGGGCCATACAGGACTCTCTCAATTCTCTACAGAGTAGACTTTTAAGATCCTAAATAATAAAATGCAGTTTAGAGAAGGTTATGTGCTTTCCCAGGGCACATATTGTTAGGTTAAAAGCTGCCACATCTTAGAAGTCCTCCCCACCCCCTGCCTATTGATTGAATTTTTTCATTAGGAAAATACAAATTATGTAAAATTAAATTTTCTGTGGTAAACCATTTGTATTTGAGACTCTTGATTTTTTTAATTACTTGAGATATGATGAATTATTTAGTGATAGTTTGAGAAGAGTGAATTGATTAAAATATTTTTAAAAAATAAGGATTAGGACCCAATGAGCTAGTAGATTAAATCAAGATTTGTTAAGAAACTCCATTTTCTATACATTCACACACTTTGTGGATTTGACTTTAATCGTAATCCTTGTTAAGACTTTAACTTTCGAGACTACATTTTCAATATTTTGTTCTCTCCTCCTTCCCTCTCACATTAACTTTCGTTTTTTCTCGCCTTTACCAGCTCTATGAAGGCCCATCTGTTGGTCTAGTGCCAGGCATGTTTGCTTGCTTGTTCTCTGAATTTGGCACAACATGACTTGTTCTGAGATGTGCCCACCTTCTGCAGTCTGGTGGAAGTATAGAATTGCAGCCAGGCTAGAACCAAGCATCAAATAATTAGATGCATTAATAATCCTATGTGAATTCATTCGTTGACCAACCTAATATTTGTTCTGGTTCTGAAAATATGTTTTGTTTGTTATGCTTTTTTTCCTAAGCATTTAAACTTGACAAGTATAAAAGCATAGAAAGTGAAGGATTTTTCTTGTACTTTTTTTGTTTTCACTTAAAACAGGTATCACAAACAGAGCCAACTTTAGTTTATGGGTAGTGACTGGGGCCAGTGTGTTCCTAGTTTGAAATGACTGTCATAATCCATTAGCAGTAACTAGTAGTGTAAATTGAGCTGATTGACGCTGCCAAATTTTAATAAAACATTCATTTCTCCAAAGCCTCACTTTTTTCCTGAAGATCAAGTGATATAAGGATCCTGATATTCTCTAATATTTACGATAGATGCACTTTGCTTATCATAAACTGCACGTGATATAGGTAGTGTTGTCATAGAGATTTTGTTGGCATTTGATTATCAATCCTGGAAAACAGGAAGAATAAAATAAAGTAAATGATGGCTGAACTTAGACTGTGTCTACATGATATGAAACAGCTAATCAACTTCCCTCATAAATTAATATGTTCATGTCTAGAGGTTAAAGGATTAGACATTAAAATAATGCAATACCTATGCTGAGTAACTGTTGTTTATTCACAGTACATAATTTCAGGCATTCATATTATAGGCCCATAAAATTTAGTGTAAGTCAATGTCATTATGATACACTGTACTGCTGTTTACTGTCTGCATAAAAATGACTCATCTGGGACTCTCATGGAATGTGTTTTCCCCTGCTCTCCCTAGTCTTTATTTGTGTGTGTATATGTGTGTATCTTTTTCCATTATGCTCAAGATTAAGTAAATACTATCGTAAACTTTGTTTCTGATTTAAAATAATCTCTTAGAGTCTAATAATTTACTTTTTGTATTTTTAGTAGAAATTTTAATTATGCCTTCTTTTATTTTTTGTTACTTTGTTAATTCAGAATATCTTTTCTATGGATATTTTATACGTATAACACATATGTTTACGTATATAAAATTTTACTCTTTTTTTCCAACTTCTTTTCTTTTAAGTGGGAAATAAAGCAGGCAATGCTTTTCTTTATTTTAATTCAACCCTAATAATGTGTAGGAGTTGAAATATGTTTTTGAAAATTCTGTCGTTCACCTCAAAATCTGAGTGAACGGAAATATAAGGCATTTTGAATTCTATTCCTCACCAAGGTGAGTTTATAGAAAGATTATATGGAAAGATAATATTATACATTACCTTAAAAGATAAATCATCCTCACAGTTGTATTATATAATCTTACCATGTTTAGTTTTTTATCTTCTCCCTCAAAGAATCCTTTATTCCTATTCCCTTGACCTATTTACTATTCTGTCACATTTGACGAAGTAGATTTTCTTCTTGAAATACTTAATTTTCTTTTCCTTTACCACATTTATCTATAGATAGTATATCATAGATATAGACATATATCTTTTATTTGCATGATAACTTATGTTTCTGTATATCCCAATCCATACATTCTCATCCTCTACCCTACCAAATGGAAGACTTGTAAGTTCCTAAAAACTTGCATATTTCAGACATTACATTTCACTTTTAGATGAGGCAATTTTTTTTATAATATGACTCTCATCCTAATAATTTCAACATGCAACTGAATTGATTATTTTCCTTTATTCACAGGAGAGAAAGAGTAGAGAAAATGGAGTACTAACTTTCCTAATATAAGGGTGTTAGTATCATTGCAATGTATCTCATAGACCAATAAAATATTTCTGCATGTGTCAAAATAAAGAAGAGGAGTGATAGATGAAGATGATGATGGTTAAAGTAAATTCAAGAAATTCTCGGCCAGGCGCGGTGGCTCACACCTGTAATCCCAGCACTTTGGGAGGCCGAGGTGGGCGGATCATAAAGTCAGGAGATCGAGACCATCCTGGCTAACACAGTGAAACTCCGTTTCTACTAAAAATACACAAAATTAGCTGGGCGTGGTGGCGGGCGCCTGTAGTCCCAGCTACTCGGAAGGCTGAGGCAGGAGAATGGCGTGAACCCGGGAGGCGGAGCTTGCAGTGAGCCGAGATCATGCCATTGCACTCCAGCCCGGGTGACTGAGTGAGACTCCGTCTCAAACAAAAAAAAAAAGAAATTCTTACTGTGATCTATTCTAAACTCTAGTTATAATATCAAAGATGTTCCATGTTCAATCTAAGAAATATTTATCTGATGACTATTAATAAATAGACACTTCCCACATTATCATTACCACAACCTAAATACATGTGTCATGTTTGGAGGAGGGAGGTGCAGGTAGGTAGTGAGAAAGGAAACACTAAGTTCTGTGTAGGTTTGATAACGTCTTTCTTTTTTGAGGAACTTATAATAAACTATATTTTGGTATATTCTGATAAGCAGATAATCAGTCTGTCTTGGATGAACGAAAGGTATCAGATTTTTACCTAAGAAGACCAAGTGGTTAAATGACTCTCTTTTAAGGTTACACAAAAAAACAGTAGTAAAGTGGAAAAGAAAATCCAGAGTTTGCTTTGGGTAAAGAGAATTGTGGGGGAATCTTCTCTGGGGCATTTGGTCTTTTACTTTTCAGCCACTCTCCTTGCAGAGTAATATTGCCAGCTTTATTTCCTCTTCTCACTCTTGTGTCTTCTGTTAACTCAGAGTAATAGAAGCCAAGTTAGAGAGCTAAGTCAAGTTAGAGAGCCAAGTGAAATAAGGGGGTAGAGGAAGCAGCAGAAAGGCCCTGGGAGCTTGCTGGATCCCAAGCAGCCCATTGCTGCCTGGCACCACAGTGATCCCTCAGGAGGGTGGCCAGAGGAGCAGGGGGTGAAACTCCACAGGGAGAAGAAATTCTGTAGCTGAACTCGGTAACAGTTTGAATGGGGCGAGAAGCCTCCTGGCCAGAAGGGAGGATGCAAATGGGGCGTGCAGACTTCATAGGCCGGCGGGGGGTGGGGGGGGCGGGAAGGGGGAAACTAAAGCCCTTTTCTTTCGCAGCTGGGAGGTGGATAGCCTCGGGCAAATTTTCAAGCCCATCTCCTCTTCCGCCTGGAAACAGACTTGGGGCCGTTGCGGGAACATGGTGGGAGTGAGACCGGCTCTTCCCTTTGCATGAGGGTTGGGTGAGGCCTGTGACTGCCAGCTTTCCCCCACTTCCCTGACAATCTGCATAACTCAGCGGAGGGAGCCATAATCCTCCTAGGTACACAACTCCAGTCACCTGGGAATCTCACCCTCAACCCCCACAGCAGCCACAGCAAGACCCGCCCAAGGAGAGTTTGAGCTCAGACACGCCTAGTCTGGCCCCTACTTCATGGTCCTTTCCTATCCACCCTGGTAGTGGAAGACAAAGGACATATAATCTTGGGAGTTCTAGGGCCCTGCCCACCGCCAGTCCCTCTCCACACTACTACAGCTGATGCTTTCTGGAAAGTTCCACCTAATGGCAGGAGGCCAACCAGCACAAAAATAGAGCATTAAACCACCAAAATTAAGAACCCTCATGGCGTCCATTGCACCCCGCTCCCCGCAACCTCCACCAGAAGAGGCGCTGGTATCCACTGCTGAGAGACCCATAGGTGGTTCACATCACAGGACTCTTTGCAGACAACCTGCAATACCAGCCTGGAGCCAGGTAGACTCACTGCGTGGCTAGACCCAGAAGAGAGACAACAAACACTGCAGTTCAGCTCATAGGAAGCCACATCCATAGGAAAAGGGGGAGAGTACCACATCAAGGGAACACCCTGTGGGACAAAAGAATCTGAACGACAGCCTTCAGCCTTAGACCTTCCCTCTGACTGATCCTACCCAAATGAGAAGGAACCAGAAAGGCAAACATGGCAATATGACAAAACAAGGCTCTTCAACACCCCCCAAAAAATCACGCTAATTCACCAGCAGTGGATCCAAACCAAGAAGAAATCCCTGTTTTACCTGAAAAATAATTCAGGAGGTTAGTTATTAAGCTAATCAGGAAGAGACCAGAGAAGAGCAAAGCCCAATGCAAGGAAATCAAAAAAATGATACAAGAAGTGAAGGGAGAAATATTCATGGGAATAGATAGCTTAAAGAAAAACAATAAAAAATTCAGGAAACTTTGGACACACTTTTAGAAATGCAAAATGCTCTGGAAAGTGTCAGAAACAGAATTGAACAAGTAGAAGAAAGAAATTCAGAGCTCAGTGACATGGTCTTTGAATTAATCCAATCCAACAAAGACAAAGAAAAAGGAAAACATGAACAAAGCCTGCAAGAAATCTGGGATTATGTTAAACGACCAAACCTAAGAATAATCGGCATAGCTGAGAAGAGAATTCTAAAAGCCTGGAAAACATATTTGGGGGAATAATCGAGGAAAACTTCCCCAGCCTTGCTAGCGACCTAGACATCCAAATACAAGAGGCATAAAGAACACCTGGGAAATTCATCACAAAAAGATCTTCACCTAGGCACATTATCATCAGGTTACCCAAAGTTAAGATGAAGGAAAGAATCTTAAGAGCTGTGAGACAGAAACACCAGGTAACCTATAAAAGAAAACCGATCAGATGAACAGCAGATTTCTCAGCAGAAACCCTACCAGCTAGAAAGGATTGAGGACCTATCTTCAGCCTCCTTAAATAAAATTATCAGCCAAGAATTTTGTTTCCAGAGAAACTAAGCATCATATATGAAGGAAGGATACAGTCATTTTCAGACAAACAAATGCTGAATTTGTCATTACCAAACCACCACTACAAGAACTGCTAAAAGGAGCTCTAAATCTTGAAACAAATCCTGGAAACACCTCAAAACAGAAACTCTTTAAAGCAAAAATCACACAGCACCTATAAAACAAAAATACACGTTAAAAACAAAAAACAGAAAACAAAAACCAAAGTACCCAGGCAAGAAAGAGCATGATGAAAGCAGCAGTACCTCACATTTCAATGCAAACATTGAATGTAAATGACCTAAATGCTCCATTTAAAAGATACAGAACTGCAGAATGGGTAAGGACTCACAAACCAACTGTCTGCCGCTTTCAGGAGACTCACCTAACACATAAGGACCCACATAAACTTAAAGGGGTAGAAAAAGGCATTTCATGCAAATGGACACCAAAAGCAAGCAGGGGGTAGCTATTCTTATATCAGACAAAACAAACTTTAAAGCAATAGCAGTTCAAAGAGACAAAGAGGGACAGTATGTAATGGTAAAAGGCTTTGTCCGACAGTAAAATATCACAATCTTAAACGTGCACCTAACACCGGAGCTCCGAATTTATAAAACAATTACTAATAGACCTAAGAAATGAGATAGGCAGCAACACAATAATAGTTGGGGACTTCAATACTCCACTGACAGCACTAGACAGGTCATCAAGACAAAAAGTCAACAAAGAAACAGTGGATTCAAACTATACCTTGGAACAAATGGACTTAACAGATATATATAGAACATTTCATCCAACAAGTACAGAATATACATTCTATTCAGCAGCGCATGGAACTTTCTCCAAGATAGAGCATATGATAGGCCATAAAATGAGCCTCAATAAGTTTAAGGAAATTAAAATTATATTAAGCACTCTTTCAAATCACCGTGGAATAAAACTGGAAATCAACTCCAAAAGGAACTTTCAAAACCATGCAAATACATGGAAATTAAATAACCTGCTCCTGAATGAGCATTGGGTCAAAAATGAAATCAAGATGGAAATTTAAAAATTCTTTGAACTGAATGATAACGACACAACCTATCAAAACCTCTGGGATACAGCAAAGGTGATGCTAAGAGGAAAGTTCATAGCCCTAAATGCCTACATCAAAGTCTGTCTTGCTGGTGTTCCAGGTGCCACTGGGGTATGAAAAAAAACTCCTGCAGCTAGCTCGGTGTCTGCTGAAACGGCCACCCAATTTTGTACTTGAAACCCAGGGCTCTGGTGGTGTAGGCACCCAAGGGAATCTCCTGGTCTGCGGGTTACAAAGACCGTGGGAAAAGCATAGTATTGGGGCCAGAATGCACTGTCCTTCATGGCACAGTCCCTCATGGCTTCCCTGCCAGGGAGTCAAGTGGTCTAGCTCAGCGGATCCCACCCCACGGAGCCCAGCAAGCTAAGATCCACTGGCTTGAAATTCTCACTGCCAGCACAGCAGTCTGAAGTCGACCTGGGATGCTCGAGCTTGGTGGGGGGAGGGGCGTCCACCATTACTGAGGCTTGAGTAGGCGGTGGTTTTCCCCTCACAGTGTAAACAAAGCTGCAGAGAAGTTCCAACTGGGCAGATCCCACCACAGCTCAGCAAAGCCGCTGTAGCCAGATTGCCTCTCTAGATTCCTTCTCTCTGGGCAGGGCATCGCTGAAAGAAAGGCAGCAGCCTCAGTCAGGGCCTTATAGATCAAACTCCCATCTTCCTGGAACAGAGCCCCTGGGAGAAGGGGGTGGCTGTGGGCACAGCTTCAGCAGACTTAAATATTCCTGCCTGCTGGCTCTGAAGAGAGCAGCTAATCTCCCAGCACAGCACTCAAACTCTGCTAAGGGACAGACTGCTTCCTCAAGTGGGTCCCTGATCCCCATGCCTCCTGACTGGGAGACACCTCCCAGCAGGGGTTGACAGACACCTCATACAGGAGAGCTCTGGCTGGCATCTGGCAGGTGCCCCTCCGGGACGAAGCTTCCAGAGGAAGGAAATGGCAGCAGTTTTTGCTGTTCTACAGTCCCCGCTGGTGATACAGGCAAACAGGGTCTGGAGTGGACCTCCAGCAAACTCCAGCAGATCTGTAGGAGAGGGGTCTGACTGTTAGAAGGAAAACTAACAAACAGAAAGGAATAGCATCAACATCAACAAAAAGAGAAACCCCAGCTGAAGGTCACCAACCTCAAAGACCAGAGGTAGATAAATCCATGAAGATGAGGAAAAACCAGCACAAAAAGGCTGAAAATTCCAAAAACCAGAACACCTCATCTCCTCCAAAGGATCACAACTCCTCACCAGCAAGGGAACAAAACTGGACTGAGAATGAGTTTGATGAATTGACAGAAGTAATTTTCAGAAGGTGGGTAATAAACTCCTCCGAGCTAGAGGAGCATGTTCTCACCCAATGCAGGGAACTATGAACCTTGAAAAAAGGTTAGAGGAATTGATTGCTAACTAGAATAACCAGAGGAATAATTTTCCTCTAGAAAGCTCTGAGAACTGATAAAATAATTCAGCAAAGTTTCCTGGTACAAGATTAATATACACAAATCAGTAGCTCTTCTATACACCAACAGCAACCAGGCAGAGAATCAAATCAAGAGCTCAACCCCTTTTACAATAGCTGCAAAAAAATATAAAACACTTAGAAATATACCTAACAAAGTAGTGGAAAGACCTCTACAGGGAAAACTACAGAACACTACTGAAAGAATTCATAGATGACACGAACAAATGGAAACACATCCCGTGCTCATGGAGGGGTAGAATTAATATTGTGAACATGACCATACTGCCAAAAGCAGTCTACAGATTTAATACAATCCCCATCAGACTACCACCATTAGTCTTCACAGAATTAGAAAAAACAGTTATAAAATTCATATGGAACCAAAAAAGAGCCCAGATAGCCAAAGCAAGACTAAGCAAAAAGAACAAATCTGGAGGCATCACACTACCTGATTTCAAACTATACTGTAAGGCCATAGTCACCAAAACAGCATGGTACTGGTATAAAAATAGGCACATAGACCATTGGAACAGAATAGAGAACCCAGAAATCCAAATCCTTAAGGCCAACTGATCTTTGACAATGCAAACGAAAACATAAAGTGGAGAAAGGGCACCCTTTTCAACAGGTGGTGCTGGGATGATTGGCTAGCCACATGTAGGAGAATGAAACTGGATCCTCATCTCTCACCTTATGAAAAATCAACTCAAGATGGATTAAGGACTTAAACCTAAGACCTGAAACTATAAAAATTCTAGAAGATAACATTGGAAAAAACCCTTCAAGACATTGGCTTAGGCAACAATTTCATGACAAGAACACAAAAGCAAATGCAATAAAAACAAAGGTAAATAGTTGGGACCTCCCACAGAGTGGGAGAAAATCTTCACAATCTATACATCTGACAAAGGACTAATATCCAGAATCTACAATGAACTCAAACAAATCAGTAAGGAAAAAACAATCCCATCAAAAAGTAGGCTCAGGACATGAATAGACAATTCTCAAAAGAAGATATAGAAATGGCCAACAAACATGAAAAAATGCTCAACATCACTAATGATCAGGGAAATGCAAATCAAAACCACAATGCGATACCACCTTACTCCTGCAGGAATGGCCATAATCAAAAAATAAAAAAACAGTGGATGTTGGCATGGATGCGGTGAACAGGGAACACTTCTACACTGCTCGTGGGAATGTAAACTAGCACAGCCACTATGGAAAACAGTGTGGAGATTCCTTAAAGAACTAAAAGTAGAACTACAATTTGATCCAGCATTCCCACTACTGGGTATCTACCCAGAGGAAAAGAACTCATTATTCGAAAAAGATACTTGCACACGCATGTTTATAGCAACACAATTCACAATTGCAAAATCATGGAACCAACCCAAATGCCCATCAATCAACAAGTGGATAAAAAAACTGATTCATATATATATATATATATACATCATATATATATATGATGGCATACTATGCAGCTATTAAAAGGAATGAATTAACAGCATTTGCACTGACCTAGATGGGATTGGAGACTATTATTCTAAGTGATGTAACTCAGCAATGGAAAACCAAACATCATATGTTCTCACTGATATGGGGGAGCTAAGCTATGAGGACGTGAAGGTATAAGAATGATACAATGGACTTCGGGGACTTGAGGGGGAAGAGTGGGATGGGGCCGAGGGATAAAAGACTACAAATATGGTGCAGTGTATACTGCTTGGGTGGTGGGTTCACCAAAATCTCACAAATCACCACTAAAGAAGTTCCTCATGTAGCCAAATACCACCTGTACCCCAATAACGTATAGAAAAATGAATAAATAAAATATTATAAGTTATATATATTTTAAATAAACAACCTAAAATGGCTTTTTATGTGCTTAAAAAAATCACAGCCATCTCAAGAACCATTAACATCAGATTCTTAAGTTTTCTGGTACCTAGCTAAGTTCTTTGATTTATATCCTGATCTAGAGTTCCTGGACAAGCTAGGCTGATGGTTGAATGAGTCATTCGTACTTGTTAATCATATTTAATTAATTTAATTTTCTAAGTGCAGTATTTCTGGATCTGTTCCATTCTCATATTCTATCCTCAACAAGCACTGCTGGTATTAAAAAAATAATTACCATGTAATCAGGAAACAGCACAAGCACACACGGTCAGATGGTGACAAATGTAGAGAAGAATAAAGATGGCAGGAAATAAGAAAGAAAACAATAAGGGTTTGTACACTTTCAGATTGTAAATCTGAACTGGGAATGGGGTTTTACTCTCTCTGAGGTCTTCCACAATGCAGGATGAATGTATTAGAGCAGCATCTCACTAAAGTGTCTTCTCCTCTCTGCCTCCCTAGTCCAAAAAGCTGTTGAAAGATAAAATGTTTACTCATCGAAGTATTTCCAGATTAGTGAATTGTACTCATTTGTGTTCATTGGCTGAAAGTTAGTGAATTAATAGGAAAATGTTAGAATTTATGGCTCACTCTTTTGAAAAATGAGTGTCATGTGAGGGGAAGAATATTAACCCAGGAATCAGGAAAATTAGATTCAAGGTCTGTCTCCACCATGGGACTCTGGGCATGCCAGTTAATTGCTTTCAGTCTAATTACCTATAAAGTGAAGTAGCTGGACTTTTAATGTGCATTTGAATGAGGACAAATGGAGTTTCAAGTAGAATGGAAGCTAAAACATTTGAAATAGTAATACTTTAAGCCTTTCCTGGATGAAAAGACTGTAGAAAAATAGTTTTGGCCTAAAAAGAAAATTGTACTTTGTTCAACAAAATTTTTGGAATATTTATTAAATGCTTACCACATGCTGATCATTGTCTTAGAGGCCTAGCTTCTTATATGTTAAGACCATATTTTTATTTCCCAATCATGTCTTTGAAGAAAGACAATCTAGGTTATGGCTGATAATGCCTCTTTATCCCAAGATTGTGTAGCAGACTTGTCACCTGATGTGATAGACTCTCCTTGGCTTCCATAACGTAAGAGTAGGCTCAAGCCCTGTGAACTCCACTGGCTTCTCAACTCATGTGCACATGGTTTATAAGGGAAAGGGTGTACTTTCTCCCTCTGGAGTCTAAAACCCTTTTTGATGGCAGGTAGGTCACTCACTATCCTAGCAAACAAAACAAAGCATTCTCATCAGAGGAGGCTTGGAGCAGAATGCCTTTATAGCAAGCCATCAGGATGTTTCTAATCATTTTCCATTTCCCCGTGTATGTGTTGCATACCTGTCTCTATTTAGGTTGCCGCAAAACCAGGCCCTAAGACAAGGACTTAGGTGCAGATGATATTTTGGGGACGATATCAAGAGGATGAGAAAGGGAGTAAGGGAAGTGGGATAGAGAAGGGAGAAGAGGCAGTGAAGAGAGCATTGGTAAGCAGGCTATGTCAGTAGGCAACTGGAGCACAGTCCTGCTGAGTACTCTCCGAGGAACAGTGTAGATTGCCCTCAGAATTAGTCCAGGGGTATTTATCCACAATCCCCATTCCCTCAACTTGAGTGTTGTCCCTGCGGATGTTAAATGCACTTCCTCCAGGCTTTCCTGAGAAATCACTTATGGTGCCAGAGCTGTCATGTAGACAAGTAGAGAGACAAAGAAAGTTGAGCTAGAAACTGTCAGATTCTATAATGAGTTTCCATGATGGCTGCAGGGTAATTCAGAGGGCGATCTAGAGCATATGGGGCAAGGCATGAAAAGCACCTCTGAAAAATCCTGTCTCCAAATATGTGTAAAAATAAGTTAGCACAATATGGATGTGAACTTTCTTAGTACTGTTCATGGATATAGCAAATCCATTTTTAGTTAAAAAAAAAAAAAAAAAAAAAAAAGATCCCTGGCTAACCATGTGGAAAATAAGCAATAAAAATTGGAGATTCATGCTAACAAATGATGAAAATATATTTTCTTGAATATTATTATCCTTTTTTCTTTGTATAATTCACAAATAATTTTGTCCTGTTACAGGAATCTGAAAAATACATCATTAATGTATTTATTTATGCCTTCAACCAATATTTACTATATCATTGCTGTACATTCAAAGATCTGTAAGCTATAATTATTGTCACTGAGAAGTTTGTATTATAGCTAAGGATATAGACACACAGCTAGTTACAGTGCAGCAAAATGAAAGCCAAATTAATACACTGTAGGAACACAGGAAAATGAGTGATTAATTCTACCTAGGGATTGAAGGGGACACAAACATGATTTTTGTTGTGTTTTTTATTTTTATTTTTGTTGTGTTTTTTTTTTAAAGTTTCTTTAAATGGAGTTGTTTCGTGTGCAGAAACATGGTACATCAAATACTAATACAACCTTTGGTGTTAGATCTGGGTTTGAATCCAAACCCAACACACCTACTCTCTGTGTAAACTCCACAAGCTACATAACTTCTCAGGTCCCCAGTGATTTGGAAATCAGGAATTATAATACCTCCCGAATGTGATTAAATGAGAAATCATGTATGATTCAGGCCCGTGGGAGCAACTACATCTGTGTTCACTTTCCTTCTGCTCCCTGTGTGCTGCGGTTTATAAAGTCCCAGGCATTTGTGGAAAGTAGAAACATCTCGCCGTTAATCCACCTTCTTTACCCTATACCCATCGATCCAGGATTTGAGGCATCCTCTGGAGACATAAAATTGCTGTAATACCCTTATTTTATGCATGTCTCTATTTTCAAAATTCAGGAAAGAATCAGGATGGTGTTCTTCTTCTAGCTTGTACATGTTATAGTAGTGCCCTTCACTTTGGTATTAGATATGTTCTTTTCATCTTAGATTTATGTCAAGGAGAAAAGACCTCAATGACCTTAGGATGATAAGATCTAATATAGCCTCCTTAGACGGTGGGGGATCTGTAGCTAAATATGCCCCATGTGGCATGACTTGTAGTTTACATCAAAAGATTGTCAAATCCTTTTGTCATGCTTCCTGAATCAGATGTGAATTTAAGGTTCTGTGGTAATTAGTGGAAATTTCATCTTCATGGTTTGTAAAGTATCAGCAACTAAGGTTTCAGGTGCCTCAGGACATCTGTAGAAATATGAAAACATTATTTCCTTGCCTTCCTTTTTCTGAATTATATGTTTCGCTGAAAGGTAAGGAGAAGAAATGGAGGCACTGTTAATGAGTTGAAATAGCATGAAATCCAGGGATGTGTCCCAGAAAATAGACTTTCTGTGCCAATAAAGCAGAACTTTGTCCCCAGTATATGTGAGTTTGAAAGTAACACCAGTCTGGCTGATTCTGGGTAGACTATTGTAACATTGTAGAAGTGCCCAGGTCTTAATTCACTCTTTACACACACTGGTAGCATGCACTCTGCCAGGGACCAGAGATACACAGTATGACTTACACCATTTTCAGGGAACTTATGGTCTCTTTTGCTTATCTTTAAAAGCATATGCTGTGACCTGTCTTGAAAGGTTGCTTGAAGATGAAATAAGACAGCAAAGTGCCAGCCACAAAAGATGTGAGGAAGTTCTATTTTCCTCTTCTCAGATTTACATTTATTCTTCTCTATGAGTTCACTATCCAGGCTCTCATCACTTGGCCATGGTTCTTCTGAAAAAATTTTCCCTCACCACAGCATTTCAACTAGATTTACATTTATTCTTCTCTATGAGTTCACTATCCAGGCTCTCATCACTTGGCCATGGTTCTTCTGAAAAAATTTTCCCTTACCACAGCATTTCAACTAGATTTACATTTATTCTTCTCTATGAGTTCACTATCCAGGCTCTCATCACTTGGCCATGGTTCTTCTGAAAAAATTTTCCCTCACCACAGCATTTCAACTTAAGTCTCCTTCATGGCTTTTCCTACTCCATTTGAACCTTAATGGTGGTGCTTTCTAGGTCTTGGCTTGCATCTCTACTCAGAGACCTATTCCAGTCCCATTAGGCCAATGACCATCTACATGTTAAAGAAGACCTAATCTGTAGTTGCAGGTCAGAACTCCTCTGCCATACACACTCATATGTTCAACTGCCATACACACTCATATATTCAACTCCACGATAACTTTGGAGGTACTTCTAGTTCAAGCATCCACAATAGATTGGAATTGTCACAATTCTTAATTCCCAAAGAGAAAAAGATCAAAGTGAACCTACCCTAGCCCGAGCATTTGAGGGCAGGGGACTTGACAACACTGTAGAGGGATGCACAGAGGATTTTCCTGCCTTAAATCTCAACTTCCTCAATTGAGCCTTCATTATCTCTGCCTCTAAACTTTCTGAAACAAAATCAATTATGTCTCGTCTTGACATAAATGATTTAATGTGTCCTACAGCTTTCAGCAAAGTTCAAAGTCCAGAGCCCTTTGTGGCTTTTGTTCATCTTTGCACTGCTTCATGTCCAACCACTGCCCTACACAAGGGTATATAAAGAAGGGTATGTAAAGCTACAAGCTTCCTAACTTTTCAGGGCATCAGTGATCTGGAAATCAGGAATTATAATGAGGCACAAAGATGAGATGTATAAGGTATAAAAAGGTACATGTACCTCCTGCTACATGGAACCTCCTGTACTTCTGGCAATGACTAAAGCTAATCCAAGCTTCAGTGCCTTCATGTGTGCCATTCTCCCTAGCTGAAATAGCTAGCTTAACCTAAAAGACTTCCAAACTTAGGTCACACGTCATCTCCCTGAACCCAGGGGCCAATGTAAACGTTCACCTTCTGGCCTCCTTTAGCACTCTGAGTGGATATCTATGAATAGTTATTTATTACATTACAACTGCAGCTGTGTCTATTTCCTCCAAAAGACCATACACATACTAAAAGTGCCCCCTTGCAATATTCCCCAGGGAGAACCAGCTAGATTTTAGTTACTACTGACAGTTTTGTTTTTATTCTGTTCATATCCAGAGTCGTAGCATGATGTAGAAGGGGAATGAGTCACTCTCTGATCGTGTGAGTCTTCGTTAATTAGTCTGCAGACATGACCTTAGGAAAATAAAAGCCACAACATTCAAGCTTTGAGAAGAGGATTTTTCAAAAATGTTGCCGTTAGTTCTGACCTTTAGAATTAGAATTAGTGACAGGCTATAATGACATGTCTAATGATTTATAATATTGGATAGGTTTTCATAATTTTATTTATTTATTTTTCCCTTCTTGAGGAGAATGAGGTCTTGCTATGTTGCCCAGGCAGGTCTTAAACTCCTGGGCTCAAGCTATCTTCCCACCTCTGCCTTCCTAAGTGTTGGGATTACAGGCATGAGCCACCAGTCCCAGCCATAGATTTAATTTGGATGTCAACACTGAAGATTTCCATAAAGTATTCTTCAAGTCATATCTCTTTCTCTTGGTTCCTTCTTTCTGAGGGTAGGTGAAGATCTAAGTTAGTGAGTTCTGTTCAAGTTTGTGATTATGCTTCCTATGGCTGATAGAATTGCAGGATTTCAAATGCTATTAAGCTACTCCATGCAGAGACAAATAGTCTAATGACCTGCCATTCATGGCAGGGAGAAAAATGAACAGTGTTTCTCGCTAGAACATCTTCATTTATTTTGATAAGATCATTTCTTACTGGACAGATTAAACCTTAGAGAACTACATATAAGGTTCTCCTATTTCTATTTTTGAAAAAACGCTCAGTACCAGAAAATATAGAAAATGTATAAAGTAGATTTAACTGTGAAATTTCAACTTTAGTTTCCAGCATAGAATTACCAGCCTCCTCCTGGATTCTTCTAATGATCCCTCTGTAACGTCCCTAAGTCTCTTCCCTCAGCTGCTTATCCAAAAGTGTAATCATTTATCTAAGACTGTTTGCAAGGACCAAATTTAGTCCTCAGGCATGCCTTCTTTAGAAAGTGCAGAGTTTTTACATTTGTTAAATTACACATTAAAGTCCAGATTTCCAGAGATGGCATTGCCTGTTGGAGATGATGTATGTCTTTTCCCGTTCCCTACATTCCCTGCTGCTCCACATAACCTGGCCTCATGTAGGCCTTTGAGGTCGTGCCACCTGTCCTAAGGAATCAACATTCGATTAGCATTCTACTTAGAACTTTCACCATATATGTCCGTTCTGGGCTGGGTTGAAAAGAAAGCTGGCAATTAGAATGGCTCTGGTTTTAGGAATAGCTAGTTGTTATGTCAACAGCTATGGACATTCATAGAATCTTCAGTTTCATTTTTTATCCCCAAGACCTTCATTTCACATTAAAAGAATTCTTTCTGAGGCTATGTGTACAAGGCTGCTATTTGCCACCCCTTACAATCCCTTTTTACCAACTAACAGGGAGTTATGTCAAAGCTAACTTCAGAATCAGAATCAGACAATCTAATAATGTTGCTAGAATTAACTGAAATATCATAGTTAATCTACTCTAATGTGACTAAGTCATAGAAGCTTATTTTTTATTATTATTTTATCTGGCATTAGACAGACCTGGAATCAAATTTCTTGTTTCCTGACCACTTGTGCTACCTTGAGTAATTTACGCAGACACTCTAAGTCTCAACTTTCTTATTTGTAGATGGCATGATACTTTTCAGGGTTGTGTTTGTTCCCCATTCTTACCCATCTCAGTGAGTGATACTACTATCCCTCTAGTTGCTCAGGCCTCAAATCCAGGATTTTGGCCAGGAATCTTTGATTCTCCTTTTATCTGTACTCCTCACATCCATTTCTCATGCAAGTCTTAGCACTAAAGCTATGGTTCCTGAATAGCCTGGAGCCACAGGGCACCCTTCACAGGAGACCACAGGATATTTTAAATTTTCAAGCAAAATAATGACATAGATGTACTACTACTGTTAAGTAGTATGTACCTTATAAAGTGGAACTGCTAGGTAATTTAGACCTATGTGTGCTATGAAAAAAATTACTGAGACACCAAGGGCGCCATGAAGCAAGAAAGTATGGGAACCTCTGCTCTATTATTTAGCATATATCCTTCCTATATTTATCTTCGTTTCACTGCTGCCATCTGCCCAAGTCACTGTTGCCTCTCATCACTTACTGCAATATGCAATAGTTAGCCTTCCAACTGGTCTTCCTGCATCCATGCTCATCCTTCATAAGCCATGTTCCACAGAGCAACCATAATGAACTTTGAGAAATGTAGATAAGGTCATAGCTTTCCATCACAGTTTATTCTTATTTATTTATTGTTAGACAGGGTCTCACTCTGTCGCCCAGGCTGGGGTGCAGTGGTGCCATCTCAGCTGACTGTAACCTCTGCCTCCCAGGTTCAACTGATTCTCCTGCCTCAGCTTCCTGAGTAGCTGAGATTACAGGCACATGCCCCCACATGTGGCTAATTTTTGTATTTTTTTGGTAGAGAGGGTTTCACCATGTTGGCCAGGCTGGTCTTGAACTCCTGACCTCAAGTGATCCACCTACCTCAGCCTCCCAAAGTGCTGGGATTACAGGCTCCATTACACTTTAAATCAACCTGACTTTTCACATGGTCCACAGACTCTGCCTGCTTGTCCCCTATCTTCTCCATCATCCCACCCCCACCTTTATCCCCTGGTTCATTAAGACTTAACTGCCCCAGCTTTTTTCTTTCATCTGTTTCTCAAAATCTCCAGATTTGTTCTCAACTTAGAGACTTTTCAGTCACTTTCCCTTCTGCTAGAACGATCTTCCTCTGTATCTCATTGTGACTGGTTCCTTGTCACTTGCGTCTGAATTTAAACAGCACACCTCAGATAGGCCTTGACCCTGTTTGGAACAGCCACCTTTTCCCATCAATATCACATCAATCCATTTTTTTCCCATCATATTTATCACTGGCTAAAGTTCTGCTTATTTATTTGTTTATTAACCCCCATCTTTATTGTTAACCTTTGAACTGTCTCCAGCACACAGTAGGCACTCAAAAAATACTGGTTGCATGAGAAACGCAGACAACTGCTTCGTCTATTTCCCTTTTCTGTAACCAGATGTTGACGTTGATGATTGTGCTTCTGTTGCTCCTTTTTTATAGTGAAGTCTTGCTGAAATTTTAAAAGATGAGGAACTAGGTGTTTAGGGGTCATTTTAAGCATTGGATCATTTATTCATATTGCTTTAGTGGTCAAAAAAAGAAGTGTAGTACTATTGTACTGTACTTTATTTGAAGTGCCTGATTCTCCCATATCCTTAGTAAACTGATTAAATAACTGGAAAAAATATCCATTTTCTATTTCCTACTTTACTGGAGCAATATATAGTAAAATGAAAATCACCCTGTATACTACTCATTCCATTAAAACACCGAACCGAAAGCTGAAAGCAATGTGTTGCAAGAGTCTTAAGGTTTATTTTTTCACCTTTTCTAGGAAATGAATGAACTAGATTGCCAAGTTATATTGTGCAAGGTCTGTTTTCAGTTTGGGGAGATGAAATAAAAGAACAGCTACAAGAGTAACAAAATAAAGGTCTTGAATGGGTTCAATAAAACTATGATATTAGGATAATATACTATTACGTAAAATGAATTAAAATTATAATACTATTTTAGTAATTAGTATAAAATCAAAACAACTAAATTTGGATATTTATTTACAATTTTGGATATTTACATTCTGACCATTTGTTTTGTGGGAGGGTGTTTTTTCTTTCATTAGGTTTTACAGAGTCCATTCCTAACGTACTAGTTGGCTTAAATTTAAAAGTTAAATTGGAATTTACAAGCTCAGTTGAAATTGGGAATCATTTTCCAATAGTGTGTGGCACTTTAAGCTGGTGAACAAAATCCTCTTTTGCCTTACCATATCTGAAATATAAAATCAACCTATCATTGCTATCATAGAACCTCCCAAATTACAACTCTAAGATTTACAGTGTATTTTCTCCCGACCCCAGCATTCTTATAGCATCAGCTTCAGAGGAGAGTAGAATAAAGGAACAGAGATACTCAGGAGGCCCACACGTCTCTAGGTGCAGGTGCAGGTGCAGGTAGGTGCCAGCCAGTGCTGGCAGCTGAATAGGGGTGTTGGAAAGGGAGTGGCAACAGCAGAGGCATTGGTAAGGGCAGCTAGTTGTGTTAATGAGAGCTCTGGTCTCATTTAGTAGCAGGCATTAGTAGTAGTACTCATTTAATGGTAGGGCATTTGTTTTGCCCTTGATAAGGGAAGAAAGAAGTAGATGATGCTTATAGTGGTTCTGACAGCAACTGTTAGAGATGGAGGGGGTGCAAGATTGTTTCTCTGTATCAGTGGTTAGTAAGCTGTATGTTTGGACATATTGTTATCTCTAATTTGAATATTTTAGTGGACAATTCAAATGATTTCTAAAGTCAGAAAAGCTGAAATGACTGGGGCTTCTCAGAATGAATCATACAAAAATTCAGTATTTATTAACATATTTATTAGAAGGCCGATTTGTGAATTAATTTGGTTATTAAAATTATATTGCTCACTTAGTTTGCGTGTATATAATGTGTCAAGGACCAGATAAAAAATGTTGGTAAGCTATTTATTTTAATTGTAGAGTATGAATCAAATTGCTTGACTGATTTGGAGATTGATCTGTTAAAGCACAGTGAAATGAGTTTGCCTAATTTGCTGACTTTAAGGTTTTTTCATTAAACAATAAATGATGTTCTGAAGTCAGAATATTTATGTGGCAGTCACAGTCTTGTTTTAAGGGTATTTATGTTTTTATTTTGAATTTATTTTTTATCACAGTATTACATACACAAAAGTCAGGATACTATAAATCTTACTGTGAAAGGCAGTTGTCCCTGCCCCTCCCTTTCCCACCTCAAGTTCTGCTTTCCAGAGGCAATTACTTGCACTTCTTTTAGATTTTTCTTTCAGTATTAACAACTGTATTTTTAAATGAAAAATATGTATAATTTTTGAAATTCTGCACTGACTTTTCATTATGGAAGATGAAATGCTTCTTCCAACACTACTCCCCCACAATACACACATTCACATTCACACATTCTACCTGCCCCTGATATATCTCAAGTTTCGGATTGATTAATATATTCCATTTTCATTATGATGATGATGGAAATATTGTTCCCCACTGAGCAGCTCGGTGCACTGTGATTACATTTACTCTGGTGTGTGCTGTGAGTCTTCTGTTTGCTCCTCCGCAGCGCTTCCCCCTCCTCCACCTTGCTGCCTACAACCCATGATCCTGGCCTGGTGAAATGGCTCATACAGTTATACCAGGATTTTTTTCTCTCTGCTATAGTAGTAAGTAGGTGCCACATTCTTTTTTTTTTTTTTTTTTTTTTTTGGAGACGAAGTCTCACCCAGGCTGGAGTGCAGTTGTGCAATCTCCGCACACTGTAACCTCTCTGCCTCCCGAGTTCAAGTGATTCTCCTGCCTCAGCCTCCTGAGTACCTGGGATTACAGGCATGCACCACCACGCCTGGCTAATTTTTGTATTTTTAGTAGAGACAGGGTTTCACCATGTTGGCCAGGCTGGTCTCGAACTCCTGACCTCAGGAGATCTGCCCTCCTTGGCATCCCAAAGTGCTGGGATTACAGGCGTGAGCCACCACACCTAGCCCAAGTGCCACATTCTTTAACTTGCTCAGTGTTCAGTGTACCCCTCACTAATTCTTTCTGCACACTTTTCAGTGGAGCCGTAAAGCCTCTTCCTTTACGGTTAAACCTAATGAGAAACATCCATAATCCATCCTGTGATTCTGCTCTTCTTACAGAACTTTCTCCTGCAGCCTCCAGTATCCTGCCTGCCTCTCCCATCTGGTTGCACCCTGAGGGACAGCTGTAGAGATGCTTTTTACCGCTCTCTCTTGTGGCTGAGTTCTGTTTCCTATATTCCGTGTCTTTTTTTTTTTTTTTTTTGAGATGGACTCACTCTGTCGCCCAGGCTGGAGTGCAATGGCTTGATCTCGGCTCACTGCAACCTCTGCCTCCGGGTTCAAGCGATTTTCCTGTCTCAGCCTCCTGAGTAGCTGGGATTACAGGTGTCCACCACCACACTTGGCTAATTTTTGTAGTTTTAGTAGAGACGGGGTTTCACCATCTTGGCCAGGCTAGTCTCGAACTCCTGACATTGTGATCCACCCGCCTCGGCCTCCCAAAGTGCTGGGATTATGGATGTGAGCCACTGCGCCCAGCCTCCCATGTCTTCTTTTTAGGCTGACTTCATCTTTATAATGATTCTTACTCTGTACTAGTTTTCTGTGAAAAGTTCAATGAGAATTAAACACTATTGAGACCATGAAACTCTTTATTCAGTCGCCAGACTTGCGTTGTTTTTCTCCCTCGGAATTTTTAATGCCATAAACTTTCATTTTCTTGCCACTGCTTGCTGCTGGCCTTCACCGTGCCTGCCATCCTCCTGTCTGCAATCCTGGACATTCATTGTCTCCGGACGGGATACCTCTGTCTCCTCCCCACGTGTGGGGAGGGTAAAGGGTCTTGGCAGTGGAGTTGGGGGAGGCATCTTGTTGATTGTTACAAGGATTGTCAACCAGTCCTTTTGATAATTACTTTCTGAGATATTAGGTACCTCCAATTCTTAAGCCTTTCCAGAGTCTGCCATACACATCATGTGCTTCTTGCTGGCTTTAGCTTGTTGTGATTAGGTTTTAGTTCTGCTGTGTTAAGCCAGTCACCACTTGTCTATCCTCTTTCCACTGTCCAAAGCTTCCAGTCTAATGTTCTTTATCTTTGCGTATAAACTTTAATTACTTTATAGTCATTTTAGTGGAGCGTGTGAGGAAATAAAGCTGCTGGGTTTAACCGAACATCTTTCATAAGCCATTTAAAAATCTTGAGACAAGAAACAGGCAAGTTTGTCATTGAAATGCTTTTCTGAAATAAAAATGTTACTTATTTTTTAACCAGTTATGCATTTAATATCCTTAATTTTTTAAGATTTTAGTGTTTTAACTCTGTGCAGTAGAGCATCTAGCATTTTAGCTCTATTTTCTTTATTCCTCATGTTCTAAAAGAAGCACTCTTGATCCCACCACTCACACAAAAAGTGCAATCAGAGCCTGACCGGAGGGTTGGCAGGCTCTCAAATTGAGTAAGTACATTTGCATGTTAGAAGGAACAGGATTTACTTTATAGAATTCTCTGATATGAATAAGATTAATATTTTTCACCCAATCCAGTAAGCAACAATTGGGCCAAAGCATAACTTATATTAGTGCTGTTGAAGTTAAGATGTTTTGGTTTTTTCAAGAGCACGGGACATGTATTATTTTTTGACTATTGAAGTACAAGATATTATTCAAGTAAAACATTTTTCCCTTTTCAAAATAATGTCGCTATAGGAAAGATTTCAAATGAAGTAACATAAGTATCAACTCTTAAATATATATCAGGACTTTGATATTGGAAATGTAATTCGTTTCCTGCAACATGAATACTTCATACCAAGCTTATAATTATACAGATAATTTAATTTATACTCTAATGTTTTGGGTTCCAGTTCATTTGAAGTTAATTCATTTAATTATTTGTGTTTTGGGTACTTCATGGGCATGTACCATTTATCTTAAATGCTTTCCTTCCACAGGAGCTCAATAAGTGTTGATATAAAAACAATCGTGTATCTCTGGCATAGTATTTTGAACATAGTAAAGCTTAATAGACTTGTCAAATTAATTAAAGCATATCCTGTAGCTTTTGTGAATGCCTCTTAAAATAAAAATTTCTGAATATGAAATAAACCAGATTTAACCAAGTTACTATAGCATTGCATAAAAACTTCTTGGTTTTGAAAAGATGTTTTGACAGTAACAATAGCAAATAATATATTTTTTCTCGTTTGATATGTTATTGTTTAAAAAAGATAAATTCTAACCTAATGTAGACCACATATAATGAACATGCAATTTGGAGTATTAAACATTTTATTAATTGTAATAGATTATGAAATCCTGAACTCACTTGTATTGTTACGTATTTAGTATTTTATATTGTAAATGACATTTGAGGAAAAAAAACCTCAAGAATATGCTTTGACTAATATGTTTATATTCTTTCCAGGAAACTTCATATGACTCACCAATTTTTAGTTTAGTTTTTGATCTCTATTCTATACCTAGAAAATTTTAAATTCCTTAAGTATTTTGGTGTCAGGAATCAAAGGTAGAAGCAAACTTGCAGAGGTCGATTCTCTCAAATTCTATAAAATGTACAAAATGTGGTGGAGCATTTCATAAAAGGAATGGGTGTGGACTCAGAAGCACCAGGCCATTTGATTATGATACATGAACTATAGACGTATGGCTGACAAGAATCTTATCTGTTTAAAATACTTAGTGTGTTACTGTTCCATTTATATATGAACAAACTAAATGCTTTAGTTCTGGAGGTACTATAAATTATATGATACGTTGATGGATTGCTTTATCAACTGTCCAGCTTTTTTCAATCAGATAGCGTCAGGATAATATTTTTCTCTATAAATGAAACCTCTAAAAATTTTCACATTTAAAGTTAGAACTAGCTGGATGCAGGTGACTCACATCCATCATCCTAACACTTTGGGAGGCCGAGGCAGGAGAATCCCTTGAGCCCAGGAGTTCAAGACCAACCTGAGCAACAAAGGGAGACCCTGTCTCTACAAAAATTAAAAAGTTCGCCTAGCACGGTAGCTCATGCCTGTAATCTCAGCTACTCAGGAGGCTGAGGTAGGAGGATCTCTTGAGCCTGGGAGATCAGGGCTACAGTAAGCTATGACTGGGTCACAGCACTTCAGCCTGAGTGACAGACTGAGACCCTGCCTGGAAAAAAGAAAAAGAGAAAAGGTTAGAACTGTATTTGGTTTGTAAGACAGTAAAGATGATTTTATTACCTATTGAGATGATGACCTGGAAGTTGAAATACCAGTGGGAGATACAGCACATACTAAAGAGCAGCTTACAATATGCTGTCACATATCTCATTTATTACAATTGATATCTGTGCTTGCATTTTGGTAAATGTCAGAGCCATATAAATGTGTTTGAGTTTTTAAAATTATTCATAATAAAAGTCTGGGTAACATTCTCGAAGGCACATGTGATAACATGCCTTGGATCTTTCTGAGGCTGTAAACCTGAGATTTGTATGTAAGATGTTCTTAAAAATGGACTAAAGAGATATTTGTCACTTTCTAAGTCTTAATATTAGTCACCCTTTTATAAGATATTATAATTATTTAAATACAAAGGGTTATTTATTTATATTTTTCTATAACTGAGGAATAATTATCGTGCTTTGAGGGACATTTTCATTCTCTTTGCTTTAATGTTCTAAACATGATTTAAGGTTCTCTTCAACACATTTCCAGCAATCTTTGCTTCAGTGTTACGAGTACTTAACCAAATATAAAAGCTTACCAAATTCGTGCCCAAATGAGAAAATATGTTTCATTTTTATTTTACTATCTGTCCTATTCATGAAGATCTATATAGGATACCCTAACAATTGGGTTAAGGCTATTTAAAAAATTAATTTGGAGAACTTAGACAAAGAAGGAAAATTGTTTATTTTATATTAAGCTCTGTATTACTGGGGAAAGACTAGTAAATATTGAGTGGGAATGATTAATTGGATTTGCTGAAAATTATATTCTTTTAAAGCATCAGTATGTAGATAGATATAGAGGAAAATACCAAATGAAAATAAAGTGGCAGTGATCTCAAAATGGATGAGAAGTGATGTAGGGGACTAGCATTACTAGTAGTGGCTCTTTTAGTAGTAAAAACTAAAATAATTGACATAAAAGAGATTTAGCCATTAAAAAATATAGTTTCTGAACTGTAACTTCCAAGCTTTTAAGTATTTCTTTACTTAAAAGAAAATAAGTTAATTATTTGATATGTTTTTAAAGTATGCAGGTGGAAGGTGTTAATATATTGTTTTTATATATGTACAGCTGAATAAATGAAGTCATTGAGAAGTGTTACTATGACTACCTTTTTTGGTAAAGAATGATTTTAGTGGTGAAAGATAAAAGGCAGAAATGGAAAGATTTAATTAAAATACATTTAGTTCATCTTACTATTTTCTAACTAGTTTTAGGTAGATATTAAAAATGTGAATAATAAGGCCAGGCCTGATGGCTCACACCTGTAATCCCAACATTTTGGGAGGTAGAGACGGGAGGATCCCTGAGCCTAGGAGTTTGAGACTAGCCTGACGATATGGTGAAACCCCATCTCTACAAAAAAAAAAGTACAAAATTAACCGGGCATGGTGGTGTACACCATAGTCCCAGCTACTCAGGAAGCTGAGGTAGGAGGATAGATTTAGCTCAGGAGATCGAGTGAGTGATCCGTGATCACGCCTTTGCACTCTAGCCTGGGTGGCAGAGTGAGACTCTTCCTCAAAAAAGAAAAAAAAAAAATTATCTGTATATATAGGACACTTAACCTATTTATTCATCTGGTATATTTTATGTCATGCTCCCTAATGTGTATGATGATATAAATAAATGTCGAAGAAAAATTTTAAACGGATAGTCTTTGGCAGATTTTTTACAATGTATTACATAGACAAAGAAACTTATTCTTCATACTTCTTTTAAGTATGAAGAATACTTCGTTTATTTTGGTGGGGTGGGGGGGCTTTCCTCAAGTTAGCTTTCTGTCATGCAAAACACAAAAGGTCAAGCCTATTGCATTTTACGTTGCCAAAGTTTTTTCTCTAGTATTTTTACCAAATACTGCCTCTATTTTAAATAAGCTAGTCTTATCACTGTCCTCAAAAATTGAAAGAAAAAAAATGAAGGAAGAATAATTGAAAACAGTGATTCAACCAAATACTTCTATACTAATGATACAATGATCCTAATAATTGCAGAATTATTTACAGTGGATAAATAGGAGATACTTAGTGTCTATGTTGTGTCAGAAAAAGGTGAAGTCTATTTTAGATAAGCTAGTCTTATCACTGTCCTCAAAAATTGAAAGAAAAATGAAGGAAGAAGAATTGAAAACAGTGATTCAAGCAAATACTTCTATACTAATGATACAATGATCCTAATAATTGCAGAATTATTTTCAGCAGATAAATAGTAGATACTTAGTATCTGTGTTGTGTCAGAAAAAGGTGAAGTCCTCCTAGCTTGCTAAATGACTAATTCAGCTTCCCACATATCTTCCTGACATTAAAAAAAGACAACAACCTGTGTATCTCTTCAGCTTAAATTTAGTAAAGGTATTTATTTTAGCTAGCAACTTTAGTCATTTTGTTTTCAAGACTGTTTTGGGGTTTCTGGAAGGCCAAAAGTATAGGATATTTTATAAAAACATCATATTTTAAGAGTGTACATTATTAACATTCAAAAGATAAATGAACGAAAATTATTTTAACATAACATTTTTTATTTTATTTTGTTTTAACTGTTTATCTTGATAAGCTATACTCAATACAAGTAATTTTGGAGTTTTAAGTATAAAAACCTTCAAGAAAAATAGAATTACTATTTTAGTGAAAACAATGAAAATCAGTAGCATGTTTGTTTTAATTCTTTTTTCCATATTTGTATAATATTTATATGCTTCATAGTTTTATAAACATATGCAGATGTGCATATTTTACCACATAACGTGCTCCAAGGGAGGCAGAATAGGTGTTGAGGTGCTATGAGGTTTGGTAAGCTTTTGTTACTAGCCAGTTCTCCATTTTGGCTTTCTTTTCTTAAAAATTTTTTATTGTGTTAAAATATATGTGTGTGTGTGTGTTTGTGTGTGTGTATGTGTGTGTGCATATATATATATATATATATATATATACACATATAATCACATAACATTTGTGATTTTGCCATTCTTGAGTGTACAATTCAGTGTCATTCAGTATATTTCCAATGCTGTGCAACCATCACCACTCTCCGTTTCTGGAACTTTTTCATTGCCCCAAACAGAAACTGTACACATTAAACAATATCTCCCCATTTCCCCTTTACCTAGCCCTTGGTGACCTGTAGTCCATTTTCTGATTTATGAATTTGCCTATTCTAGATACTTTATGTAAGTGGAATCATACGATATTTGTCCTTTTTGTCTGGTTTATTTGAGTTAGCATAATATTTTCAAGGATCATCCTTATTGTAGCATGTATCAGAACTTTGTTCCTTTTCATAGGTGAATAATATTACATTGCATGGATTACCACATTTTGTTTATTCATTCATTTGTTGGACACTTGTGTTGTTTCCACTTTATCTACTGTAAATAATTCTGCAATGATTATTAGGATACAAGTATTTCCTTGAATCACTGTTTTCAATTCTTCTTCCTTCATTTTTTTTCTTTCAGTATTTGAGGACAGTGATAAGACTAGCTTATCTAAAATCGAGGCAGTATTTGGTGAAAATACTAGAGAAAAAAGTTTGGCAATGTAAAATGCAATAGGCTTGACCCTTTGTGTTTTGCACAACAGGAAGCTAACTTAAGGAAAAGCCCCCATACACACACAAAAAGTCATTATATTGTATAAGTAAAAAGTCTAGGAATATCTTGATTCCCCAGGGCTTAAATGATGTCATCAGGACTTTGTTTCTCCCCAACCTCTTTCCCCATTTTTCAGCTGTTTATCCTTCATGTCGCTTCAGAAAGAACCCCTTAAAAAGATAGATAATAGTTAGAGGACAGAGTCTTAGTTCTTAAACTGGTGCCTTATTGATCTGACTTGGGACACAGGCCAACATCAAATACCAATCTTTTTTTTTTTTGGCAGATGTGGATCTCCTGATTGGTGAGGCTTGGGCCGTATGCTCACCCTAGGAGGCAAGGTGCAGGATGGGGGTTGATCTTATGGAACCACAGGGACAAGAGTAGAAAACAATAGATGTTCCATCAGAAAAGATTACAGTGGGCAATGAAAAATTCTCCTGTCAAAATCAGTGGAATAAAAAGATTCTCTTTAGTATGGTTTTCTGAGATTCTTTGTGCTTTTCATTTTTTTCAGCAGATACAGAGAATAATGGTTTTTTGTTTTTTTTTAAGTGTTTGTACACCTCTAGCAGTGTAGGCTCTACGAACACTAAGACATACATAATATAAATAGCATAAATTTGAAACATTTGAGAAATGCCTGTCACCCTACAAATGTAGGTACATCACATAAGTACTAGAGCTGAAACTAATTGTTAATGTACCTTGCATACCTTGATGCTTCTGGGTTGATCTTTTAATTTATTAGCACTTTTGTTGAATTTATATGCAATATTTATTTCCATATCAAGTGGGTTTACCATACTGAAAAGTTGATTTCAACGACTATTATTCAAATTAGTCATGTTGGCACATTAAATTACATTCTAAACTATAATGTAGTAATTTAATTTTCCTTTGCCCTAGAAATGTTTAAAATACACATCCAAGTATTACTGGCATATCTGATATACTCAGTTAGGGTTACTTGAACTTAGGTTTTCACTTAAATGCTGCCTCATGGCTAAATCAGAATTGTGAATTGCCAACTTAAAATAGAACATAAAAATATGGTATGACTTATACCTTGCACTGACACCTTTTGGAGGACGTTTTGTTCTTCACCAATCATGGACTGTCTAAACAGTAATATATATGGCTGAAAACAGTTAACTCACGTACAGGTAGTTAGAGGTGCTGGACGCTCCCTGACATTTCCATCTAAGCATGGCTGGGCCACCCTCCTGTCCTCTTAAACACACTGAAGGTACCTGTACAGGGTAAAGTGTGACAGCCAGGGCAGGAGAGAGCTCCCTTTCTTTTTCACTGGATTCTTTGAATTAAGGGGGAACTGACTACTTTAGAAAGACTCGCCAATCTAGTATTGGTAACTGAAGATCATCATTTTCTAGCAACAGAAGGAAGACCATGCATGCGCTTCAAAGCCAACAAATCTCCCAAGGCAAACACCAGGGATCATGCACACGACGTAATTCTTACCCTCAGAAATTGCCCCCTTGCAGCTCTATATAGATAATCCTAGTGCTAGGTAACATAATTAGAAACCCTATGTTTAAAACCCTAATCAATCAATTATATTTTAAATTTTGTTTGTACATTTTAGAATTACCCTCAGTATTCTCTTGGGCTTGTGGTTTTCTGTATTTGAATTACTCTTTGTCTATTTGCCAAATTTTTTACACACAGCGCTGATGTGCATAGTGCTGGAGTTGTGGAGGTCTGCTTATTAGTTACACTGTCTAATGGGACAGGAATGGGCTTCCTTTGATGATGTGTCGCTGGCTTTTGGCATAGGTCCTGGCATTTAATAGGCATTCTGTGGCTAGCTAAGGTCTAGTCAGGTGTGTGGGGGTATGTGCATGCATTGGAATGCTATGCACAGATAAACTTATTTAATCCTCAGAATACCTTTATGTGGTTGATATGATCTCTATGCTGGTTTTATAGATACAGAAGCTGGAACTTGGTAAAGTGCAGTATTTTGCCTGAGATCTTAGGGCTAGTGATTGATATAGTTGGGATTCAGCATCAGACATCACCCCAGATCTTGTAATTACTCCGCTACACAGTCTTTATAAATGTTCACTGACCAGATGCTTTGCTAAATGAAGGAAAGAACCAGGATATGCTCTACTATACTATTCAGTTTCCATCTTTGCACCCAGTTCTGATCAGGATAGAGAGTAAAAAGTATATTGGTACCTCTGCTGCAGTTCTCTCTACCACCAGCCAACCCTTCAGTCTGAACTTGCTCTGTTCCATATTATAAGCCAATAATTAACCTGAGTAACTCAGTTTTGTCCAGCATTTAGTTGGGCATCTGCATTGTTCAGAACAATGTGCTTTTTAAAATTTTTATTTAATTTTTATTTAATTTTATTTTTATTTTTTTTATTTTCTTGGAGATAATTAATATTTGGAAATTTGCAGTCTCTTATTACATACACACATACATTTAGGGTATGGCTGATTCTGTAAGTATAGAAAAAAAGGTTAAAAAATACATGCACACATACACATATACATACATACTCTGAATATTGGAAAGGCTTAATTTTAATTGTGGTGGGGTGGAAGCATCTTAGAATGTGTCTTGAATGATGAGGCATGTAAGAAGGTAAATTCCCTTGGTGAGCACAGGCCAGGCAGGATTACTTCTACCCAGGATGTTTGCTAATATTTTACAGCTGGACTCCTAAGTAACAAAGCTGATTAAAATATTACTCAGAGATAATAAGTGTATCAAGATGTGCCAAGAGTTGTTTACAAAAAAATTCATTTAAGAATTTACTATAATAGCTTTGGGGAATGTGAAAGAATGCTGAGAGGTAAGCCCTGTCAGCCTATTCCTAGCTACCTAATCATCCAGTCACAAAATATCTGGACTTGGATGAGGAATTATCTTTAAATAAATAAAATCTTATTAAAACAGTGTTAACCTTCTTTAATATACAACTATTAGAAAAGATGAAATTATAGGTATTTTAGGAATGTTATAAAATATTGTCAGTCGCCCTTGGGGTGGGTTTGGGGGGTGTTTCAATCCAAGCCCTCTGAACCTTTTGTACACTGTGGTCTAAAACATCATTATATTAATTATACAGTATTCTCAGAACATGTTTACTATAACTATACCTCAAAACTTATGGGATGACAGATTTTTTTTTTTTTTTTTTTTTTTTGAGACGGAGTCTCGCTCTGTCGCCCAGGCTGGAGTGCAGTGGCGCGATCTCAGCTCACTGCAAGCTCCGCCTCCCGGGTTCATGCCATTCTCCTGCCTCAGCCTCTCCGCGTAGCTGGGACTACAGGCGCCCGCCACCACGCCCGGCTAATTTTTTTGTATTTTTAGTAGAGACGGGGTTTCACCATGGTTTCGATCTCCTGACCTCGTGATCCGCCCGCCTCGGCCTCCCAAAGTGCTGGGATTACAAGCGTGAGCCACCGCGCCCGGCCCGGGATGACAGATTTTTAAAATTACTATGCTAGATATTATAGAGAAATCTTAAATGTATGAGTAACCTTTTCTGAAAAACAAAAGTGGGATGAAATATATTGGTAAAAGTATCCATTTATCTTGATTATTTTCATTTTACAACATACCTCTGTGTTTTATTTTGCAATCTATAAAGAACTTATCCATAATCACACAGTTATCTTTTCAATATTGAGATACTATGTTTCTTAAAAATCAGTAGAGGCATTTTACTTAAGCATTGGCCAAGAAAAATGTTTACCACATATACAGTTTATATTATTTCATGCTACAATATTTATAATCGGCCGAGCACAGTTGCTCACACCAGGAATCCCAGCATTTTGGGAGACCAAGGCAGGAGGATTGCTTGAGCCCTGGAGTTCAAGCGTATATATATATATATATGCAGGTGTGGTGGCACACAAGTGTGTAGTCCAAGTGACTTGGGAGACTGAGGTGGGAGGATCACTTGAGCCCAGTAGATGGAGGTGGCAGGGAGCTATGATTGAACCACTGCACTCCATCCAGCCTGGACAACAGAGCAAGACCTTGTCTCTTAAAAAAAAATGTATATATATATATATATATATATCCAGATACACTTTGCAACATTTTGCAACTTTGTCTATCTTGGAGGGTGTACATGGAATGGCATTTTGCACAGTCAGCTATGTGATGAGTACTTTAATGAATGGTTGTTCATCCACCTGTAGCAGAAACAGGTTTGTTGCACCTTCTTTAATATTTTTTCCAGCTTAAAATTATTGTATCCATGCTTTATGATATAAACTTATGAAATGATCTAGAAACTAGAAACTTCAGGTCTGGTTGTAACAAAAAGGTTTTTAACCCTTTTTTTTTTGGAGACAGAGTCTCACTCTGTCACCAGGCTGGAGTGCAGTGGCACGATCTCCTGCCTCAGCCTCCCAAGTAGCTGGAACTATAGGCGTGTGCCACCACGCCCAGCTAATTTTGTTTTTAACCCTTTCTTACACTGTGAATACATGTGCACTCATCATCCTATTTTGTATACATAGAAAGCATGGTAAAAATATTGAATATTTCCTTTACACAAGTGATTTGCTGTATGTTGAGCAGCTCTCTGGGAGGTCAGATTATTTACTCACAGAAAGTAGATTGAGTAGGAATAAGTTTACTTCACAGATACACTAACTACTCTTTTTCACCCTACAACATGTTTTGTTTTCTTCTCAACCTATCAAGCAGATCTTTTCATGCTTTTCCATGGAAGAGCCAGTAATGGTAGTGAAGAATCATGAATTTCTCTGGATCTCTTGCCTGAAGCAGTTCTTCATAAAGACTCTTGTGTCATACCAAAAAAAAAAAAAAAAGGAATCTTCTGTTCTGTTATATATTCGTGCTGATTTTAATTCACCACCACCCCAGAAAAATTTAGTTACATCAAAGCTCCAGTAAAATGTGCCATATTAACTCTTGGGGTTTATACTTGCTAGGAAAAGGTTATAACCCTCTGGGTGTGAACACCAACAGTTACAGACTGTGTGAACATCCCTATACCCTGGATATGTGGATGTCATAATTTGGGAAGAATAGCTTATAAGGTTGGTCAGTATTATCTAGATGCAAAAGGATAGCAACCATGTTTCTTAATCCTAGTGGCATTGCACGTAGTAGGTACTCAGTGAGTGTTTAAATTAATTGTTTGTATGCACATATCCTCATTGTCAATCAAATTTTGTTTTGTTTCGTTTTTGTTAATTACCTTTTTTTTTAAATCTTTGAAATAATTGAGAAATGGGAAGCTGAGATTAGGGAAGAAGGAAAATAATAAACTGAATAATAGAAATAAACTGAGTAATAGAGAATAAGAAGAGAAAAGGAGAAGAGGAAGAGGTTATATTCATGAGGGTTGTTCAGAGAAACAGAACCAATAGCATTGATATGTGAGAAATGGCTCACACAATTATGGAGGCTGAGAAGTCCCACTGTGTGCCATCTGAAAGCAGGAAACCCGGGAGTTAGCAGTGTAATTCACTCTGAGTCCGAAAACCTGCAAACCAGGCCACGGATGTAAATCCCAGTCCAAGGGCAGGAGGAGATAAGATGTTCAGCTCCAGCAATGAGGCAGAAAAAAAAGAGGGGCAAAATTTTGCTTCATTCACCTTTTGTTCTGTTAAGGCCCTCAGTGTATTGATGATGCCCACCATGGAGGGCGATCAACCTTACTGAGCCCACAAATTCAGATGCTATCCTCACCCAGAAGCACCCTGACAGACACACCCAGAAACAGTGTTTAATGTGGGTACACTTTGTCCCATCCAAGTCAGCACTTCACACTGAACTACCTACAAAGACTGCTTTGCTTTTCAGCCACACTGGCTTTTGTCTTGGTTCTAAATACACTCTTTCCTACTGCATGATTTTGCACATGCCATTTCTTCTGAATAAATGTTGTTCCTTTCCCTGTTTCCTGAGCTAACTTGTAAGAACACTATTTCATCATCTCTTCCTCAGGGAAGACTCTTCTGAACACCCCATTAGTTCATGTGCTCAAAGCTCCAAATGCTTCTCTGCAGTCCTTATCAAATTTGAATTTTAGATTTGTTTGCACATATTTGATTGATGGGTGTCTCCTGCCTTTGGAGAAAAGGGACCGTGTTTGGTTTTGCTACCAGCATAGTGAATGATATATAGCAGGTGTTCAATAAATTTGTCAATTGAATATGTGACTTGTTTAATAGGGGCTGGTATAATTACAGGAGAGCATTCTCATAGTCTCAGGAGATCATCTAAGGCAGAGAAGGACTGAAGCTCTGTTTTCCCCACCCTATATGTTTGGGAAGATGATGAAATTGTTAGTACCTGTGCACACCCAGTGAGAAGAACAAATTGTCTTATATTTATACTTTGATTATTTAAATAATAATCCTTCCGCAAGACAATGACTACCGACTTGGAAGGCAAGAGATACTAAGTTTATTAATTACTTAAACACAAGGACTTCTACATTTTGCAGAAGTCAGGTTATTACTGTGCTTTTGATAAATGTTTTTAATATATAATGATGTTGTGAGCCAAAGCCTACTCAGCTGCCTGGTGGGCTATACAACTCTGTGTTCCCAGGGAATATTTATCAAAAATGAGATTAATTTTAAAAGTGTTTTTCTCGTAACATGAAAAAGAAAATAATTAACCTTCACTGTTTATATTATTTACCTTAGAATGCCAGTGTACGTGATATTGGGATACATATCTATATAATTAAACTAGCAGCTAAGGCTTCCATATTCAGAATTAAGGTTTTAGCAGTAGAAGGAAATTAGTTTTGACTCTTCACTTTTACTTTCCTTAGCAGTGAACACGGAGATCTACATGTTTTTTATGTTTTTAAAGGGAAGCAATACTGGTTTTAATCTCTCAGAAAATTTCCTCCCGACAACTGAGAGCAAGGGAAAAATTCAATACATTTTAGCACCTGATTATGTTCAGTCTTTTTCTTATTATGTCCTGTTCTGCTTGGAGTGTATCTGTGACATCATGGAACTTAAAAACCATACTGTAATTTAAACATCTAAAATTATTAATAATATTGCCCCTTTATAATCATCACCTTAGCAATTTGGGAACATTCTGAAGATGCTGGTTATTAAAATTTTTAATCTGCTTTTCAACTCCTAAAGGCTAGTTCTTTTGAATATTCTCAATGGTGGCAGATCTTTGTCCTATTAGAATGATTAAATTCTTGGAAATAGGAATAAAAGGTATTTGGAGGTATTCTTTGTCTTTTGAATAAATGTAAGTGGTCGAGCCTTCTTGATTTAAGTTTTTTGTAGAAATTATGCTGTAAATCAGAGATTTGTCGTGATGATGTCAAGCATTGAGCTCTTTATGTGACATAAAGACTCCTTAGTTTCCAAAATGTTTTATGATGCCTGTGATTACTGTTTGGACTTGTGAAATTTGGCACTACTCGGTTATTTTTAAATCAGCGATGGCCTCAGTCATCACTTTGATGAACCAGCTTGGTCTTGATATTTTTAACCCTAAACTTTTGTGCTTTCTATGTTAACTAAAAAAAAAAAAAAAAAATCCTGTGTCATCACTGGCTATTTTTAAGTTTCCAGTGAACAATGACAATAAATGTCAAGTCTTTTACTCATTGAAAATCGATGGGCTAATTTTTCAAAACAAGATTCCTTTCCAAAGGGTTCTATATACTTCTAACTCCTCAGCCATGAATTGTCTTGTGACTGAATCGGATATCTGATCTTGCCCCATAAGGATTTTACCTCCTGCTGAGGGTGTTTCTGTGGCTGTTTTATGCACCATTATTATTGTCTACCCAGTTAAACCATGCTCTTGACATTGCTTTGTTTATTCTTTTCCTGTCACTGTTAACTCACTTGTCAATATGATTAACATTACTGAAAATTTGATACATAATTACACTATGTAATTATGAAAATTTGATATTAGCAATGTAATTACAGTGTTACAATGTAATGTATTTAATATATATCTTCTAAATGCTTATTTTCATAAATTTTGTTTTATAATATCATCCTAGAAATCTTGTCCACTGACTTTTCTCCTTACTATTAGGTCTCTATGCGCTTTTAATTCTTTTAACTGCTGTATTTTATCCATATGCTTTGGTCATTTCTCTGTTGGTTTTCCTGACCTTTTCTTGATAAATTGAAAATGTGTCTTATATATTATATTTATAAATCTTTTTGTAGTCTTTTGTTCCTGAAACTAAGTCTGTAACCTGTTAACTTTGGAATGACCTTTGTTGATGTAGTCAACAATTTTCCAATTATAATTCAGGCATTTTAGATCTTTAAGAAATTCTGCTTTTCACTGAAGTCATAAAGATATTTTTGTACATTTCCTTCTATTAGTTCATAGTTTTATCTTATATATTCAGGTATTAAATTTTTCTGGATGTTTTTCTCACTTAGGTAGAGAATCCAGTTCTACATAGCGAGTCTGTTTTTCCATCACTCCTTGATAAATAGTCTATCATTTTCCACTGGTTTGATACACCAAATGTATCATATCATGAGTATGTATATATATATATATATATTAGGTTGGTGCAAAAGTAATTGCAGTTTTTGCCATTACTTTTAGTGGCAAAAACCACAGTTACCTTTGCACCAACCTAATATATGAGTTTGATTATAACTTGTAGCTTTATTCTTCTGCACCCTTAACAGGTTAGCCTTTTAATTTTCTCTCCAGTACTCTGAGTTCCCTATCCTTGTGTATGATACAATCTGGAAATTTGCTATGGCACTTGTAGAGCTCACCCCATTTTTACCTTCTCTCAGGGTTCTCTGTCCTTATTGTCCAAAGTCTGAAAACCTTTGTCTCATGTTTTACTGGGTTTTCTGATTGTTTAAGGTAAGAGGGTAAATCTCATACCTGTTATTCCACCACTGTTGTAAGCAAACATTCATTTTTTAATTTCTCAGTAGAATCCTTAGCTTGCTTATTTTCATTCTTTCATTCGATGTGAAAAAATCTATTTAAATCTCTATATCATGCCCTACTGCTTTTAGATGCAGCTCACACAGCCTCGGACATACAGAACTCTCACTGTCATTCAGCTCTTCAGTGTTTTGTAATTTTTTTTGCTAGTTCTTGCTAGTTCCACTTTATTTAGCTGTGAGTTCATTTAACTATTTTTTTCCTGACATGCTTTTAGATTCCTTTTTATTACTAATTTAAAATTGTATTGAATTTTACTTAGAGGTTGTGTTGCATAGGTTGATTCTTTGGAGACTTTTTTGAGATGTCCTTTGTGGTCTAATACATAAAATATTCATATATTCTTGAAAGGAATGAGTAAGATTTATTGGATAAAGTTTTTACTGTATATACGTATATTTCAGATTGTTACTGGTGTCATTCACATTCTTTTCATATTGGCGTAGTTTTTTCTACTTGATAAGTTTCTAAAAGGTGTATTACAATTTCTAATGAAAGATTATATGTTTCTCCCCACATTTCTGTCAGTTAGTAGTTACATATCACATGTATGTATACTTACTAGTATTATATCTTATTAATGTATTATTCTTATAACAAATTATGTATCTTTTCTCCTTAAATTGCTTACTGTAATATTTAAATTGCTACTTAATATTTCATTTGGTTAATACTTATGTATTTTTTGTCCATCTCTTCTATCAACCTTTCTTTGTCTTTTGTGGACAATTTAATGCTAGATTTTTTTTTTTGTAAATCAAATCTAAATCAGTCTTAAATTTGAAAAATATATGCTTATTGTATTTATTGTTGTATGGAGGCTTATTTCCCCCATCTTATTTTAGTTTTTAATTCATCGTACTTTATTGTTTCTTTTTTCTATCTTTTCTATGTTCTGTCATGTTGACAACTCAGATTTTAAACTTTTTGTTTTTAAGTTACAAGTTCTAGTGTTCTCTTATCTCTAACTTAAGATTCGTTACATTTGTTTTTTTCTTCCAATGTGTAGAAGTTAATATATCTGTCTTCCCCCGCAATAAGAAACCTCAGTAGTCTTTCAACGCACTCCTCTCCTATGATCTCTTTTTCTTTCATGTTGGCATCATCTGGAGTTTTCATTCTATATGTTTTTTGCTTACTCAGGTAACAATAAATTTACTAAGGTATTTACTCTCCATTGGCTACCTTATCTCTTGGCTTTCTCTGGAATGCAATTCTCTTCTTGTTGGAACACATCTTTCAAGATATCTTTCAAAGAGGACTCATCATTATGTGATACACTTTATAAGACAAAGAAGCCACTAGTACTTCTTCCTAGGCCATAAATCTGTGGTCACATCTAAAACTATTCTGTTTCTTTACTCATTTGTTCAACAGCTATGTTGTAGTTTCCTCTTACACGCCATGTACTTGTCCTAGACCTGAGAAAAGAAAGTCAACAAAAATCTTTGCCTACTAGTGTCTACACAAGACGTAGCAGGGAGGGGCAGAGGATACTCGAGGCCAGATCAGCAGTTCCTGGCAATGGCCCCACACTACAGCAGGGCTCCAGAGCTGCCAGGATATTGCCATGTAGTTTCTGGATGGCACTGAACAGGTTCTGCTGCTTTCTCGTTATGATAACTGGACAAGTGATATTTTTACTAGGCAACTCAGAGAAAAACGGGCCAACTAGAGAGCTCTTCTCAATCCATCCCTAATCTGTGGCTACTGAATCTTCCTCGATTATAACTTTTCTATCCATATTAGGATATTAGGATAACTTCTTCCTGCTTCCTCAAGGTTTCTTGGCTGTAGTTGTAGTGTTTGTTTTATTTGCTAAGTTTGGTTCTGAAAACTGCCAAGATCCCATATTGTTTGTAATATCTCTGGGATTTGGCTGGGAAAGGAATCCGACTACCCGTGGTAGTTTTCCTTCTTGTCCAGAATTGATAGTCCTCACAGAATATATTATTATTATTATTTACTATTATTATTGGATGTGAATGCCAATGGCAGTCAATGCTGAGAGAGTTTTCACAGATGATTATCAAGCACATCCCTAATTTTAAAGAGAAAATCTAGGAAGCTCAATTATATATGTGGCCTGTTAGCCTGTAAAGGATCAGAACCTTAGGAAAATTATATCTATTGAATTCCTAGGAATGTTGATCATTGTGGGGAAAAAAGAACTGAGGGGAGGAGCTGAGGATCAGAGTGGTCCTGGGCCATTTCTGCCTGGTTCCAAAACTGGTTCAGCACCTGCTTCCAGCCCTCATGGGAGTCAGAAGACAGTGCTGTGTGGTAAGTGTCAGAATCAGCCCTGAATTTCTGAAGAAGCAGGGTCAGGGAGCTCTCATAATGATTACTACATAAACCAACCATACTGTCCATCTGGAAGCATCCTGGCAATGTGTCTTGCTCACCTTCTTTGATTCTAATTCCTTTCCTACCCTGTCTGTTCTCTCCTAATTTTTCGACATACCCCCACTGTCTTTGACTTATTGAATTTCTAGCTAAAGGAACCTAATTTTATATTTCCTATTAGTTTGGTGGTCAGTAATTTCTTTGATACTCAGAAACTTCTCAGAGCCTATGTCTGGGAAGGGCACCAACACTGCAAAAGATAGTGGAAACAGACTTTGTCCTGATGCATTCAGAAAAATAAGGGAAAAAAATGTGAATTTGGGCTACTGTTCTTACATTGAAAACGATGTCAGCTGCGGGCTGAAACAAAAGCCAAGAAAGGGTAAAGCTGTATTAAATCCCCTTTTATGATTCCCCTGGTACTTTTTTTCTTTCGTTCTCTAACTTGTATTAAATCTATTTATCACAGAGATAGACGACAGGATGAGGTTACAGTATCCTAAAACAACAAAATAAGATGCATGACTGTGACAAAAACAATCGTTACATTTGGTGACCAAACAACAAACTAGTTGAACTTAAAATAGTCTTAAGTGAAAAAGACAGTGGTGGTATTCCAAAGCCAGCTCACTTAAGTAAAGTGTGGGTATTAATTTTTAAAACTCATTTTTTAAGATAAATATAGTCGTATTCTTGCCAAGGCCAGCATTTTCATGTTCACTCTTAAATGCTATGTCTAGCAGGAACACATATTAGAGTGCAAAGTAACTTAAGCTCTTGAGAGATTGATGAGATAACATTTCTGACCTAATTTTTGTTTGTTTGTTTTGTTTTGAGACGGAGTTTCACTCTTGTTGCCCAGGCTGGAATGCAGTGGCACGATCTTGGCTCACTGCAACCTACACCTCCCAGGTTCAAGCGATTCTCCTGCCTCAGCCTTCTGAATAGCTGGGATTACAAGCGCCTGCCACTATGCCTGGCTAATTTTTGGTGTTTTTAGTAGAGATGGGGTTTCACAATATTGGCCAGGCTGGTCTTGAACTCCTGACCTCGTGAGCCACCTGCCTCAGCCTCCCAAAGTGCTGGGATTACAGGCGTGAGCTACCATGCCTGGCCTACATTTCTGACTAAAATTTAAAATTTTAGCCTTGTTCTCCTCCCTTTGCCTAACCAATTAATTAACCCACACATACAGTCATACATAGCCCCTCTAGGTTGTAGTAGGGAATGCTTTTCCTATCAGAAAGTCTTAGTGAATCATAACTTCTTGAAATTAGAATCTGAGTCCTGCAGCTGTCCACTTTTTCTGTGGGTTCCCAAGGCTGTTGATTTCCTCTGCCATAACAGATGGAGTGCAAGAGAACAGAAGAGAATATCCGTCTAACAGGAGGCAGGCCCATTTGTATTCCAAATGTATTCATATATTAAAGCCAGGCAATGGTTACATCTGAAAAAAATTCCTTAGACTTATCAAAGCTTCACCTATAACACATAGGCAGCTTCTATCCTCAAAAAAATAACTTGAGGTTTCTCCGAGTATTAACTATACCACACAGGTGGTTAGAGCATCAATGCATAGTTTGTCATCCATAAGTATAGATGAAAAGACCTTTTGCTTCAGAGAAATGGTTAAATTATAAAGATACAGATATATTTATTAAATACAGCCATTATTAAAGATGGACATGCATGTCATAATAAATAGTAGCACTTTCTAGGGTTGCTAGGGTTTTGTGCTTCAGTTGATTATTCAAGATGGAAATGTGTTTGTACATGACACAGTAGATAGTCCTGCACAAGGAGGCAGGGGACAGCTTCTAGTTCTTCTTCTAAGGGCTGTTGAGAAAGTCAAATAACACTAATGTGTATAAGGACCTTTCTTAAAAAGGTAAAAATGGTAGTACTTTTTAAAAACGATATCTATGATTTATTTATTACTTTCACCTGGGAACACGGAACTAGGAGTTGAATGGGAACGTTTATGGATTATCTGTGTATCCAGGGAGGCACACTCTTTACTCTCTAAAAAAAAAAAAAAAAAAACTATAGGAAGAGTAATGAAAAGAAAACGGATAACTCATTGAGTTCCCACACTGCAAATTACCTACTGTTTCTCGTTTAATTCTCAGTAAAATCCTATATGTCTCACTAGCACCATTTAAACAACTTAGAGAGATTAAATAAATTATTATATGCAGCACACTTAGTGGGGGCTGAGTTTAAAATCAGATCCCCTTGACTACCATGACTTGACAGCTTAGGCTGTTTCACATTCATCTTATTTCAAAATCTTCATTTCTACGTAAAGACTTGCATTTATTCATAAAGCCAGCATTGTGTTTTGATAACTCTGGACATGTTTATACCAGGTTTGTATGTATTTAATGAGTGTTCTGAAATACTATGGCAATAAGTTAAAGATGAACATATTCTTCTGAAATATTCATGGTAGGCAAAACAAAGAGCACCAAATCCAGAAAAATTGAATGGCAATTTTTTGCCACCTTATTGACAAATGCAAGCTGTTCATATTTTGTTATTTGGTGAATTTGCTAGCCCCATTGTAAATGTCATCCTCCTCACTCTGTAAAACTGATTCAGAGAAGAAAGCCTATTTAAGATAGAATTTAGAAATAAGAAATGACTTATAAAAGAATTATGTGATTAGGAAGTATTGTACATTTAGACCTCACAACAGTGTATAATAGAAAAATTGTAGTGTAATTCTTTAATCTTTATTTGGAAATTGAATGCAAAATACTCGTTTTTTCAACTGTTATTAATCTCTATCCTAGAGGTTTCCAAACATGAAAAATACATATATGTCACTGTCTTCCTTGTGAGCACAACTTGCCTCTGCTCCCATGAAATTATACCCTTTTAAATATAATGAAGTAAAAAAAAAACTCTTTATGCTTATTAATTTTTAAATCCTGATATAGCCCATCTCTGATATGTCTGTATTCTTCACGTATCAATAACTGTTCAGGCCATATTACCAGCTAAATGCCTGTTCTGAATTGCCCCATAGAGTTGCCTTCCATCTTCCTCATGCTTTTCATACAAGGTCTGTTTTCCTGGTCCTCCCAAATACCAAACCCTGCTTTTTGCCTTACCTCTATGCTCAAGACCTGACAGTATCTGTGGTGTAAGGAAAAGTGTGGATCTGGATATGAGGGTGAGAGTGAAAACCCAGCTTACCACCATCAAACTCTTAACACCAGGATCCTGGTACTTTTGCATCCCTAGTTTCTTCCTCATGACTTTCATCTCACCTCTGCCCCTCCTCATCCTCCTCAGCCACATCCTGGCTTTCTTCCCCTCCCCTCGCCGCTTCGTCTTTATTCTCCTTTCCTTCCTTCTCTACTAACACAATCTGTTGCTTCAGCTCCAGGTATTTCCTTTTCCTCGGGTTCTGAGGAACAAAATGCAGCCACACAGTTCCCTCTGTACTCATAACACCAGAGCAAGCTCCTAACTCTTTCTAGTTGTCTGGGGGGTTTTATTATTAAAAACATTAGGAAGTAATGGAATAATTAACAGGAAGAGAACAGTCTCTGTACTCATAACCCCAGAGCAAGCTCCTAACTCTTTTTGGTTGTTTGAGGAGTTTTATTATTAAAAACATTAGGAAATAATGGAAAAATTAACAGGAAGATAATAGTCTCATTTCAAGGATTAAAATTGTTACCTGAGGTGGCTGTTTGTGTATCCAGAGATACACCATTAGACTCTACATCACCATCATGCAACTTTTTCTGTCTCCTCATTGTCAGAATAAATTAAGAGAAAAAGTGAAATTTAGGAAGAAGGGGGCCCGCTGTCTCCGATCCTGGTAATGGATAGTCTGTGTGGTTCTTCTGGCCAGGGAATTGTGGTTCATGAATTTTGCATCCCTGAGAAGTTCCTATGTGGCTCCCACCATGGCTCCAATAGACTGAAACTGTTGGAGGCGTAGTTGTAAAGGTGGAAAGTGCCGGGTAAAAGAACGGGTGGGTTGGGAGCATTGATTCTAAGGCTCCATTCTCTTTCCAGTACCCAGGGAAGGCAAGAATGCTCAGAATGAAGCAGAGAAAGTGGAGAATCAGGCAGGTTCATTCCAGTGGCATGTAAGATAATTTAATCCAAGACATGTGTCCAATCCATATACTTTCCAGACATTTAGAGCTTCCTGTTTCACAGGTCAAAGGGCTTTCTGCAGGAGGATGATTGGTGAGATGCGCCTCATTCTCTTTCCAAAGTAATGGGTAGGGGAATTGTAATCTATGGGTAGGGGATTTGTAATCTTAACACTCAAAATTAGATCATTGTTTAACATACTTTTCCATTAAAACATCACTCTACATTATGGGCAGATTCTACATTAGTAGTATATATCAGGTACATTATGGTTTTGATAGAGTTTTATAGGAATCCTAGGGCACTGAGGTCCATTTTTCTGTAGAAAACTCATCTTGAGTGCTACACAAAAAGATTTTTGGAGTCTTATAAATTGTGGATTGGCTTGTAAACTCAAAAAATATTTTCTCTTTCTTCATTGAGAAAATTAGGAAAATCAACATAAATAATTTAAATTTGCTCACTACATCTATGAATAATACATATATGTTCTCTTTCATCATTTTGCATGTTGGTGGATTATCATGAAAGTGAAAATATTTGAAAGACTAAATACTAATCTCTACTTGTAAGAGCTAATAAAATGGCTTTCTTATTTAGAAGATTTGTGTATTATTTTGAAATACAAAGAAAATTACAAAGGATTACTAAAATGTAATAACTACAACTAGTTAAGCATGAATATGATAGCATGTAAATACAGTCAAACTTCTACTTATATAAATTGATTTATGGGTTAATTTGCTTTGTATCTTCTAATAAATAACTCACTATATACACTGGAAAAAATCTAAAAGACAAAAATTGGAGCAACTGATTTTTCTGTTTCTAAAAAGAATCAAATAAAAATATATTTTGCTTCCTAATGGACCTTGCAAAACAAAGTTTTTTTACTTTATCTTCCCTCATAATTGTTTTGCCTGTTTTCATACTTCAAGGGATATTGGGCAAAAACATTACTGTCACCATCTCCACTTTATCAACCTTCAATTTAAAATAATCATAGAAGACCTATGAGCCCCCCACATTTAAGTAGCTCTCACTTTAATAAGAATTTTAGTAATTGATTTAATATTTACTTGGCCTGAATAATGGCAACTGAGATTTTCTGCCTCCACCCCATCCTCATCCTTTTGGTTGCCTGGAAACATACAACCAAGTATAGACCCAGCAGGACAGAAAACTAGGTTTAACTATCATAGCAACTGATGAAATAAAATGGTTTCTTTCAAGTTAAAACTGTTTCTTTCAAGTTGAAACTGTTTTTTTCAAGTTTCATATTTCAATGGACAAGTGTGTTAAATGCTGTAACTTTCCCCTGGATAACACTAGGGAAAGTTATCTAGTGACTTACATATCTCATGTGTGTAGGTATGCATGTGTACATATAAATGTACATATCAAGGTAATCCCCATAAACGGCAGGAGGACTGACAATGACTGATTTCTGATGAAATTTAGTTTACAAGCTTGTCTAGTTATTTACACAGTGATTTGGTAATAATTCAGGTAGTAATTTGCCCATAGCCTCAATTTCTTTCCTAATAAATGATAGTTGGAATTACTGACTTCAAGGATGGAAAATTGGGATTATTAAACCTATAGGAAGCTGTGCTAAGATGAACTCAGTCGAAAACAAAGTTCTGTATCTGCAAGAATTGGAGTTTATCCAACATAGGTGAATTTTATTACAAACAAGTTTGTCTATAGTGATAAAGTTGTCATGTTTTTAGCATTTATGGTGTTTTACAGATTGTGAGAGTCCTCTTAATCAACTGTTATATTTCAATTGAGAAACAAAATTAGGAATATACTTTTTATACCAAATATAGTATAACCTGACAAATTTTTAGTCACAGCTAAAGAGGTGTTAAAATTTTCAAAGGACATCTCATCTGTGAGAGACAGTAGAATAAGTTATCCATAGAAGTGTAGTTATTTTTTTTTTTCTGGGCATTTTAATAAAGGCCTAGTACCTTTTAAAGGCCTGTTTCAATTTGTGGCGGACTTTTTTCTTTCGGTTAAAAAGATATATATGATTGCTTCCTCAGATTTCTCTAGCTATGTGATTCTGTAGCATGTTTTAAAATATTAATGTTTATAGACATAAGACGTCTTAAAGGATATATTCCTTTATTTCCTATATTAAAATCAGCAGCATTTGCAAGACTAATAATGAGGAAAACTCACTCATACACATTTACTGTATTTTGATTCAAAATGCCTTATTTACTTAAAGATAGTATTCTTAGACCATATTTGTAAATGAGAAAGGGAAAAATGCCACAAAATGAAGCAACTCTTCTAGAAACTTAATTAAAATCATGATGATACATTCAGCCTGGAGTTTAGTTTTATTTTCAGCTAGTCATCTGCAGCCATGCTTCCCACAGAGGAAGGTTGCCAGGCCCACAGTGCACTGTGCAACTTGGATGAGCAGTATTACAGGCTGTTTATGAGCAGATTACATCTGGGTTCTGTGGAGAGCAGCCAGAGCAGCAAGACAGAGATGATGAATGCAGGGTGTTTTCTAGGTAGATTTTCTAGCCACCAAAATGCTCATCACTTTTCTTTAGTACAGTGTTCAGAGTATTATAAAAACAAAGTATTTTTCTTAGTTGTTCACAGTAGGACCAGCAAGTTACTCTGGTTTTTAAATTCTGATTTTAAAATTGTTCATATGAACAGAAGTCTCATTCTGTGGGCATATTTGTGCGTTCTTCAAGTTAATTTGGTGACTTGTCACTAAAGCAGTAAACTAGTTTTAGCTCTAGCAACTGAAGCAGCCATTCTACAGTTGAGATTGGGATAGTTTGCCTGCACGTCTGTATCAAAAAGTGGCATGCCTTATGTGTGTGTGCATGTACCGTGTTCGAGGGAGCAGCTACACAATGACGAGGCAGTGCGGAAGACCTGTTCAGCCAGGGGCAGGGCACATTTCCATCTTGGGATATAGGTATTCATTCAACGAACATGCACTAAAGAAGTAGCATGCACTTAGAAGTCCAGATATTAAAATAAATAGAACATTGTCTAGTTCCCCTGTGGCTTGTAGTCTAGTTTACTTGGTTGCAGCAAAGCAGGGCATATAAGGACAGGCTGGAACCTGAAATGAGCTCTGTCTTCTGTGAGAAGAAGGCACGTGATTGGACATTAAACTCATCTGCAACATCTGTGTGGATACCCAGTCCAGTAAACAAGAGCTCTCTCCATGGAAGGTGGCAAGTGGCAGTTGGCATATGAAAGAGAGAGTGTCCTAAGTTAAGGTCTTGAAGTATACCATAAGAAAGGCAATATGCAGAAAACAGTTAACATGACAGGCCTGGGACTACTGTCCTTAGAAAGACCTGTTCACAAGGTTTGCTTTTGCCTGGAGTTTGAGAACTGGATAATCAACAGTTTCCTACACTGATATAAAACTTCTCCTAAATGGCAAGAGTGGTTCACTGTGTCTAAATTGTACAATGTGGTTTCTACTGAACATCTGCCTTCCATTTGGCTACATGCTAGGCAGAAGGTGCTTCTACGACTAGCCCCCAATAAAACCCTGGGCACTGAATCTTTAATGAACTTCCCTGGTAAACAACATTTCTTGCCACAAATTATTGCTAAAGAAAGTAAGTGCATCCTGTGTAACCCAATGGTAGAAACCCTTGGAAGCTTGTGCCTGGCTTCCTCAACTTCACCACCTGAGCCTGTGACCTTTGCTCTGTGTTCTTTTCCTGTGTATAATCAGTAAGACTGAGGGTGGTCTTGGGCACCTCTGACACAGACATAATCCAGATTGCAAGCTGATAGGTAGCTGCAGGAAATCTGATAAATAGCAGTATCCTGTCTGTTGTTCTTTAGTCCAAGTATGAGACTCCAAGGGATGTCAGTCCAGTTTGATAGGCTGCTTCATCACGTCCCCAGCAAATATAAGAGGCCACTCAATCTTCCTTCTTTTCCTACCCATTAGTTTTGAGTGATAGAAAACTTAAGCTAAACAGGAATTATTTGATTCTCATAACTGAACAATCTAGGAATAGAGCTTGCTTCAGTTGGATGCACAGCTCAAATGATGTCTCTATTTCTGGGGCCTGCTGCTGCTTTGCTGGTTATATATATCCTTGTTATCATAAGATGCCTGTAGAATCTCTAGGCTCACATTTTCCCTCCAAGAGGGAAAAGCCAGAGTTGAAAACTGGAACTCATGAGTTTGGTTTTTGCCATGTACCTACCTCTGTACCACATACGGAGGCACCCTAGAATCTTGGCATGAGCTTCCCTCACTCTTCCCAAAAACACAGGGCCTAGAATGGCATTTTTCAGAAGTTGAGTAAAGAGATACGGGGGTGACCAGAATCACGGCAGATGTTTACTACTCCCATTACCCCTATCAAATAAGAATCACTAGTTTACCTGATAAATTTTATGAATATGTCTTCAATGTTTGTACACCTTTTGGAAAAATGCTTCCTGAAATAGCTAATCTATCAGATACAGCATTTTGATTAAAGTACCCCATACATAGATTAGTGCCCATTTCTGAAATCCTCTTTTTGTATTCCAGTGAAGTCCTGTATCTAAATTAATAGGATAGATGCAATATTCAGGTTCATAATGCTATTCAGATTTTCTGTATAATTGGGCCTATGCCTATCGACCAATTTAGATTTCAGCCTTATTTTCCTATCTAGACTCACTAATTGGACTCAGATTATTACTGTGTTCCTATGGCCTTTTAATTCTGTCTCATACTCGTATTACTCATCTCCTGAGCACAGTAATTTAACTTTCCATCACCTTGAAGAAAGGAGATGAGCTTTTTATGAACAAACATTTCCTGGAACATGGTCAACAGTTTATGTGCAACTCAATAGGGAATAAGATGCAACTCAGTAAGGAATAAGGTAATGACTTCTTAAGAGAATTTATTTCCTAGTTGCTTATTTCTTTGAGTTTGAACATTAAACTGCTATGCCACTTACCTCATTCATAGTAGATAGCTAAAACTATATAAACTATGTAAATATAAAATTATTTAAATCCCATTATATCTTTTTTTAATCTTAGTGTCTAAAGGTAAATGAAGATGATGCATTTGGGATATTTTAGTTATAAGGCAGTGCAGAAAGAAAATGTTAGCCTTTACCACTGAAATGCTCAAACTACTTTAGACACATCTTTTTCTAGATTTCACTTTTGTGAGGACAAGACTATTTCTTCTCATTTGTGATTTCATTTTAAGTACACCTGGTAGAGCTTAAAAACATGAGATCTTCCATTGTGTGTATCAGAGATATGCCATTGTTTAATTTATTACAAGAAGTATGAACTGAGTATTGAAATAACACTGCACACTGATAGGGAGAGAAGACACATTTCAAGTTTAAAAATAGTTCTCTTCATGTGTATGTACATATCTTTTCACTCTTCCTTCTCTCCTTTCCTTTTTCTTCCATTTTCCATTTTATATACAAGGGTGAAGAACATGCTAAATATCCTATTTAAACATCCAAAATGTGTGAAGTTACCCCATTTGCACATTTAATTTGTTCATGCTGAGAGAATAATTGAGAGAGATGTAAGTAGTGTGGGTGACTCTGGTTCCATTCCATGAACACATGCCCCAGATTGAGCAGTCAAATGGGAAATTGTAATCTGCAGTTTTCTCATGAGGTCTCAATGCCTTGTATGTCTCTCGTAGTGTATCGTGCTGACTTGAGTGTGATTCTTCAATTTAAAGACACAGATGTTACAATAAAAATGGCCCTAAAGACAAGCCAGCTATTTCGCCTGGTGTTTAGCTGAAGGAATAGTAATCTGTTCAGTGATAGAGGGGGAAAAGCCTGGCTGCTATAGAACTACTGACTGGCAGAATATGGTACGTCATTCTCCAAATGGACACACAAACCCTGGTTATTTTACTTTATAGGTAAATCAAGGATGTTCTAGCATGAGATTTTTAGAACCTAAACATTCCCATTATATCAGATTCATCACCATTCATGCTTCACCCTAATGATTTGGGCATGTGGGTGTATAAGGCTTGTCTTATATTTTCGAAAGAGTTTCTTCTTTTCATTGGTTCTTTTCTGTGCAGTAATTTGATAATAGGTATCTATAGTCTTAAAAGGAGACATTAAACCCATCATATTTACTTCTAGAAATTTATCCTAAGGGAATACTTCTATAAATGGAAAGTTGTACATGTATGTTCACCAGAAGGCTTTAAATAAGAACAAAAATTATATTCCCAACAATGATGGACTGTTTACTAAAGCCTCCTCAATATAATGGTGTACTAAGTCATTAAAAATAATTGTTATGATTAATAATAACTGATAACATCTCTTAAGTGTTTAGTATGTGCCAGACATATAATAAACTTACACGTATTATTGTAGAAGAATTCAAAATTCTTATATTTCATAGATCTACATAAAAATGTCTTATACATTGCATTTTTATGTATTCAGTTTAAATATGCACATATACATTTTGTGATTTATGAAAATATTCATTAGACAAAAAAGTCTTCAAACAAATATAAGTAATGATTACAGGTAAACGAAGGAAAATGATGTTTTAAAATATTTTTTGTTTTCTAAGTTTCTCTACAATGAAGATATTCTCCATTAGGCCAATTAATTGCAATTTTAAGTGAAAATTCACTGAAATTAAATAAAATAAAAAATTCACCTTCTCAGTGTGCTAGCCACGTTTCCAGTGCTCAACAGCTGCGTGTGGTTGGTTCCTGCCATATTGGACATTGGACAGAGCAGATAGAAAACATTTCCATCCGCACACAGGGATCGATGAGACAGTGCTGCCTAACCTTTGAATTAGAAGTTGTAGTCCAATAACAATTCCCTGTAGAAACATTAAAACATCTGCATCCTACTTATAGCAGTAGAATAGCTCCGTCTTTTTTCTGCATGCTTGGGGTAGGCAGTTGAGAATTGTTATAATAGCTGTCTGTTAAAGAAGGGGTAGTGAGATTTCAAAATTGGGAGCTCTGCTTGAGCTTATCTTTCAGATAGTCTGTGCAGGCTTGCAACAGCATAACCACGTTCTTTTAAACTGCTTGACCTAATGTATTTTAACATGTGCTAGTCATGTAGGTTTCAACTCACAATCTTCTTTTTTCATGGATGGAAAGATTGAGTCCTAGAAAGATTAACCAGAAGGCAGAATAAATCTCTTATTCTAGAAGTTTCTTAATTCACAGGAACAATGATAAAGAAATAACTATCAACTAGAAATAACCATCAGCTAGTTTGTTCTCAGGAAAATAAGCATTGAACTAAGGGTTAGAACTTGTTGGTCTCTTCCTCAGTGTTTTTTCTTTTACTAAATCCCTCACCTCCCTGGTTAAAAGTTAAGAGAAGTGGGCCGGGCGCAGTGGCTCACGCTTGTAATCCCAGCACTTTGGGAGGCCGAGGCGGGCGGATCACGAGGTCAGGAGATCAAGACCACGGTGAAACCCGATCTCTACTAAAAATACAAAAAATTAGCCGGGCGTGGTGGCGGGCGCCTGTAGTCCCAGCTACTCGGGAGGCTGAGGCAGGAGAATGGCGTGAACCCGGGAGGCGGAGCTTGCAGTGAGCCGAGATTGCGCCACTGCAGTCCAGCCTGGGCGACAGACGAGACTCCATCTCAAAAAAAAAAAAAAGTTAAGAGAAGTGAAGCCGTATTATTACATTTCTACTTCATTCTCTGGAAAGTTCAAATTCCACTAAATGAGAAAAGGACATGTATTTTCACCATGCATGTAACTTGATTCTAACTATAAAAATTGTACATATTTTTGGCACACTATTGGCAGAATGATTCGTTTCTCACTAAAATATATGCAACTTTTATAACCTTTTGATTATGTGAAAAATATAATAAATAGAAACTGTAAGATGTTTTATTAAGGTATACTATAAAATACTTGAAGTCTTAAATTGCAGATAACTTGAGGGATGTTAATATTTAAACTTCATTGAGCAGTGTTGTTTTCTTCCAGAAGTTATATATAATATACATATATATACACATGTATACATATCTGTATACATATATACATGTATACATATCTGTATACATATATACATGTATACACATATATACATGTATATATGTATACAGATATGTGTATATATATATATGTATTTTTTTTTTTTTTTTTTTTTTTTTTTTTGTATCTGTTTCTCTTTTTCTGCCCGGGTGGAGGGCGGGTGAAGGTGGTTTCGTCCCAGTCCACCTCCGACCCCCCTCGTTTTTCCTTTTTTTTTTGAGACGGAGTCTCGCTCTGTCGCCCAGGCTGGAGTGCGGTGGCGCGATCTCGGCTCACTGCAAGCTCCGCCTCCCAGGTTCAGGCCATTCTCCTGCCTCAGCCTCTCCGAGTAGCTGGGACTACAGGCGCCCGCCACCACGCCCGGCTAATTTTTTGTATTTTTAGTAGAGACGGGGTTTCACTATGTTAGCCAGGATGGTCTCGCTCTCCTGACCTCATGATCCGCCCACCTCAGCCTTTTTTTAAATGACTTATTCAGTTTAGTTACATCCTGAGGTACATTTAGGAGTAACAGACCCACTACTTGCTACTTAGAGTTCTGGCTGGGCACAGTGATATGCACCTGTAGTCCCAGGGACTTGGGAGGCTGAAGTGGGACAATCGCTGGGGCCAAGGAGTTCAAGACCAGCCTAGACAACATAGTGCGACCCCATCTCAAAAACAAATAGTTCCACTGCTGTTGGTTATGATTCCATCTCTTCCCTTGCAGGATGATTTCGTCATGGTCCGTGATGCCTCTTAAGCACAGATGAGGGTTCTTCTAGCCAGTTTTCCTTATAGCATTAGTTAGAGACAATTCTTGTAAGCACCCAATGGTTTCATCTCCATTTCTTCTTTCTTTTCTCCCTTTTTTCTTTGACTTTTTGCTTGCTTTCCCTCTCTTTATCTTTCTTGCATCTCCCTGCTTTATTCCCTAATCTTTACGTCTGTTATATTCTTGTGCTGCCAGCCAAAGCCGGTATTTACCAATGAACCTAGCCCTTTGGATTGACTTTGAACTTAATGATTGGTCATATCTGCTTTAGCTGTTGGCCCTGACCTAAAAAAAGATATATATTAGCCCAAATAGATCAGTTTAATTTTATTTTCCCTTGTAATCATTTCAGTGTTAGAAATTTTAGTCTGTCTTGTATTTTTTTTTTTTTTTTTTTTTTTTTGAGACGGAGTCTCACTCTGTCGCCCAGGCTGGAGTGCAGTGGCGCAGTTTCGGCTCACTGCAAGCTCCGCCTCCCGGGTTCACGCCATTCTCCTGCCTCAGCCTCTCCGGGTAGCTGGGACTACAGGTGCCCGCCACCACGCCCGGCTAATTTTTTGTATTTTTAGTAGAGACGGGGTTTCACTGTGGTGTCGATCTCCTGACCTCGTGATCTGCCCGCCTCGGCCTCCCAAAGTGCTGGCATTACAAGCGTGAGCCACCGCTCCCAGCCTTCTTGTATTTTAGTCTGTGTTTAGCACTTCAGTATACAAGCTAAATCAATTCAGCAGGAGGACAAATTATTTCAGACTCAAAGGCTAATTTTATCCCTGTTTGTTATTCTCTTTATATTGAGTAAGTCCTTTTATTAAAGGTATTAGGGGTTCACTTATCTGAATGTTCATTATGGGTGAAATAAGAAGTTCAAGAAAAATATTGTTGTGATATGCTACTTTTAATCATCATATTCACAAATGTTCTACTAATCAGATTCAATATGTGGATAACCAGTGCTCAGTGAATTAGAATTAAGCAACATAAAGCCAAATAAAACTTTAACTCAGAAGCTAAGATAGTCATGTTACTTACTAAGGACAACTTGAAGACACTTGAAAGTTTTCAGAGTCCATTTTCAATTTAGTTCATTGAGCTGTTACTATGTGCAAAGCCCTAGTGATGTGGTACCATAGGAGAATGCTGGTATGGCCGTGTTTACTAAATGTTTGTAAGAACATTTATTAAAATATATTGAACATTAATGTACTAACTGCCTATCAAATGTACTACACATTTGAAGGTATATCATCTAGCTTTTTGACATATTGTACATCTCGCCATTTTTTCAGCATCTGTGTTACTTCCTACTAACACGTTAATTAATTGTAAAAGTTAATTTATTGTTCAATAAAAATAATGGATTTACTTTTTCAATTTCATATGGATTGTGAATTCAAAAATTGAAAGCTTACATTTTCATTTATTAACAGAACCTGAGGATATTATTTTGTGGGCTTAAAGTAAATTGCAGAGAATGTATTTCTTTTCAATTTAGTTAATGAATAACTTGAAAATGAAGAAACTAAGACCAGGACACACACACTCCAGAAAAAGCACATAATCTTTATTGCATTAAAAGATCAGTTTTTCTAGTTAGAATTTAACTTTTATCTTACTTTTAAATTAACCGTGGATTTTACTCTTATTAGAAAAGAGTGGTAAGCCTGGCGTGGTGGCTCCATGCCTGTAATTCCAACACTTTGGGAGACCAAGGCGGGCGGATCACCTGAGGTCAGGAGTTTGAGACCAGCCTGGCCAACATGGTGAAACCTCATCTCTACTAAGAATACAAAAATTAGCTGGGTGTGGTGGCACACACCTGTAGTCCCAGCTAGTCGGGAGGCTGAGGCAGGAGAATTGCTTGAACCTAGGAGGCAGAGGTTGCAGCCAGCCGAGATCATGCCACTGCACTCCAGCCTGGGCAACAGAGCGAGACTCAATCTCAAAAGAAAAGAGCTATAAAACTGTAAAGGAATGTTTTGTTTTCTATAAAATAGACATAGATAAAATTACTGAAAAATCCCAAGTATTCATTTAGAATGTTGCTAAGCATTTTCCTAGAAAATTGGCCAATCTAATTTAAATGACTGCATATGTTGTTGCTTTCTTATTTTTGATAACTCTCATTGGTTTTTTTCATTTAATACTTGTGGATTAGTTTTCTCAATAGGAAATATGCAAATACTAAATTATCATGATTTCCTTCTTAATAATGTGAAAATATCTTAATTGAATTTAGAGTAGCTTAAAACAAATTGTAACATCAAAAAAGTTTTTAAATTTTATTTCTGATTATATGGTTTGATAAATTAATATAAACATCAGGATTTGCTTTCTTTTTTTCTTTGCTAACATGACAGTGTTAAAGCTCTACAATTTTGCTTTATTGAGAAAAAGATGGAACATATAATATGACTTTGGTTGTTTTTCCTTATTTACTTTTCATCTTCTGTCAGTATCCTCAGTCTAGGAGAAATTTTTTTTACCTCGGTTGCAGAGGGCTTTTCTGTCACTACTTTGGAACAAATTTGATATTGTTTATTTTTAAAGAAAATTGACTAGTACTGTATTAATTGTTCAGGCTATTTATTAATTGCTATTTTCCGTGGTTGTGTAGCAGATTCATAAGAATCTGCTTGAAGAAATAAGTTTATTGTTTAATGCACCCAATTTATTGGTCAAAACCAAGAAAGCAGTGAAATTAAAAATTAGGATTTCAGTAGTTAAAAAAAAATCTTTTGACTAAAGTTTGGTTAAGCCTCAGTAGTTGCACAGATCAAGTCACAATGATAAAATCATAAGCAGTCTATCACTCATCCAGTGAGATCTGTTGTAGTCCTATGCCAACAGTAGGTCCTGTGGCTGGGCCAGGCAGTTCCAAGAATCTCCCTGGGGAGAAATAAAGACACACACACACACACACACACACACACACACACAAGTCACCTCAGCTGTTCCTGTGACCCAAACAAGCTAAAAGGGTGAGGAAAGGTGGCCTTGCCAGCCTGCTGCAAGACAGGCAGATTAGTGAGATAGACAAGGGTAAGAGGCAGCCTTATTAATTACAGAAATATAGCTATGGCTGCTTCTCTGCTCAAGCTCTTTTTATTACTTACAATGTAAGTAGCATACTATGTGGAGCAGAAGTGGGAATGTAAACTGCAGTAGAATAAATGCTTTTTGGTAATTTGCAAACAGTTAAGGCCAGAAATTACCTAATAGATCTTCTCTTCTTTATAAGAGAGTAGAATTTATGTATGAATTAATGGACTTGATTAAACCTACTAAAAAAATCATTCAGATAACCATATTTCCCAAAATAGGATTATTCTCCTCCTATGGTATCATTAATTTTTTTTTAGAAAAACCATAGACAACTAATAATAAGCCACTTTAAAAAATTGTAATTTCACAGTAAAGATAAGAGACGTTCTCAGCTGAATGCCTGAAAAAGACTGTGGATAAATGTTGAGCCTGTTGAGATTTTAGCAGCAATGTGATTTAGGGCACTGAGCCCTGATCTCAGCCTGTTCCTTCCTGTTGAGATTTTAGCAGCAGTGTGATTTAGGGCACTGAGCCCTGATGTGAGCCTATTCCTGTCACTCACCTAAGGCATGTTCCTAACCTCTCTGGGCCACCAGGTTTCTAATATGTAAAACTGCAATAGTAATACATACTTTAAGGACTGTCAGCAGTAATAGGCCTGCAGAAAATGATACTCATTATTTCCAAGTTCCTGCCTTAATCTTCACTATCGAACTCAGGAAGCAATGCATTTCAGGACTCCTAGAATTTATTTACTGAAGAAACAATAGAGTTGAGTAAATATATTAGAGATTTTCATATGCTTTCTTAAGATAAATCACAAGCCTCCAATCTTTTTTGGCTTAAAGTATTCATGATATTTACTGAGGAGACAAGAACGTAAGATAATGTTATCTCCTCTGTGAAAAGATAGGAATAGGCAATGAGGAGTGAGACAGTGGAGGTCCCTCCTTAAGTTGCTGAGAGTTCAGTGGAGGAGTCAGGAAAGTAAAGAAGCAGTTATCACACAGTGCAGAGATGCTATAGAATGGTAGTCACAGGGCAGAGGCAGAGCTCAGCAGAAGGGTGGAAATACTGATGGAGAGACTGGGGTAGAGCTGGTGAAGGTTTCCCAGAGGACAAGCATCCTGGATGCATCCTCAAAATTAAATCTTAAAAAAAAGGTATATTTGAAACTTTGAGAGATTCTTAGTGATTTAAGTGTCCAGAATTTTTCTGTTGCCACTTGCTGTTTTTGTACTATATATAAGATTCATTGTTTAAATACGAAAGAGTATGAAGAAATAAAATTATTCATAATTTTATCCCAGAGATGACGTTTCACTTTGCATCATGTATGTATACTTTGACTTAACAGAATTAAAATTATGTAATATGTACCACTTTGTAAGGTTTTTACTTAATATCAGAGTAGTTCTATTTTCTCATGTTATCACATATTATTTTAAAACATGTTTTTCATAGCTGTATAGAATTTATTGTATGGGTCAGCCATAATTTGTTTAATCAGTCCCATAACGTAGGGTCTCAGTATATGTATTGGTTTTCTACAGCTGCTGCAAATTATCTCAAATTTAATTGATACGTAATAACTGTACATATTTATGGAGTACAATGTGATGTTTCAATGCATATATACACAGTTATTATGTATTAATTAAAAATAAAAGAAAACCTTAAAAATGAAAACAATCCCACAAATTATCTTACAGTCTAGTATGTCAGAAATCTGACAGAGGTCAGATAGATTTACTTCTGCCTCCATCTTCGACTATTAAGACTCTCATGCTTATATTAGGCCCATCTGAACAATCCAGAATAATCTCCCTGTCTCAAGGTCAGTTGATGAGCAACGTTTAATTCTATCTGCAACCTTACTTTCCCTTTGCCAGGTAAAGTAACATATCACATATTTAGGGAAGTAGGACACTGATAGCTTTGCAGGACAGATACTCTGCTGCCGCAATGTATTTTTTTTCAGTTTTATAAATAATACTGTTTAATAATAATGATGCTGTAATGAACTTCCTTTTACATAAATCTTTAGTCATATCTCTATTTCCTTTTTTTTTTTTTTTCAATGGTCAGGGCAGATTTTATGAAGAAAGTGCTTCTTAAGTGTAACATTGGAAGATATATAGGGTCCTTGTAGAAAGGTATTGAATGAGTTACCACATGGAAAGTATAAAGCTCTTTATTATTATTATTATTATTATTATTATTATTATACTTTAAGTTTTAGGGTACATGGGCACAATGTGCAGGTTTGTTACATATGTATCCATGTGCCATGTTGTTTTGCTGCACCCATTAACTCGTCATTTAGCATTAGGTATATCTCCTAATGCTGTCCCTCCCCCCTCCCCCCACCCCACAACAGTCCCCGGAGTGTGATGTTCCCCTTCCTGTGTCCATGTGTTCTCATTGTTCAATTCCCACCTATGAGTGAGAACATGTGGTGTTTGGTTTTTTGTCCTTGTGATAGTTTACTGAGAATGATGGTTTCCAGTTTCATCCATGTCCCTGCAAAGAACATGAACTCATCATTTTTTATGGCTCATAGTATTCCATGGTGTATATGTGCCACATTTTCTTAATTCAGTCTATAGTTGTTGGACCTTTGGGTTGGTTCCAAGTCTTTGCTATTATGAATAGTGCCGCAATAAACATACGTGTGCATGTGTCTTTATAGCAGCATGATTTATAGTCCTTTGGGTATATACCCAGTAATGCGATGGCTCGGTCAAATGGTATTTCTAGTTCTAGATCCCTGAGGAATCGCCACACTGACTTCCACAATGGTTGAACTAGTTTACAGTCCCACCAACAGTGTAAAAGTGTTCCTATTTCTCCACATCCTCTCCAGCACCTGTTGTTTCCTGACTTTTTAATGATGGCCATTCTAACTGGTGTGAGATGGTATCTCATTGTGGTTTTGATTTGCATTTCTCTGATGGCCAGTGATGATGAGCATTTTTTCATGTGTTTTTTGGCTGCATAAATGTCTTCTTTTGAGAAGTATCTGTTCATGACCTTCGCCCACTTTTTGATGGGGTTGTTTTTTTCTTGTAAATTTATTTGAGTTCATTGTAGATTCTGGATATTAGCCCTTTGTCAGGTGAGTAGGTTGCGAAAATTTTCTCCCATTCTGTAGGTTGCCTGTTCACTCTGATGGTAGTTTCTTTTGCTGTGCAGAAGCTCTTTAGTTTAATTAGATCCCATTTGTCAATTTTGGCTTTTGTTGCCATTGCTTTTGGTGTTTTAGACATGAAGTCCTTGCCCATGCCTACGTCCTGAATTGTATTGCCTAGGTTTTCTTGTAGGGTTTTAATGGTTTTAGGTCTAACATGTAAGTCTTTAATCCATCTTGAATTAATTTTTGTATAAGGTGTAAGGAAGGGATCCAGTTTCAGCTTTCTACATATGGCTAGCCAGTTTTCCCAGCACCATTTATTAAATAGGGAATCCTTTCCCCATTGCTTGTTTTTGTCAGGTTTGTCAAACATCAGATAGTTGTAGATATGCAGTGTTATTTCTGAGGGCTCTGTTCTGATCCATTGATCTATGTCTCTGTTGTGGTACCAGTACCATGCTGTTTTGGTTACTGTAGCCTTGTAGTATAGTTTGAAGTCAGGTAGCGTGATGCCTCCAGCTTTGTTCTTTTGGCTTAGGATTGACTTGGCGATTCGGGCTCTTTTTTTGGTTCCGTATGAACTTTAAAGTAGTTTTTTCCAATTCTGTGAAGAAAGTCATTGGTAGCTTGATGGGGATGGCATTGAATCTATAAATGACCTTGGGCAGTATGGCCATTTTCACGATATTGATTCTTCCAACCCATGAGCATGGGATGTTCTTCCATTTGTTTGTATCCTCTTTTATTTCATTGAGCAGTGGTTTGTAGTTCTCCTTGAAGAGGTCCTTCACATCCCTCGTAAGTTGGATTCCTAGGTATTTTATTCTCTTTGAAGCAATTGGGAATGGGAGTTCACTCATGATTTGGCTCTCTGTTTGTCTGTGATTGGTGTACAAGAATGCTTGTGATTTTTGTATATTGATTTTGTATCCTGAGACTTTGCTGAAGTTGCTTATCAGCTTAAGGAGATTTTGGGCTGAGACAATGCAGTTTTCTAGATAAACAATCATATCATCTGCAAACAGGGACAGTTTGACTTCCTCTTTTCCTAATTGAATACCCTTTATTTCCTTCTCCTGCCTGATTGCCCTGGCCAGATATCTCTATTTCTTTAAGGTAAACAAATGGCCAGGTTTTCTCTGTAAGGGGATTAATATTCTTTTTATTTCTTCATTACATATAACTCAATATTTTATGTTAATATATACCTAGTAATTGCTTGATTGAGGACTTAAAGAGTAATATAGACCGGTATTACTTAAAATTGGTGACTGGGTTATTTTACAGATTATCGGATTTCTACCCAATGTAGTAATTTTCTTGCTACTTCTGGCAAGTATAGACTTAAGATTACTATGTAGAAGTATAAAATATTATTGGCCAGAGATTAGTTGAAAGTAGAAGCTGATGAAGATACAAAGAATTATATTTATTTTCAGTAAAAATGACCATAGAGAGTTTTGTAAATATTGGATAATAAAAACAACAAATGAGATTTGGCCTTTAAAAGGTTGTTTATGGCCAGGCATGGTGGCTCACGCCTGTAATCCCAACACTTTGGGAGGCCGAGGCAGGCAGATCATGAGATCAAGAGATCGAGACCATCCTGGCCAACATGGTGAAACTCCATCTCTGCTGAAAGTACAAAAATTAGCCAGGCGTGGTGGTGGGCACCTGTACTCCCAGCTACTCAAGAGGCTGAGGCAGGAGAATGGCTTGAACCCAGGAGGCAGAGGTTGTGGTGAGCCAAGATGGTGCTACTGCACTCTAGCCTAGTGACAGAGTGAGACTTGGTCTCAAAAAAAAAGAAAAAAAAAAAAAAAAAGGTGGTTTACCACTGAAGCGTAAAGTCGGCCTCTACTCACTTTCTCTGTATGATAGTATATGACTACCTTGCAAATATTCATATAGTTTACAGCAATTGTAAAATATAGCGTAATTTGTTAGAGTATAAGGTTATATTTATGCTAATGTATGTTAAAATTTCTCATTTCAAGACTCTGCCAATACTTTAAATACATAGAGAAATATGTAAATCCTGAAAGAATAAAGTAATAATTAAAAATACATTTTAAAAACTATCAACAAATATTATATTGATAACAAATTTGGGGTTTTAACTGATGGTGATGTATAAATAGAAAATAAGTAAATTGTCAGATATATATGATCTGCAGAAAGATCTAATAAGCCTAATAAACTTTAAAATGAAATAATATGATATGATAATATGAGCCAACATTTTGTTTGCTTTTAGCTAAAATAAGAGCAATTCCTTTATCTAGTTTATGTTTGTAAATATATCTAAAACCACATCGCAGTCAACATTTAAGTTATATTGCTCAATTTGGAGAGAGTTTTTATTTTAATTATTGAATCCCGACTTGTATTTTTATAAAGTAAACATTTTGAACTGTTCACAAGAAAAATGGTTTACTATTGTATGTTTATTTGAAATCTGGAACAATTTTAGTTTTTTTTGTTGAAATATAAACAGATCATAGCTATGTGGGTCAAATCATAGTAGTATGAGTCACAGTATAGAGTTAAGTTGCATCAGTTATTAATATTATAAAATTTTGGTTACTTGTGATAATTTCAAATAGAGGAAAACACTATATTCAAAAGATTCTGTGTTGACAAACTTTGATGTTATGCTGTTGTAAACATCACATTATTAGCAAACAATGTTCACAAAAAGTGAAATTAGTATTGTGCGCTCTTGCAATTCTGTCCTGTCAGGTAAAGAATAAACATTCAAAAGTAGGGTAGGTTTTTGTCCTGTCACTAATTGCAAGTACCCTGCTAAGTTGCATGTTAAGTAAAAACTTAGAATGGGCTGGGCACAGTGGCTCAAGCCTGTAATCCCAGCACTTTGGGAGGCCGAGGAGGGTGGATTACCTGAGGTCAGGAGTTCGAGTTCAGCCTGAACAATATGGTGAAACCTTGTCTCTGCTAAAAATACAAAAATTAGCTGGGTGTGGTGGCATGCACCTGTAGTTCCAGCTGCTCGGGAAGCTGAGACAGGAGAATTGCTTGAACCTGGGAAGTGGAGGTTGCAGTGAGCTGAGGTCACACCACTGCCCTCCAGCCTGGGTGACAGAGCGAGACTCCTTCTCAAAACAAATAAATAAATAAAAATAAAAACAGAATGGTTATATCCATAGGCATTTTCTCCCATGAACTGGGCAGGCAGCAGAATGTGGGCATTTGAAGCAGCCTGCCCAGATGGCACTGCTACTTCTCCAGAAGCACATGGATCCTCCATGGCTTATTGCTAACTCAGTGCAATCAATCCGTCAGTTGGTATCTGCCAGATCAGGCTAATAGTTTCCAAGCATTCCATCAACACAAGGCTGAGAGTGGGGTGGTGATGTGGGATATGAAGCAGGAGCAAACTGACTCTGGAGGTTCCGGAAATTAGAAGGAAAAGGATTATTGATCACTGGTCTGTTCAAACCACCTCTCTCCCACTCGTGCCTTATTGAATCAGTAAGAAGGAGAACCATGAGACAGACCTCATTCAATGACAAGAATAAACATATACTACGTCAGTGATACTGTCACTTCTATTCCTTCCTTGCCAAGGAGAAAGAAAATCTGGAATTTTTTGAAAGGATTTGGACAAAATATAAAATGGTCTTCACAACAGAATGACAGGCTATTTCCTCATGGAATTAGAATAACTAACCTAAGCGATGGTCACTGGAATAGAAGAAGCTGTAAGGAGAAGGACATCTACCCTTTGGTGCTTAAAAAAACCCCTGCTCAAAATCTAATAATTTCTTGCCCCACCATCACCATGATACACACAAGGAGTGAGGGCCTCTACTTCCCTTTTTTCTCCCCTTTTTTCTATCCCTGTTGTGAAAAGTCCCTTTTTTACATTCCACTGTAAGCCTGCTCTAGATGTATTTTCATTGATTCTAGACCCCTCAGCGGAGAAGAGAGTTCATTGGCTTTGAGCCTCTAGGACTGGCTGTGCCCCTTATCCCCCTTAAGGGGCAGGGTACTTTTCGGATATAACTTGTAACAGACTGGCTGTCCATCCATCTTCCCGTCTCTGGAGGTGTCTAACTAAATATTTGTATGATTTTTGTATTTTATGAATTTCACTACTAGTGACAACTTATTTAGCAGCAAAAGTGCTAAACTAGACAAAAGACTTTAACTATCAAAAATGAAAGTACTTTTTTTTGCAAACAAATTTAAAGTGTTGAATATGAATAAGGGTTTATGTTTTACTCTGTGTGTAGAGTACATAAACTGAGTAAGAATTTCCGTAACAGTCTCTTTTTTTACCCTCAATCTATATGAGAATGGACTGTAGAGCTATTCTGTTGAGTTAATTACACCCTAAAATGTTTAGTATTGCCTTTTATCAATCAAGTTTGCATTTTCATAAGGTATTTTTGATGATTGAATGATTTAACGTACACAAAACACATCTGGACACTACTTGGCATTTGGTAAGTGCTCAAAAATATTACTTCTTTTCCTCTTTTATCAGGAAATTATTTCTGCCCTCAGTTCCAACTCTAAAAGTGAGTCTCTTAGATTCATAGAAAATACTCAATGACCATTAGCTGTTATTCTTTTTGTTTCTCTATTCTGTATTTTCTTATGAAGTAGCTTTAAATTTTCATAATAAAGAACAGGAAATGAAAAGAGCATTTCTAAAACCAATTCTACACACTTAAAGGAAGGTAGAGAGTTAAGACAATATAGTCAATTCAAACACACCAAAACATTTAACTCAGAAATATCTCCCTAATTCTTCCGATTTTTCAGAATTAGCCAGATGGTTCAATGCTTCTCTGTGGGAGCTGAGAATTAAAATGAATGTCGTGTAGTACCCCCTAAATAAATGTACGCTGACTGACAGATAATTGCATTCCTTCTTCAGATCACACTTCATATATACACATAGTTAGATTTTTTTTGCTGTCAGCTGTGAAAGGTCCTACCCGTCTGCTAATAATTGAGCAAGCATGTTTTAGTGCTGCATGTATGCATTGAAATGAACCAAGTGTAATTTTAGGCCTTTCCCTTTGAACATCAAAGGGCACAGCGCTGTCAACATGCCCACATCAAGCCAGCAGCCTAATTTGCTCTTTAATAATACATTTGTGTGTCAGACCTGTCTCTGCCCAGGGCTGTTACTGTTCAGCTAGTTCCTCTGCTGTTAAAAAATTGATCATCTTTCTTTCCTGATATTTGGAAAAGGAACAATAAAATTTATCTCTGTCGATTGAAAGGTCTGTTCACTTTAACCTTGACCTCTTTATTTCAGAAGTGTAAGAGGGCTTAAACACATGAAGAAGCAGTAAGGTAAAAGAAACCTTAAAATTAGTGATTTAGGAAATAGCTGAAAGTAGAAGATGGTTTCTATACAAAAAAATTTGCTCTGGAGTAATATCTATACAAACTGGGTCACAAAGCCTGACTTTTTTAAAGTGGTGTTGAACCAAATACATTAGAATCTCTTGAAATGAATCAGAATCCTGGGTAGGAGGAGGCTGGAGCTGGACAAAGAGGAATGACAACTGGGAATTTTGCACTGGGAACAACCTTCAGATGATTCCATTTCAAACTAAAGTTTGAGAACCATGTTGCTCTAAGTGTTTTAGCAGCTAGTACAAAAGGGAAGACATGTTTTATTCCATGATTCATGAGGTAGAAGCGAATTAATTCCTCAGAGGAGGACAAGAATTCCTATGTACTAAGGCCAGAGAGAATTCTTCTCTGGGTGCTTCAGTGGTAATATAATATTCATTAATATTTATCTTTTCAGAGAAAGTTTATTGTAATAATTGGAACTCACAGTTATTGGTTTTGATGTCTAGAACAGGTAAGCCATGCCACAGAAGTGCTTCATTCACATTGTAGAAGCAAGGATCAAGGAAAAAATATATTGCATATTTGCATATGTATTGCATATTTGCATATAAGGAAAAAATATATTGCATATTTGGTACAGAGATTCTCTCTGTACTTCTTACATGTTAGATGACTGAATAAAGCCCATTACTTTAGCACCTTGCTTTTGCAGTGTTGCTTTCTGTTTCATCTACTCTCTGTTTTTCTACAAGCCCACTCTTTTCATCGGGAGATGAAAGCATTCATTTGAGAGAGTAGGGAATTTCAAGTGAGGTTAGTCTGTGTTTTCCTCAATCTTTGGGTACTGGCAGTCCTGTTGGCCTTCCTAGCTCCTGTTCCTCCAGTGATCCTTCTTCCCCACTCAGTTCTTTTGCCTCATGAGCTGCAGTGGACAGAGCTCCTTTTCCATTTCATCAGCCCCCTGCCTGAAAGGCAACTCTTAAATGTAGTCGCAATTCATATCACTGTCATCTCCTAGAAAGTCAAAATCAAGAAATTCCTTCCTGGCTATAATACCTGTCTCTGCCACTACAGTTTTTCTAGTCAGGCACCTGAATAGATGTTTATCATCCTAATTATGACTAACAGTCTTTGTGGTTCTTTCCAGTTCCCCCCATGTGTGATCCTTGGCTGATTTTAAATGCTTTCTCTAGCTAAACCCTGTGATAACTTGCGTCTTGAATTCCTGGCCCCGTTGTATTGTTTTCAGTCTGGGACATGAGAAAGAGTACTGTGGCTAATTGGCATCCCTGATTAACTATTTGGACTGTAAGGTGGAGCTCATCACTGCGTTCATGTTCCAGCAGCTCTTTACCTTTACTGCTGTCATAGAACTCAGCCCACCGGTGTGTCCTTGTTATATGTATGGCGGTCACCCTCAGTGTTATGGGCGCCCACCCTCCCTGAACAGTCCCCAGATATTGTCCATGTATCTTCTGCTACATCTGGCACATAGTAGGTCCTGAATAAGTGTATCTTAATTGCATCTTATTGAGACATTTGGCCATGATGTACTTATTTTCTATGAAAATGTTTAAATATTTGTTTAATTGAATAGTTAGGCTTGTAATTTATTACTGTGACTTATTTGTAGTGTTTTAGGCAACCAGAGGTAAAGGACATAGATTATTTAAGAAAATACGAAGTTTGGCGAAGGAAAAAATTAAAGGGTCTTTTATTTTCTGAAGACATATGTGTAAGTTCCTTGTGATTATAATTTCATGTTTGTTTAACTTAAAATTGTGTTAGATTTAGTTTGGCTGGGTCCACTGGCTCATGCCTGTAATCTCAGAAATTTGGGAGGTTGAGGCAGAAGGGTGACTTGAGGCCAGGAGTTTGAGACCAGCCTGAGCAACATAGTGAGACCCCATCTCTGCATACATACATACATTAAAAATATAGATTTAGTTTACAGAATTGGAGGCTTATGGTGCCTGAATACAATGTATGACATTTTCCAGTCTACAAAATGTTAACACTTCAAACAAAACTTTTAAATAATACATGCTTATTATAGGAAATTGGAAATGTGTAAAGAAGAAAAGGCATCAAAATCTCACCACCAGGAGATAGTCTGTCTAAACGTTTTGATGGATTTGCCTTATTTTTCTGTGATTATTTTTAATAGATGAGATTCTATGTGAGTATACTTCCGTATTTTGCTGTTTTCACTTCATCCTGCATGTTCCTGACCTCTTTTCCCAGTTTGTGATTCCACAGAGACTCAGAGTTATAAATAATGTGCATAAAACGACATATATTTGCATAATCACATTTTTGTGACCAAGCTCTAAAATGTTGCTTTTATATAGAATGAAAGTTCTTGCAAAGTTTTACTTACAGGTGAACCTTTGAGGCCATTACAGCTTAAAATAAAACACTGTCTTAATACCCTTTTGAGAGTCAGTGCCAAGAGCAGTGTTTTTCAGGAAGTAAATGCCATGACCTGCCCTTTTTTCACACTCAGGCTCTTAAGCCTCCTGAGAAAAATTTTAAATGAACTGTCACCTTTTTCCCTCCTGTTTGGTTTAATGAGGTGTTAGATGGACACAACTTGGAACTTTGGAGACAATCAATGATGGAAGAAAAGACTAGTTTGTATCATTGTTTGGATCAAAAGCTCCCAAGTCATATGTAGTCATTTTCTGATGTACTCTTCTCCAGCCATGAGGGCACCTGAGAACCCAAGCTGGCAGTGAGGTAGAAAGGAGTGCAGCTGAATCAGGAGAGTGATGGTGGTGGGGCGTATTCAGAAAAACTAAGACACACTCTACCTTTCCTTTACATCCTACTCCAGAGACTTTTTTAAAAAAAATTTCTTTAATCCTTTGGATTGTTTGTATGCTTTCTTTCGAGCGTTACTTATTATAATTATTAAAGAGATTAAAATTTAATCTATATACTTAACACTGAATTATATACTTTAAAAGGGTAAAGTTTTATGGTATGTGAATTATATCTGTGTAAAAATAAATAAGGGAAAAAATAGGTGGAAACCCATATGAACCCATTCATTCACGTAAATAAACACTAAGTGCCTAAAAAATATTCATAAGCCTGCTTTGGTAGTTGCAAGAGTGAAACACACATAGACTATTCTTTTGGGAGTTTATTGAAATATGATGTGTATTTAAGTAATTCTAATACCAGAAACAAAGTGGTGTGTGTTACTAAGAGAGGTACAGATAAATTTCTGGGGAAAAGTAGAAGGAAAGAGTAATAATTCTAGCAGCAAATGTAGAAGGAATTTAGAAGACGTGTTTGAGTGCTGATTGAGATTTGTGAATCAATGTGGCTTGATCAGGTATGTGGGTAGATTTGGTGGTGATGAGGCAGGGGAGCACCCATCTGATTGCTCACACTTCCTTGGTGAATTATAGGCAAGATTTCACCTGAGGCTGCATAGACTGGGATAGTGGAAAGAAGGGAGATGCTATTAAAGCATCCTTTGGAGAGTTGGAAAGTGTGCATCTTTGGAAATTTCAAGTGAGGATAATTTGTGTTTTTCTCGAGACCCTTTCAGCTGCTAGATGTAAATGCAGAGTAGAAGAATAACTGGATATAGGCAGAGTTGGAATTTATGACATAAGTATAACAAAGGGTTAACAGGCTAGGGGATTTGAGAATGATGAAAAGAAGGTGATGGTAGCAATGGTTTGGGGAAGTAATTTTCAAAGCAGGATCAGCATCACCTGAAAATTTGTTGGAAAGGCAAATGCTTGGTCCTAGACCTACTGAATCAGAAATTGTGGGGACAGGGCCTAATAGTCTTGTGTTTTTGAACAAGTCTTCGGGGAGATCCTGTAGTACACCAATATCTGAGACCCTCTGGTTTGGGAAATATAAAGCACTTAGATAGTAAGTACTATTGTGGGTAAGGGGCAGGAATGAGTGATGATGGATAAAAAAAAAAAAAGAAACACTGTCTGGAATAAAGTCTACATGAGAGTGACATATTGTGTCAGTGGGGAATTCAAGTAAGTGAGCCTTGAGAGTAGGCTGTGCTGGCCAGAGAGGAAGATACTTAAAGGATTTTGGTGGTAGAGCAGTTAAAAGAGACTCAGATATTGGGTGGGTGGTCCATGTCGATGCCACTCTCACCAAGAATCATGATACAGGGGTAAGAGTGGAGAAGAAACTTGTGAGGCCGGTACTGAAATCTTTATTGAATGAACAGTGACCAAAAAGTAGACAGACAACTAAGTAAGAATTAGAGGATAGTACAGTCATTTCTTGCCCCTCTGTTCATCCTCTCCCACTCCTCGGGCCCAGAGGTATCTAAAATATGAGAGAAAACAGCCTAGCCTCTGGATCCAAGGTGTAAGAAGGTTATGCCTCATGTCTAGACTTAGTTCACAGGGCACAGACAAAGAGTATGGGAGGGCTGAGATGAGAAGAAGATTGGGTCAAATTAGTGAATGTTACCAGGTTAGTGTGGAGGTAAATGGCCAGGTATAAATAGGTGATCTGAAAGTCTTAGACTCCTTCTTGTTGCTGAAATAAGCAGAGAATTGAGACATGATGAGGCGAGGTGAAAAGTGTTGTCTGACAAGATTAGAATCAGCACTATTTTAGTAAACTGAAAAAGACAGTCATGGGGAAATGATGCATACATACCTTAAACATTTTATTTCTAGTTGTACAATAATTCATCATATCCACTGTTTGAGCTTCCAGATTGTTTTTTTTAACATAAACCACACCCATATTGTCATCTGTGAATTCCAGGCTTTCAAGTAAACCAGAACTGAAAGACACATATGAAGAAGCCCAAGGGCAGAATCTTTCTAGACTTTTACTTCTCTCTTATCCCTAATTTTTTATGGTTGTGTTACCCACACAACTTTTAAAATAACTCAACCTTTATTGGCTTTTTCCAAAGCATGAAGTTTTGTTTTTAATGCAACAACTCTCTTTTAGTATTTTATGTTTTGTTGCTTTATGTAACATTTGATTGAATTATATAATTACGATGACAGGCATAAATAGGTTTGGGAACAATCACATGTAACTTGTTATACATACAATTCAATGGGAAATGTGAGCCTATGTGAAGTTCCATATGTTCAATGTCCAGTGGGCATGTATTTTATAGAACGAATTAATAGGTCAATATGGCAAATTGGTGAATTAGAGTTCAGATGAGAGAGCTTACTTCATTGTTCTCCACGATGCTTAAAGGAAAGTCAGTGATGTGGCTGAGCGAGGTGAGACAAGTAATTGGTCTTTCCTGAGGCCCCCAGAGGTATGGAGCCAGAGTGAGGGAACTCACTTCTGAGGCAGAGGGTAGGTCACATTGGCAACACTGGCATATGTAGAAATCCCTTATAAGTTCCATTGGCACATTTTCTTCTTTGTTCTTCCAAAAAGACTAATAAAATTATTTAAATTATGAAAATTATTTTCTAATGTATTAAATGTGGTTAATAAGTAAACTTTCTGCAGGTTTCTATGATTTTTGTATCATTGCTTGATTTAATGGTAGTATGATACAATTGACTAGTATGTTAGCTCAAATCCCTCATATGAAATATGTGCAATTGTGATTTCTACTTTTCTAACTTTTAATTTTGGCTTTATGTCTTGAATGTTATGTACAAAGAGGATTTCTCAGTGTACCAAATACATGAAAATATGTTTGAAAATTTCGATAATTTTTTTAAAATAGTTCTTAAGATGTTTGCATCTTGAGTAAAACATTTTTCTATTAAAGCTATTGATGTATTTTCCATGTGATGATGATTAGGCCATTCTTGCATTGCTATAAATAAATACTTAAGACTGAGTAATTTACAAAGAAAAGAGATTTACTTGGTTCATGGTTCTACAAGCTTTACAGGAAGCATGGTGCTGGTATCTGCCCAGCTTCTGGGGAGGCCTTGGGAATCTTACAATCATGGAAGAAGGCAAAGGGGGAGCAGTCACGTCACATGGCAAAAGCAAGAGCAAGCGAGAGAGAGAGAGAGTGCAGGGTGAGGTGCCACACAATTTTAAATGACTGTGTCTTGTATGAACTCACTATCATTAAGACAGGACCAAACCATGAAGGATCTGCCCCATGACCCAAACGCACCCACCAGGCCTCACATCCAGCATTGGGATTACAATTCAACGTGAGATTTGCATGGGGACAAATATCCAAACTACATTATTCCACCTCTGTCCCCTTCCAAATCTCATGTCCTTCTCACATTGCAAAATACAATCTTGCCTTCCCAATGGTCCCTCAAAGTCTTAACTCATTCCAGCGTAACTCAAAAGTTCAAGGTCTCATCTGAGACAAGGAAAATCCCTTCCACTTTTGAGCCTGTAAAATAAAAATCAAGTTAGTTACTTCCAAGATACACTGGGAGTATAGGCATTGGATAAACAAATATTCCCATTCCAAAAGGGAGAAATCAGCCAAAAGAAAGGAAGAAGGGGGGTACAGGCCCCATGCAAGTTTGAAACCCAGCAGGGCTGTAATTAAATATTAAAGCTTCAAAATAAACTCCTTCGACTGCATGTTCCACATCCATGGAACACTGCTGCAAGGGCTGGGCTCCCAAGGCCTTGGGCACCTTCACCCTTGTGGCTTTGCAGGGTTCAGTCCCCAGGGCTGCTCCCATTATTTGGAGTTGAATGCCTATGGCTTTTCCAGATTCAGGGTGCAAGCTGCCAGTAGGCCTACCATTCTGGGGTCTAGAGGATGGTGGCCCATTTTTCACAGCTCCACTAGGCAATAGGGGACTCTGAGGGCTCAGCCCCACATTTCCCCCTTGGTACTGCCCTAGTAGGGGTTCTCTGTGAGGGCTCTGCCCCTGCAGCAGGCTTCTGCCAGGGCACCCAGGCTTTCTCACGCATCCTCCAAAATCTTGGCAGAGGCTGCCAAGGCTTATGCCTTGCACCTTCTGGAGCTGTGGCCTGAGCTATACCTAGGAAGACCCCTTTGAGTCACAGCTGGAGCTGGAGTGGCCAGGATGTGGGGAGCAGTGTCTCAAGGCTGCACAGGGCAGTAGGCTCTGGGCTGGCCTACAAAACCATTCTATACTCCTAGGCCTCTGGGCCTATGATGGGAAGACCTGTTGTGAAGTTCTCTGAAATTCCTTCAAGACTTTTTCCCATAGTCTTGGCTATTAGCACTTGGCTTCCTTTTAGTTATGCAAATTTCTCTAGCAAATGGTTGCTCCACAGCATGCTTGAATTCCTCTCCCAAAAAAGCTTTTTTCTTCTTCTGCCACATGGCCAGGCTGCAAATTTTCCAAATTTTTATGCTCTGCCTACCTTATAAATATAAGCAGCAACTTTAAGTAATTCCTTTGCTCCCTCATCTGAGGATAAGCCGTTAGAAGCAGACAGGCGACTTCTTGAATGCTTTGTTGCTTAGAAGTTTCTTCTGCTAGATACCCTAGTAATCAATCTCAAGCTCAAGCTTTCATAAACCCCTGGGACATGAACAGAAAGCAGCCAAGTTCTTTGCTAAGGCATAATACACGTGACCTTTGCTACAGTTCCCAATAAGTTCCTCATTTCTACCTGAGACCTCAGCAGTCCAGACTTCACTGTCCCTATCACTATCAGCATTTTGGTCACAACCATTTAGTCGGTCTCTTAAAAGTGCCAAATTTTTCTTGATCTTCCTGTCTTCTGAGCCCTCCAAATTCTTCCATCCTCTGCCCATTACACGGTGCCAACGTCACTTCCACATTTTCAGGTATTTGTATAGCAATGCTCCACCCCTGGTATCAACTTTCTGTATTAGGCTGTTCTTGCATTGCTATAAAGAAATACCTGAGACTTGGTCATTTATAAAGAAAAGAGGTATAATTGGCTTACTCTTATGTAGGCTTTTCAGGAAGAGTGGTGCTGGTATCTGCTCAGCTTCTTGGGAGGCCTTAGGAAGCCTGCAATTATGGCAGAAGGCAAAGGAGAAGCAGACACATCACGTGGCAAAAGCAGGAGCAAGCAGTAGGAGAGCGGGTTGGGGGAGGTGCCTCACACTTTTAGATGACCGAATCTCATGATTTAGCACCAAACCTTGAGGGATCCACCTCCATGATCCAAACATCTCCCATCATGCCCTACCTCCAGCACTGGGGATTACATTTCACCGTAAGATTTGGGCAGGGATGAATATCCAAATTATATCAGATGGAAAATATGATGTATTTTTTTGAGAAGAAATTCAAACTACTGCATAAAGGTTTAGAAGATTGTAAATATAGTGGTAACCCATTACTTAAATGGTTGGCTGATATTATTTCTGTAAACATTGGAATTCACATGTTTTTAAATGTAATTTCAGTGTATCTTTCCACAAGTCCATGACCTGACTTTTAAAAATTAGGTTTATGGATTATTCTGATCTAAATATGTCATCTTCTGCCCTATGAAAGAGAATATAGTTGTTTCTTAAATTTTTCTGGAACTAACATTTAAGTGGATGCCCTTGTGATAGTTATTGATACAGTTTGGCTGTGTCCCCACCCAAATCACCTCTTGAATTGTAGCTCCTGTAATACCCACATTTCATGGGAAGAACTCAATGGGAGGTAATTGAATCATGGAGCAGGGGGTTCCCATTCTGTTCTTGTGATAGGGATAACAGACTAATACAGTTATCCTTGTTTTTGACTATATAAACAGTCTCCCAAGAGGAAAATATAATTATTTTTAGTTAAAAGAACCTCTTTTAATGTAATGGCATTCTAAATTCTCTGTAGTCAATGTACTTTGGCATATGGTACCAAAAAACATATATTTATAACACTAGGAACTAAAAGAGCTAAAGAACATAACTTAGATAATGGAAATCTTTAAGGTCTTACAGTCAATCAACTACTCCATACTTTCTCATGTAACTTGAGATGTAACTCTCCTATATCACAATATGTATATGGCCTATAAGACTGTTGAGTAAGTCAGCAGTTAATTTGTCCTACTCAGACTGGCTCTTGTCAGGAAGAGTTATGTTCCATATCCCTTTTATTTATGAAATTAATGTCTTTATAGTCCCATGCCAGAAAAAAATTGTCTTTATTATGAGATGATACATTTTATTTTGTCAAACAGTTAAAATTTTCTAAAATATTTACTATTTTGCCTTGGCTGCCAGGAATTTTAGAGCTAACTCGTAGTGTCTATGCCGCGAAGGTTTTCATATGATTATCTTCATGTTCTACCGCTCTTACCAGTCTGTAATTTTTAATTTAGTAAGTCTATCAGGTGTTTTTTAGTATAATTATTCTTAATTTCTTCTCAAAAATTTATGGTAGATAAATTCAATAAACCAGCAGACAATTATTTTACTGTTAATTCTATAATGCAAGTAATAGTGAAAAGATGGCTTTTTCAGAAATTCTTAGGAAATGCTTTGTTCAAATAGGAACTTAGTAGATGTATTTTGTTAAGCATATGAAGTATTCATGTTTAGTCTTTTATTGCTAGTTAAAAGTCAGCATTAGGATAGATTGTCATTTCCAAAGCCTATATGTTTCTGTTTTGTGTGAGTCAGATTTAAAATTCAGGACTGGAAGCTGAGTGTCACATAATCTCTAGGATAGCAGTGCACGTAGAGTTCCGGCCTTGGCTGTTCTTAAATGTCTACAGAGAGTTGCAAACCTTTCAACTTCACTCTGGGGAAGAGATGGTATGTGTGAGATGACCAAAGTTGGCCCAGGGAATCTTTGAAGAAGATGATAGTTTGTCTGATAGATATTATAAAATGACTTTGAAAGGAGGAGGTATGCCTGCTTTGAGTCTAAAAAGGAAAGAAAGCCTTTTTCAGTTGTTCATATTGTTCTTTTATGCATAAGAGGGTTCCCTTATGCCTTTGTGCAACTTTTGAATGAATACAGTCCCTTGAAAATGCAAACCACTGCATAAAGGTTTAGAAGATTGTAAACACAGTGGTAGGTAGCCCATGACTTAAATGGCTGGCTGACATCATTATTTATGAAAACATTGGAATGTACTTTGTAAATGTAAGTTAAATGTATCTTTCCATAAGACCATGACCTGACTCTTAAAATTAAGTTTGTGAATAGTTCTGACCTAGATATGTCATGTCCTGCCCTATGAAAGAGAATGTAGTTATGCCTGATTTTTCTAGAACTGATTACCTTTTAAATAGATGTCCATGTCTTTCATTCCTTCCTTCTCATTATAACCGTTGGCTTTCGCTTATTTTACTGCTTATTAGTACGTTTACTGTGATAGCCAGGATAATGGTCCCCCCAAGGACATACATACACATCCTAGTTCCCAGAGCCTGTGAATATGTTACATTACATGGCAAAAGGAAATTAAGGTGCAGACTGAATTAAATGTGCTAATCAGTTTACCTTAATTAGGGAGATTATTCTGGATTTTCTGAGTGGAGCCAATATAGTCACAAGGGAGGCAAAAGCAAAGGTCATAGTGAAGTAACATGAGAGGGACTTGACAAATCATTGTTCGCTTTGAAGACTGAGGAAGGGGGCCACCAGCCAGGGAATTAGGAGACCTCTAAAAGCTGCAAAAGACAAGGAAATGATTTTTCCCTGGAGCCTCCAGGAAGGAACAGAGCTCTACTGACACCTGTGATTTTTGACCCCCAAGTGAGACACTTGTCAGATTCGTGACCTGTAGAGCTGTGAGATAATAAATGTGTTTTGTTTTAAAGTCATTAACCTTGCGGTAATTTGTCATGGCAGCAACACAAACTAATATATTTACCAATGTTAGGGAAAGGAAGATGAAAATCAAGGCAGTCTGTACAGGACAAAATTTAGTGTGAGCTGAAGTCGCAGCTCTTGCTCAGAGGGAGATACAAGGCTGTCAGTGAATTTCAGCTCCTCCTCTTACTGTTTTCCATTAATCCAGATAATCTGCAATTGCCTGTTGCCAGTCTAATGACTTGAATAGGCTTCAGAACAATATACCTTTAGTTCAGTCGGCCTCCAGTTCACCCACTTGGCTCTCACCAGAGTAATGTCTTCATAGAACAGATTTAATCCTGTTATTTCTCTTTAAACTGTGCTTTGTGATTTCCCATTGCCTACAATACAAAGTCCAAACATACAGCATTACATTCAAGTCCCCTCCATAACAGAAGCTTCTGCTATAGCCTTACATCATACTTCTCATTTGTATGCATTCTTTTTTTTTTTTTTTTTGAGATGGAGTTTTGCTTTTGTTGCCCAGGCTGGAGTGCAATGGTGTGATCTTGGCTCACTGCAACCTCTGCCTCCCAGGTTCAAGCAATTCTCCTGCCTCAGCCTCCTGAGTAGCTAGGATTACAGGTGCCCGCTACCATGCCCAGCTAATTTTTTGTATTTTTAGTAGAGACGGGGTTTCACCATGTTGGCCAGGCTGGTTTTGAACTCCTGACCTCAGGTGATCCGCCTGCCTCGGCCTCCCAAAGTGCTGGGATTACAGGTGTGAGCCACCATGCCTGGCCCCTTATTTGCATGCATTCTATGTTCAATCAAGGTGAAGTACTTATGTCTGTGAACCAAGCATACCATTTTGCACTTTGGTCCTTCAGATATGTCATTTCAGTGACCTCCAATGCCCTCCCAGATTGTCAGACCTGCTGGCAAACCTCTATGACAAGGTACAACTCTAACATTAATTCCCTGGAAAATCAAGAAATATTCTACAGCAAATAAATTGTTTGCTCTGTCCTTTATGCCTCACTGTTGCTTGTACGTGTTGTGATATTAAAATATTGTCTTTCCATTTCATTCTTTTAAATTAAACTATGAGCTTCTTGAGGGCAGCAACAGGATTTAATAACATATCTGTGGGATCTTAGTAATTCACATAGCTTATACACTACGTACTTAATAAATAAATATTCAATGTACAAGTGATTATGTTACCTAACCTGGCCAGAAGACACAGAGGTGCTATTAGAATGCACGTTTCTGAATCCCAGGTCAGTTTTTGGTTGCATTCTGACTCTATAACTTAAGTACCTAAAATACTTTGTATAGCTATGTAACATTTTTCATTTTAAATAAAATTTAGACAACTTATTCTGTTTTATACTACTCTCCTTTCTATCCCTTCATTTAACACTTGTGATTTCATTGTTTTATTTTATTGAAAATGAAAGCATCAAATAGCTTTTGTTTTAATTTTCCCCTGCCTCTATTTGGAAGAATTATTTTGCACAATGTAACTATTCTTATTCTTAAAATATTGTGTAGATTCTGAAACTTAGTAGCATGACACATATCAAATTCTTTTGGCTTTAAATATTTGAATTTTCTTTCAATATTTCTGTTTTCTGCCTTTTTAGATTTGGTATTCATGTTAATTTCTTAGTGATTACATGTAAGGTTTGACATGGCCATACAGGTCTTTATGAAAATGTATTTGGTAGAACTTGGAAACTATAAAACACTACACAAATGGAATGAATTGTTTTCATAATTTTTATCATCACTTTACACTCTGACTGCAAAACATTCGCAGTTTTCATGATGATGGGAATAATTCCGCTGGGAATTTCTCTTTTTGCAACAGCTGTCAGAATTCAGTCTTAAAATGGTTGGCATGCTTTTTAGTGTGATCAGTAAAACACATCCTTCATGCTACATAGTTAATTTATAGGTTTGGTTTATTAATTTAAAAAAGGATTTTTTTCAAGATGAATGAGTCCATGTTGGTATTAAAATTTTACATAAGAACCATCATCATTAGTTTAAAAAATAGTAGACAGCCGTTGATGAATCAATGAGATTTAAACATATTCAAAACAGATTTGATTTTTGAAATATTATGAAGGTATTGATAAATATTCAGAAACTGTAGAGTTTTAACTATGGAAATATTCAGCCTGATGTAACATATTGCTTGGATGGCCACTGTCTGATGTGAGGAAAGCTAACTTGTTTTAGAATGGCTTGAAAAGCTGGGCAAAGCCATGGTTCAGAATGTGTATTTAAGATTTGAATTCTATCACATGTCATCAGTGACTCACCAGCAGTATTTTGCTTTTTTTGTTTTCAGGTTAACTTTAAAATAATCAGCTGGTTTAGCTATTAATGTTTCCACCAGAAAAGAAATGTCCTGTGAGAAACTTGTCATCCTTAAATGTGCCAGACATGTCTTCCATTGTGCATCAACAAACTGGCATTATGGTCTTTTAAAAGCCAGTCTCCAGTGAGTTCACTTAGCACGAAATGAGTCTACAGAGCTTAATCATGCTAGAGACTTAGCTCACCAGAGTACCCTTTTCCAGGAAACATAAATGATTCTCATGGGTCTCATGTCAGCTTCTCATCTTTTTACACAATACCAGATACATTCTGACACTGTCTTACTCATTGTGTCTTTTTTGAGGAGTTCCTTCACTTGTCCCAGATTTTTACCATCATATTGCATTCTCTTATGGCAGTCTTTTAAGGACATTAATTCACAGCGTATGATGACTTCTGATTCATTCCATGAACTTGGAGCTTAATATAACGTAACCTTATTATGTGGCCAATTAAAGTGATACAGTTTTAGTGAAACTACCAGCTGCCACTGTCCCTCGTTGTGGGATGTGCATCACTTTGGAAGCCTTCAACCTTATCTACTTGCTCAGGTGCCTTTTCTTTATTATACAAACTCCAAAATAAATTTATTTGAACATAGTCTTTATATTGTGATCTTTTCGACAGCTTGCATGAATTCCCACGTTAATTTGATGTTATTACTGTAGCTCTCCATATATATTTTTTTAAGTTGAATACATCTTTTTTCTATCAAAATAACCCTGTTTCTTTGGGTAACTATCAATAGCAATTGTTTTATTCATTGCTTTGCAGGTACTACAGTGCAACCATTCTGCAGATGTCTGGTGTTGAAGATGATAGACTTGCAATATGGCTGGCTTCAGTTACAGCCTTCACAAATTTCATTTTCACACTTGTGGGAGTCTGGCTTGTTGAGAAAGTGGGCCGCAGAAAGCTTACCTTTGGTAGTTTAGCAGGTAGGTGCCTGCATGAAGAATTCAGTTATAAACTTTATTTCCTAATAACTTCAAGTTTAACCTTCAAAAATACAATACTTACACCACTTCTAATATTGGTTTCTCAGACAAACAACAAAAAAATTAGAGTTCTTCTAGACCAAAAAAGAAAAAAAAAGAGCTTTTAACAACTGTTACACTACATGACTAGAAACTAGAATGAGTAGAAACAAACTGCAAGAATAATTTGGATCTACTGAGGGTAACATTTTTCTGTTACTTGAGTTCCACTCAAAGGTACAAAAGTAAAAAAAAAAAAAAATTGTTTTTTGTTCTATCCTTTTTTGAAAAACTAAAAACTTTGGATTCAGAAACTCACTTTTTAACATATGTTATATTTTTAAGTTTGGAATACAATGGAATTAAATTTGTAGCATTTTTTTTCAAAGCTCTTTCAGCAATGGAATATTAGAACCATGTAATTTCTTCACAAAGCAGGGACAGACTCTTTTTGTGTTTGAAACAGGCCTAAATTCCAGGGTGAATTCTGGTTGGTTAAATGTATTTTCTATGATAGCAAAATAAAGCAAAACTTTTTTTTTTAATTCCCAAGTATCTTTTGTGTTTAAATTCTGCCCATTTTATTGATTATTTCACTGTACACAAGGACTGTTTCATTGATAGAATGAGACCCACATCTTTAACATTGATTTTACTTGGCTGCATGGTATAATTTTCTATTTTTTTTCAAATATATAAGTACATGCCTATGTATCAATTAGCTATACTCTAATAACTCTTTTATAAGTTTATTTGGAGTGAGAATGCATTTTTCCATTAAAATATAGTTTCCAGGGCAGCATTAACTAAATTCTATTTTAACCAAATTGTATCAAAAACATTGATCTAATAGAACTGTTTCAGGCGCTCATCCCAGATTTGATGAGAAAATACATTCTAAGTTCCAAACCCAGTTATCAGCAATACATACCCTCTCCTGACCCTCATTCCAGAAGGAAGAGTAGAATGCTTTGACCTCCTGTTCTTGCCTAAGCAGTGGGAGCCCTTGAATCCAGTAATGTGCGCTGAACTGCAGTATCAGTGCTGGAGGGAAAGGTGAGAGATTGTCTGATTAAGGGGCAAACGTGATTGCCAACAGCCAGGATATATACTGAAGTAAGACAGTAGGTAAATGAATAAAAGTGAGGGACAAGTAAAGGTTTCAAAACCATGTTTATAAACTTGTTGAAGAAACCAGAGGTATTTAGCCTGGAGAACAGACTAAAGGCAGAAGCCTACCAGGTATCTTATTTTAGCAGATAGTAGATGTTAAGAGGACACAGATTTTTACTTAATATAAGAAAAATATTCCCAATAATCAGAGCTATCCAGCAATGAAATGGGCTGAATCATTAGGATAGTAAACTCCTAACAAAAGGATAGATTACCATCAGGCAGTGATGTGTTAAAAATAAATTTCCACAGTGGGCTGGAAATTGGATTTGCTGACCCTTGATTTTCAGATGAATGCTAAGAAGAGATAATAGCTGCTTTTAAATATTTTTAATGGATGACACCCTTCTTTTTAAATAGAACTCCAGTATATTGCTACCTCAAGAAGTCTATTTTTTAGATAGAACTTAATTGCTTCTTCAATTTGGGATTTGGCCTTTGAGATCTGGGGAAAACTGACTAAACATTATTTCTAGCAACCTGTCTTCCTTCATTTGGTATTCCAATAAAACACTTTCTTGTCAGTTCTATAGGATTTTTGAGCCCTTATTGATACAGAGCTCCAGACTGTTTGGATTTGAATAGTGTGACTTTGGGCAAGGTTCTATTTCCTCATGTGTGAATGGGGATTAATTATCATCCCTACTTCACAGAGATGTAATGAGGATTTAACACATTTACAGATGTATAGGATTTCAAATACTACCTGACACAGAGAGTAAAGGGCTCTGAGCATTTTAGCTGTCACAGCATTATTGTTACCAAAGAGTGAGCCTTTGTTGTTTAAACAAACTTAGTGCACAAGCAGCCTCCATCGTCATAATCTAGGAATCTTCCTGAACTCTTCTGGCCTATGTCATGTTTCCCTCTCAGTGTAGGTCTTCCGCCCAGGGATTTCCAGAGCCATCCCTGACTGTTAAGGGGAAGTATTCCTCGGGAAACACCAAGGGATTTCAGGGTCTGCCTCTCGTGAGCAACCTATAGGCACTTTTCTTTCCTGCCTTGTTCTCTTTGCAGCTGAAACCCACCAAGGCCTCAGTTCTGTCCACTACAAACACTGTACAGTGATTCCTTAGCTTGAGAGATACAGTCTATTTGATTTCCTTATTATGTGGCCAATTAAAGTGATACAGTGGGTATTACAATGGTTTGAGAGGCAGAAGTCCTGGTTTCTTGTCACAGGCCTCACAGGTCTCTTTTACCTGTACACATAGTAAATGGTGCCATTCATGTGGTTCTGCTGTTTCAGTGATTAAATAGGTCCTACTAGAAGATGATCACTAATGGACCTTTACACTTTCAGAATAAGAAGTACCATTCAACAACCTTGTTAACACATTAGTATTACTCCAGTGTGACCCTCACTCACAATTGATTTTTCTTTCACATTCCTATACTGATTCAGTGTTAGTTGTATTTTTATTTCAGTGTGTTCTTATTTTATTCATTTATATGTAGATATATACTTGACATTTTAATAGTACTAACATACTGTTCTATGTTAAATTTCTTAAATTGGCTATAGCCTCGAATTTTTAACCTTTGATTCAGTATCGTTCCCTATTTTGTGTTATTATGATTTATTTTATTATATTGGACTAAAAATAATGAAAAATGTTCTATCAAGATGATTTTTTTGTTAGATATTCATTCTTTTAAAATGATTACAAATAAAAAATATGTAAGCCTGGACAAAGGAACTCTTTATACAAAGAAATACAAAATCTGTAGTCCATGAATAATCTTAAAGGTAGGACATTTTTGGTGTTTGACTTTTTGTATTTTCAAAGCTTGTTCAGAGAACTGGACTTTGCTGGTAAATATTACAAATTTAATGACAAATTCTTGGTTCTTTTGATGTTGGAAGATTTGTATCTATGTAGCTTTATTGGTAATGAATCAGAAGGCCAGAAAGACTGTGTTTTTCCCCCCTCATGTATTTTGGTAGTGTAATATTTCTGAAAACTTCACTCACAGACTGTCTTCATCACAATTGCCAAGGATACTTATTTTAAAATATGGATTATTGGGCCTTAACCCAGATCTACTAAACTAGAATTTCTGAAAATGAGACTTGAACTATGTGCACTTTAGACAGATTCCCTTGGTGATACTTATGCACACAAAGTGTGAGAACTACTGCTCTAGTAGACTCATGGGAAGGGAAATTATTTTGTTTTTTTGAGTATTTACTAATAAGCCAAACACTGTACCTGGTACTGATTATTACATCAGATATTTTTAATAATGCTATCTATTCAGCACTTTTCACTTACTGTGGCGAATATTTTTATTTGCCAAATTATATCAAAATTCCAAAATCTGACACTGTATTTGGTTAAGAGAGACTCTTCTCTTGAAACATAAAGAACATGCCAAAACTAGACAGTACACCAGATAAAGTTCTTTCATCCAAGCCTTCTTGTATTAGACTCAAATCCAGGTTGTAATAATGAATAACTTGACAATAACCAGATTGATTTTAAACACTAACAAGGGACTGATAAAACATCTGTAACTAACAAAATATAAGGAAAAAGGTAATTCAAGTTGTTTTATGCTTTAATAGTGTATATGAGTAGATGATAGGACTAAGCGATTATTTAAAAATTTATTTTATAAATAAAGTCATTTAAGATACCATTTCCTTCTTGTAAGGAGCTTATCATGTCATAGGGGTTTTAGCCCTGTCTTGGCATCATAACCGCTTGTGGAACGCTTTAAAACTCAGATATTTTGTACTGATCTTCTGGAGACTCTGATTCAGAGGTTGGGGTACATCCAGGCATTTGCTTCCAATAGGAAGCCAGGATTGAGAAGCATCACTATATGTAATAACAAAAGAGTATAATGCTGGGTTTTAAAATATTTTCCTCCAAAATGGGCCAAAATAAAAATAAATTTGGCTTAAGAAGAGTTAACTTTTACCTATTTAGGAATTTTGTATATCCAGAATAGTTTATTTCTCATAATTTTTAGGTGGGTTGGACCTTAAGAGATAGATGTAGAATCATATTATCCATATTGCAGAACTCTCATTTGGAATAGTTGTACCATACTATCCTCATGACTATAATTGGATGGTCTTAACAGTTTTTGTTTTTGTTTTTGTTTTTTTCAAAAATAGCCAACATTGCAAAAATGTGTAGTATGGTGGTCCATCCATTCAGCCAATATTTACTTGAATCTTTATATGCCAGGCACTAGAATTGGACCTTACTGGATATGTGCTAGGCATACCATCTTAGAGTTTATCATTTTCATGGAGACAGGTTATTTAATGAGTGTTATGAAAGAAGAGACTCATCTTTCCTTCACATCTTAATATATCAAAGTTTCCTGATTTAAAAAAATCTTACATGTTACATGACAATAAGATATGGATGTAATTTTGGAAAATAGGGACTCAGATTTTTTGATGGACAGACTAACAGTAAATCTCATGGTTTGTTTTGTTTTGTTTTAGGAGAGAGGTATGATCTTCATAACAGACCTATTGTATCTCTTTTCTGTTTTCCAATTTGGGGCTTGATAGTCTTTTGAGAAAAGTAATGGCTCAAACTGTTCCTAGTTCTGGTTTGAATTTTAAGCCAACAGTAGTTAAACAAACCATGATTTTAGTTTTATCGCATTATTGGCCTGGTTTTGCAAAATTGACTTCTGACCTTTCTTTAATCCTCCCCATCCTTCAACTTTGTTCTGTTATTTTGAAGGTTTGCTGTGGCTGCTGCTGCTGCTTGTAATAATAATCATAGCATATTAACTAACATGTCATAGCATTAAAACATCTTTCGGCCGGGCGCGGTGGCTCACGCCTGTAATCCCAGCACTTTGGGAGGCCGAGGCGGGTGGATCACGAGGTCAGGAGATCGAGACCATCCTGGCTAACACGGTGAAACCCCGTCTCTACTAAAAATACAAAAAATTAGCCAGGCGAGGTGGCGGGCGCCTGTAGTCCCAGCTACTCAGGAGGCCGAGGCAGGAGAATGGCATGAACCCTGAGGGGCGGAGCCTGCAGTGAGCCCAGATCGCGCCACTGCACTCCAGCCTGGGCGACAGTGAGACTCCTTCTCAAAAAAAAAAAAAAAAAAAAAAAAATCTTTCAAATACATTGACATTTAAAATTCACCGTAAGCCCATAAGGTGAGTATTTTCACTAAGCCCTATTTTACAAAAGACAACATTGAATTATGGAAAAGTTGTGTCCTTTATCCAAGATCACAGAGTCAGGAAACAGCAAAGCTAGCTAAAAACTATAGCTATCTGATCCCAAGGTCACCTCTGTACCCACAATGGCTGGCTTCACACACCTACTATGTCTTAAACAAAAACACCTCAACTATTATATAACCCTGTTGTACTTCCACGATGCTTCTCAATGTTCTTTTTAAAATCTATTTTGAAAAATACTTTTGTTCATAATTTAAATTCCCTCCAAGTTTAACTAAACTGCCCTCCTAAATTCCATGTTTTAAACATTTTGTCTCATTCAAATAAGTCGTACAAACTAATACAGCCATATTCTCTTTTTTAACTTTTAATTTCAGGGGTACATGTGCAGGGTCGTTATATAAGTAAACACATATCTCAGAGGTCTGGTGTACAGATTATTTTGTCACCCAGATAATAAGCACACTGCTCAATAAGTAGTTTTTTGATCTTCTCCTTTCTCCCACCCTCTACCGTCAAGTAATCCCTGGTGTCTGTTGTTCCCTTCATTGTATCCATGTGTTTTTATCATGCAGCTCCAACTTCTAAATGAGAATATGCAGCATTAGGTTTTCTATTTCTGTGTTAGTTTGCTAAAGATCATGGCCTCTGGCTCCATCCATGTTGCTACAAAGGGCATGATCTCATTCTTTTTTACAGCTGCATAGTATTCCATCATATTTTCTTTCTCCATTCTTCCCATGACCCTTTTCGTTTACCCTCACAATGTCTTTGGCTCAAACAATAGTCAGAAACTTGAAAAATGTCTTATTAACCATTAGGATGTCTATAAGGGACACAAAAATTATTCTTTTAAGTGATATACTTAATCACCATTCCTATATGTTAACATCGAAATAAATATTTCACTTTCAAATACCAACAGGAAAGAAAAAAGAATACATGTGAGATATTATTTCTGGTACTTTAAAGTCTTCAAAAAATGCTACTCCATTTTAATAAAACATGCTCTTTCAACTGCTTTAGAAATAACTCGTTTGTGAAACTAAAAAGGTTTACCAGTTAAAATCTTACATGATTGAATGTCATTAGAAGAATTTTCTTGGCACCAAAAGGGACACTTGATGGAAATCTATTGTCTTTCATACTTCTTGATATGTTAGGCACTCAATAATGTTGTCACATTAATTGATTTTGAGATTTTCAGCAATACTAGGTGTGCGTGGTTTCTTTTAAAAAATCATTACCAATTTACTGTTTGGCTAGCAAATGTATTTGTTTTGAATTTCACCCTCATCATGTCTCACAATGAATGTGCTAGTGAATAGTTCTGATAATTTGTTTATACATTGGGAGTATTTTTTAAAAATCCAGTGAAGATAGAGCACAGTATTTTTTTTCAGAGGTTTTTGTTTGTTTCTTTGTTTTTTGGTTTTGTTTTTACCAAACCCAGTCTGCCTTAAAATAATATTGTCAACTCTTCTCTAATATAAGACTTTTTTTTTTTAAGGTACCACCGTAGCACTCATTATTCTTGCCTTGGGATTTGTGCTATCAGCCCAAGTTTCCCCACGCATCACTTTTAAGCCAATAGCTCCGTCAGGTCAGAACGCCACTTGCACAAGATACAGGTGAGATTTCATTATGTCCTTCTTCCTTTACATGACTCTGGTAACTTTTTTGCTTGCTTTTCACTTTTTTAAAGTTGTAGAGATGAGTAGGAGCTTGCTGGACATCCAGGCTTATGTAAGAAGGGAAGAAAATGGGAAAGGTGGTAGAGAGGGGCCCCCAGGAAGAGGAATAGCTTGTGCAGATGTGTGAGTGTAAGGAATTAAGGAGAGAGTGGGTTGTTAGACACAATCTTGGTGATGTTTCTCTGGAAATTAAAATTAGGGATTGACACTGAATCTAAGCAGGACTACAGAAAAGCTATTTTAGACCATATACAATTCAGTCACCTCTGTGTTCCAAGCAAAGTAAATAACTTTTTTTTTTTTTTTTTTTTTGAGACAGAGTCTCGCTCTGTCGCCCAGGCTGGAGTGCAGTGGCGCGATCTCGGCTCATTGCAAGCTCCGCCTCCCGGGTTCACGCCATTCTCCTGCCTCAGCCTCTCCGAGTAGCTGAGACTACAGGCGCCCGCCACCACGCCCGGCTAATTTTTTGTATTTTTAGTAGAGACGGGGTTTCACCGTGGTCTCGATCTCCTGACCTCGTGATCCGCCCGCCTCGGCCTCCCAAAGTGCTGGGATTACAAGCGTGAGCCACCGCGCCCAGCCTAAAGTAAATAACTTTAATCAGTAATTAAACTTTTACAAGATGCACATGCCCTCTGAATATTCTGACAATTTGTACTGATTTGCATGGGTATCCTCTGATTCATTTAAACAGAAAGAAAGTTTTCCCTCAGTACTGAGGCTCTTTCAGAGGATCGGGAAGTAAAAAGTGATGGTGAAAAAACACAAAATGTTCTAATGGCTAGCTGCAGGCCTAAGAGCTCATTAAATCCAACAGTGTACACACTATGTGATAAATAGATTGAAAAGTGGATAAATGGATAGATGGACTGAGAACACATAAATGAAACTTTGAGTGATTGGACACATCGATTAATACATTTGGCAGCAGAGCTTCAAAGTTTTAAACTAGACTTTAGCCACCATAAAGTCTAGCAATCCCTTTAAAACATATAGATAGAATAAGACCTAGCCTTAACAAAAATGTGTATTCCTTCAGCTTGAAATAGATGGACGCAAGTCTCAAATCAATGAGTAAATGATTTATTAACTCGTACAACCCTATATGAAATTAAAACATTATACACTAAACTCCACTTGGTATTCATTTAGAGCATCCAGTTGAGCATGAATTTATGGTGGCTGTTCATTACAACAGTGAGGAAGATATATTGGTTCCAAATTGTGATCTACGTGCCTTTGGAAAATAGGCATCATAGCACGTCTTTTATTTTACTGATAAGTTTGTTTATTATTGGCTTACTGACTTTCATAGTCTTTTTATTGTTCTAAGAAGACTTAAGGGTGTCTTCATAGTAGAAGTTAACCATAGCATCTTTATTTGGACATCTGCCTCAATTGCTAGAAATGCATATTCTACTTTTCTTTTTCTTGATGGATATTTTACTTATATGTTTTTAACACAGTTACTTTGAAAAAGTATTTTAAAAATTACTGTCATTTGAGAATCATAGAATATTCTTCAGATCTAATGTCTGATGTAGATGTATTGTTCAGAAATACTGTTAGGTCAACTAAAGTCAGAAAATCATCTAAAAATTATTAGAAAAAGTTCTCTGAGCTTCTGATATAGGAAAGGAATGACTGTAAGTTTTTAATGATTTACATAATGAAATAGTTTTTCTGACATTGACTTTAAAGTTTAAATAAAAATATTTATTGCCCAAGTATATCTCACTGCACAGCAGTTTATGATCGTCAGTCTGTTAATCCTTATGATCTAAGGTATTATCTCTAATTATCTCTAATATTTTAATATACAATTTTAATGAGGTAAGAGAAGTGATACAGCCTACCTTTATTCTTATTACAAAAATAAGCAGCCATTTTTGAAGATAGAACCAAATTTTAGGTGTCCTTCAGGAGTCAGTGGATATGAAAAACCATTATTTATTGTATGCATAACATATTAGGCTTTGTGGGAATTTGACAGTATGTATTTGTAGTCTAAGTGATTTTGTAAAATATGGCTGCCGTCCCCTTACTGGGTTTTTATGGTTAAAACCATCTATAATCCTCTGTTCTACCAGCTGAGCAGTAATTGACTGTATTAGTTACTTTAAAATAACTTAAAGAATAGAATTGGAATGTTCCTAACACAAACAAGTGACAATTGCTTGAGGTGATGAATATCATCATTACCCTGATTTGATCATTACACATTGTATGCTTATATTAAAATATGACATGTACTCCATAAATGTGGTCCACTATTACGCATACACAATAATTCAGAATAAAAACCATCTATATACATTTCCCCTTTCCTTAAGACAAACAGGAAAAAAATCACATAATACCTTAAAATGAGTGAAGTTCACTTTGTAAATGTAGATAGTATGCTTTCCCCGTGGAGTGATCCGTATAGGAAAATTTAGCAAATGAAACAGATTTTAAAGGAGAAGTAGTTTAATATCTTAATAACATCATATTCTATTCTATTAGTGGGAGCATAAATTGTTCTTCATTTTAGAAAGTGATATGGTTCTTCCTAATAAAAGTTAAGTGCCTGTGTCCATTGACTCAGCACGTCCACTTGTAGAAATCTATAGACCACAGTGATGAGTATGCAGTTCATTCTTACTAGAGGAGATTTAAGAAAGTAAATGGTTAAAGAACAATGATTCTTCTTGATTTTGATTCAATAAATATTGGTTGCATACCAGGCCAAAAATATTGTAGGTTAGAGCTCCCTAATGACTTGAGATTCAAGAGATCGACAACCCTAAATAATTTTCAATCAGGACATCTCCTTTTTAGAATATCTTAAGTTTTTGATTGATAATGTATTTTCCAAGGCCTGATTCGATTCTCTGGACTGAATATATTAAAGAATGTCTTTCAGAACAATGAGAACGTAGGGACACAGGGAAGGGAACTAACTACACACACTGGCGCCTGTTAGGGGGCGGTGGTGGGGGAAGGGAGAGGTTTTGGATAAATTAGCTAATGCATGCGGGGCTTAATACCTAGGTGATGGTTTGATAGATGGAGCAAACCACCATGGCACATGGTTACCTATGTAACAGACCTGCACATCCTGCACATGTATCCTGGAACTTTAAGTAAAAAAATAAACACCTTTTAGATCTGCTTTTAATAGATAAAAGTGTGTACAAAGATAAAGACAGATGCAAGTTGCTGTAGAAAATGTTTGGCCACCTGTATAAAAGCTGTCATAGGGTCCCAGCTGCAGCTAGAAGAAATAATGCTAGCATGAGTATCATCTGAATCATATATCTTTATGAGAGTTCACATACATATTTCTTTTTTTCACACCCATAATTCTAATATGACCTTCAGTTCCACACTCTCAAATTACTAGTGTTCTATTCCTTTCATTTCCAATTCAAAATATTTTCTCATGAGAGCTAGCCAAGATTTGAGGAATCAAACCTTTCCTAGGTACGCTTCCCTCAAATACTTGACATATTATTATTTATAGTGTGATCTCAGTATATGTAAATCATTATCATAAAACATTTAAAAGTAGATATTTCCTAAAGCATACAGTTGTAGAATTTCAAGGTAACCTTGCCCTAGGGTTTTTATCTTATTATTATTTCTTCATATATCTAAATATATTATGGATCACCTGCCACAGGATTATAGTAAGCATAAATTAACATACAGAAAATGCCTTAAACGGTACTTGGCACATAATAAGCACTCAATAAACATTACAGTCATTGTTAGAATTAATAAAGCCTGTAATAGAAGATGAGGTTGGGATGATGGCACTCAGAGAAGATTACCTTGAGAATGGCATGTTTGTACTGAGCTCTTAAAAGAAGAGTGGAGTATGTCACACAGAAAGAATGGCAGGTACAAAGATCCTGCAAGGCAGTAGGGAACCTGGCAAGTGCAAGGAACTGAAAGAAGACGACTATGGAAGTCAGAGAAGATTCAGATAAGACTATTAAGACAGATCAGAGCCAAATCATGTAGAACCTCAGAGGTTTTTGGTCTTCAGTCCAAGAACATAAATCCATGGAAGAATTTTAAGCAGGGGTGTGCCTTGACTACATTTTGAATTCTAAACTGTCTCTGGGTGGGTGTGGGTGCCACCAAGAGCATGTGTTCATGTAGGGAGACTGGTTTTTTACAGTTGTCTATGAGAGAGATGACAGTTGCCTGGATTATGGTGGTGACATTGGAGATAAGCAGGTAGACAGATTCTCAGTATATTAGGAGAGAAAAATCAATAGGAAATTTAAAATAAATAATTAACTGTGGCCGTAGGAGGAAGGAGTCTTTGGTTGGTTCCCAATTTCTATATGAGAAAAAAGGTGGACTAAATCATAAAAACAAGATGCAGCAATTGGAAGATGTAACACCATGGGTACAATTTTGGACATGTGGAATCTCAGGTGTCCATGAACCAACATCAGCTGGGATATTGAGTAGGTATTTGGGAAAACTGGCCCGTAGTTGAAGGAGAGTTCTAGAATGAAGAATTATTATCCATACACGATAATTAAATCCGTAGACATGGGCAACATCTTGTTCACAACTAAGATCTTTATCAAGACTCTAGCTACCTTTGCAATTCATAATCTATTTGTAAACCACTAGTAGTTTACTAATCAATTGGGCAGTATCTCTTCATTCTTCAGGCTTTTAATCACAGCATAGAATCACCAGCTATTCATGCTGGAAGGCCTTAAATGTAACCTAATTCAAGCCTTTCATCTTACACCTACACTTACATCTTACTTAGTTTCCTTACTGAGGTCCAAATAAGTCACACTCCTCTCCTAGGGCACACAGACTAACCACTTATTCTTTAGGCTTCTCTTGTCCCCATACAGACCTTCCTTTTTTAGCTAACACAGTTCTTTAGGAGTTATCATTAATATGAAACCAACGACACAACAGCTTATTTTTCTATTCCTTTCAAACCTTGCTCTTCTTGCTTTGGATCAAGGACATGGTTTTTCTGTTAAGATGACTTGTACAATTAGGTAATTCAAGGAATTTAATGATGCCTAGCATATTACCTCTTTGATACAGATCTTGCTATATTTTAGACCCTGTTTTAGTAGAAATTGACAAAAGGGACTATGCCTCTAGTTCATTATACTTTTTCTTTTTAAAACTTCTCAATTAAGGCCAGACGCAGTGGCTCAGGCATGTAATCCCAGCACTTTGGGAGGCCAAGTCAGGCGGATCACCGAGGTCAGCAATTTGAGACCAGCTCGGCCAACTGGTGAAACCCCAGCTCTACTAAAAATACAAAAAAAATTAGCCAGGCGCGGTGGCGGGTGCCTGTAATCCCAGCTACTCGGGAAGCTGAGGCAGGAGAATCACTTGAACCCAGGAGGTAGACGTTGCAGTGAGCTGAGATGGTGCCACTGCACTCCCGCCTGGGCGACAAGAGGGAGACTCTGTCTTAAAAAACAAACAAACAAAAACTTCTCAATTAAGAGTCTTAACCAGGGTCATCTGCAGAGGTACTTAAAGTCCCCTGTTTTCCCTTCCCAGTGGTCAGCCTCACCAGGACAGTGGCATGTTGTTTTGAAACGCTCCTCAGGTGATGCCAGTACATCTTCCAGTAAGAACCACTGCCATAATGCTATCACTTTTTTTTTTTTCAGGAAAAAAAAAAAACACACACACAAAAAACTGCCAGCTTTCTTTTCTTTTCTTTTCTTTCTTTTTTTTGGTTTTTGTTTTGTTTTGTTTTTTGCTTCTTGAACATTGTTAAACCAAGCATATGATCAATGTGGTTCTTTTTCTATATAGTGTTAGTTTCACATTTTCCTCTTCAGATGAAGTTCCCCAAAATCCAAATTGACAAATTGTGGCTTCATCTGTAGATGGTGGTGACAGTAGTTTTGTGAAACAGTATGCCCCTCATAAATTAGTCCCTTCAAAGTTCATTTCCAATAAAAATTCATTTTGTATTGACTACACTGCCTTTTCTTCTCCTTTTGCCAGCCTTGTGTTATTGAACAAACACATCATTAACATGACCACTGTAAGACTGTCAGATTCGATCTTAAAACTTTTATGCAACCTTAGAAATGTGTAAAAATGGTCGGGCGCGGTGGCTCACGCCTGTAATCCCAGCACTTTGGGAGGCCAAGGCGGGTGGATCATGAGGTCAGGAGTTCGAGACCAGTCTGGCCAACATAATGAAATTCCGTCTATACCAAAAATACAAAAAATTAGCCAAGTGTGGTGGCAGGCGCCTGTAATCCCAGCTACTTGGGAGGCTGAGGCAGGAGAATCGCTTGAACCTGGGAGGCGGAGGTTGCAGTGAGCCAAGATCGTGCCCTTGCACTCCAGCCCAGGTGACAGTGCGAGACTCCATCTCAAACAAACAAAAAGAAACGTGTAAAAACCCTGTTAACCCCTATTTTTCCCCAGTATTTGACATCCTGGTAATAGTGTGTTTAGCATCAGTAATTCATAGCATCTTGACAGTGAATATAATATTATGCTGTGAATTGAAACAACTTTCCATTTGTGTTAAACATTTTTTTTTGCTTACTAATTTCCTATAAAATGAATCTGCTTCAATTTTTTTGGCATGGTGGCACAGGCTAATATACCATGAGGTTACTATTAGTAATGCTACAGTAGAAAACAATGTTGTATGTGTTGACTAATATCTACAGACCCATTGGAGATAAAGATAAATGTACATAAGTCAATTAAAAAGGAAAATGAAAGTTGGAACAAAAAGTCCACATAAATCTCATCCTGTGACCTTATCTCCAAATAACTGCACATATCTTTTGCTAGCACTTAAATACCCAGTGTGCTGAATTTGACACCTGGAGAGGATTCTGTCCACATGTCATGGAAGGATACAAGAGCTTCTTGGAGGAAGTTTGCCATTTATGGGATGTATTCTTTGAGTTTGCCATAACTTTTTAATTTTGATGCCTGGGCTTTTAGCCACAGACTTACAAATCCCCACATGGCAAGATTTGCTACCTAAACCTTGGTTTTTTGTTGTTTTGTTTTCCTGTAGTCAAAAAATGCTTCTTGGGAAGCCTGAAAGACAAGAAGGAGGACTCAAGATTAGGTTTTAAAGATGAAGGAAAAGCATTTCAGGGAGAGGAATATCAGGGAATGTATACAGGTGCTAAGCAAGAAGTATGGCTTCTTCAAAGAATTGACCAACAAGACTGGGTCATAACAAGCAAGCAAGAGAATGGCACCAAAATAAACTGGATAGCAGGCCAATGACAGAACATCTCAGGACCTTATTCACCAGGAGAATTTTGGACGTTATCTTAGAATACTGAGAAGCCTTCAAAGGGTAATAGGATGAGAATGACATTATCAGATTTGTGTTTTTAAAAGATCAGTCTGGCTGCAGAGTGGAAAATTGATTACAGAAAGACAAATGGTGATGAAGGGAGAAAGGTTAAAAGAACTTAGTAGCCTAGGCAAGAAATAACGCAACCTTGATGGTGGCAGTGGATATAGAGAAACAAGAGATATTTTGGAGGGGAATGACAAGGCTGGGTGATTAGCTGGATAGTAGATGAAAATAAATGCTTTAGAAACTAGAAAATACTTGGGGCAAGAGGAATATAGGATCTGAAACCTCACTGTGGTCTACTTAGCAACATAATTTTAGGCATGTAAATCTGGAGACCCTTTCCTTTGCTCTCAAGTTAAATACAACAGTCACATAATGAGCGCAGTACTTAATATTTTCTGTAATTTATATCCTTATTTGAAAGGTAATTTTCATTCCTTCTTGAACTTAAAAGACTTCTGAGAAAGGTGTTTCTGAGGTTGTCCATTTAGGTCTGAAATAACAGAACAAGATAAAGGGGGAAAAGCATGTATCTGATAAACCATGGGACTTATATTCTCATTCTAGAACTCTTTTCCTTGCACTGAACACATGAAACCAACTTGGAGTTTTATTCCTAATTCAAGTAAATCCACTTAAAATAGCATCTGCATAAACAAATGAAATAAACTATCCAGGACCGTGACAGCAATTGACTGGAATCAGTCTCTGGTGTATTTTCTTATAATAAAGACCAAGAAAACCTTACAGAAAATATAAATATGAAACGAGGCCCCTAAAAAACTTAACTGTTCTTTAATTAAGTTTGAATGAAATGAAAACGATTCAGGTATTAGCACTTAAAACACTCTGGTATGTTAAGTAGGAGTATTTCCCATCATGTCATAAAAGCACGTTACATAACCTTGCCACGTGTTCCTTGTCTGAATAGTAGGAAAATACCTATTGTTATGGACCAAATGTGGTTTATTTAAAAACAAAGCATCGGGGCCGGGCGCAGTGGCTCACGCCTGTAATCCCAGCACTTTGGGAGGCCGAGGCGGGCAAATCACGAGGTCAAGAGATCGAGACCATCCTGGCCAACACGGTGAAACCGCATCTCTACTAAAAATACAAAAATTAGCTGGGCATGGTGGCGGGCGCCTGTAGTCCCAGCTACTGGGGAGGCTGAGGCAGGAGAATCACTTGAGCCCGGGAGGCAGAGGTTACAGTGAGCCGAGATCGTGCCACTGCACTCCAGCCTGGAGACAGAGTGAAGACTCCATCTCAAAAAAATAAAGTAAAATAAATAAAATAAAATAAAGCATAGCAAAGAGGTTAAAAGAACCTCTTCAGTGAAAGTAACTTTGAAAACTATGATTTTGATTGGCTGGGTATTTGGGTGGATGGATGGATGGATGGATGGATGCACGGATGCATGCATGGATAGATGGATGAAGGGTTGCTATTGATAAGAGAAGGTAGATGGTGCTGACTAAAGGAGGTGTTTTTAGTATAATTTTCATCCTGGAACTTAGGCATATGTGGCAAAATTTGGCAACACCTTGTTGCTATCGAAGAGTTGGTGATTTAGAAAGCATCCAAGCCTTTGTTTCCTCAAAGTTGACTTCTAGTCATGGCTACAGCGTGATTAGCAATACCTTCTATGGGCATGCTAGTAGAACCAGCAGTTCAAGCCTGCAGGTCTCTGGGCATAAAACAGGTCACATAGTGTTTAGGGCATCCCTCAGTGACTCTTTTAGATTTTTGTGTGGTGCTAATAAGATAGTGTTTTCCTAATATTAGTAAGTAAATAAGTAACAACAAAAAATAGGTCACATGTCTCTTCAACTGTAACATCCAGGTTGTATATTGATTAAATTAGAAGACTAGAAAAATGAAATAATGTATCCTGAACAACGTGGTTTTAGTAGCTGAAAGTCTGCAGTTGTATAAGTTCTATACAGCTTAGCAAATCAAATAATATAGCACTTTAGAAAAAACATTTATGCACATTTGCAGTTAATTCTTTTAATAAACATTTTTGAGAGTTGCAGTAGGCTGGGGGTATTGAGATTTAAAAACAAACAAGCAACAGCCAAAAAAAAAAACAGCCTTCCTCCTCACGGAGCTCACAGCTATGAGGGAGGAAAATGCAGACACATAATTGCAAAATAGTGTAATAAAGGCTGATAGATGTATCAGAGCATGACCTGGCATAATTCATTTCCCCAGGGCCATGACAGAAGGCCTCCTACATGAGAGTCCTTAAAATTCTCATTATTTTGGATCCTTTTATAGTGTTTTTTAACTGCATAAAATAAATTTTATAAAAGTACAAAGCAAATCAATTATATTGAAATACAGTTGCCAGAATACTTTAAAAAATAAACTTGTTATATAAAAGTACAAAGCAAATCAATTATATTGAAATACAGTTGCCAGAATACTTTAAAAAATAAAGTTGTTAAATAGTAATGTATGTACTTCTTTATTAACGCATTAAGTAACAAATCTAGCTGCAAGTCTGATACCATAGTTTCAGCACCATAGTGAATGTAAATGGTATTTGGAGATTTCTGCAGCTGCCTTAATGGGATATGAAAATATGTGACTTCTGTTGTTGCCAGTAGTTTACTGCCTACATTCCTAATTGAAGGAAATGCTAAATTTCAGCAAAAGGTTAATGAAATATACATGGAATTTTCTTTTCATCCAAGTTTACAGGCCCCATATTAAGGACCCCTCACAGAGGAGGGAGCTTGATCTGATTTTTCAATGGTGAGTCGGAGTTTCTCAGACCAATGAAAATGGAGAAGCCACCCAGGCATGAGAGCGAACTGTGCAAAAGCAGAAAACAGATTTGCCCTTCAAGAAAATTATAAAACTTGATACTGTGGAGAAAGGGCCACCAGGCACAGGATGATGCAGAAGGAGAGGAAAGGCCTTGGATACTAGGTCAAGGCTTGAGTGAGGAAGGGAAGCCAGTCAACAGCATCAAGCAAGGAGGGTACCATGATCAAAGCTGAGCTTTGCCAAGAGTTTTCTGTGTGAGTTTTGGAATATAGATTGGAGGGAGAAGAGTCTGGCAGCCCCAGAGAGAGATTGTGAGAGTCTGAGGTTATCTCATGATGGTGAGCATGAAGACAAAGCTATTTTGGGAAATATTACAAATAAATGTTAAAGGCAAAGTATGAGCGGAAAAGGTGTTTGGGCAGGCAGTTCGATTTTATGAATACTCAGTGCCGATTATGTGGCCTCAGCCAATAAACCGAGCAGGATGGAGGGGGCATAATTCTAAGCAGGCTTTTTATTGTACAATGACAATAGTTTCTGTTAACTAAGCCCTTACCATATTCAAGTATTATTCCATATTCTTTTTGAATATTACCTATTACCCTTAAACTTTCCTGAGGAAGATATCGTTATTATTATTATTATTATTATTATTATCCAATTTTACGGATAAGAAAACTAAGAATCAGAGGGATTATATTGCTTGCCTAGAGTGATGTAACTGGTATGTTGCAGAGCCATTTTGTTCTGTCCACCTCCCTCCCTTAGTCAAGCTAATGGCCTTTTTTTTTTTTTTTTTTGCATATGTCAATACTATCCAAAGCCTGTGAGTATTGTAAAGAAATGCTAAGTATCAGTTACCCAAGAAGCAAAGAGAAGAGTTTTAAGCTCCTCATGTCGAAGGACTAGGTATTTAAACACTAGGATTTTATTTTAACAAAATACTGCCCTGAAAATCAAGTACCAAATGATGAAAATCACTAAAACAAGAGCTTTTAATGAAATGAAAATTTCTAATGAAATTTTACCACCACTACACATGCCATTTAATTGAACTAACATAAAACTCTTTCAGAGATATTTAGTAGCCAAAGTTCCTTATGTAACATAAATGAAATTCTGGGTTGCTGCACAGATTCCTAAACCGATATAGATTATGGATTGTTTTCTTTAAATTTACGTCTGATCACTTCACCTTCTCAGCAACCCAGATACTGGCAAAGTGGAAGATACCAGGCTGTAGCAGTCTGACTAAAGCTTTTACAGATTTCTAGGAAAATTATTTACAAAAAAAAAAAAAAAAAAAGAAGGAAGGAAGGAGAAAAAGAAAGGAAGGAAGGAAGGAGAAAAAGAAAGAAAGGAAAGAAAGAAAAAGAAAAGAAAAAAGGAAAGGAGAAAAAAATGTCGCCCCGCTTAGAAGTGAGAGGACTAGGTTTTGAAATTCCTGCTTTAAGACCTTGTCACAATTAGAAGCAATTCCCTTTTTTTCTCCCAGGCTTATTTTTTATTTTTATTTTTTTAAAGAGTGTTAGAATTTTGGGGACCCTGAGAAATCTGTCATAGAGATTTCCACTGTTATCTTTCCAAAGTAGTGCCAAACAGCACTTAGATCACCCACACTGGTTCAGCCTTCTGCTGGTAAGATGAGATGCCTTTATTTTCCACAAAGGATATCAAGCCCTGAACCCCACCCAGGGAGCAAAGAAGACACAGAGGTAGTTGCTTCTAAGTCAACACCATTCTTTGTGAGCATAACTAAACTAGGCAATGGCTTTGTTACTGGTGGAGGGTCTTGAATATGAGTTGTCCAGGTTCTTGGCGTTTTGAGCAAAGAATTGGACAAAACATAGAAACAAAGCAATGAAGGAATGAAACAACAAAAGCACAGATTTACCGAAACAAAAGTAAACTCCACAGAATCGGAGCAGGCTCAAGCAAGTGACTCAAGAGCATTGGTTACAGAATTTTCTGGGTTTAAATACTCTCTAGAGGTTTCCCATTGGCTACTTGGTTTACACCGTATGTGAATGAAGGAGTGGCCCACAGCCAGTCTAATTGGCCTCAGAAGGCTACCAATCAGAGGCTGATGTTGCAAAGTTATACCCCTATGCAAATGAAGACTAAGTCACAGCCAATCTGATTGGTTTCAGGAGAGGACCAATCAGAGGTACTTTCCATTTTTCATCTGCAATGCAGAAAGGGTGGAGGTTACAAAGGGAGTAGCCTCTGATCCTTTTGTTACTTGAGCATGGAAAGTTGGGGTTTTCCTTTTGATTTAGTTCTAGGAAGTTAGCATGAATCAGCCTTAGGTTCCCTGCCTCCAGACCCTATTCTTCTTCTTCACCTAGATATTCTAACCTTTTGTTACCTTCCAAGAAAAAATGATTGGTACTAGCAATGGGCAGCCACAGGTCTGTTATCTTCTGTGAGTCACATTCAATGGACAAGTCCTCTTTATTCTCTAAAGCAATGCTAAACCACTAAGCAAGCCAGTAATTTCTTGACAGATTTGTCACAGGAATTTTGTAAGCACTTTAACATTTGTTACACTGTAGAAAGTACATGTGGATTTTAGTCTTACAACTGATTACAGTCATCATTTGTGCGGCAATGTTTAGACAACTTTAGGCCCATAAAGGGAAATCTGACCAGCATTTCTCAGAGCAATACCAGAGACGGATCCATCTTTATTTCTCCCTTATGGACTCAGTTTGAAAACACGGATTCATGTGACTGGATGTCTGATCAAGATGCTGTTATTTACCATGCTAGTTATTTTATAGAAACCTCATGACAAGCAGTATTAGATAATCACCTTATGCATCTTACCTCACCCAGCCTCACACACACCTGTGTTTTAGTCCTCTCTAAACCACAAATCCCCTGAAACTGAAAATGATCCCATAACATTTTCCAACATTGCATTGTTCTGTGATGACAGGGTATAAAAGATATATAAGACATTGTTCCCATTCTCAGAGAAGTTTCAGTTTGTAGAAAAGAAATACTTACACACAATTGCCTATTATTTATATTTTAACACAAGGGAAAATCTCATTTTTAAAAATTCTTGACACAGTGAAATAGATGGAAGATAAATTTTGAAAACTTATTTTTAAACCATGTAGGAGTACTTAATTTGCAGTGATCAATGACTCAAAGCTCAGCATGTCTTAAATATTCCATATTACTAAGTAGCTGATAATACAAATCCATCCTTCATTCCGCTGCTTTTCTCTTGATGCATCTAGCATAATTGGTGTTTTCCTATGTGTGTATCTGAATTGCATATTTCACAGTTACTGTAGAAACCTGTTACTTCTTGGCATTTAGCATGAATGATAATGTTGCTCCTTTAGTAATTTTAGCCTAGAACAAACATTTTTGAAATGGTGTTGTACATTAGGGCCATCTTGCTTATCGACTAATAAAATCACTAACCTTTACACTAAAAAAAGTGCACTGCTCATTTTTAATAATTATCAATATCATAAAGTTATTGTCAGTTAAGAGTCAGATGCATTTTTAAATTCTCATTCTTCCTTTTAATTTTTCTTCAGCCTAACATGATTTTTATGTCATAAATCCATTCTCATTAGTCTTCACAAACAGAAAAGTTATTTCATAAGGAGAACTGAGTAGCATTTTTCTAATTTGTCCATTTTGGAAACAAATGAAATATTTATTTTAATTGATTAGTGTTTCTATAAACATTTAACTTTGGCTGGACACGGTGACTCATGCCTGTAATCCCAGCACTTTGGGAGGCCAAGGCGGGTGGATCATCTGAGGTCAGGAGTTCAAGACCAGCCTGGCCAACACAGTGAAACCCCATCTCTACTAAAATACAAAAATTAGCTGGGTGTGGTGGCGCACACCTGTAATTCCAGCTACTCAGGAGGCTGAGGCAAGAGAATTGCTTGGACCCAGGAGGTAGAGGTTACAGTGAGCTGAAATCATGCCACTGCACTCCAGCCTAGACAACAAAGCAAGACTCCATCTCAAAAAAAAAAAATTAACTTTGTGGGGCCTAAATATTCAGCTCTTCCGGATATTTCATTTTTATCATTGTAAAATGGATACATTATTATGGAAATAGATATCTTCACAAAAATTCAGTGTGGTATAATAAACATTTGAAATTGAATATAGTTATTCACTTCCTAAAACAACAAATCTTGGCCTGTGTAATCAAATTTGGCAAGAATATATTATCATCCTTATTCATATATGCTTTACAATTATGTGTTGTGCTATAGCTAAACACATAAATATCAATAAATGAATGTGTAAATCTTGGCAATTACCGTATACTAATGTTGGCACAGATACAATTATTGTTAACTTTATTTTCATGTTCATATTACTTAAGTGTGTATGTTTTGGCTTGCTATATACGACTAGAGCAAAATTCAGAAATCTAAACATCCTAAGTTAGTATTATTGCTTGTTATAGCTGGAATTTCAATGTATACTAAAGTGATCTTCTATTCTTATGCAAACTAACAATGAGTGCCATGGCTCAGTTCAACTGCAGAGCAATTACAAGAGGAGTTAATGCTATACTTTCTTTATATTTATCTTTTTAATATCCAGAGGCTGCCTTATTTTACTTAATACCTAGATTGTTGAAAAATATATCAATACAATAGAAAAACTCATAATTTTTCAAAGTCACTCATCTAATTATGTATTAAAGTACGAACTCCTTTTTGGTTCCAGTAGCTACTCACGGACAGATCCACTGACTCCTTTATTATTGTGGAAGGCTTCCCAGGACCGAGCAGAAAGGAATCGGTTGGAGTCAAGCAGGCCGAAGCAGGGAACATGACATTGCAGAAAGAGGGATAGCGTGTGTGCAGAAGCAAGCGAGAGCTTAACTACAATTTGAGTTGCCTTTTCAAGAAAAATGAGGAAAGACACAGAATCCATAGATTTTAAACCATAGGATTAAAGTAAAATTATATACACTAATAACAAAAACAGAAGAAACAATACTACTCTGAAGGAATATTTTAAAAAACAACAACAGAGCTTTGAAATCTCACCAGAAAAAAAAGAAGCGAATAGCCATATAATGCAAAAAGTGAGGTAGGATTTTTATGTCCTTGAAGATTAAAGCCTTAAAAGACAAAAACAACAAATTGAACAAATACTAGAAAAGGCTAAGAAATCTACACATAAATGAAACTCAAATAAACATGAATCTATGAGATTCCAAGAGAGACAAACTTGGTAATTATCCTGTCAGAGAGAAATTGGAGCAACAGAAATTGTAGCACTAAAAAAAGAAGCTTAACTGCTCAGTTACCCTATAAGGAAGAGTCACAAAGGAACAATTTACCACCTGAGTCAGAGAAGCACTGAGTTAAGATAGAGGTAGTCATGAGCACCTCAAAAAACAGACTCACAAAGCAAAACCACCTTGACAAGCTAGAAAAGTCATCATCCGTGACATTACTGAGCTTCCATCTCACAAATAAGAGGCAGGGGTCAGCCATTCTTCAGTGGGTGAGATTAATGGCATGAGGCATTAACTCTGAGACTTTGAGGTCACCTTTCATGCTGTCCAAGTAACTTGGAGGAACCAGTGTGCTCGCTAAATGCTGCATTCACCAATGCACATTGAGTTACTGGGAGAATCAGCATGAACAATTTGCAATCATATATATACAGATACTGTCGGGGACTCTTTCCCACTTGTTTTTCTTTTTTGAATTTTTTTAAAATTTTTATTTTAGGTTTGTGGTACATGTGAAGTCTTGTTATATAGATAAACATGTTACAGGGGCTTGTTGTACATATCATTACATCTCCCAGGTATTAAGCTCAGTACCCAATAGTTACCTTTTTTGTTCCTCTCCCTCCTCCCACCCTCCCTGCTGAAGTAGACCCCAGTGTCTGTTGTTTCCTTCTTTGTGTTCATAAGTTCTCATCATTTAGCTCCCACTTATAAGTAAGAACATGTGGTATTTGGTTTTCTGTTCCTGCATTAGTTTGCTAAGGATGATAGCCTCCAGCTCGATCCATGTTCATGCAAAAGATGTGATCTCGTCCTTTTTTATGGGTGCATAATATTCCCTGGTGTATATGTACCACATTTTCTTTATCCAGTCTTTCATTGAAGGGCATTTATGTTGAGTCCATGTCGTTGCTATTGTGAATAGTGGTACAACGAACATTCCCATGCATGTGTCTTTATGGCAGAATGCTTTACATTCCTCTGCATATATACCTAGATATGGGATTGCTGGTCAAATGCTAGTTCTGCTTCTAGCTCTTTGAGGAATTGCCATACTGCTTTCCACAATGGGTGAACTAGTTTACACTCCCATCAACAGTATATTAGCATTCCCTTTTCTCCACAACCTCACCAGCATCTGTTATTTTTAAACTTTTTAATAATAGCCATTCTGACTGGTGTGAGATGGTTTCTCATTGTGGTTTTGATTTGCATTTCTCTAATGATTAGTGATACGGAACTTTTCTTCATATGCTCCTTGGCTGCATGTATGTCGTCTTTTGAGAGGTGTCTGTTTGTATCCTTTGTCCACTTTTTAATGGGGTTGTTTTTCTTTTGTAAATTTGCCAAGTTCCTTATAAATGCTGGATATTAGACCTTTGTCAGATGCGTAGTTTGTAAATGTTTTTTCACATTCTGTAGGTGTTTACTCTGTTGATAGTTTCTTTTGCTGTGCGCAAGCTTTTAGGTTTAATTAGATCCCACTTGTCAATTTTTGTTTTTGTTGCGATTGGTTTTGGTATCTTTGTCATGAAATCTTTGCCTGTTCTTAGGTCCAGGATGGTATTGCCTGGGTTGTCTTCCAGGGTTTTCAGAGCTTCTACTTTCCCACTTTTCATTCTTTCATTTGGCACACATTACTGAATGCTAACCATGCACCAGGTACTGCATTTGTGCCAGGTGTTAAGGAAACAAAGCATGAGATATAGCCTCTCATCAGAAGTAGGAAATATCTTAGGTTTTTATTTACATTTTGAACCCATACACAAGTATATATTTAGAGAGATGTTGGAGACTTGGATAGACTTGCTTGTTCAGAATATATTCAAAAATAAGCAAAAATATTTTTTAAGCATTTGAAAAAAATACTTGTACCACTTGGAATCATGGTAGGCTGTATATTACAGAAGAACCCAAAATAATAGTGGTTTAAGCAAGGAAGAAGTCTTTCTCTCTCTCTCTGTCATGTGAAATAAACTCAAGGGTAAGGAGTTGGGGACCAATGTGCTACATCCAGTATTATCAGGCATCCAGGCTCCTATCCTTTTGCTGTACCCATACAAATGTCTTTCATAAGTTCACCACATAGGCCAGGGTTGCAGGAGTTCTACCAGCATAGCATTCCCGTGAAGCAAGCCAGAAGGAAAGGCAGAAAGAGTAGCTCTTCCCAGCTGAATCAGCTCCCTTTGAAGTCTTCCTGAAATCCCACACAATACTTCTCATTGGACAGAATTAATCCCTTGGCCATATCTAGTTGTAATGTGAACTGGGAAATGTATTCTTTTGTCCAGCAGTTGGGAGGAGGGAGGTGGAGCCACAATGTGCCCAGTTAGGAATCACATTTCTCTTAAAAAGGAGGAGGGGAAGAATGAATATAGGGATAGGCCACTAGCAATCTTTGCCACAACAGTACAGCTAGGGGATATGTTAATTTTACGAGACATATATGAGTGGTTCTGCTTGACAGCAGGAAGTACGAATCAATGGACCAAATAGGGGATTCACCTACTTTCATGGTTTAGTTCTCTCTGTGCTCGTTAGAAGTCTAAAGTCAACTTTGCAGGTGACAAGAAATGTGGTTGTCTTAAATATTTAACTCTAGCTTTGCAAAGTAAAAGGAATCCTTAATATCTCTTTCATTTGTCCTGCTTCCTTGGCCTTTGAAACCAGTGAAACAGCTGCCTTTTGTTGTGTTTGTTCAAAATGAGTGATCTGAACAAATGAGTGATTTCCTTATCTTTTCAAAAAGAATGGTCACAGCACCTGCCATTTGTTATATAGTTACCATTGTGTGGATCACTTTACTAAGGGCTTTGCATGGATTCTCTTTTATCCTTCAAAAAGACCGAGATAGATGCTATTATTTTCCCCATTTTACCAGTGACGCTGAGGCTTAAAGAAATTAAGTGAGGCTGGGCATTGTGGCTCATGCCTATAATCCCAGCATTTTAGGAGGCTGAGGCCAGTGGATCTCTTGAGCCTAGGAGTTCAAGAGCAGCCTGGCAATGTGGCAAAATCCCATCTCTACAAAAAATACAAAAAATTAGCCAGGCATGTTGGTATGTGCCTGTAGACTCAGCTACTCAGGAGGCTGAGGCAGGAGGAGCACTTGAGCCTGGAAGGCAGAAGTTGAAGTAACCTGAGATTGCACCACTGCACCCACCCTGGGTGACAGAGTGAGATGCTGTCTAAAAATAAAAATGAAGAAGTTGAGTGAATTTTAGAAGATCATGTGGCTTAGCAGACAGCAGAACCATGCTTTAACTGAGAAAGATCTTTCTCTAGAATTCAGCCCTTAACCACTACCCTCTTCATTCTGAAATTTACCAATTGAAGTGTGATGCTCGTATTGTCCAAGGGAGGGTGTAATGTACCCTTTGGGAGTGGACAGTAATTCCTTATGGTCGAAGGTGAATAATGCCTATAAAATACCTATGTTGATATACTTTAAAGTATTCACCACCTTGGTTTTTCTAGAGCAGAACAATGATCTTATCTATATGGTTTTGAATGTGAGCATAGTTGAATATTCTAAGTTGAATTGTTGATTTTATTTTGTTTTGTTTGTTTGGGCAATTGTTTTTAAGGCCTCTGTTACACAAGTAGATGAACATGAGAAAAATCATTTAAGACAAGAAGCAAATACAGATGAGCACTTACAAAGTAATACCCTTTAGGCCAGTTGGAGTATATCTGTACAATCATATGAGAAAATGAAGTCCATTTTGAAAGCTGTTCTCTTCTAAGCCTCCTCCTTTAGTTAGGGAGATGAATTATCCATGTGACCCTGAATTTTCCTTGAAGAGAAGAACCACTGTGTGCTAACATTAGTATTTTGACCCACCCCAACACCACTTCTCTAATTCCTATTGGTTTCATTCACCTTGATTTAATTTTATGAAATTTTGTCAGTGCAGTAGGGTCTAGTTGTGAGAGCAAATGATTACACAGAGTTTCTGGCATCAGAGGACATGATGCTATCTAGGGGGATGCCTTCAAGCTATCTCATTTCATCTCTATCACACAACACAACTTCCAACCAAATGTCATTCTGGAGCTCCAGGGGCTGTTTCTTTCACCCTTCAATAAAAACTCACTTTGTCCTCCACATTCACACATACAGTTTTTCATGAAAATCAGAAAACCTTCTAACCAACTATGCAAGAACTGAGAAGCAAAGCAGTGTAAGTTAAAATGTATTTCTTCCTTTGATTATGTTGTCCCTGTTTGAAACACTTATAATATGATAAGCCTAATGCCAAGTGTTACAGTGTTTGACAAAAAATGTAAAACAGATTTGGTTACCAAGGTTCTTTCTTGGTGCATAAGAAGATACGTGGGTAACAGATACAGAATCATCAATTACTGAAGCAAAATAACACAAATGGGTCCCAAAAAGAGAGGCAATTTTAAGAAGTATTTCCTCAGATGCAGAAAAAGTATAGCGTGCTCACTTTAAAATAACCTAACCTATATTTTATATCAACATAAAGAAAATATATTAAAGGCAGCGTGACTGCCCATTACAAAGAACGCAGATACTAGATATTCAAATTTCAAGTCGTGATACCCCAAACAGTAAAAAGTATTTAGTGTTGGATAAAATTCTCATTTCTAAATTTATAACTTATAAATTATTTTTAACTTTATCAACTGTGTCACTTTTTCTTTTTGTTTTAAAACTCATGAATTTCCATTAGTCCAAAAACTGCATAGTCTCTTAAATTCAATTGATCTAAAAATGAGTATTTCTAAAGCGTATTCTGTTGGAGACAGAATCCTCATAATATTTCAAGCAAAAATTAACTACTTAAGAAACTAAGTAAATTTTTCTTTCTTTAGGTATTTCTTTATCTTTATTTTAATTTGTCAAATGAGGGAAGAATATAATTTCCAAAATCCATGAAAAGCTCAGACTGAGTTGAGTAGAGACCCCACTTGCTTCCTTCAGTCCACTTGAAGTAGCATTGAAAGCTGAGTGTATGACTATAAATCCAGTTGTGTTTAAATGAGTTTGATCTTCATGGATACTAAATACAAAACACTTTAGTCACAGATACCTCACTTTCTTGATTAATTATTTATATTTTATATGTTGTGAATGCTTTCTTTTCTAAAAAGAACACTGAGTTGCTTTTGAACTTTTATTTTCGAACTCTGAAAAGTTTATACTAAAAATTAGGGAATATTTATGGGTATGCTTCTAGGTATGGAAGGATATTTATGAGCCTCTCACTATAAGAACTTTATCATTACATTTTAAAATAGTACAATTCTAATTAAAGAATATGTACTTCAGTGCAGTGCTTACATTAAACTTTGACTCCACAGCTGTTACTATGACCCTAAACTGTGAAGTTAAAGGACTGTCTATCTACCCTATGCCTTGAAATATTTAAAAGTTCTCAATAAGTAGAAAAGCTAGTATTAGGAGTACTATATAGAAATCAGCACCTCTTACCAGGTAACACAACTGGTTAACTATATTTGAAGGAGGCATGCGTGTCACACAGCTTTTTAGGGACACATCAATGTTTATACAAATATAGTCATGAAGAGAGAAAGTAAGGCTTATGTAAAAGAGTTTTCAGACAGTAATGATGAGCCCCCAGCAAAACTGTGTTCTTACCTTATTTTTATTTATCCTTTTTGGTAAAGCTCTATGACCTACATGTGGAGTGTGTCACCAATGTAATGATCAGTTTGTAATGCTTTGGGGGGATAAATAGCATACTGATAACTTAAGACATGTGCCAGTAATCATATACTATAGCTCAGAACCAGGATGATATAGAAATAAGTTGAGCTGGTATAGCAGCCAGGATAGGATAGGCATTACTAATATAAAAACAACAACAACAAAATCTTTGTGGTTTAAAGCAACAAACAACTCTGCTTATATCTCAGATACCCAAAGTAATAGAGCCTCCACCATTCTGGACGCCACCTCTCACTTCAAGGCTTCAAGATTCATCACAGAGGTGAAGCATAGAGCTGGAGAGTTGAGCACTAGCAATAAATGCTTTGGCCTACAACTATTATTTCATACTCTCATTGTATGGCCACAACTAGTCACTTGGCTACCCCTAACTTCATATAAGGAATTGTATTATAATTCTCTATCTGCCTTGAAATGGAGGGCAAGTAGATATTGGTGAACATTATTTATATCTTTCACAGTGTATTTGCTGATTTATTTGGGGCCAAGATTCCCTATTATTCTTTCTGCAAAAGGCCATATAAAATTTTCATTCTGTTGGCTGGATCACTACTGTAAGAAGTATTAATGACAGGCTTATCTTAGAAAACATCTTCTCCTTTGGTGATGCCCATGAAAAATTATAAAATTCATCAATTAACAATTTCTAGCACTGATTTGGAACACCTGACTCATTCTGTACCAGTATCATTGGTCAAAGATCAAGTACCAAAAAGTGTGCATGAATGAGTCTGTCAGTTTTTCAGAAAGCTAATATAAATATCATGTATATAGTTATCATATGACCCAGCAATTCCACCCTTGGGCATATACCCAAGAGAATTGAAAGCACGTGTCTACTCAAAATCTTCTACACAAATGTTTGTAGCAACATTTTTTTTATAAAACAGTGAAAAAACATAGAAATAACCCAAATACCCCATCAACTGACAAATAGATACATGAAGTGTGATATATCCTGCAGTGGAATATTGTATAACTGTAAAAAAGCATGAACTACTGACAAATGCTATAATATGGCTGAACCATGAAAACATGCTGGGTGAAAGAAGCCAGAAACAACAGAGAACATTGTATAATTACATTGATATAAAGTGTCCAGAATAGCAAATCCATAGAGACAAAAAGTAGATTCGTGGTTGCCAGGGGGTGATGAAAAGTGGGAATTGGGAAGTAAAGGATTTATTCTTGAGCGATGAAAATGTTCTGGAATTGGATAGTGGTGATGCTTGTAGAACTCCGAATTATTGAAATTTACTAAACTGCAAGCTTTAAAATTGTTAAAATGGTAAATTTTATATGAATTTTATCTCAGTAAAAAATTTTTAAAAATATGTGCTATCGTGAGTGATCACCACTTTTCCACATAGTACTTTCTGCCTCCATTTTACTGGGGAGTGTAACCATTGCCTCCTACTGTATCTTCACAAGACAGTACAAGTTTCCAAATCTATCAGAGTGTCACATGTCAGTCACTATGCTGATCAATTTTCTCAATGGCATAACTTTACATTTCAACAAACTAAAGGCTGAGTAGAAAAAATATCTGATTTGAAGTCGGAGAACCCTTATTAGAGACATGAGCAAGTCTCTTAGCTTTCCAAGCTTCGTTTTCCTCATCTGTGAAACAGGGATGCTCCTGCATACTTCACCAGGATACTGGAAAAGACCAGATGGTACAATATATGTTAAAGTACTTTCTGTATTTCTAATCTTGACTTCTACTTTTAGTTTTAGCTTATTTTCTTTATATTGTTCAGCCTTCTTTCCTTTAAATACACTTCCTGTAAAAATCTGAACATTGGAAGTCAACATCCATAGGTTGGAACCCCAGGATGGAACTGCCACATTTCAGTTATGTGACCTTGCTTAAGTAGTTTAACCTCTGTAAATCTGAGGTTTTTCTGTAAAAAGGGAAATATAAAGCCTCCCTCATGATGCCAATGTAAGAATTAAATGAGAACATGTAATTATTTAGTATAGCCTCTTTGCATGGTAAACTGTCTGTGATATTAGCATAATAAGGCTCATGATAAAATTCACCCTCCAAAATCTTCATAGCTAGTCGACTTACTTGGTCTGTTTGCAAACCTAAGAATTTCAGTCTCTTAAGTATGCCTCTTAATATTTCTATTCTGTCTCTTCAATAATGAATAATGTATATTGTCACCAGAGATTAATTACTGTTTTTTTCTCTGAAAAAAGCATGTTGCACACTCATTAGATTATATTTGTATGTGTTGATTATATACAAATTGTATGCAAATCTGATTTTACTCTGAAAAGTATCAAGACTGAAAAAGTTATTTGTACATGTATGTATATATGTTATGCACGCATTTACCTATATACACATATGTATATGTATATAGATATACATTTATATACATGTTATCTTACACATGCAGAATTACAATTGAGGTTTTTAACTATGTTGATCAAACATTCATTCAGTGTAACAGAAAAACACTTAACCCCCACTGGAGTTGACAGATTTGGCAAATACAGCTCTCTTTTTCTTCCTTCTCCATTAGAGAGTTCATTGGTGCACTTTGTTCAGATGAAATGGAAGAACCAACGCAATAATTCATTAAAAGGATTAGACAATCAGTTGCTAGCAATTCGGGCCTAAAATACCAATATCTGTTAAATCGCAAAAGCAAAGAAAAACCATTCTGACTACTAGGCTAAATTGCTGCCTTTAACAGTACCAGAGCCAAATGCTCAATCTGGGCAGGAGCCTGGTTGCTTTTAAACAGTAGACCTCACTACTGTAAAATTTTTTGCATCTAACTCAGGAGTCAGTTGAATCTTATCCTCAACGTGTAAGGGGAAGAGGTGAGAAATATGACTCTGTTTCACAGAGTTCCAGATGGTCATGTATGGATTTGGTCTGAGAGCCATGAATTGTAAGGAACAATTCATGGTGTGATTCAAGCTTCAATCTTGTTATCTTCATGGACTGAAATGGAGAACGAGGTGTCTAATGGAACTACAGAGAGAGGGAACTACCAAATCTTCTATCTATATAAGTGACATTCATTCATTTCATTACTTACTCAACAGGTATTTATTGAGCACTTATGTATCAGGCAACATGGAAATCGCTAGGAATAAAAGCTGTACAGGGTCTTGAGAAGGTCACAGTGCAGTAAAGGAAAGCAAACACAGCATGAAGCTGTTAAGAAATCATGGAATGCATGGTAATAATATGAGCGTTTTGTGATACTCTGACAGTATAGTGATGCCTCTGATTCTGCTGGGGTCAGGAAGTTGCATAGAGGAACATGAGTTTTGAAGCAAAGGAAGTATAGGAAAGATAAGGTAGAAAGTAATATCCAGAGAAAACAATATGAGGAAAAACATGAGAGCATGTCATATTCTAAATCCTGCAGTCTCTTTGGACTGGCTAGCACCCACGGCACCTGTGGAGAAATGGCAAGAAGAGACAGGCAAAATGGGCAGGGGCTAAATGATGCCATAGAAAGGAGTATAGTTTTCATCCTATAGGCAATGGGAAGCTCTTTAGGATTTAAAACGCAGAGAAATCTGATCAGGTTAGGTTTGAGGCAGTGTAGAGAGTGGAGTGGACAGAGTCTAGAAGCAGGCCCCTTTAGAAGACTGTTGGAAGAGCCCAGATGAGAGATGGCTGGGATAAGAATGGAGAGTACAGGAACTATACATGCTTGAGACAGCATTGATAGAGCTGGTAGCTATTTAAATATGAATGTTCTGCAATCATGCTCAGGTTTTTAGATTGGGAGACACAAAAGGAACAATAGGTTTGGCAAGAATGCCAAAGACTGAACTGTAGGTTGTTGAGTTTGAGACACTTGGGAAACATCCAGATGATTGGGCAATTGGAAGTGTAGTTCTGGCACTTAGGGAAGAGAAACGAAGTAAAGAAAGAGGTCATGGAGGCTCAGTGTATTGGTTATAGCAATGGTCATGTAAAGTTGATATTTCCCAGCAAAGTAATGAAAGTAGATGGCCCAGAACAGAAGCAAAGGAGAAAGAAAAGATGAAGATGCCGCCATCTGAGAGGTGGGAGAAACATAAAGGGAATAGTGTCAAGCAGCACAAGGGATGAGAACATTGTAGGAAAGAGGGAAAATTTTTAGAAAATCTTATCACAAAATGATAATAGTATGTTGGAAAAGTGCTCCGAGTTACCCATGAGACAACCACCAGCAGTCTCTGGGAGAGCAGCTTTAATGGAGTGGAGGGGATAATTTGCTTCATGAAATTAGTACCAGTAGGCCCCTAGCCTTTTAAACTCATTTTCAACTATTTACTCAGGTGTCTAAGATTTTTTTTCATTCTCGTGAGTTTCCTACTCACATGGTTAAACAGGGAGAGGAAATCAACGGACGTGTATGCTCTGGCAGGGAAAGAAGGCAGGTGTTCCAGAGTTGTTTTCAGTTCTGATACAGGAATCTGTCCTTCACGAGGCTCCAAGCAAGGCATGGAGTCCCTGTCCCCACTAATAGTGGCAGTGTTCTCTGGTAAACCAGATTCCAAGTCACCTGCTGAAGCTGGTGCGAGCAGTGAGGAAGGGGATAGTAGAGTTTGGAAGTTTGGGAATAGCTCTTAGGGGAAAGAGAGTGACATTATTGCACAAAATAGGGTGTCGATTCACGCATAAAGAAGGAGTGAGTGAACACAATTACCTGCAGAAAATGAAATTGGACCTGTGGCCATGGATCATTCCTACATCTGTGTTTGCCACCATTGATTTTCTGAAATTTAGGGCATTCTAGAGACAGGCATTTTAAGATCAAACACTGTTCTTAGTGCTCCATCTCATTGAGTTTAATGAGACATACTTAAAAACAAATGGACCGTTTTGCAGAGGGCTGAGTTCACACCCAACTTCACAGAGTAGAAACTAAAAATGTTCTAAATTAACTCAAATCAATTTTTAAAAGATTTTCTGAGCAGAGAGCACATTTGGCTAAGACCCTGGGTGCCACGTGAAACATATAAACGATTGATTGAATGAAAATAGGCCATCCTTTCTCTTCCTTAGACACTAAGCAGCCTTTTGTCCTGCTCTTTTTTACTTTAATTGGAAGCATTTTTAGGTTTTAGAGCCAGTTTTGTTCTAAATATATGAATACCTATTTTTCCCCTTTCTGAAAAGTCAGAGATTTTCTCCCTTTCTGAAAAGAAAGGCTTGAGATTGAAAAGTTAAATATTTCTTCTCTGCAACTAGTAAGAAAAGAACCATTTGGTTCTAACTGTACTTGCCTGGACTCTGTAATTTCCTCTATTTGAGTTTCTAATATATCTGCATTCAGTTCCCCCAGCACTCACATCCCACAGTAGAGGAGCATCATTGGCTATTGTCTAATTTCCCCAAGGGAAAGGTGTCTACAATTGAGAAAAATAGTCTGAATTCCAGGCACACTTATTTACTACAAACTCTCTAAATATTGTAATGTCCTTTTACTATGAGATTTTGCAGGCTGTGATTTCAAAGAGAGCTCTTTCTTTCTCTGGCTTTTCTGTGTGGGCCTCAACAAAACTGGCCGTTGCTGCTGTTGTTGCTATCTGAAAGTGAGTTATCAAAATTACTAACCAATTCCATTTTGGGTGTTAATCAAGTATTTGTGGCTTTCACCACTTGGCAATTTAAAAACCACGCTCAGCTTAAAATACCCTTTGACAATTGCTTTTGCTTTCTTTTTATTTCATTCTGAAAATGACTAATATATTTAACTTAATTCATCTACCCCCTAAAATTATTTTCCATAAACCAAGTACAAACTAGCATGTGAACCTACAAGAATGCCTTGATTTCTAGAGCTGTTGTGCATTGGTTAATTCAATAAATATATATTGGGGATCCACCCTGCAGGGGGCTGCATGCTGTTCTCCAGATACAGAGTTGGTAAGCATGGCCTTATACCGTGGGTGCTCAGAATCTATTTTGCTTACCAGTCAGTAAAGAGCATTGTATGTTACGATGAGGGCCATCTCCATCAGCTTTACTGAATGTGGATTAGCCTGAAATTTAAACTGTATATCAATAAGGAGAACTCCATTTTATTTAATTCATTCCGCAATTCCTTTTATAAAGCATAGTCCTTATGTAAATATCTTCATATTCATTTCTCTTATAAATGTTTCCTAATGTAGAACATACCTATAATTTCTGCCCTTGAAATTAGTATGTAAATGTTTGTGAGAAGTTGCAGCATTCTAATAGGTTTTTACACTGTTAAGGTTTGTGTGAATTTAGGGTTAGATCATAGGTATTTCTGTCTTTTTCTTTCATGTACAATCTTAGAACTGGGTGGATTGTTAGAGAATGTGTGCTCTTGAGATAGAAAACTTTGAAGTCTAGAATTTAGAACTTAGTCCAGGTCACACTGTGAAAGGGGACAAATAGGCCTGATATCTGCTTTTCACCAAAACAGACAAAAAGAGAAGATTTCACTCTATGCTTAGAATATTCTTATGAGCATTGACTTTGTGCCAATGTATTTAAATTCTCAGTTTTTATATTTAGAAAACCTTACCTAAATTCATCAGGCCACTTTCAAGAAAGGCTTATAGAGCAAATCTTGAGTCAAAAATATAATAACCATTTCTAGAAGTTGTTCCTTTTTAAAAATGCCGTTGTTAAAGCTGTCGTTATAATACATGCTCTCTGTAAAAGGTCAATTAGCAGATTCCCCAGGATATTTAAAGTTTTGTGCCACCTTCTAAATGTCAAGTTGAAGTTGGGAATCTTGTAATATTTGGAAGAATTTTGCGATAAAATAGTCTATATGATGAAAAAAAAATTCCAGGTCAAGGATGAAAGAGTGGTAGGAAATCTTGTCTTTCCTCCAGAAGACGGAGGCAGATAAGGGCTTAGTCCAGATTAGCACAAATACAGTTCCCACACCGAGCCCCACTCCTTGGAATGGGAAGGAAATTGAACACTTTTTGATACTTGACCTCCTTTCCCTGAACGACATGGTACGGAGGGGCAGTATGGAGTAGCAGAAGGAATAGTTTTTCATGCTTTTTTAATAAAAGAAAGGCTTTACGCCTGCACATACACTATGGAGTATGTTTTGGGAGAGGTTTGAAAGGATAAAGGGAAGAAAATAACTAGTGAGACTTGGTGTTGGGCCTGGTTATGGCCAGAGAAATGAAATTAAAAGTTTGGTTCATGACTTCGAACATTTGTTTTCAGAGCCTGGAGGAAAAGAGGTGAGGATAGATATGGATGTAGAAATCTTTGTTTCTGAGTTTAAATGTGAGAAAATTCATGCCTAGTCCCTTCAGTTTTTTGCTGAGAAGATGTAAGGGAGAAAAAATAATATCTTTTTTTGACCTATCTCAAGAGTCATAATGGGCATTACTGTAACAAAAGAGAGATTAACAAGAGAAAAGCATAACAAATGTATTTAACCAAAGTTTTATGTGACACAGCCTTCAGGCATGAAGATTGCACCCAGGGAAAACTGGATATTTTTATGAACAGTTGTTGGAAATAAGAGTGGAGAACAAAAGGGTATGATCTAATAGTAATAACCTGGGAAGAACTCAGCGAGGCCTGTTTGTTGAGATTCTTCTTGGCCTCTGGGTATAGAGAAGGAACCCTATAGACTGAGGGTCTTATGACCTACTTTCAGAGGATGTAGGTCAGAGATTTTGTTTTTGTTTTTTTTTTTTTTTTTATGACTGTGCTTCAGAGGCAAAAGTGTGGAAAAGATTAGGGTGTGAGCTCCAAGGTGCCATGTTATGGAGTAGCATGTTCTGAACCCCAACAAAGACAAGGCCATCTTCTAAGAAATTTGTGGAGGAATAAGGATTGGGATTCGAAGAGAATTGTGGGTGTTTGGGAAATCTGTCTATTACTGGGGACAGGAAAAGTTTCCTGGCAACAGTCAGTATCCAGCCAAGGTTGAAAACTTTGAATGTGTATTTGTATCAATATGCCTGGTTGTGTTATTTCTCTGCCAGTACAGAATAGTCTAGAGGTTGAAAAGTGTTCAGAAAGAGCCAAACATGAAGTTCTGCAGGGTGGCTGTAATAGACGAACCTAAATATGAAGACATTGAGGATCTGGTGAGAGTGGTTGGAGGGATTCACATGAAGGTTCCATAGAGAGGGAAGCAGAGCCATGGAGTGGGTGAGAGATCAGTGGGGAATGAATGTTGAAGGTCTCTTTGAGGTAGCAGAGCAGTTGTTCTTAGAGTAAGGAAGTTAGGGAATTTAAAAAAAGGGTTGACATATCTGCACAGGGGATCTATATAGGTGTTCTAGATTAGGGATCAGCAAACTTTTACTATAAAAAGGGCCAGATAGGAAATATTTTCAGCTTTGCAGGCCATATCATTTTTGTTACAACTTCTCAGCTCCATCCTGAAAGCATGAAGGCAGTCATAAATAATAAGTAAACAAATGGACATGGCTGTGTTTCTGTAAACCTTTTTTACAGAGTAAGTGGTACGCCAGATTGTTCTCAGCAGTTGTAGTTTGCTGACGCCAGGTCATAGATGATAATAATTTCCAGGATGTGGATAAATGTAAGCAGAAGTAAAGACTTAGAAATCAGGGGGCTAAGAAACTTTAAGATGTGTATATTGACTAAACCCATCTAGATCCGGATTTTTGAGAATCCATTTGAGGCTGGTGATCATGAATTATAGAAGAGCTACTCATCTGCTCTATAGTGTGACTCCTTCAGCTACATTTGGCTGTGTGGGTGAAGTCACAGATAAGGCAAATGTTTGCATTCATATAGGGCTAGGATTTTGCCAGATGGGTATAATGGAATGATAGAGGAGAAGGGAAATTTAGGATATTGAAATGATGGGAAGTGGTCAGTAAGCTAAAGAAAGGAGAAAACTGGTGATAGAGAGCAAGTAGAGGGGTCAGTTAACTGGTGGTCATCAGGAGGTCTAATACCCAAATCAGCTTCACGAGGGCAATGACTGTGTTTTGTTCACTCACATGTCCCAGCACCTAGCATAGTGTGTGGCACATAGTAGGTCACAGGAAGATCACTTAATAAGCAAGCAGGAAAAGTGGGAAGTTGGGGTCACATTTGGATGAATGATGGAGGAAGTTATTTGTTATGGATGACATCTCATATGTCTGAAATGCACACACAATAAGTTCTCAGTAATTATTAGCCTTTATCATTATGCTTTTTGGACTTTTATAGGGAATACATATTTTCAGAGAAATAAAATTGAGAACAATTTCTCTGCAAATGAGTGAGTTGACCTTTCCCAAATGAGTATCATTTAAGGCCATTGGAACAATTAGTGTTGTTAAATTTAACCTCATATGGATAGAATATGAAACAAAATACTAGTAGAAATTATCTCCCTTTCCAAATTAGCCTAGTCTGGTTCTCAAAGCCAGACACTCAATGTACTTACTTCTAAAGCCTTCAGTTGTCTAGTTTAGCGTGCTTATCACAGGTGTGGAAAATTTTATATTTACATTGCTCAATCACCTCTCAGTACATTTGAATGGCCTCTCTTTTGCTTTTTGTCTAGGGTTGAAGTCTCATTCAAAAATAGGGGTGACTGTCTACCTCAGGAAGAGTTTACAGGAGGGAGAAGGCTGAAATGATAACAAATCTAATTTTTAAACCATGCCAGTTGTGTTAGTCTGTTTTTGTTGTTATAAAGGAATACCTGAGACTGGGTAATTTATAAAGAAAAGAGGTTTAATTGGCTCATCGTTCTCCAGGCTGCACAGGAAGCATGGTGCTGACATCTGCTTCTGGTGAGGGCATCAGGAAGCTTATAACAGAAGGCTAAGGGGGAACAGCCACCTCACATAGTGAAAGTGGGAGCAAGAGAGAGAAGAGGGAGATTCCAGACTCTTTTTAACAACCAGATCTCATGTGAACTGAGTGAGAATTCACTCATCACCAAGGGGATGGCACTAAAGCATTCATGAGGGATCTTCCCCCCACAGTTCAATACCTCCCACCAGGCCCTACCTCCAACTTTGGGGATTACAATTCAAGATGAGATTTGGAAGGGACCAACATAAAAACCCTATCACCAGTGCTTTCACATTTAGTTAAATGAATCAAAAAGGTATTTTGATTGTGAACATTAAGAAATATTCTTTCATATCCTTTTCAGACAACTTGTATGTCTTTGGGATCTTTTTCAGATTACCTATTTCTCCTTTCACAACCCATAGTATCATGACTTGTACACAGTAAATATTTAATAAGTCTGTGCTGACTGATCTTTAATGACAACATAAGCAGTTCTCTGAAATGCCCTTTGCTCTACCTCTTTGCCTGGTAAATTTATTTTATGATTTGGTTTCAATGTCACATTTAAAACGGTTCCCAGCTCTCATCGTTAAAATGAATCGGCCCGTTCCAGGTAGCTTATACCCAGTTTCCATTACATTGTCATTGTTCATCTGTTTCTCATTCTTGCCTTTTATCTACCAAGGAGCAGGGATTTGGGGTTATTCATCTTTAGTATCTCTGATACCTTGCATGTGCTTGCCATCTGTAAAGTGCTCCAGAATTGTCTGGCAAATGACTGTGTGACAGGGAGAAAACTCATTCTATAAGCATGATGTAGGCTTTAGTTGGCAAACCCTGCCCTCTAAAGGTTTTTGCTTCTTTAAGTTTTTTCTGCAGTTAGAATACTGCTGTCAAATGAGCAATGACTAACTGATTATAACTTTGTGATCCAATTAGCAGATGTGATTAGGGGATGGTTAGCCTTTGTTTCTATACCTACTTCTTTTAAATTAAGAATAATTCATCATTGATACTCAGTATATCTTTGCTGAAAGCAGATTTCACCAAGATGTTAACAGTGGCCATATTTGAGTAGTAGTATTTTTATTTAACTGTTTTCTTTAGACATAATGTTTTTCGTTGTTTGAATTTTCTTTTTCAGGATATGTATTAGAAAAAAACTATTTTCATTTTTTAAAATAGATGGTGTATGAGGTAGACAATTGAGAGAAATGAATGATTTGATGCAACTTGGAACCAGTCAGGGCTGGATCACAATGAGCCAGTCTACAGTTTGGTAACAAATCTCAGTGGTTTAGGAAAGCAAAAGTTTATTTGCTGCAAATTGACAGGGACTCTTCTACATTCAGTCTCTCAGATCCAAGCCTCCTTCAGCTCAAAGTGACTTCCAAAGTTGCTGTGGCCAAAAGAGGGAGAAATCGAAGAGACCAGCCAGCTCTCACCTGGCTCAGCGCATATCACTTTCCTTGGCCAAAACAAGTCCCAAGGCCCCAAGCTTACTGCACAAGAGAGTGGAAAATGCAGAGAAGCACATGGAATCCAGTATATGGTGAGCACCAGTTGTCTCTGCCAACATGACGGTAACTCTTTTCATTTTTCAGTTACTGTAATGAATGTATGTTGGATCCAGACTGCGGTTTCTGCTACAAGATGAACAAATCAACTGTCATTGACTCCTCCTGTGTTCCAGTTAATAAAGCATCTACAAATGAGGCAGCCTGGGGCAGGTATATCACTCATTTTACCATATGAATATATAATAATATTTCAAAATGAGGCTTATGTTTAAGTTTTCAGAGTGCTTGCACTTATAGCAGTTCTTTTAAACTGGCCTTCATAACTACATTACTTTGCAGCATATACTGGTGATAGTGGATGCAAAGCATTGCAATTGTGTGTTTCACACAGAGTAGAAAGCACTCGGGCCTAGACTTTTGGAGACCCAGATTTCTCTAATAAGGTATAGGAGTTTGGATCTTTAGTTTTAGGCAGCTGTTCACAAATACTGCCAAGGCAATTTCTCCCACTGCATATTGTTTAATTGCACTGTATTTCCAAACTCCCAAGCTTTTAAATGAAAGAAAACTGTAAAGTCAAAATGAATTACTATCACATTAGGCTGCGCACAGTGCATCACGACTATAATTGCAGCACTTTGGGACGCTGAGGCAGGCAGATCACTTGAGGTCAGGAGTTTGAGACCACCCTGGCCAACATGGTGAAACCCCATCTCTACAAAAATACAAAAATTAGCTGAGAATGGTGGCACATGCCTGTAATCCCAGCTGCTCAGGAGCCTGAGGCAGGAGAATCACTTGAACCTGGGAGATAGAGATTGCAGTGAGCTGAGATCAAACCACTGCACTCCAGCCTGGACAACAGAGCGAGACTGCCTCAAAAAAAAAAAAAAAAAAAGAATTACTATCATGTTAAATTCTTTCGTGGAACTTTTTTTCTTATTCTTAGAGGCCTTTTCCAGGGTTCAGTGAAATTAAGCAAAATAAGGATAAAATGTGGTAATCATTGGCATGTAACTGGCTTGGGAGGCTAGAAACCTTAATGTTTTCGGTTTGTAGTAGATACATAAATGAAATATTAGTATAAAATAAATATTCTCCAGATTTATGAACTAACATTTATATCCAGATGTATAAAATGTGTAAATGTTATCTGATATGGCTTTAATCTCTTTTGTGTTTTAAATTCCTATAAAATAATATGCTCTTATCTTGTCTCCTCATAGTACTGATAAAGGCAATGAAATCTGTAATAAAGTATTGTGTCTCATAGGAGCTATAAAGTATAATGCAATAATTGTTTCATTAGAGAACTGCTCCAAAGAAGTAAATTATATGTTAGTTGAGTAAACATCCAGACCACATTTTAAATATACTAATTACAAAGAAATATGTAAAAGAAATACAATTAGTATTTTAAATGAACACTCAAAAGAGATTCTTTTAAAAATACTCAGTTTATAGTTTTCATCAGCCAAATTTTGTTAGTGAGTTAATTGATTAAATATTCCTAGGTGTACTTGTTCACACCTTTAAACCTTTAGAGTTTTGTTTTTGCCAATAGGAAAAAGAAAACTGTTACTACTAGTCTAGAATTATAAACATGTTATGAAATCTGTTAAACAAAGAAATGTACATAGTTTCCTGTATTTTACATAATTAATTTATAAACTTATTAGAACTCTGCTAAGTAGTAAGGAGGCACTAAAATTAGATGTTTCTCTTACCTTCAGTAGAAGGGTTAGAGGTCAGAGGCCTTGAAGCAGGAGTTTTGGCTTTTTTGCAAATAACAAATCATACAACTTTTTAGTAGAAATGTTTATTCCTTTATTTCAGAAAAATTAATTTAACAACTCACTCTTACATTTTATTTGTATTTTTATACCATCATCCTGTAACTGCACATAAATTAGAGAAAAGTAAGGCACAGATAATAACTAAGTAGCAAAAATAAAAATAACTAAAAAAAAAAATGATGTTCACAGCATATCCTTACAACAGTCTCAAACTCTTTACAAAAAAAGAAAGAAAAAACACCCATGTTTTCTTACTCCTCCCTGTGCTGAACAACAGTGCTCCTTCTAGGTGGGCCACTGCTATTGGTTACCTCCTTAGTCTTGGCTAAAAAAGAGCAAAAAGTCAGGATGTGTTCGCCATGAAAAATTCTTCAGATAGATTTTCCACATGTAGGGAAAATAATATTCAGTATATATAATAGTCAGTATTTTTGTTGGTTGATTGGTGGTTTGGTTGATAGATTTTATACAGTTACCTGGAATGGAACTCTAAGGGCAAAATCAACCATGACCTTGGATTCACATCTAGAGATATACTATCTCTAGATATTTCAAGGTTGAGTGTTGAGGCAATCCATAGCCATATATCCTGATCTCTAACTGTAGCTGTTTCCTGAAAAGACAGCAGGTGGAATGGCAACACCATTGATGATGGAAATAGTATAATAATGTTGATGAACTCTGAATTGTCAATATAATGAAAATCATTTGTCCATATAATGAACTATGAGATTAGTTGGAAACAAAACTTTAAAGGTCCGTCAGTATGGTTTTCTAAATCTACATTGTTAAATTTCAATGAAAACTTAAAAAAAAATTTAGCAGACTTCTAGAAAATGTAGTAGACTGAGCTGATGCAGGAAAATCTCCTCCTGCCCATCACCTCCCCCTACACCTCCAACATGCATCCCACACACATACAAGTTTAACGCACAGCAGAACTTGAAAGAAATCCCCAAGCGTCACAAAAGAGTGGTTTTACTCTTGTGTAAACCATTCTGGTGGTGAGCCCAGATGGGAATATCAGAAGAGAATATAAGCCTTCCAGGTGAGGGGTTAGAGTTTCTAATGCTGATGGAGATAAGCTCCAGGCCTTGCCTCTGTAGCTACAAAGCACTATCCAGGTTCTGAAATAGGGACAAGAAAAATTCTAACTAGACTGGGCTTGGAAAGCTACCTACTTCTCTGCTGCTCACTTGGGACTACAAATGGAAATAATGGTACACATGAAAAAGCAAAACCAGGAGCCTCTGCTATGAGGGAGTGTGTGTTCTCATTTCACACTGCCTTTGTGAAGTGGGAACCATGAGTTGAGAAACATAAACACTTAAATAAATAAATTGAATGAAAAGTAGGTCCTAAAGTGGAGACATCCATAGAGGCATGTTAGGAATCCACATGGAATTATCAGAACCCAGTGTACATGAGTTGTCCATGGGAAGCAACTCTTGGTAAATACAGGAGGATAGTCAGAGAGTATCAGGCTGGTGCAAAAGTTAACTGTGGTTTTGCCGTTACTTTTTGCCATTAAAAGTAATGGTAAAACCACAGTTAACTTTGGCACCAACCTAATAGAAACCACACCAATTATTGGAGGCAAGGAAGCCACCAGGTGTGACAGATGGACAAATGAATACATAAAGAACCTTGCATTGCAAAAAAAAAAAACAAAAAAAATTGAAAGAGACGTTAAAAGAAATAAAGGAAATAGTGTATTTTTCAATTATACTGAAAGTTATATACTTATGATTGGTGCAGTATATATGTGTATTCTATATGACACATATATATATATGTTATAATTCAGCAATTTTTACAAAAAAATAAAACTTGGGAAGCTGAAATTCTAGAGAAATGACATAGGATGTGGTACGAGAACTTTTAGAAAAAGCCTTCTAATGATTTTTTTATTATTATTATTATACTTTAAGTTTTAGGGTACATGTGCACAATGTGCAGGTTTGTTACATATGTATCCATGTGTAATGTTGTTTGTGTATTACATATGTATCCATGTGTAATGTTTGTTACATATGTATCCATGTGCCATGTTGGTGTGCTACACCCATTAACTGGTCATTTAGCATTAGGTATATCTCCTAATGCTGTCCTTCCCCCCTTCCCCCACCTCACAACAGTTCCCGGAGTGTGATGTTCCCCTTCCTGTGTCCATATGTTCTCATTGTTCATTTCCCACCTATGAGTGAGAACATGCGGTGTTTGGTTTTTTTGTCCTGCGATAGTTTACTGAGAATGATGGTTTCCAGTTTCATCCATGTCCCTACAAAGGACATGAACTCATCATTTTTTATGGCTGCATAGTATTCCATGGTGTATATGTGCCACATTTTCTTAATCCAGTCTATCCTTGTTGGACATTTGGGTTGGTTCCAAGTCTTTGCTATTGTGAATAGTGCCGCAATAAACATACGTGTGCATGTGTCTTTATAGCAGCATGATTTATTGTCCTTTGGGTATATCCCCAGTAATGGGATGGCTGGGTCAAATGGTATTTCTAGTTCTAGATCCCTGAGGAATCACCACACTGACTTCCACAATGGTTGAACTAGTTTACAGTCCCACCAACAGTGTAAAAGTGTTCCTATTTCTCCACATCCTCTCCAGCACCTGTTGTTTCCTGACTTTTTAATGATGGCCATTCTAACTGGTGTGAGATGGTATCTCACTGTGGTTTTGATTTGCATTTCTCTGATGGCCAGTGATGATGAGCATTTTTTCATGTGTTTTTTGGCTGCATAAATGTCTTCTTTTGAGAAGTGTCTGTTCATGACCTTCGCCCACTTTTTGATGGGGTTATTTTTTTCTTGTAAATTTGTTTGAGTTCATTATAGATTCTGGATATTAGCCCTTTGTCAGATGAGTAGGTTGTGAAAATTTTCTCCCATTCTGTAGGTTGCCTGTTCACTCTGATGGTAGTTTCTTTTGCTGTGCAGAAGCTCTTTAGTTTAATTAGATCCCATTTGTCAATTTTGGCTTTTGTTGCCATTGCTTTTGGTGTTTTCGACATGGAGTCCTTCCCCATGCCTATGTCCTGAATGGTATTGCCTAGGTTTTCTTCCATGGTTTTTATGGTTTTAGGTCAAACATGTAAGCCTTTAATCCATCTTGAATTAATTTTTGTATAAGGTGTAAGGAAGGTATCCAGTTTCAGCTTTCTACATATGGCTAGCCAGTTTTCCCAGCACCATTTATTAAACAGGGAATCCTTTTCCCATTGCTTGTTTTTGTCAGGTTTGTCAAAGATCAGATAGTTGTAGATATGCAGCATTATTTCTGAGGGCTCTGTTCTGTTCCATTGATCTATGTCTCTGTTGTGGTACCAGTACCATGCTGTTTTGGTTACTGTAGCCCTGTAGTATAGTTTAAAGTCAGGTAGGGTGATGCCTCCAGCTTTGTTCTTTTGGCTTAGGATTGACTTGGCGATGTGGGCTCTTTTTTGGTTCCATATGAACTTTAAAGTAGTTTTTTCCAATTCTGTGAAGAAAGTCATTGGTAGCTTGATGGGGATGGCATTGAATCTATAAATTACCTTGGGCAGTATGGCCATTTTCACGATATTGATTCTTCCAACCCATGAGCATGGAATGTCCTACATTTGTTTGTTTCCTCTTTTATTTCATTGAGCAGTGGTTTGTAGTTCTCCTTGAAGAGGTCCTTCACGTCCCTGGTAAGTTGCATTCCTAGGTATTTTATTCTTTTTGAAGCAATTGTGAATGGTAGTTCACTCATGATTTGGCTCTCTGTTTGTCTGTGATTGGTGTACAAGAATGCTTGTGATTTTTGTACATTGATTTTGTATCCTGAGACTTTGCTGAAGTTGCCTATCAGCTTAAGGAGATTTTGGGCTGAGACAATGGGGTTTTCTAGATATACAATCATATCATCTGCAAACAGGGACAATTTGACTTCCTCTTTTCCTAACTGAATACCCTTTGTTTCCTTCTCCTGCCTGATTGCCCTGGTCAGAACTTCCAGCACTATGTTGACTAGGAGTGGTGAGAGAGGGCATCCCTGTCTTGTGCCAGTTTTCAAAGGGAATGCTTCCAGTTTTTGCCCATTCAGTATGATATTGGCTGTGGGTTTGTCATAGATAGCTCTTATTATTTTGCGATACGTCCCATCAATACCTAATTTATTGAGTGTTTTTAGCATGAAGAGTTGTTGAATTTTGTCAAAGGCCTTTTCTTCATCTATTGAGATAATCATGTGGTTTTTGTCTTTCGTTCTGTTTATATGCTGGATTACATTTATTGATTTGCATATGTTGAACCAGCCTTGCATCCCAGGGATGAAGCCCACTTGATCATGGTGTGTAAGCTTTTTGATGTGCTGCTGGATTCGGTTTGCCAGTATTTTATTGAGGATTTTTGCATGAATATTCATCATGGATATTGATCTGAAATTCTCTTTTTTGGTTGTGTCTCTGCCAGGCTTTGGTATCAGGACGATGCTGGCCTCATAAAATGTGTTAGGGAGGATTCCCTCTTTTTCTATCGATTGGAATAGTTTCAGAAGGAACGGTACCAGTTCCTCCTTGTACCTCTGGTAGAATTTGGCTGTGAATCCATCAGGTCCTGGACTCTTTTTGGTTGGTAAGCTCTTGATTATTGCCACAATTTCAGAGCCTGTTATTGGTCTTTTCAGAGATTCAACTTCTTCCTGGTTTAGTCTTGGGAGGGTGTATTTGTCGAGGAATTTGTCCATTTCTTCTAGATTTTCTAGTTTATTTGCGTAGAGGTGTTTGTAGTATTCTCTGATGGTAGATTGTATTTCTGTGGGATCGGTGGTGATATCCTCTTTTTCATTTTTTGTTGTGTCTATTTGATTCTTCTCTCTTTTCTTCTTTATTAGTCTTGCTAGCGGTCTATCAATTTTGCTGATCTTTTCAAAAAACCAGCTCCTGGATTCATTAATTTTTTGAAGGGTTTTTTGTGTCTCTATTTCCTTCAGTTCTGCTCTGATTTTAGTTACTTCTAGCCTTCTGCTAGCTTTTGAATGTGTTTGCTCTTGCTTTTCTAGTTCTTTTAATTGTGATGTTAGCGTGTCAATTTTGGATCTTTCCTGCTTTCTCTTGTGGGCATTTAGTGCTATAAATTTCCCTCTACACACTGCTTTGAATGTGTCCCAGAGATTCTGGTATGTTGTGTCTTTGTTCTCGTTGGTTTCAAAGAACATCTTTATTTCTGCCTTCATTTCATTATGTACCCAATAGTCATTCAGGAGCAGGTTGTTCAGTTTCCATGTAGTTGAGCGGTTTTGAGTGAATTTCTTAATCCTGAGTTCTAGTTTGATTGCACTGTGGTCTGAGAGACAGTTTGTTATAATTTCTGTTCTTTTACATTTGCTGAGGAGAGCTTTACTTCCAACTATATGGTCAATTTTGGAATAGGTGTGGTGTGGTGCTGAAAAAAATGTATATTCTGTTGATTTGGGGTGGAGAGTTCTGTAGATGTCTTTTAGGTCCGCATGGTGCAGAGCTGAGTTCAATTCCTGGGTATCCTTGTTAACTTTCTGTCTCATTGATCTGTCTAATGTTGACAGTGGGGTGTTAAAATCTCCCATTATTATTGTGTGGGAGTTTAAGTCTCTTTGTTGGTCACTCAGGACTTGCTTGATGAACCTGGGTGCTCCTGTGTTGGGTGCATATATATTCAGGATAGTTAGCTCTTCTTGTTGAATTGATCCCTTTACCATTATGTAATGGCCGTCTTTGTCTCTTTTGATCCTTGTTGGTTTAAAGTCTATTTTATCAGAGACTAGGATTGCAACCCCTGCCTTTTTTTGTTTTCCATTTGCTTGGTAGATCTTCCTCCATCTCTTTATTTTGAGCCTATGTGTGTCTCTGCACGTGGGATGGGTTTCCTGAATACAGCACACTGATGGGTCTTGACTCCTTATCCAATTTGCCAGTCTGTGTCTTTTAATTGGAGCATTTAGCCCATTTACATTTAAAGTTAATATTGTTATGTGTGAATTTGATCCTGTCATTATGATGTTAGCTGGTTATTTTGCTCGTTAGTTGCTATTGTTTCTTCCTAGCCTCGATGGTCTTTACAATTTGGCATGTTTTTGCAGTGGCTGGTACTGTTTGTTCCTTTCCATGTTTAGTGCTTCCTTCAGGAGCTCTTTTAGGGCAGGCCTGGTGGTGACAAAATCACTCAGCATTTGCTTGTCTGTAAAGTATTTTATTTCTCCTTCACTTATGAAGCTTAGTTTGGCTGGATATGAGATTCTGGGTTGAAAATTCTTTTCTTTAAGAATGTTGAATATCGGCCCCCACTCTCTTCTGGCTTGTAGAGTTTCTGCCTAGAGATCAGCTGTTAGTCTGATGGGCTTCCCTTTGTGGGTAACCTGACCTTTCTCTCTGGCCACGCTTAACATTTTTTCCTTCATGTCAACTTTGGTGAATCTGACAATTATGTGTCTTGGAGTTGCTCTTCTCGAGGAGTATCTTTGTGGCGTTCTCTGTATTTCCTGAATCTGAATGTTGGCCTGCCTTGCTAGATTGGGGAGGTTCTCCTTGATAATATCTTGCCGAGTGTTTTCCAACTTGGTTCCATTCTCCCCGTCACTTTCAGGTATACCAATCAGACGTAGGTTTGTTCTTTTCACATAGTTCCATATTTCTTGGAGGCTTTGTTCGTTTCTTTTTATCCTTTTTTCTCTAAACTTTCCCTTCTCGCTTCCTTTCATTCATTTCATCTTCCATCGCTGATACCCTTTCTTCCAGTTGATCGCATCTGCTACTGAGGTTTCTGCAATCTTCGTGTAGTTCTCGAGCCTTGGCTTTCAGCTCCATCAGCTCCTTTAAGCCCTTCTCTGCATTGGTTATCTTAGTTATACATTCACCTATTTTTTTTTCAAAGTTTTTAACTTCTTTGCCATTGGTTTGAATTTCCTCCCATAGCTCGGCGTAGTTTGATCATCTGAAGCCTTCTCTCAACTCATCAAAGTCATTCTCCATCCAGCTTTGTTCCGTTGCTGGTGAGGAACTGCATTCCTTTGGAGGAGGAGAGGTGCTCTTCTTTTTAGAGTTTCCAGTTTTTCTGCTCTGTTTTCTCCCCATCTTTGTAGGTTTTTCTACTTTTGGTCTTCGATGATGGTGATGTACAGATGGGTTTTTGGTGTGGGTGTCCTTTCTGTTTGTTAGTTTTCCTTCTACCAGACAGGACCCTCAGCTGCAGGTCTGTTGGAGTTTGCTAGGGGTCCACTCCAGACCCTGTTTTGCTGGGTGTCAGCAGCGGTGGCTGCAGAACAGCGGATTTTCGTGAGACCACAAATTGAGCTGTCTGATCGTTCCTCTGGAAGTTTTGTCTCAGAGGTGTACCTGGCCGAGTGAGGTGTCAGTCTGTCCCTACTGGGGGGTTCCTCCCAGTTAGGCTGCTCAGGGGTCAGGGACCCACTTTAGGAGGCAGTCTGCCCATCCTCAGATCTCCAGCTGCGTGCTGGGAGAACCACTACTCTCTTCAAAGCTGTCAGACAGGGACATTTAAGTCTGCAGAGGTTCCTGCTGTCTTTTTGTTTGTCTGTGCCCTGCCCCCAGAGGTGGAGCCTACAGAGGCAGGCAGGCCTCCTTGAGCTGTGGTGGGCTCCACTCAGTTTGAGCTTCCTAGCTGCTTTGTTTACCTAAGCAAGCCTGGGCAATGGCGGGCGCCCCTCCCCTAGCCTCGCTGCCACCTTGCAGTTTGATCTCAGACTGCTGTGCTAGCAATCAGCGAGACTCCATGGGCATAGGACCCTCTGAGTCAGGTGCGGGACACAATCTCTTGGTGTGCTGTTTTCCAAGCCCATTGGAAAAGCGCAGTATTAGGGTGGGAGTGACCCGATTTTCCAGGTGCTGTCTGTTACCCCTTTCTTTGACTTGGAAAGGGAACTCCCTGACCCCTTGCACTTCCCAAGTGAGACAATGCCTCGCCCTGCTTCAGCTCATGCAGGGTGCGCTGCACCGACTGTTTGCACCCACTGTTTGGCACTCCCTAGTGAGATGAACCCAGTACCTCAGATGGAAATGCAGAAGTCACCCGTCTTCTGCGTCGCTCACGCTGGGAGCTGTAGACCAGAGCTGTTCCTGTTCGGCCATCTTGGCTCCACCCCGCCTTCTAATGATTTTTTAAAATTTTTCTGTTTTTTTTTGTTTTTTTTTTTTTTTTTTCAGAAAGAAATTGAGATTACAATTAGTTTTTCAATTTGTTAAATATAGATGTTAAAAGTTTAAGAGTAAACTCTTAAAATATGAACTATTAGAGGTAGAAATAACAGACTCAAAGTATAGTAAGAGAGGAAGGGGCAAAATAAACCCAGAAAAATTACATCTAAATGTAACTGTTTTTACAATTAAACCAATTAAACACAATTGTAAAAGACAAAATCTTCATATTGAATTTTTTAATACAGTTGTATGCTGTTTACAGGGGAGAGTCACAGAAAGGTTAGAAATACAGAAATAAGAGGAAAGAAAAAATTAGATAAGTACTAAGTCAAAAAAATAAAGAAAGCAGAGACTAGAGTATTTAGAAAATTTACAAGCTTGATAGGAGAGTCAAATAGAACCTAATGTAGAGAATGTCATTCTTTTTAAGAAAACATGGAACACTTCTGAAAATTTACCATGTTCAAGCACAAAGAGTAAATTCAATAAGCTTATATAAATGTATAGATACTTCAGTAAATTATAAGTAAATCCAAATAATCAATATCATCCAGAACATGTTTTCTAATAAAAATGCAATAAAACTACAAAACAATGGAAAGATATTTATCACCCCTTCTAGTTTAGCTTGGGAACTAAAATAAACAAAACACCCAAAAAGCAACTTCAAATTAGTTAATAGGTTTAGAAGAAATCACAATGCCATACAAGATGTTAAAATTAATAACTAAACAGATCCACAAGAGGTTAGAAGTAGAACACAGAGGAAGCCTGTAGAATTAGCAGAGGATGGGAAATGCAAAGCAAAGAAATACTTGGAAGGATCAAAAAATAAAAATTCTTAAAGAAGACTAATGAAATGGAGAAACTTCTTGCAATACTAATCAAGAAGAGAGAGAAGGCACAAACAATATTTAGAATAAAAAAGATGTATAACAATGGATAGTAAAGATTTTTAAATTCATAAGAGAATACTATGAACAGTGTTCTCCAGTGCATTTGAAAACAGATAAATGGACAGTTTTCCAGAAAAAATGTAATTCTCCAAAACCAGTTCTGAACCTCTGTAAAGTGAGTGATTTCTATACCCTACTTACAGGTGAGAATAGTGTTGCTTAGAGGGTCTGAATGACTTTCTCAAAGTCAAAAGGCCAGTAAGTCCACTTCTTATAGGGGAGCAACAATTGAGTAGTGGAAAGATACACATTTTAGATTCAGACAGTTTCCAATTTCTAAGTTAAAGAAAGTATGTTATTGACAAATCAGGCATTAGAATGGTTTTTTTCGGTATTTATCTGTGTCTATTTATCCGCCTCCCTACCTCCTGACTCTCTCTATATATAAAACCATAAATAATCTATTCTGAAACTTCAAACCTCCTGACTATTTAAAATAGTATTGCCAATGAGGGACACTTTCTTAATGCGCTGATTCAGTATTTGTTTCCTATAATACAGCACTTTAGCTCTGTAATTAGAAACACTAAAATAGCTAGATAGATTCCCTATTTGGCAATTCATTGTTTACCGTATTCATTCAGCAGAGACATTTTTCTCAAAGCTGCACTCTGATGTAACACCCAGCCTGTTTTCCCAGCATTTCACCACTCTCCCACGCAGATTCTAGTCAGTTTAAATCCCTTGTCATTACCCTAATATCGATTATAATTTCCTATCTCTATGTCTTTTCTCACACTGTGCCTTCTGTCTAGAATTTACCCTCCTTGATCTCTGCCTGAAATCTATTTTTTTTTTTTTTTTTGCTCAGTTTAGATGTCCCTTTTTTCTTGCAGTTTCTGTGATAAGCCCCAGAAAACAATGCTTATTCTATCTCCTGCTGCCCTCTAGCTCTCCCCTGGTTGTAGCATACTATAAGAGACATTTCCTGTCTATAAGATGAATGATAGCCGTAAGTCCTACTGGAACACCTCACAGAGCTGACACTATGTGCCACTTAGCAGTAGCAGTGTGAAGCAACCTGGCCTGGGGATTTCCAGGAGACACGTCCACCTCAGTACAGATGCAACTCTTACAAACCTTTAAACAAAGTGACCCTTACAAGACTAGCTTAACCTCCTTTTATGAATGAAAGACCTGGTAACTGACTCCGATTGAACACAGGTGTAAGAAAGGGGAAGAATCCCCCAAACTCTGAGAATAGTCTCCAAATGGAGACCCTCTTGGATGGGCGGTCATCTGACCCCTGATTGAATCTGGCTCATGCCACCCACCTGCTCCCATTATCCAACTTGTAAGAGCGCTGCTAGAATAAACTGCTGATGTTCAATATCAGTCGGTATCTAAGTCTCATCTTTGATGTGAATCAGACCACATTGGAAGAAAAATTGCCACTGGGGAAGCTGGTTAACTAGGACCATTCAAAACCCCTGAATAATGAATGATACTTGTATAGTTTATATGATAATTATATTTTTATATGATAGCAATCTGTGTTTAAATGTATATTTGCTTCTAGGTTATAAATTCTAATTTCTATATTCTGCATTGTTTTTAAACCTTTGGTGTTTTATATACATCAAGCATTCAATCCATAATTATAAAAATATATAAGGGTTTAAAATTATCACAGTTATAAATGAGAAGATATGATGTTCCAGTCACTTCATTTTAGTTACATCTTTTGCATCCATACTTATTTCCAGGAAAGGAAACTTAGGAAAAAATTGAAGTAATGCAATTTACATAACACAAAGCTTTAATGTTTACCTGTACTAATAAAAACACTAAAAAACAGTTTAAAAATAATACTTAACCATGTGCTTCAGTATATCACTGCAAAAATATTGCTTGGAGCCATACTTCGTGAAAAACACTTTTTAAAAATTATTGGAACAAGCCACGTGAGGTGGCACATTCCTGTAGTCCCAGCTACTAGAGAGGCTAAAGCAGGAGGATCACTTGAGCCCAGGAGTTTAAAGCCAGCCTGGGCAACATAGCAGAACTCCATCTATAATAATAATAATATCATCATCATCCTGGCTAAAAATTATTAGAAGAAATATTCAGCATATTTCCTGAAAATATTCACTGATATGCCAGGGAAGCAGTTTATCTATGGTGATAGCATAAGACCAAATGTATTACAAAACTATATCAAATAGCAAAAACAGAGGGAGTTTTCCTTTGTAACCTCTTTAAAATTTTTGAAAAGAGGTATCACTTTTGTATTTAGAAAATGAAATTTATCGTTAACAAACCACATCAGTATCTTAAGGTACTCATGTACAAGATTGATGTATTTTTATCGGTTAGTCACATAAGGGATAGAAAAACCTCCAGCTGTGCTCCTAAATTAATAACAATGTATCTCAAAGTTAATTTTTACCAACATAAATTTTATAGAGAGAAGTATAGTGTCTGATGTAGAATATTTTAATCCATTTGACTTTTAAAATTATACTTTTTTATGTTCCTGCTTAAATAGAAGTCATTATGGTAGATTATTCTCTGTAGTATCAGTAGCTGCATGTTATGTGTTTGGAAGTTTCATCTACCCATAAATAATTTCAGAGATCACATGCCTCTAGGCTATTAGTTTTTCAGGTTCAGAAATTTAGACTCCCTTGGATTTAGTGACTATATTGCAGACTCTGATACTATTTATGTTGCAAAGTCTACAAATCAAAAGACCAAAACACTTCTGAGTAATTTATCTCCCTCGTCCATACTAATTTATCGAATTTCTTACTTGACATTTAATTGTAATAATAAATAAACACTTGTTAACAGTTTTATCCAAGTAGTGATATTCATAGTATATTTAACTACCTTTCATTTTCAGTCAAAACCTGATATTTCTAGTCAACCTGTGTTCCTTTTACTTTTTTTTTTTTTTTTTTTTTTTTTTGAGACGGAGTCTCACCCTCGCCCAGGCTGGAGTGCAGTGGCGCAATCTCTGCTCACTGCAAGCTCCACCTCCCGGGTTCACGCCATTCTCCTGCCTCAGCCTCTGCGAGTAGCTGGGACTACAGGCGCCTGCCACCACGCCCGGCTAATTTTTTGTATTTTTAGTAGAGACGGGGTGTCACCGTGGTCTTGATCTCCTGACCTCGTGATCCGCCTGCCTCGGCCTCCCAAAGTGCTGGGATTACAAGTGTGAGCCACCGTGCCCGGCCTCCTTTTACATTTTTCTTCGTATTTCCTTTGAAAAGTAGACTGTGAGTTATTTCTCACTAAAGAAGATTAAAGAAGACTAAGATTTTTATTATAAGGATAAAAGCCAAAGCTTGAATTCCATGTGCATGGTGAATGTAAGATAACGGTGGTGAACCTTGGTTCATCAAACATCGGGGCAAGTAAGCATCAGAAGGTGTACAGCAGAGATGAAGTCTGGGGAGCTTGGAATTTATTTAAAAGGGGGCTGAGAAAGTAATGAGAACAAGAGAAAGGAAAATGGATGGCTGGCGCCGATACAGTAAATATGAGTTTAGATCAGATTGTTTAAGAGGCTTATTTAGATATTTCAATTTGTTTTTTATAGATACATTTTCATAGGTGTGGGAATCATATTGCCAGTGATTTTAGGTGAATGGCTTTATGTGATACCTGGACATGGATGGGATATTGTATCACATAGGGAGTTAAATATTTTCAATCTGTGAAGAAGAAAATCAGTTGACTAGCATGATTTTAACACTTGGGCAGGAAACATTATCTAATTAGAAATTAATAATGTTCTTTTCATTCCATTTTTATTTAACTATCTTCTATTCTTGGCAAGTGTGATCGATTGTATTATTGTTCAAAGTATCTGCTGCCACTCCCAAGGGAAGGATTGTATTTCCCTAGCCCATTCAGTCTTATCCACATGAGCTATTCTGGCCAAGGAAATTAGAGTGGAACCAATCCCTGTCATATCTGAGCCAAAGCTTTAAGGCATGGAGTTTTAAACAAGGATTTGCCACGTCCTCTTTTCCCTCTTCGGTATAGTTGGCCATGTCCTAAAATAGAAGGTGTTCCATTAGATTTGGTCACAGAGTGAAACAGATGTGGAGCAGAAGCATAACTGACCTGAGGCAGACCTGTGGTATGAGCAACGCGTTAAGCTTGGGTTTTGTAAATCCCACTGTAATTTGCTCTCTTTTGTTACTCTGACATAATCTATTCTCTTCTGACTGATATAGCAAGATACCCTGGATTCTCTTGTGGAAGGGCACAAAAAAAAAAAAAAAAATTTTTTTTTTTTTTTTTGCGACGGAGTCTTGCTCTGTTACCCAGGCTGGAGTGCAGTGGTGCAGTCTCGGCTCACTGCAGGCTCCACCTCCCGGGTTCACGCCATTCTCCTGCCTCAGCCTCCTGAGTAGCTGGGACTACAGGTGCCCGCCAACATGCCCGGCTAATTTTTGTATTTTTAGTAGAGACGGGGTTTCACCTTGTTAGCCAGGATGGTCTCGATCTCCTGACCTCATGATCCGCCCACCTTGGCCTCCCAAAGTGCTGGGATTACAGTTGTGAGCCACTGTGAAAAATTTTTTTTTTAAGTTATGAAAGGAACTCTAAAGAAAACCATTAAACAAATAATAGTACAGGGCAATGAAAGAAAGGGTAAAAAATTATGAAAGGAATTGTCAAATGTCATGAGTTTGGGGAACAGTGCAGTAGGAAGTAGAGGTTTGGGGGACACTGCAGTAGGAAGTAGAGAGCTGTTAAGGTTTTTAAGTAGGGGCTAATGTGAGTGGCTTTAGGTTCAGGAGATAAAATTCTGATATAAGAAGGAAGAAGGAATTGTAAAGAATTTTATGAAGAACAAATAAAGGGCAAGGCATTTGGAAATATAGTAATATAAGGAATATAGAAGAATGGTGCTTGTATTTTTACATGTTGCTTTATATATATATATAAATTTATATATATATATATAAAAATTTAAAAATTTAAGCAGAAGATTATACATGCTGCTAGGTCACAGAAAGAAGAGCAGCATTAGATATCCAAATAATCTCAGGAAGTTTTTTGCTGGACAGCGTACATGAAATAAAATTTGACCATTCAAATCAAAGAACCGCTGCCTCTGTACACATCATTTGGTATCCAGGTCCTTCCTACTCTCTTGGTTTCAGTGCTAGTTTTATAACATAAACAAAATAATTTTCCACTACATGCGATCTAGGTTTACAACTTGGGTAGTTTGTACAATAGCAATCCATGTTTTAGCATTAGAATATGCATAGACATTCATGAACCAATACCAATCACAATTCCTACAGTTTGAAAACAATGCCAAAATGGCAGCCTGAAAACTGTGATAACACAAAACTCTGTGCTCATAATTTCCAAGAAAAATTCATTATAGTGCCCTTTACTCTGTCTTCACTTGTCCTCTGAAGGATGAATGCTGTCTTATTTTATCTAGGAACTTTATTCTTAAATAGTTCCAAGGATTAACCAACTTTATTTTCATATCAGAGACATATGTTTCCTGGAACCCTCCAAAAATTACATTTTTTTCTTTTTGTTGTCATTTATTTGTTCAATGAGTTATAGGGGAAAGATTGCATTTAGAGCTGTTCTGCATGGACAAACCCATAAATATTAATATTATGTTTAATTATTGGTAGGTTGGACTATATAACAGAATTTAAACTCTGTTCACATTGGTATGGCATTTATACCTGGAAAGATAAAGAGTTTTTTCTCTGGTCATTTTATAGGTTTGAAATTTGACATTGTGCTACATGCCATTAAAAATGTATTATTGCGCAGTGAACACCCAAGTGTGCTTTATAGTTCCTTTGGCTTTGACTCTGTGCTAGTGCAATGTCTGTTATTTTCCTCTGCATTGAACGGAGCATTTATCCTTTTAAATGTATTCAGAAAGCCAGTACATTTAATTGAAAGCATATTAAAAAGACTCAGACATTACTCCCTAAGATTTATAATCTAAGAGGTAGATTGTAACATTTACACAAGCATACTTCAAAATTATTTTAAAGAAATGTTCCTTTTACAAATAGAGAAAAAAAAGTATTTACAGTGTATACTGCTTAGCATCAAGGACATTTGAGAGAAAAGGTAAATGAAAAATGTATTGTAGAATGTGCAAATTGGAGTGAGTTTTAGAAATCCGCCCCGGGCTTTTAGGAACATCAAATGATGGAAGGTTTGATAAATAAAAGTTTGTAGTAAACTATGGGACAGAGTATTTCAGATACAAGATATGGACTATAAATATTTAAAGATTATGTATTGCCACCTTAATATATTTTAAAATAATGTCAAAGGTCCTATAACTGTGACTTACTTTAACTTTCTATGACATAAATGAGGATAAAAGTTCTCCAAATGATAAAAATATTTGTAAACATGAATTTATTTTGTGACATTTTTAGGCTCATAAACATATGTCATATATTCTTTATTATTCTTGATGAAAATTTCATGTAAGGCTTAAAAATGAGACTGCAAGTGTGATACATGGATATCCATTTACCAAACCATTTCAACCATCATAACTTCTGAAGCCTCAGAGATAGGAACCTGTTTGCTTATATAGCTATACTGTTTTCCCTTCTGTGGGGTGCAAGCGGTTGTCTGAAAACTATGATTGACAGTGGAAAAACATCTTCGTTGGTTTAACATTGAGTTTTTGGGAAATACTTGATTATGCAGACCTGTGTTGTTTTTTAATTACTTGGCTTAGGAAACAGGCAGTCAGAATTCTGCTTGGGAGAATCAGGGAAGGAAAGGGCCAGATCAGAGTTAAGTCAATATTTTATATTTCAATTTTTATACTTATAACAATATTTTATATGTAGAAACTTTTCTACATCTGTGCTTTCAAACTGTAGTTGTTATTGGTATATGAAACATCTACATTTATTCTGCCTACTTAATTGTTCAACAAACTTTAAGAATTTTCTGTATAACCTAAGATAGGATACCAAACCTTGGTATTTATAAAAACTTGGGGGACATCAGCTAGGACAGTTAGACACACCTGAAACAGAATTTCAAAGGTGATTACGAAGCAGAGACACATGCTGACCTTGGGCTATGTCACATAAGCTACTTATGTAATTAGAACTTATAAACTTATGTAATTAGCTACTTATAAAGTTAGAGTTAAACAAAGAAGGTAATTACTCAGAGCATCATGTTCCCTGCTAACTCAGATACTATTGTAAGTTCTTCATTGATTCATAAGAGATCCTATCTGATATCTTGGTAGCAGTGGACATTTTTGCAAGTAATTCTCGATTATTATTACTTTGCTTCTTTAAATAGAAATTAAGAAGGTACAGATCAGTATTTGATGTCTTCTCCCCCTCCCCCCAACTCATTTTTTTTTTCCTGTGACTTCACAGAAAAGTTTCAAAAATCAACTCCTCAGTTTTAGGTGTACATGACTGGGGGAATCAGATGATTTGAGGAACTCTGTGGGTATTTAATAGCTTTTTCAAGACAGTGAAACCAGGAAACATTTTGAGCCACTGCAATTAAGCCTAAGAAATGTTATGTGATTGTTTCTGTCTGCCTAGATCCAGGAGGGAGGCAGACTCTGGGAAGCCACAACACATTAGGATTGACTGGGAGAAGGGATCACACACCTGGGAATGTCACTTGAGTCGGAGGAGTGGCCCAGGGGGGCTCTCTGGCAGTGTAAGAATGCAGGAGGTAAATTAGGAAACATCTGCAGAAGTTAAAGAGCTGGAAAGTGTTACCATAAAGAGATACTACTTGAAAGAGGTATATACTGACCAAGTCTTGATAAGGTTTATAGCTTTGAGTTTTTCTCATAGATTTAGTGTTTGGCATCTACATACGTTGGCTATAGATATTTTAAAATATATATAAAGAATGTAAAAAACTAAGATGACTACTAACTGAAATAGTAGTTACATTTTATGATCTACTGTGTACAACTAACTTTTTTGTGAATATAGATGAAGCATTCTGTATGTTTGTTTCATTAAACCCCTTAGCCATCATCAGTTGCCTTTCTCAGCTGGCCTCTATAAAAGTTTGGTGTTTTGTGATGCAAAAGTTTCGTTTCAGGCAAGAAAATGTCTCTGCACTAAATAAGGAGTTGATACAATGTAAGTTACTAAGAGCCTACATCTGTGGAGCAGATGACCCACAACTAGAAGCCAGCACACCCCATCCTAAACAGAAATAGTAATGGAACTGATCATTCTGTGGATTTGCCTGTGACTTGTAACAGCAGTGTAACCTTGTCTAATGACCTCCTGCATCCCATCCTAGCACACACACATGGACCACCCCAAAATGAGCAACCCGGAATTGGTTATGAGCATTTGAGTCTTTCGAAAGAGATTTTCTAATGAATTTGTTGAGTACTCCTGTGAGAGATGTTCAAAGAAATTAGTACACTTTTCCCCAATACTATTCACTCTTCTTTTATCTTCCAACTTAAAAGTGAATGAGATGTTATCTGTGTTTTTGCTGTTATGAAAAGAGAAGGATACAGTCACTCACCACCTACCTATTTTTTTTCCCTCAAGGCATTCGTGGTTCTTGGTATCCTGAAAGTGGGAATGACCCAACCCACAATGGGATAATACATTTGCCCAAGATAAAAGGAAATGATAAAGCATACCCAGTATATAGGATGTAAAAAAGCTAAAAATATCTGCTCTTCTAGGCATTTTTATTAAAGTCTTTCAAACTCTTAAAATCTTTCAAATGTTTAGAATTCTTCTGAATTCAGTAGAGCATGGCTTTTCACCAGCTTATCGCCAAGAACTAAGGATGAAGGCAAATGGTGAGAGGTTCTTGCAGCATAACCAAAGGAGACCCATGAAAGGACAGGCTTATTTGTTTGTTTTTCATCCTAGTGTTTTATTTTTAAAAATTAAGTGAATTCTCCTTTATACCCTAAAATACAGCCATGTCCAGCTTACTAATTTAATTCTTGTATTATCCTTGATTTTTCTTTTTTTTAAATTATACTTTAAGTGTTAGGGTACATGTGCACAACGTGCAGGTTTGTTACATATGTATACATGTGCCATGTTGGTGTGCTGTACCCATTAACTTGTCATTTACGTTAGGTGTGTCTCCTAATGCTATCCCTCCCCCCTTCCCCCACCCCACAACAGGCCCCGGGGTGTGATGTTCCCCTTCCTGTGTCCAAGTGTTCTCATTGTTCAATTCTCACCTATGAGTGAGAACAGGCTACTTATCCTTGATTTTTCTGGGCAACCCAACCTACGGCCTTTGATCTCATCTCATCCTTCACCCCATCAGTGAGAAAAGGAAATTTTTGTTTGTAGAAGAAATGTGCTATTTTATTCTGTAGCACATCAGTACCTGTGCTAATTTGAGAATCATAACTAGCGTAGATCCAACCCAGAAACAAACCCCAAGTTCACAAAACTTAAAAAGGAATCGGCAAATTCTAGTTGAAACTGTTTCAGACCTCAGCTCACTATCAGCCCAGAACATATTATGTGCCTCATCGATTTAAATGTTACCGTTAGGATTTGGTGGACACTGTAAGTCTAGAGAATAGCTAATTGAATAAGACTTGAACATCTAATTGAATTTCTTGAACAAAATGTATACTGAGAACAGAAAATATTTCAGAAATCTATGACTTCATAATGTCACTGGCTCTGAAACATTAACACACTACTTTTCCAGTTTTATTTGGCTATATTTATTTGACAGTTGGATCTCCTTTATAGAATGTTGTACTGTGCTACAGCTTAACAACTAAAACATTTATCTGTTGTTTCCAGACTGGGAATGTCAGAATTATGTCATTGTAGCTAGCATATATTAAGATATTTTCAGCTATTGCTTCAAATGCTCTATTTTTCCCTACACGCCCTTTAGTAGAACTGCTTTCCAGTACTTTTTCTGTAACGAATAATTATTGCATTATGGTTATTTTTATCCCTGTTTGCCTCTTACTGTCCCCCAAACCAGAAACTTCTCAAGGGCAAAGTTGGGATAATGTTGTTCTCTCTGCCAGACACTATGCCTGGACACATAGCAATCTCTCCATGCATGTGAATATTAGTGAAAGGATAGTAATAGGTGAAAAGAAAGAATGCTCCAGCCTACAAGTCCTGTAGCTGTTTTGACAAAGAACCTGTTCGTTTTATTCTTCCAGATGATTTTATATCATGTGGAGAAGGCCAGTCTGTTTGAAAAACTTGTAGTAGAAATGACAGTAGTTAACAGTAAAGGCCAGACCATCACCATATCCAATAGAGCTCACAGTATTCTCTGCTTTATTCTGTTTTCTCTTTTTTTATTTTTGACTCATATTTGGGCATATGGGATTCAAGAAGTTTCTTTCAGAAAGTCTAAAATCAATGGGCAGCTTAGCTCTGGTATGACATAAAGAGAACACTTCCTGGAATCCAACGACTTCGATTTGTGTCCGGACTCAGTAACTGACCAGAAGATGGCCTTGGGTCATTTATTTTACTTCTCTAATCCTTAGTTTGCTGATCTTTAAAATAGAAGAAAGTAGTAACACTAGATCTTGCTTACCATCCAAGATCACTAAGAAAGTCAAATGAAAAAAAAAAAGTGTGAGAAGAATTCGTAAATTTGATTTAATTTTTTAAAGACCAACTTAAAAATCTCAGCTCCACAATCTATCATATCTTTCTGCCTTACCTAAGTGGATAAAGTGATTGATAATGCATATCTAATTGGCAAATGTGAAATTTAAAATTTCTTTCTTAGTAGTGTTGAGCTAGGCCTTGAAGGATGGGTAGGGTTTGTACATGCAGGGATAGCAGACGTAATTGTATGAGATAACCAAATTTAGTAACTGACAGCAATTTATGTTTATCCTCTCTTTAAAATGTGTTTTTCCTTTCTTAAGTATGTATTTTATGATAAAAGAGGAGTTCCTTTTTTTCTACCAAAGCATTCTTCAGTTTGTAAGAACTTTTATCTATTAATTTTTGTTAAATTGTATACAATTATAACAGTGTTTAGCATTATCAGAATTTTGATTTTAGTGAGCCAGTGTTACTTGATACAGTAAAGATCAGCTAAAGCCTTCTTGTGTTGTTCTTAAAGGAATAGATGTTTTCTCTTTACTCTCTATTTGGAAAAAGTTTAGGCTAGTTTTTAAAAACAGTACAAAGAGGAAATTATGAGTACATAATTCATTAAGTGTCTTTCATAAGCTTATTCCTCTTAAGCTATTACATTTGCTGTTTACATCTGTAGCTCATTTCCTAGGGAGGTAAAGCAATGACATTAAAACTCCAGCAGTACAATCTACATTAGAATGGTTGATTAATGTTTTGAAGTATTATCCCCAGACCTCACATTTTAAATTAATTTAATTCTTAATTATCACAAAGAAAGGAGTATGGGCAAAAGTGAAGAGAATATTCAGAGCAGTTTTCCTCCTCTTGAAAGATATGATTATAGCTTTACAGAATTTGGCAATACGATATAGATGAAGTAATATAGGAAATCACTCATACTGGAAATTGTCCGAGATTGAAACTTTCGAAATGTGGAGTTATCCAAGATGCGACTGTGTAGGCTTCAGACAGTTTCCAAGAATGACATTCTTCAGTGTAAGATGGAAATTCCAATTTTAAAATGCCTGTGTAGGGGTTCTGTTCAGTTAATATTCCCAATTACATCTTTTTAGTTGCTATTTTAAATTTTAAATCAAATGGAAATCGCATTGAGATTTGTAGATGGTAGTGGCTGCAGCAGTGTTTCAAGTCTCGCTGAAGCTTCTTCATCCCCCACTACTCCAATAAAAACAGACAGTTGGCAAGGAATGGGCCTTATTTGAATCTTGATTCAAATGAACTGAAAAAAATCACTTAAAGACAACCAGGAAAGTGTGAACAGTGATTGGCTGTTTGATGTTTTTAAGAAATTGTTAATTTTTCAGTTGCAGTAATCATATTGTTGTATATTTTTTAAGTCCTTGCAGAGATACATACTGAAATAGTAACAGATGAAATATGGTATCTGAAATTTGCTTCAAAGTAACCCAGGAGAGGTGAAGTGGCAATTTAGATGAAACGTCATTGGCCATGTGTTTATAGTTGTTGAAAGTTTGTTATGGGTACGTCCAGTTAATTATACTGTTCTCTCTAATTTTGAATATATTTGAAAATATTTGTAATAAAATAAAATTTTGATGTATGCCAAAATAAATGCTGACCTAGATCAAAGACAAAAGTATTTTTAAGATAGCTAAGAAACAAATAGAATAGATAAAATGGAATGCAAAAAATATCTAATTAATCCAATAAAAGAAGTTTTAAAGGGAGGGCAAAAGTAATACTACAGGCCAGGCACAGTGGGTCACACCTTTAATCCCAGCACATTAGATGCAGGGAGAGCACACCATTGCACTCCAGCCTGGGTGACAGAGTGAGACTCCACCTAAAAAAAAAAAAAAAGTAATACTACAAACTAAATGTTTGGCCCCCAACCCCCTAAAGTCGTATGTTGAAATTAGAACCCACTGGGCACGATGGCTCACACCCGAAATCCCAGCATTTTGGGAGGCTGAGGCAGGTGGATCACTTGAAGCCAAGAGTTCGAGACCAGTGTGGCCAACATGGTGAAAACCTGTCTCTACTAAAAATATACAAATTAGCTGGGCGCAGCGGTGGGCGCCTGTAATCCTAGCTACTCAGGAGGCTAAGGCAGGAGAATCGCTTGGATCTCGGAGGCAGAGGTTGCAGTAATCTGAGATTGTGCCACTGCACTCCAGCCTGAGCAACAGAGCAAGCATCCATCTGGAAGGGAGGAAGGGAGGAAGGGAGGGAGGGTGGGAGGGAGGGCAAGAAAGAAACAGAAGAAAAAAGAAATTAGTCCCAACATGAGGATATTTGGAGGTGGGGCCTTTGGGAGGTGATTAGGTCATGAGGGCAGAGCCATCATAAATGGGATAAGTGCCTTTATCAAAGGGGCCCCAGATAGATTCCCTCTTCCCTTCCACCATGTGAGGGCACAGATAAAAGATGGCTATGAACCAGGGACCAGGCCCTCACCAGACACCAAATCTTCTTATGCCTTAATCTTGAACTTCCCAGCCTCCAAAACCCTGAGAAATAAATTTCTTTGTGTAAAAGCCACCCAGTCTGTGGTATTCTGTTATAGCAGCTTAAACAGACTAAGACAAGTAGCAAAGTTGAGATGAGATAACCGTAAAAGAAACAAATTAGAGATTTAAACCAACTCTATTGGTCAACTATGTTAAAATAAATTGTTTAGAAACTCCAATAAAAGACACAATTGTCCAACTAGACATGAAAACAAATGCAACTGTCTGCTGTGTAGAAAAACGGGGATGGAAACAGACATACTATACTAACATTAATCATATAAAGCTGGAGTGGTTTTGTTACTATTTGACAAAGACTCCAGATAAAGGAATATTATCAGAGATTAAGAAGGATGGTTTATAATAAAGTGACCAATTCATCAAGACATAAAATTCTTAAACGTACATTCCTCTAATAATAGAGCTTCTTAGAAATCAGTAAAAAAAAGTTTTCACAAAAATTACTAAATATTTGGATATTAAACAATACATTTCTAAATAACCCATGCTGTAAAGAAGGACATCACAAGATAATTAGAAAATATTTTGAAGTCAATGAAAATGAAATTATAACATATCGAGAACGTCAGGGGGCAACTAAAGCAATACTTAACAGCAAACTTATACTTTAAGTATATTAGAAAATTTTTAAAGGTTTAAACTGAATTACCTAAGCTTACAGTTATGAAGCTAAAAAATGAAGAGCAACTAAAACCCAAAGTAATTAGAAGGAAAGAAATAATGGTAGTAGAAATCAATAAAATAGAAAATGTAAAAGCAATAGATGAAGTAAATGAAATCAAAAGGTGATTTCTTGAAGAGATCAATAAAGTAGATTAAGTCATAGCCAGGTTTGTTTAGGGAGAAAAGAAGACCCAACTTTCTATTATTATAATTAAAAGAGAGCACTTCAAATAAATGGACAAAATTCCTGGTGACACATATTTCCAAAAGAAATAGGAAAACTAAATCATCTATTTAAAAAATCAAATTTGTATTAAAAATCTCCCCACAAAGAAAACTGCACTGGTGAATTAAACCAGTTATTTAAAGAAGAACTAATGCCAATCCTATATAAACTCTTTCAGAAAAGAGCAGTGGGGGAAATTTCCCAACTCATTTTATAAGGTTGGTTTTATCTTCATTACCAAATCTACCCAGAAACTACAAGAAAGAAAAACTGCAGATCAACATCACATTATCCCCCTTGTATACAGACAGAAAAATTCTCAAACTGAATCCAGCAATATAAAGGAATGCATGGTTGATTTAACATCTGTATTCAATGGATGTAATTCATTATATTAATAGAAGAAAAGAGAAAAATCATATGATCATCTTAATACATACAGAAAATAAATTGATGAAATTCCTAATCCATTCATGATAAAAACTCTCAGAAGGCTAGTAATGGAAGGAAATTTCCTCAACTTGATACACAACATCTCTTAAAAACCTACAGCTTACATTATACTTAATAGCAAAATATTATTTTCCCTCTAAAATTGAAAACCAGGTGAGAATGTCTACTCTTAACACTACTACATGACATTTTCCTGGAGATCCTGGTCAGTGTAATAAAGCAAGAAAAGGCATACAGTTTGGAAAGGAAGATATACTCTATTTTCAGATGGCATTATTTTTATAAAATGCTATGAGAATAAATAAATGAATGTAACAAGGTCTCAAAAAAGGTCAATGTAGAAAAATATATTTTACATCTACTACTAACAATTGGCAAATGAAATAGTTTAAAGGCTAATTATGTCATCAAAACATGAAATTCTTAAATTTAGCAGGAAATAACAGGATCACTACACTGAACACTGTACAATATTGCTGAGTGAAATTAAAGAAGATCTAACTAAATAGATCACACTCATGGATAAGAAGACTTAATATGGTTAAGATGTCAGTTCCTTTTAAACTGATCTCTAGATCAACTCAACTAATTCTAATCATAATCCCTATAAAAAATTCTGTAAAAATGTCAAGCTGGTTCTGAAATTTATATAGAAATACAAAAGAATTGGAGTGGCCAAAACATTCCTGAAAAAGAAAGACATGCCCTATCTGATTTCAAGACTTACTATAAAGTTACAGTAATCCAGACAATGTGATGTTGGTAAAATAGACATAAACATCAAGGGAACAGAATAGAGTCCAGAAATAGATCCATATATGCATGGCCAATTGATTCGCAATAAAAAAACAAATTAATCCAATGGGGAAAGAATATTCTTTTCAACAAATGGTTCTAATACAGTTGGTTATCTACATTGTGGGTGAAGGTGGAGGGAATGGACCTCAATTCTTACACCCTAAACAAAAAAAAAGCTCAATATACATCATAGACCTAATAGTAAAAGCTAAAATCATAAAATATTTATAAGGAAACATATGAGGAAATCTTTGTGACATCAGGATAAGCAAGTAGATAGGACACAAAAAGTACACACAACAAAAGAAAAAAATGATATATTGGAGTTCATTAAAATTGTCTACTCTTTGAAAGACATTGTTAAGAGAATACAAAGCCCAAGCCACAGACCAGAAGTATTATTTGCAATAAGTGTATCTAACAAAGGACTTATGAATAAAGAATTCTTACAACTTAAAATAAATAAAGCAACCTTTCAAAAAAGGCCAAAAGATTTGAACAGACAAGTCACAGAAGACTATAAAAAGATGGCAAATAAGCACATAGATATAATGTTCAACATTATTAATCATTAGAGAAATGCAAAAAAAATTATAGTGACATGCTACAGCACACAAACTAGGATAGCTAAAATGAAAAAGTGAAAATATTAAGTGTTGGTGAGGTTGTGAAGCATCATGTTAATGGGAATGTAAATTGGTACAAACACTTCAGAAATCAGTTTGGAAGTTTCTTCTGAAGTTAATCACATCTTTTCCATACAACCCAGTAATTCAATTATGACACATTTAGTCAAGTGAAATAAAATGTGTCCAACAAATGTTTGTACACAGTCGTTTATAGCAGCCTTATTCATAATGGACAAAATTGGAAATTACCTAGATGTTAGTTCAACAGGTGAGTGGATAAACAAATCATGATACACCCATATAATTAAATACCACCCAGACAGATGGAATGAATTACTGATATGTCCAGTAACCTGGTACGATTTCGGAAACATTGTGTTGGGCAAAAAAGCCAGATACAAAACAATATATACTGTACAAGTATTTATATAAAATTCTAGAAAAGCAAAACCAATCTCTATTGACCAGAAATAGCTCAGTTATTGACTAGACTTGGGCATGAAGGAACTTTTTGGTGTTATGGAAATGTTTACTCTCTTGTCTGTGGTAGTGGTTACATGGATTTATACACTGTCAAAACTCATTGACTTATACGTAAAATGGGTACACTTTATATTTTGTATATTATACTTGAATAGGTGATTAAAGTACTGGATTTCTTGGCTTCCAAGAATTATAGCATACAAAATTATATCTTCCTAGCTATTTTCAAAGGGCAGACTAATTCTACTTTAAGCAAACAGCATTTGATGACACTTTTCATCACAGACAAGATTCTCCTGGTACGATTATTAAAAGTTGGCTTAGGCAACTTTTATAGCTAGACTCACCTAGGGGGAGAAGAAGACCCAACTCTCCATTATTATAATTAAAAGAGCATACTTAGAAGAAATGGACAAAATTCCTGATAACACAAATTTCCAAAACACAAAAAGAAATAGAAAAACTAAATCATGTATCCATTTTAATCATCAAATTTATTTGCTTGTAGCTTACCTGCAGGTTTAACAGTACCTTTGAAAGCACGAGTAGCCTAGCTGATACTTATCAAGTCTTGTAGCCACCCTTTACTTCTTTTTCAATATTTTTATTTTGAAATAATTATATATCTACATGCAGTTTTAAGAAATAATGTAGAGATCCCATGTACTCTTTACCCAGTTCCCCTGAATAACAACTTGCATAATTATAGTATAGTTTCACCCAGGAGATTGATATTGATGCAGTCCACTGATTGTGTTCAGACTTTCCGTTTTACTTACATGCGTGTGTGTATTTTATACAGTTTTATCATTATGTAGGCTTATGTGTCCACCAGTACAGTCAAGATATAGTTCTATTACCACAGGGATCTCTGGTGGTGATCTATAAGCACACTCCACTCCCCACATCCTACATGGCCCTGTCCTTAACTCCTCAGGACCACTGTTTAGTTTGGCGCAAAAGTTATCGAGGTTTTTGCAATTACTTTCAGTGGCAAAAACTGTATTACTTTTGCACCAACCTAATGTGTTTTTTTCATTTCTGGAACGTTGTCATCTCAAGAATGTTTAATAAATAGGATCGTACAGACTGTAATCTTTGGGGACTGGCTTTTTTCTCAGCATAATTCTCTGGAGATTCATGTTGTATGTGTCAGTAGATCACACCTTCTTATTGCTGAGTAGTATTGTGTAGTATGAATAGATCAGTTTTCTTAACAATTAACCCTCTTAAAGACATATGGGTTGTTTCCAATTTTAAGTCCTACAAATTTATTTTCAACTGTCTTGATTTCATTATTCCATAACAAAACGTAACAACCAACGTTTCCCACAGTATAATTTAAGCATTTTGAAGAATTCTCAAATATTAAGATATTAACTGTCTGTATACTGTCTAAAATACCTTAAGATCTTTTCCTGAGTCTGTCTAATGAAGTTTGCTTGAAGAAGTTGTATTCCAAGCACAGTGGAACTTCTTTTATGGAGCACCTTGGATTAAATTTTATCACAACTGAGAACATGACTTTTTGTGGACTTGTAATTTTCAGATAATGATAAATGCAATCAGATAGAAGCCTGTGTAGCTTCTAATTGGATCACAGGGAAAATATATATCCTGTAGCATTTAGGAGAAAAGGTGCCTTGTTCAGGGGACAGAATGTCATTTTCTTCTGTGAATGAAAAAGGGTGATTGATTCATTAGGCACCTAGGGTCAGTTAGATATTCCTGTTAAGAATATCTTACAGTTTGTTGGGCAAAGGTTTTGGTTCTGACATATCCTTCATTCCCTTCAAAATGCATTTAGAATTTTTGTTCTGATCTTTCAGCATTAGAGGTTCCAGGCAAGATAAAGAGAGTCAACTCTGAAATATAAACTTGTCTTCAATCTTTTTCTCAATTTTTAGTTTGTGAAATCGTGTTCTCGGAAGCTCTTGTGAAACTTGCACATATTTGTATACAAATTGATTTTGTGATTTTAAATAATCAGTTCTGTTACAGCTACAATTGCTGTCACTGTAAGCTTTTTCTGGTAGCAATCAATATCAGAAAGAAGTTTGTTAAATTGCAGGGAATCTGCTATTGCTAAGGAAAGTGTTTAATGAATAGACTAGCCATTAATTGTCTCTGGCTGTTAGATCCAATTACCTGTGAAACTAAGAAAATCCTGCCCACAGCCTTGTGCTCTCTTCCTGTTTCCAAAATGTCCCTTCAGCAAACACAGCAGGGAAAAAAACGGGCAACTCCCTTCCTAGATTATTTATATAAAACCTCAACTCTGACTTGCCCACTCAGATCTGGTTTCATTGATGCCTATGTTACTGAGAAAGGGCCGCTCCTCCAACTCCCTTCACTTACCTTTGCCATTTTAATTAGCAGATTATTTAAGCGGAATGGATTTTTGTTTTTAAAGAGCGCTGTCAGCAGTATTTACAACTTCTCCAAACCTTTTAAAAAATATTGTAGCATGTTTTAAATATCATAGATCAATTTTTAAATACACTGTTTCAGGCCTATGGGAATAAAGTCTCTGGGGAAAAAAAAAAAAAAAAAAAAAAACCAACAGAGGCATTAACCTAAGAGATAGAGTATAATGGAGGCTGGAAAGATTTGTCATTTATCCTGTCTGTGCTCCTTCACGATGTACCCAGATTCCCACTTCCTTACACCACTTCTACCTCTTAGGCCTGCTCCAGCCACCCCAGAATTATTACAGATGCCTCCTAACTGGTGTCCCAACGTCAGCCCCAACCCCCGCCTCTCCCTGCAAAGCAGAGCAGCCACACTGACCCTTTTCAAATGAGGCCAGATCACACCACTTTTTGTTCAACACTCTGCCGTGGCTTCTCACATCATTTAGAATAAAAACCACGCCCTGCAGAGTCCTACACATTCTGGCCACGTCCAACACACAACTCTCTGGCCTGGCCTGGCCTGCCCTTGCTGTCTTCCTGGCTCCCTCCATTGTCGCCACTGATGACCCTCACTGTTCTTGCCTGCCCAGCAAGCTTCTCTCTCCAGCAGGCTTCTCTCTCCAGCAGGCTTCTCCCTCCAGCAGGCTTCTCCCTCCAGCAGGCTTCTCCCTCCAGCAGGTTTCTCCCTCCAGCAGGCGTCTCTCTCCAGCAGTCTTCTCCCTCAGACTGTGGCACTTTCCAAGCAAGTGCCAAAGTCTTCAGGTATCTGCAGTGTTTTCTTTCTCTGCCCAGCATAATGCCTTCCCTGAGAGCCCTGTAAAAACAGCAGAACTACCCACCCTGATGTCCTAGCCCTACTTACCCTGCTTCTCTTTAGGGTATATAATTCTCCATTTACATTTAACATGTAAATATAAATGTATCTGTATGCTTATCCATTTATTTTCTAGAATGTAAGCTCCATGAGTGGACAGACGTTCTGTTTAGTGTTGGTACACAGCAGACTGGAACAGTGTGTGGGAGCCTAGAAGTCACTTAGCAAATTCTTGTTGAATAAATAAACCAATCTGTGTCTCCTTTCCTTTATGCCATATTAATATAAAAGTTACAGAATAAGCTACAAGCAAAAAAATCAGGGAATACCAAAGCTATTTAATAAGCATAACATGAGTACAGTAAATAAATTGGTTTTGACAGGTTATATTATTAATCTAGCAGTTTCTGGTAATGAACATTAAACTCTACCATTATGATTGTGAAGTTGTCAGTTTCTCTTTGAAATTAATCAGTGTTGCTTCACATAGCTCGAAGTATATTATCAGGTATTTATAAGATTAGAACTATTTCTCTTATGGAATGAACATTTTATTATAATGACATTTATCCTTGACAACTACTTTTGCCTTAAAATGTGTTGTATTTTTAGTATTTTTCTTTTTGTTAATATTTGCCTGTTACACCTCTTTTTCTTCACAAATATTTCAACTGTTTGTATTTGTATGTGTGGGTTTGTCTCCTAAATAAGATATTGTTTTTTTCCCCACCACTCTAACCAACTGCCTTTTCATCAAGTCATGTGTGTTTACATTTACACACATGCACACCAGTTTTTGTTCATAATTTCTTGTCAAATTTTTTTAATGAATTCAGACATTTCTTCTTCCCATACTGTATCTTTTCTTTGGATGCTTTGAGCCCTTTGTTTTTTTAATTCTATAGTTTCATACTGATGTATCTTGATAGAGGTGTAATTTTATTTATCCTGGGAAGGGATCATTGTCCTTCCTAAATATGAAGATTCTTGTTTTCCATCAGTTATGAAAAATTCTCAGCCTATATATTTTCAGATATTACTTACCAAATTATCTCTCTTCTGTCCTTTTGGAATTCCGGTGAGATGCACGCTGGCCATCACATTCTATTCTGCTTTCCCTGTCTGATAAGCTCTTATTCACACATTTCATTTCTTAGTGCCATATTCTGAGGAATTTATTCAGATCATTCATCCAGTTCACTGCTTTTCTTCACATATATCCAATTTGCTGGTCAGCATATCTGTTGAAGGATTCTTTTTTCTGACTATATATATATATATATGTATATATATATATACACGTGTGTGTGTGTGTGTATGTATATATGTATTTTTTCAAGAAGTTACCTTTTATATCTTTTTAAATCTGAATGTTTTTACAGTGGCTATTTTTTAATTTTTTAGATATCTTCTTTAAATAATTATACTCATGCTTATTTTTGCTCGTAAGTGATAGTTTTACAGTCTAATGTGCCTGTGGCTCTGTTGTTTATTGTTGTTATCCACTGCTGTCATCTACTGGCTACTGATCACAGTAGATTGTTTCCTCATGCATTTTGTGTAGTTGCCATATAAGTCTATTTTCATCAAGGTTTTATCTGTGACAATCCTGTGCAGCCTCTGTTGAGAGCTTGTCCTTCTAGACAGTTTTTTTTTTTTTTGCATTTGCTTCTTTTAGATGCCACAGGGCTATCACCAACCAATAGGCTGGTCCCTAGAATAAGGGAACATTTACAATGGCTGCCTTATACCCTGTGCTTCAGGTGGGAGCCCATAGAATGGCTGTACTTTACTTCTCCTTTCTGAAAATTAATACAAATAAATTTAGAAATTTCTGCCTTCATTGTATCCCAAGGGGCCCATGGAAGATACCTCTAGTGAGGCCTCTTTTCCAATGCATTATCTTGGATGATCCCACACTGAGTTGCCCTTCCATTGTCCTATGACATATTTTATTTTGATGTTAATTTCCCTACTTGGAGGTTCCTAGATTATTCATTGAAATCTCAATCTGATATAACATTTTTGGCCTGTGGTTATAAATTCTCAGGATGGAGATATAGTTTCATATCCATATCTATATATAGTTACGTATTCATATCTATCTATATCTCTGTATCTTTATATCTATAGATATAGACATGTAACTGTGTTTACATCGACATATATAAATATAAATATGTAACTATATATATACATAGTTCTAGACAGATAAATAGATAACGGTCTCAATCTAAGTTCACACAGAAACATACAAGTTTTCTTGTGTCCCACTTTCAGTGCGTGGGTATCTCTGCTTGTACACCTTTTAATCAAGTACACTACGCTTATACTTCCGGTCTCCTACAAGACCTTGTATGAAGTGGCCCTTGCCTATTTCTCGGCATCATTTCCTGCCACTGTATTTCTCTTACTTCTATGCATCAACCATCTTAGTCTTTTTTCTGTTTCTCAGACATACCAAGGTTACGTTGCACTTGCTGTTTACTCATAGCATGTCCTTCCACCATCTTCACATACGTCCGGCTTCTTATTGTCATTCAGATCACATATCCCTGCATGACAGGCTACATAATATGAGGAGCTGCATGCAAAATGAAAATACAGGGCCCCTTGTTAAAAATGATTAATAATTTTAAGACAGTACAAGCAGAGCACTAAATCAAACAGGGACTTCTAAGCACGAGGCCACATGCAGTCGCAAAGATTACACACCCATGAAACCAGCGGGGCCTTCCTGACCAGCCAATCAACTGCCCAACCCCACTTAGTGTTTCTCTATTATATCACTTTTGTACTTTTTTCATCATGACAATTATCACTATGTGAAATTCTTTGCTTACTTATTCACTGGCTATCCCCCGGTACTAGATTCTAAGCTCTGTGGGAATGAGGATGGCTGTGTTGTTTGCTGCTGCAGCACCTAGAATGGTGCCTGGTTCAATAATTAATAATTTGTGTAATGAGTGAGTAATGTCTGCTTTCCTAATTAGTCTCCAAGTAGCCCAAGAATCTTCTTCAATGTAATATGCTGGGTCTCCACTTCCAGTTGATCTGATTTTGCACAAACCAGTGAATTTTGGATTCTAAGCCTGCCCTTTCCTTTTATAGATGAGGAAACTGAATCCCAGACAGTTTCAATAGTTTGTGAAAATTCAGAAAACCAATTAAGTGGCAGAGCTAGGAAAATAAAAATAAGTCTGCTGATTTCCAATTCTACCCTCTTTTTCCTATGACTAGTACATTGGGTGAATTTTCCTGCTGTAATAATCTTTGTATTCAGCTACTTGACTTTTAAAATAATCTTAAATGGAATATTTCCCAAATTTGAATCTTAATTCTGTGCCAAGAGAAATTAGACTATGTCATGAGGTCAGCCCTCTCAAGCAGATTGTCATTTTCTCTGGGAAAACTCTCTTTTGTTTATGGCTGTTTGCTTTATGATTTGTTTATGCCTTTGCTACCTACAGCAGCTTCAGTTCTTTCAATCCCCCTTGGAAATACCTTGCCAATTCTTACTCAGAATAAGTTGCATTCCTATTTATATTATTTTCAGAAGAGATTTTAGTCACAAATTATTTTTTCTGTTTCCTCTTTTCATTCAAAGCACGTCAGCACCAATTACCTTTCTGCAAAAATGCCCAGGATTTAAAGTTATATTACCCATTTGGGAAGCTCAATGGCAGTTTTAGAGTTGCCCTGATTTTTTATTGTACCTAGAAGATGGGGATGGGTCCAGCTATCACAATAAACATTACATATATGTTTACTTGGCAAAAATCTGCTTTTCATTGAACTGCAAAAAAAGGTAGACATCAATCTTCATTTTGTAATTTGTACATGTCAGCTGCTCCACTGCACATGGAGAACACTTCTTACTCTAAGGATTCTGACAGGTGACACGCTATTCTGTTGTAAATTTCATTCTCTCTGCACCAATCATCTGAGAGTTCTACCCAGTTTCTTTCTAAGGCGTGTGAACTCGTGATCCAGCCAGCTCTCCTCAGTTGCCAGGCTTTAGTAATGTGAATGTGTTATCTGCTTTGTCTCAAAACACGTTCTTGTGTAATAGGCCTAACTTTAAAAAGCATTCAGTTGTTCCATTTCATTGACCTGCATTCTCTACCATTTGAATTGCTATTAATTGTACATACTGTTTTGTGGTCTTGATTTTTCCAATCTTTTTGACGAGGTTTTTAGCTAACCCCCAGATTTGGTTTTTGCTTTTGTTTTTTGGGCTATCTTCTTGTTTATTTGATTTACTCTGCTCTGACAGTTCTAAGGGAAATGAAGCTTATTTTTACTATAATTTTAGAGGTTATTCTGGGTGGGTTTCTGTAAAAGTGCGCCATGTAGAGGATCCTAATGGTCGAGATTAAAGAACAGAACAGGCTGAGCTTGGTGGCTCATGCCTGTAATTCCAGCACTTTGGAAGGTCGAGGTAGGCGGATCACTTGAGGCCAGGAGTTTGAGACCAGCCTGGCCAACACAGTGAAACCCCATTGCTACTAAAAGTACAGGAAAAAAAAAAAAAAAAAAAAGGCTAAGCGTAGTAGCACATGCCTGTAGTCTCAGTTACTTGAGAGGCCAAGGCAGGAGAATCACTTGAACCTGGGAGGCGGAGGTTGCAGTGAGCTGAGATTGCGCCACTGCACTCTAGCACCCTGGGAGACAGAGTGAGACTCTGTGTCTCAAAAAAAAAGGAAACAAAAAAACAAACCAGAACAGTAATTCTTCAGGTGGCTGTATTATCTGAAGTGAGGATAGTGGGGAGAAGATGGTAGGATTGTTCAAAACAAGCAGCACCTTTGTTTTATTACTCTAATTTATTTTGGGGACAATTTATAAATTATAATTTTAATTTATAATTATAAACTGTTGTATTATTTCATAAAATCATATGTTTATATTGTATAAAATACATAATAGTGCATTAACATATGTTGTTTACACATCATTATAATTAATATATAATTGCGTTTGTACAAAGTATTTTGAGCTTCATTTAGTACCAAAGGAATGTAAAAGATTTTTATGCTTCCAAAAGTGTCATGAGAAGTGTCCCAGAAGGTTAAGAAAGACTGGAATGGATGTGATCTGTTTCACGAGTCTTTCAGCACTAGCCTGGGGTGTTGCAGGGAGGCTGTGCATGCCCTGCCATGAGGCCAAACACAGGAGCTGGAGGGCCTGCTCAGGACAGAAGCACTTGCTTTACAGTTAGAGACAGTTGAAGGGCTCTTATGCATAATAAGTATGTTGTAAATTTTTAATGAATTAATAGTTTACTTGGGGATCTAGATTTTAGTTTACTGTTCATTAAGGTATCTCCTTTTGCTTTCAGTTACTTATTCAAGTTAATTGATCTTCATTTAATATTCCAAAACCGCTATATTAATCATCTATTGCTATGCCACAAGTGACTCTAAAACTTAACTTCAAACAGTGAACGTTTATGTCTCACTCAGTTTCTCTGGGTCACAAATCCAGGAGTAGCTGAGCTGAGGCTCTGTGGTGGTATCTCTCATGAGATTGCAGTCCTCTGAAGGCTTACGGGGAGCTGAAGGATGCACTTCCAAGGTGGCTTCCTCGTGTGCCTGGCAGGTTAATGCTGGTTGTTGTCAGACAGGCCTTAATTTCTCTCTTTATGTGGAGTTTTCCATTGGGCAGCTTGGCTGTCCTCATAACATGGCAGTTAGCTTCCTCCAAAGTGAATGATCCAAGAAAGAAGCTGACAGACACCATCATATCTTTGATCTTAGCTTCTGAAGTCACACTCCATCATTCCATAATATCAAATTGGTTACACAAGTTAACCCTGTTCTGTGGGAGCTACACAGGGCATGAACACCAGGAAGTAAGATCACTGGGGGGCATTCTGGAGGCTGACTCCCACAGACCCTAATGAAGATCTCATTAGGAGTATTCTTTAATTAAAACAATAACTTGTATGTTTACATGGATAGAATATATAGGTTGAATTACGACTGGTTTTCAGTATGCATCCGTGTGTGTGTGTGTGTGTGTGTGTATGTGTATGTGTGTGTGTGTTTACCGTAACTGGCTTATAATATGTATCCATTAGCTTTTCATTTTATTTGAAAGCACACTTGCATCTTGGAATATGATTACATTATCTGCTTCATGTTTATCATTCTCACAGAATAAAAGTTACCAATGAGTGACAACAAAAAGGACGAAGTTGTCCTCATAATCTATGTGACATTGACTAAAATATTTAGCTACTTTACAAGAGATGGGTTATTAGATTAGCTCCTCATTTTGTGTCAAATCACCACTTATATATTTTCCCATATTGCTGTTATTTATGAAAACAGAAAACCATATTCTGCTGAGAACCAACATATAAATGAGAAAAATACTGTGCTGAAATAAGAAAATAGGATTATAATTATAGCTCAGGAAATGCAAGTCAGAAATCCAAAATAAGTTCAGTGTATACTGAAAATGTTAGCATTTTTCAATGTACTTAAAGATAATTACATTGCAAACATAATACAGTTTTTACCATTGTTTCCCAGCTGAAACAGAGATTTTTGGTGTGCTTACTTTAAATCAGGCTTTCATGCTTGCTTGAAATCACGTGTTGTTTTCATAACATCAGAATTTATACAAATAACAAAATGAATATTTTTCATTAACCAGTACTTACTATTGAATAGTTTCCATTATCAGGTGCCTACACAAGTTATCAAATAGTACTTTTTAGGTAATTATGTTTTAAGTTTTTTAAAATAACCAAAAAACACTCTTTTACACTGATGTCGAACCTAAAACAAATTATTTTTCTAATAGGATATTTGGCAATATGTTTTAAAAGACTTAATGTCCACATTCTTTAATAAGCAGCTTCACTTCTAGAAATGTGTTATAAGGAAATAACTAGAGAGGAAGTCAAAAGTGCGTAAATGTCCATGGCAGCATTATCATTATTAAAAATAGTACAAAACCATCTAGCAGGAGAATGGTAAAATAAAGGATGCTACATTCTTATTGTTAGTTGGCATATAGGCTGAACTGCTGAAACCAAAAGACCCATCTAAACAAAGTTTATTTCAATAGTATTATATTCTTGGAGGTTTGCTGGCTGGCTGTACAGCACAAGATTATCTAAGGCCTGGGTTTCCTCTCCTTTTTCAGTAGTCACTAGGGTATTATACTTTCTCGCTTCTGCCAGCTCACCATCACCAAGACCTTGTGCCAGCTCCCAGCTCATGGTAATGGAAAAAAAGGAAAAAGTGGGCAAGCAGCTTGGTTTTAAGGAAATGGCCTAGAAGTCTTATACCTCATTTGTTTTTTTGCTTGTTTAGGTTTTGTTTTTTGTTTTTTGTTGTTTTTTTTTTTTTTGAGATGGGTCCCACTGTGTTGGCCAGGGTGATCTCAAACTCCTGAGCTCAAGGGATCCTCCTGGTTCAGCCTGCCAAGTAGCTGGGATTACAGGCATGCGCCACTGCACCCAGAATTTTACCATATTTCTGCCCACATTCCAATGGTAAAAATTTAGTCACATGGTCACACTCAGATCAATTAAGATGTTAAGGGCTACCCCCTGCATCGTGAGAGTGAAGGAAATATGAAAATTGCCATGTATAACCTTGAAAACATGTTAGGTCTAGTACCAGTTACAAAAGGTGATATATTGTATGATTCCATTAATATGAAATGTCCATAATAAGCAAATCCATACACAGAGTAGATTATAGTTGCCAGAGGCCAGGGGGAGAAGAAGTTTGGGAGTGACTGCTAATGGCTGTGGGGTTTCTTTTGGGGCTGATGAAAATGTTCTAAAATTAGATAGTGATGATGGCTACACAACTCTGTGAATATACTAAAAGTCACTGAGTTATATACTTTAAAAGGATGAATTGATGACATGTGAATGATCCCAATTCAACTATTATAAAAGAAAACAAAGTCCCAATGCATAAAAGGACAACAAGGAAGCTTTCCTCCCTCAGCCATGGCTTGGATAGAGCAGGACACTCTACCCCAATCATTCAAAATCAGAAGTCAGCCCTTATGTGGCCTGACTTTATGCTTCCCGTGTCCATAAAGCTTCTAGTAAAGATTTACTCGAAAGTAGCTCTGGCTCTGCAGCACCTCCAGGCGTCTAGCAACAGCCAGTGTAAATCCTCTCTGGAAATAACAATGTCTATCCAAGCCCAAATCATTCCACAGATAAAAGTCCAGAGAAAATGAGTAACTCATGGCATAAAATATACCAGGGAACTAGGCCCCATGAGTAGGAATCAGTGAAACACCCCGTCATCAGCTGGACCTGCAAAGATTAGAGGTATTGGATTTATTAGACAAATATAAAATCGCCATGTTTAAGATGTTTAAAAAATAAAAGAGAATTTTGGAAATATGAGCAGACAATAAGCAGATTTATAACTATAATTATAAAAATTCTAGAAAAGAAATATATGATAAATTAAAACTGTGTAGATTTATCAGCAGATTTGACTCAGTAGAATTAGTGAACTGAAAGACAGATAGGAAAATGTTTCCTGAATGAAACTCAAAGAAACATTAAAAAAAAGATATGACACACAGAGAGAGAGAGAGAGAGGTGGGGGGAGATCAAGGTATAAGAGAGGTTAGGATAATAAGTTTAGCGTACTCCAAATGATAGTTCTAGAAAGATAGATTGGGGAAGAGGCAATATTTAAATGTAAGATAACTGAGAATATTCCAGAATTTTTGAACCCATGGCTTTAAGAAGCACAAAGCATCCCAGCAGTAAGAGAATATCCACACCAAACAGATTAGAATGAGACTGCTGAACAGCAAAGAGAAGGAGAAAATCTTAAAAAACAGCTAAAGAGGGTGGAAAAAGAAATCATCTTCAAGGCAGAGCAATTAGACTGACAGCTCATTTCTTCAGAAGAGAATTTAATTTTATCCTTCATGCGTGGAGAGAAAATACACAGTTAAAAACTTTAGACAAATTAAATTTAACAGAGTTTGAGCAAAGAATGATTTGCAAATTGAGCAAAGAATGATTCGCAAATCAGGCAGCCCCCAGAACCAGAATAGGTTCAGAGCCACTCCAGGCTGCCACATGGTTGGATAACATTTGTGGACAGAAAAAGGAAAGTGATGTACAGAAAATGGAAGTGAAGTACAAAAACAGCTGGATTGGTTATAGCTCTGCCTCTGCCTTATTTGAACAGTTGTCTGTGGCTGATTGAAGTTTGGCTACTGCGGTTGGCTGAGACTTGGCTACTTGTTACAAGAGTAGGTTACAGTCTGTTTTATACATCAAGCTGAGTTATAGTTAATTATGTATGGGGAAACCTTTAGGCAGAATTTAAAATATGTAAAGAGGCAGCTCTAGGCCAAATGTAATTTAACAACACCAATTTATAATTCTATGCCCAGTGAAAATATCTTTCAAGTAACTAAAGAGTGTCTGTCAAAAATTCTTGGACTCGCAAAATGCAACAGAAAATGTATATTATTCAAATATCAAGAATAAGGGGGGTTTTATAGGGGAAAAACACAAAAGCAACAAAGGGAGAGCTGCAAGTTTGGTGGACACTGTTCAGGCAAGTCTTGCAATTTTGCAGAAGGGAGGTTTTTTGTTTTTTTTTTTTTTTTTTTGCAATTTGGCCCATTCCAGGCCATACATCATGTTCTAGGAATTGCTAGCTCAAAAGAGTAATTTAGAGGGAGTGCGTTACTTTCTCAGTATCAGAGAACAAGAGGGTAGATATTAGGTTCAGAGCAGAAAATTGTACAGTTCTCCACATCCCTCTTCTTGGCCAAGGTGGACAAAAATCCAACACTGACCAAACCATAATGAGCTCACTGAGATAAAAGTCATTAGAATGGGAGGGTGAACTTCAGAGTTAAAGTTCCCATTTGCTTCTTTTCAAGATAATGTTCTGGGATCATTTATTTTGAAATGATGTCACTGCTTAGCTTAATGACCCTAGAAATTATGCATTTCATGGGAGGGATTCCTATGAAGAGGAAAAGCAGGTGCATGAATAATCTGGAGAATTATTCAGAGCCAAGACTCGGTTTCTGTTTGAAATGCCTAAAATCAGAGGTCCCAGCCCCATCTACGTAACGCAATATATATCCTAGTAAGGGCCAGGTTGTCCACGCAGAAGAGATTCTGGTTGGCTTCACGTTAGAAAGGTTCTCAGGGATGCACATGCGGAAGTAATTTCCAAGTACTATACAAGTACCCCCCACTCAGGAGGCTAAGATGGGAACAGTGTTGTTGTGGTTATTTACATCCTTTGCAATTCCATATGAGTTTTAGAGTCAGCTTATATTGCTAAGATTTTGACTGGACTTACATTGACTCTATAGATCCATTTGGGATGAATTGATGTCTTTACCAATAAACCCATAAACAAGTTACATCTTTGCATTTATTTAGTCTTTAATATTTTTCAGCAATGGTTAGTAGTTTTTAATGTACAATTTTGCACATCTTTTGTCAGATTTATTCCTAAACATTTCCTTTTCTAGTGCTATTATAAATAGAATTTTCTTTAATTCAATTTCCAATGATTGTAGTATGTATAAATGGTATGTAGGTTTCTATGTGCCAATCTTATAAAATGCAACCTTGCTAAATTCACTGATTCTTTTTATTGATTCCATTAGATTTTCTACATATATGATGGTAGTGTTTGCACACTGTTAAGACTCTTAATAGACAATATAGTTGTATATCTTTATGACCCAGGGAATGTGATTTTGTTAACCAGTCATAGAAAACACAGGGCATAAAGGAAAATGTAGATATATGCCTCTTAAAGTTCATAATTTTGGTTCACAAAAAGATACCTTAGAGAAAGTAGAAAGAGAAGTCCCACATTGATAGACATTTGCAGTACAGTTGACCCTAGAACAACACCGGTTTGAACTGCATGGTCCACTTTTATGTGGGTTTTTTTTTTTTTTCGTTAAATACAGCCAGCCCTCCATATCAGTGGGTTCTGCATCTAGAATAAAAATACAGTATTTGCAGGATACAAAACCCACATATACTGACTTTTGGTATCTGTAGGGCCAACTGCAGGACTTGAGTATGTGTGGGTTTTGGTATCCACGGGGATCCTGGAACTAGTTCCTTGATGGATACTGAATGTGACTATATACACACCTGGCAGAGGCTTAGTATCTAGAATTGTGCCGCCCAAAATGGTAGTCACAAGTCACATGTTTTGAGGACTTGCAATGTCTCTTATCCCAAATACATGCCAGATTTCAAAGACATAGTATGAAAACAAAAGAATGTACAGAATCTTAATAATTTCTATATTGAATACATATTGAAATTAAAATATTTAGGATATATTAGGTTAAATAAAATATATTACTAAAATTAACTTCACCTGTTTCCTTTTACTTTTTGAATGTGGCTACTAGAAAATTTAAAATTATATTTGTGGCTCATGTTGTATACTAAAGATGATCCTGATTTATAATATATCTGGACGTTCCTATGAACCAATCAGAAATAGACAAACCGTCCAATTGGAAAATGGGAAAGAATAGATACTCTATACAAGCAGATAGCCAAATGGCCAATAAATATGTGAAATGGGTGCTCAAGCTCTTAATCAATCAATAAAATGCAATTTAGAACTATATTGGCATACCATTTTTATCAACTAGATTAATGGATACTTAAAAAAGAAATGTTGGCTAGGTTGTAGTACAGAGTTCTCTGTCTTCCACTGCTAGCGAGAATCTTAATGCTTTCAACTTCTTACGACACAGTTTGTATTATCTATAAAATTGAATATGTGCGCATACCATATAATCCAGCAATTCTATTTATTCCGTTTTCCCATATTTATTAGAGAAGCCCTTGCACACATGTACCTGGAGATATGTTAAAAATATGTGCATAGCAGCATTATTTGTAATTTTAAAAACTGGAAACGAGTAGAAGGATATATACATCAGGGATAAACTGACGTATTTTCATAAAGCATATATCATGAGGTACTCAAAATAAACTGTAGCTAAAGGCATCAACCTGAATGAATTTCAAAACATAATATTAAGAAATGAAACAAGTAATAAAATAAATCGTATAATAATCCATTAAGTTCAAAAACAGGCACAACCAAGTGATATGTATTTTTAGGAGTACATGGGTAGAAAATATCCTATACAGAAAAACAAGGATATAAATAACACAGAACTCATGATGGTAATTATCTCTGGGGCCAAGGGAGGGATCCTATCAGAAAGTGGTTCACAGAGGGCTTCTAAAATCTGATAATGATATAGTTCCTAAGCTGATTGGCTAGTAAATCAGTGATTATCTTATTATCATTCCTTAAAGTGTACATAGATAACTTCTTTGTATGTATAACAGACTTTAGTAACTTAAAACAAACTATAAAACTATGGCATCAATCCGATTTTGTTTGCGCACACACACACAGTAGATTTTTAAATACGTATTAGAAAAGAACTCTAAGGAGGCATACCAAAATATTTATTTTATGGTGATAAGATGGGTACATGTAGATGAGTAGTTGAAGTTTGAGTCTGGAAATTTAGATTGCAGGGCAGCTTCGATTGTTGAGCTACTTTCTAATACAAATCAGCATTCTGTTAATTGTGCTTATCAAAATATCAGCATCATTATATTACTACAGACCTGAACATGCAAGCTTGGATATTTTAGGAAAATTTTAGATGATTCCTAAAGTTTTCACACCTGCAGAAAGCCATGATTGGTCCATTTGATGTACTGTAGTCCTCCCTTATCCATGGTTTCTCGTTCCACAGTTTCAGTTTCCTGCAGTTAAACACAGTCCAAAAATATTAAACGGGCAATTTCAGAAATAAACAATTATAAGTTTTAAATTGTGTACCATTGAGTAGTGTGATGAAATCATCTGCTCAGTCCCACCTGGGATGTGAATCGTCCCTTTGTCCAGTATATCCATGCTGTCTCAGCTAGCTGCACCTTAATCATTTAGTAGTCTTCTCAGTTATCAGATCTCCTGTTGCAGTATTGCACTGTGTTCAAGTAACCCTTATTTGTTACTTAATAATGACCCCAAAGCACAAGAGTAGTGATGCTGGCATACTGTTATAATTGTTTTTATTTTATTATTAGTTATTGTTGTTAATCTCTTACTGTGCCTAACTTATAAACATATTCATAGGTTTATATGTGTAGGAAAATGACACAACATCTATAGGGTTTGGTACTAGGTATGAGGATCTTGGAATGTATCCCTCACATATAAAGGTGAACTACAGTACATAAGTTTCCTAGAGGTAAAATAATTTTTGTTTATATATCCCAACAAATATGAGTAATAGAATATTATTTGTATTATTATGTAATTGTCCTTGGAATTCATAAATTACTACATTCTCATTCCTTGGCCAAATTTCTATGATAGAATTGGCAGTACCGTATATTACATTAGTACCAAGTACACACTTTGTAGGTGATAATACTGCTCTTTTCATCAATACCACTCTTTTACATGATGGATTCATGGCTATCAAATAAAAGTGAATTATCAGTAAACTTGGTGCATTTGGCCTTTTTGATTTTTAGATAATGAGAAAATTAAAAGTAGGTCTCCCAGCTGTTTCCATTCACCTAACGTCATGTCATTTATTTATTAACAGACACCTTATCTTGTCTCTTACCCTTGCTATTTATTCATTTGCACACTTAAATTTATCCTAATGTTACAAAAGATAATGCTTACATTACTGAATAGAAATAAGTAAGTTTATTCGTGATTGCATGAAGAGAAAACTTGTTTCAATAGGGACTAAAGAGGAAGCCAAAAAAGTATATCAAAATGTGATGAAAAGATTAACAAAAATACTATGCCTGAGATAAATAAATAAAGTGAACTGAAGGAAAAAAATAATCTCCTAGAAATCCAGATAAAGGATTTCTCTCTCCTTTAGAGAACACATCATATCCACAGGGAATATCATAATGTGTAAAACTTTATAGAAGAAAAAGTATTCTTTTCTGTCCCTGGGGCTGGCAGAATACATGCATTTTTAATAATAACAACAGTAATTACTGTTATTTTAATACTAATTTCATTTCATGCTAAGCATTTTTAAGTGAAAATACCATGTCTCAGGTAGGTTAAGTAACTTGATGGAGGCCACTGGTGGAAGGTGGTAAGTGGTGAAGCCAGAATTCGAACCTGGGTCTGTTACACTGCAAAGCTTGTGTGTTAACCTTTGTATAAAACTAGCCATATACCCAAATCCATCCAATTTTTTCTGCAACTTTTAACCAGATTGAGTCACTCCTGATATATAGATCAGAGGTTTACCTTAACATCTAGGTAGACTACATTGTTTTACTACATTACAGAACTTCAATGCTATTTATATTTTTAAAAAAAGAAAACAGAAAATATGCCTACGTCTCTGATTAGATTCGTGTAAAAAATCCTCTGGCTATTACGACCACTATGCCAAGAACAAAGGCAAGTGGACAAAGAACTAGCTCAAAACAGGTCATTTACTAAAATCTCGATTCCATCAGTTCTGTCTCACAGAGGAAACAGTCATTGCACCTGTTACAGGAGAGACAGGATTTAAATACAGACCACTTAACCCCTTGAGTAAAGATAGTACAGAGAATGATTCACCCACCAAGGCTGAGCCCAGATTTAATACTCTCTGTCCGAAATTTCCCCAATTCCTAAAAGTTTATGACTCTGATTTTCTGTGCTGTGGTCAGGGCAGCCAGATGGATTGACCATGCTGAACCCCACGGCTGAATATCAGGCTCTCCTTGTGCTTTATATGCAAGGGCCTGCTTAGAATGCACTCCAGATGCCTTGAAACCCTCTTCCCTTGTAAGTTAGAACACATGACCAGCCCCAGAGAGCTTTCTGGGTGTATTAGTCTGTTTTTGTGTTGCTGATAAAGACATATTCAAAACTGGGAAGAAAAAGAGATTTAATTGGACTCATAGTTCCACATGGCTGGGGAGGCCTGAGAATCATGGCTGGGAAGGCCTCAGAATCATGGCAGGACGCGAAAGACGCTTCTTACATGGCAGCAGCAGGAGAAAAATGAGGAGGAAGCAAAAGAGGAAACCCCTGATAAACCCATCAGATCTCGTGAGACTTATTTACTATCACGAGGATAGCATGGGAAAGATCAGCCCCCATGATTCAATTACCTCCCCCTGGGTACCTCCCACAATACATGGGAATTCTGGGAGATACACCTCAAGTTGAGATTTGGGTGGGGACAAAGCCAAACCATATCATTCCACCCCTGGCCCCTCCAAATCTCACGTGCTCACATTTCAAAACTAATCATGCCTTCCCAACAGTCCTGCAAAATCTTAACTCATTTCAGCATTAACTCAAAAGTCCACAGGCCAAAGTCTCATCTGAGACAAGGCAAGTCCCTTCCACCTATGAGCCTGTAAAATCTAAAGCAAGCTAGTTACTTCCTAAATACAGTGAGGATACAGGTATTGGGTAAATTCAGCCATTCCAAATGGGAGAAATTGGCCAAAATAAAGTGGTTATAGGCCCCAAGCAAGTCCAAAATCCAGCAGGGCAGTCTAATTTTAAAGCTCCAAAATGATCTCCTTTGATGCCAGGTCTCACATCCAGGTCATGCTGATGCAAGAGGTGGGTTCCCATGGTCTTGGGCAGCTCCACACCTGTGGCTTTGCATGGTACAGCCTCCCTCCTGGCTGCTTTCACGGGCTGGCGTTGAGTGTCTGGCTTTTCCAGGCTCATAGTGCAAGCCGTCAGTGGATCTACCATTCTGGGATCTGGAGGATGGGGGCCCTCTTCTCACAGCTCCACTAGACAGTGCCCCAGTAGGGACTCTCTGTGGGGTCTCCCACCCCACATTTCCCTTCAGCAGTGCCCTAGCAGAGGTTCTCCATGAGGGCCTCGCCCCTGCAGCAAACTTTTGCCTGGGCATCCAGGCGTTTCCATACATCTGAAATCTAGGCGGAAGTTACCAAACCTCAATTCTTGACTTCTGTGCACCTGCAGGCTCAACACCACATGGAAGCTGCCAAGGCTTAGGGCTTCCACTCTCTGAAGCCACAGCCAGAGCTGTACGTTGGCCCCTTTCAGCTGTGGCTGGAGCAGCTGGGACACAGGGCACCAAGTCTCTAGACTGCACACAGCATGGGGACCCCAGCCCTGGCCCAGGAAACCACTTATTCCTCCTGGGCCTCCAGTCCTGTGATGGGAGGGGCTGCTGTGAAGGTCTCTGAAGTGGCCTGGAGACATTTTCCCCATGGTCTTGGGGATTCATATTAGGCCCCTTGCTACTCATGCAAATTTCTGCAGCCGGCTTGAATTTCTCCCCAGAAAATGGGTTTTTCTATTCTACTACATCATCAGGCTGCAAATTTTCTAACGTTTATGTTCTGTTTCCCTTTTAAAACAGAATGCTTTTAACAGCACCCAAGTCACTTTTTGAATGCTTTGCTGCTTAGAAATTTCTTCCACCAGATACCCTAAATCATCTCTCTCAAGTTGAAAGTTCCACAAATCTCTAGGGCAAGGGCAAAATGCTGCCAGTCTCTTGCTAAAACATAACAAGAGTCTGTAAAAATGTTCTCCCATTTTGTAGCTTGCCTGTTCACTCTGATGGTAGTTTCTTTTGCTGTGCAAAAGCTCTTTAGTTTAATTAGATCCCATTCGTCAATTTTGGCTTTTGCTGCCATTGCTTTTGGTGTTTTCAACATGGAGTCCTTGCCCATGCCTATGTCCTGAATGGTATTGCCTAGGTTTTCTTCTATGGTTTTTATGGTTTTAGGTCTAACATTTAAGTCTTTGATCCATTTTGAATTAATGTTTGTATAAGGTGTAAGGAAGGGATCCAGTTTCAGCTTTCAACATATGGCTAGCAAGTTTTCCCAGCACCATTTATTAAATAGGGAATCCTTTCCCCATTTCTTGCTTTTGCCAGGTTTGTCAAAGATCAGATGGTTGTAGATGTGTGGCATTATTTCTGAGGGCTCTGTCCTGTTCCACTGGTCTATATCTCTGTTTTGGTACCAGTACCATGCTGTTTTGGTTACTGTAGCCTTCTAGTGTAGTTTGAAGTCAGGTAGCATGATGCCTCCAGCTTTGTTCTTTTGGCTTAGGATTGTCTTGGCGATGTGGGCTCTTTTTTGGTTCCATATGAACTTTAAAGTAGTTTTTAACAATTCTATGAAGAAAGTCATTGGTAGCTTGATGGGGATGGCATTGAATCTATAAATTACCTTGGGCAGTATGGCCATTTTCACGATATTGATTCTTCCTATCCATGAGCATGGAATGTTCTCCATTTGTTTGTGTCCTCTTTTATTTCGCTGAGCAGTGGTTTGTAGTTCTCCTTGAAGAGGTCCTTCACATCCCTTGTAAGTTGGATTCCTAGGTATTTTATTCTCTTAGTAGCAATTGTGAATGGGAGTTCACTCATGATTTGGCTCTCTGTTTATCTGTTATTGGTGTATAAGAATGCTTGTGATTTTTGCACATTGATTTTGTATCCTGAGAGTTTGCTGAAGTTGCTTATCAGCTTAAGGATATTTTAGGCTGAGACGATGGGGTTTTCTAAATACACAATCATGTCATCTGCAAACAGGGACCATTTGACTTCCTACCCATCTGACAAAGGGCTAATATCCATGATCTACAAAGAACTTAAATTTACAAGAAAAAATCAACCCCATCAAAAAGTGGGCAAAGGATATGAACAGACACTTCTCAAAAGAAGACATTTATGCAGCCAACAGACACATGAAAAAATGCTCATCATCACTGGCCATCAGAGAAATGCAAACCAAAACCACAATGAGATACCATCTCACACCAGGTAGAATGGCCATCATTAAAAAGTCAGGAAACAACAGGTGCTGGAGAGGATGTGGAGAATTGTACACTTTTACACTGTCGGTGGGACTGTAAACCAGTTCAACCATTGTGGAAGACAGTGTGGCGATTCCTCAAGGATCTAGAACTAGAAATACCATTTGACCCAGCCATCCCATTGCTGGGTATATACCCAAAGGATTATAAATCATGCTGCTATAAAGACACATGCACACGTATGTTTATTGCGGCACTATTCACAATAGCAAAGACTTGGAACCAGCCCAAATGTCCATCAGTGATAGACTGAATTAAGAGAATGTGGCACATATACAACATGGAATACTATGCAGCCATAAAAAAGGATGAGTTCATGTCCTTTGTAGGGACATGGATGAAGCTGGAAACCATCATTCTGAGCAAACTATCACAAGGACATAAAACCAAACACCACATATTCTCACTCATAGGTGGGAATTGAACAATGAGAATAGTTGGACACAGGGTGGGGAACATCACATACCGGGGCCTGTCATGGGGTGGAGGGATGGGGGAGGGAAAGCATTAAGAGATATACCTAATGTAAATGATGAGTTAATGGGTGCAGCACACCAACATGGCACATGTATACATACGTAACAAACCTGCACGTTGTGCACATGTACCCTAGAACTTAAAGTATAAAAAAATAATAATAATACAAATAACAAGAGTCACCTTTGCTCCATTTTTCAACAAGTTCCTCGTCTCCATCTGAGACCACCTCAGCCTGGACCTTATTCTTCATATCAGTATCCACATTTTTGTCAAAGCCATTCAACATGTCTTTAGGAAAGTTCCAAACTTTCCCACATTTTCCTGTCTTCTTTTGATCCCTCGAAACTGTTCCAACCTTTGTCTGTTACCCAGTTCCAATGTCAAGTTCACATTTTTGGGTATCTTTTCAGCAGTGCCCCACTCTGCTTGTACCAATTGACTGTATTAGTCCATTTTCATGCCTGCTGATAAAGACATACCCGAAACTGGGAAGAAAAAGAGGTATAATTGGACTTACAGTTCCACATGGCCAGGGAGGCCTCAGAATCATGGTGAGAGGCAAAGGGCACATCTTACATGGTGGTGGCAAGAGAAAAATGAGGAGGAAGCAAAAGGAGAAACCCCTGACAAACCCATCAGATTTCGTGACACTTATTCACTGTTACAAGGATAGCATAGAAAAGACCAGTGGCCCCCATGATTCAATTAGCTCCCCCTGGGTACCTCCCACAACACGTAGGAATTCTGAGAGATACAATTCAAATTGAGATTTGAGTGGGGACACAGCCAAACCATGTTACTGGGGAAACTTCTACACAAGGTAAACACAAAGGTTTCTGAACAGCAGACTGCCTCTTACTTTGTGATAAAAGCATAGCAAGACTTCCTTAAGTTAAAATATGCTTTCCCCTAAGATTTTTGTCTTTATGTCCTAAGATTTGGTCTTATTTCTAGGCATAGTTCCATACTATGATTACCTTGACCCCACCAAGTACAAGCCCATCTAGAATCCAAGATAGAGCCTAGACGTTGGGTAATTTTCAGTTCCTGTATTCACAAGACAACCATAACTCAAGATTATCCATTGCTTCATTGTTCAGAATATTCTTCATTACCAGGTGGTAGAGCTGATATCCTAGACACCTCTGCAAATACAGGCAAATGTGCTAAATCCCTTCCTTCAGGGCATGTGAGGGCCCCATACGAGCCCACCCACTAACTTTTGTCCATTGCTACCAGATCCTTTCCACCCATTCTAAAGAGAAGCATGACAAATGTCTACTAATATCTCTTTTATGTTGTATGCTTGTGTATGTGTTTGTGTGTGTTGGAAAATAACTATGCTGTTAAAATATAACTTCCAAAGTTGCTCTGGACTATAATATAGAAATTCATACCAAGAATAAGGGATAAATTGAATTACTGATTCATTCTCTCCTTACATAAAAATGCTTTGAAAATAAGGAAACTTCAAAACTGTGAGACAATATTTTGTTACATTTGTCAAATGGTGAAAATGATTCCTTCATTAAACAAATACGTATTGAGCCCCAACTGTTTGCATGTCACTGTACTAGCCCCTGAGGCATAGTGGTGACAATGGCAGGTGACGTGGAGGAGGTGCTGTGGAAGGCTGGAGAGGGACAGGCCAGACTGTGCGGGGCTCTCCCAGTGGGAAGCCGGGCTCTTTTTAGGAGGCTGGGTGTGATAGTAGGTGTGACATGATTTTCTTTGTGCCAGTGCCAGGAACAGATTAGAAGGGAGGATAGAGTGAATTTTAATAGACCTGTTAAGCTATTCAGTCACTGAAATGGTAGAAAACTCATCTTTGATTTGGAAGGATTGAGATAGATTTTCTCAGTTTTACAGTTTTGTTTCATTGCTGATAATCAGTAAGGTGCTTCAGAACTTTCTATACAAATCAGGAAGTGAGAAAAAAAGGCAATTGCAGTTAAAATTTTTAATCTGTGAAGCTGTTATGTTTTCACTTTAGCAGTAACTTGAGATGAAATATTGTGAAACTGCCTTACAGTTGATAGTTTTATGATAATGACTTTCCATCTCCTCATTATTTACAAAGTTCTTATATGCCAGTAACTAATGACACAAGTTCTATTTTAAATAATTGCTGAGACACTCCACATGTATTTTCATAGTCTAAGCAGCTTCTAGAGGAAGTTTTTTTAAAAATTTCTTTTAGTTCCTTACTGTCATGACTGTATCAGAGAAAATCATTATGTAGCTCCATGTTTTCGTGTATGTATTATTAAAAGACTGCTTAACACTGCCATCTTATTGCATTAGAATGACTGTTCTCCTTGTAATACATTTGTAGTGTTGACATCACTACTCTCAAATGAGTTACTTAGTTATTGAGATTGTTATGTGATATTTTAACTTCTAGCCCATCCAGGCATCCTTTCTGTTCTAATTATTGTTTTGAGCTTTTGGGGCCAAATGGATACCGAGTCAAAACAGAATATAGAGGACACAGAGGCACAGACCTGCCAAGATGCTGCTCATTTTAATTCCTAATGCTCTTTGAGAAGTATTTTATTCTACTCATTTTTATTATTTCAGTGGCTTACTTCACTGCTGTTATTAAAAAGAATGCTAACTCGGGAGATTTCAAGCAGTTTTCATTTCATCTCTTTTTCCATTCAAATTCCATAAAAAGTAAGACACCTCAGGAGAGGTTTCCACATATATATCTGAACTGGTAAGATGATTATATTGAAGGAGAAAGAGACAGAGAATACTGGATTTGAAACACTGCTGTCACTGTGTAGTCTTGAGGAAGTCATTATATTTAAAAAAGACTTATCTCATATGCAAAATGGGAATAATGATGCTATTGCTTTGAATTGTCATCAGATTTAAATGAATTATTATGTATGAATGGTGTTTCGTATATGGTAAGTTTCTATACAAACGTTAGTCATTTTCATCAAATGAGAAATTTACGTCTACTCAAGGACATTCCTGTTGGGAGCACAACTTTCATAGAGAAGCCACAGAACTCACACTTGATGGAAAACAGCTGTAAAATGGATTGAAAAGAATCCAATAAACAAAGTATGCCATTGTTTGCATCACGATAGCCCACAGCGATAAATCAGCTTGCATTCATTCTCAGGCACCTGCAGATAAACATGAGCCAGAGATACTGTGCAGGCACTCTTGCAGTGGAAAGAAAATAAAATCAGAATACTGGTGTAGTTTGAAATTTTTAAAGCTTAGGATGATACAGATAGATTTTTCAATGCTTATGGTAAAGAAATGTGTCTCTCCTTTTACCATCACAGTCACGTTTTAAATTAAATAGACATAGATTTCTTAGAGGTCAAGAAATTTCAACAGCAAATATATGTCTTCTCTGAGGCTTACAATGTATTGAAGAAATTGTTGTCAGATGACAAAAGATCAACCTAATGGGAAGCAAAAAAAAAAAGTGTTTTAATTGTTTTAATTAACATTTACATTTATTGAGCTATTGACTATGTGTAAAATGTGGTGCCAAGTACTGGCCTGTGACACCTAGGGAAGGAAAAGGGAAGATAATAGGTATGGTGTTCTCACTGAAGTGAGGATCATAAAAGCCCCCAAATAACCCAGGGAAAGAGAAGAATTCAGGCAATAGAGTGAACCCTTAAGTGTGGAAAAACATCAGTTCTCTGAATTGGAACTTGGGGAGGATGCTGCAATAAGATGGCAGTGTTAAGCAGTCTTTCCCGTTTCAGAAGGACATTTGAGAACACTGCATCCAACATACTCATTTTATGGATAACGCAAATGAGGTCCAGTGAGGTTGAATGGCTTGCCAAAGTCTCAGAGCAAAACTGTAAGCAAAACCAGTCTTCAGTTGCACCCCGCCCACGGGCCACCCAGCTGAGGGGCTAGTAGCCACTGAGATCCAACTTATGCCAGCCCTTGGGGGCCAGCTGTAGGGATGACTCTTCCTGGGGGAAAGTGTCTTATATTCTAGTTGTCACAAAGGCATGTATTACCTACGTCCTGGTTCTGACTCCCTAGTTAGTTCTTTTTCCTGCAATTAGTGGTTTTTCAAACATTTCCCTTCCTCATTATTAAACCCTTAACCTAAAAAGTAACCCCCAAACCGATAGAAACAGAGTTTTCCTGGAAGCCCTGCCAACTTAAACTCCTCCTGTACCCCTATAGATGTTGCTAAATGGTTTTGTGTTGCAGACTTGCTGTTTTTCAATCATTGGTATTTAAGTTGATAGCCACTTGTTTTGGTATCTTAAAGGATGTCCAACACCTGGGGCAATGGATATACTCATGTATCAAGTGAGTGAAGAAATGAATGAAGACAATGAGTTCAATAGAGTCTATTTTACTGGTTGCCACTGATTTAATAATGTAATAATACTTTAATAATAACTATTTAATGATAAAACCATTTTTAAACCAAAATAACACAAAATAAATAAAATTAATAATATAACTTATCACAGGGATAAAGTTACTTCTTTGGAACCGGCTTATGAGTGGCCCTTACATGAGTGCACTGTTCCAAAGAAATAACTTTGTCCCTGTGATATATGCCTTTGTGACAACTAGAATATGAGATACTTTCCCCCAGGAAGAGGGGATACTTTCCCCCATCCCTACAGCTGGCCCCCAAGGGCTGGCATAAGTTGGATCTCAGTGGCTACTAGCCCCCAAGCTGGGTGGCCCGTTGGCAGGGTGCTACTGAAGACTGGTTTTGCTTACAGTTTTGCTCTGAGACTTTGGCAAACCATTCAGCCTCACCGGACTTGATTTGTGCCCTCTATAAAACAAGTATGTTGGATGCAGTGTTCTCAAATGTTCTTCTGAAATGGGAAAGGTTCCCTTGTCCCCCTCGCAGGGTGTGCCATGGGGGTGTGGCTCGCTTCCTCAGTGCCCTGCTGCTCAAACCTCTAGGGAAGCATACAGATGGGCAGGCTGTGGGACTCCAACCCCATGGCGGTGTCTAGGGGTGAATGTTTACAGCTGAAGCCCCAGTGGGCGTGTGTTAACAGGGTGCTCTTTTAGTTTAGCCGTCCATAGGCGGCTCATGTTAGCTCAATTAGACCCCTGTCTTATTGCAAGGACAGAGGGCTTTCTGTATCCTGGGGAACTTGCCTTTGGCCTTGGTGTACCGGAAGAATCGGATCACACGTGGGCTTGGAGAATGAGTGCAAGGTTTTATTGAGCAGATTTTATTTACTCAGCGGCCTGGGCTGTCCTCCGACTGCCCCAGCCAAACTCTATGTCGTTCTGCCACTAGGTGGCCTGCTGGCGTGCCGGTGCCTGTGCCTGTCCGTGCATTCCTCTCCATTGCCAGCTACCTGTGTGTTCCTCCATTGATGTGCTTCTCTCGACATCCAGCCACCTGTGTGTCTGTCTGCTAGGGTCTCTGGGTTTTTATAGGCCCAGAATGGGGGCGTGGCAGGCCAGGGTGGTCTTGGGAAGTGCAACATTTGTGCAGGAAAACAAAAATGCCTGTCCTCACCTAGGTCAATGGACACAGGCCCGGGGGTGGAGCCCTAGTCAGGGACCACGCCCTCCTCTACCTAGCACTTCCCTTCCTATCATTTAAAGGGACCACGCTCTTCCCTTCCCAGCACTTCCCTGCTGTAGAGTTCTACAATTTTAATTTGATGACCTTCATCTAAATAAACTCATTTGATTTCTCATAACTCTGGAGTTATGAGATACAAATGAACTTATCCTGAGTTTGTTGCTATTATTTCAATCAACTGTTTCCCTCCCTTTACTGTTTAGTCCGGTCTCTCTTTTTCACCCAGAGTCCCCCATATGATTGGCTCATTATGGCAAGAAGTAAAAGGAAGAGGGAAGAAAGGAAAGTGAACCATAAGTAGAATATGAAAAACTAAGTTTGTTTTTTCTTGAGTGACAAGGAAGCAGATTCTGAATATGATTCCAAAAGGAATTCCAGAAAATATGAGCAGTATAGTACAGTATAGTTGGAATAAGTATTAATATATTACTTCCTACAGCAACTATATGGGGAAAAGCCATCTTTTTTTATTTTTTATGCCATGTCTATAAAAAATTGAAAAAGAAAAAAACCATAGGAATGGAGTTGTATGGCGAATGTAGAAAAACCTGTGGGGTTTTATTAATTCAAAATCAGGATCAGTACTATCTCAGAACCTAGCCATCACTTTATTGTAACTTTTCATGTTGAGCAGAAGAGAGACATGTTTGATTTCCTCAGTTAATGAAAGTTTTACAATAAAGGTGCATAGGAAAGTTAAAAACAAATGAAAAAGAAAGAAAGAAAGAAAAAGAAAGAAAGAAAGATGTCTCAACTGCACCCATTTCCTCATAGAAATCTAGAATACTGCTCAGCAGACTGGCGGCAGTCTGTGCTTGGTTTCTCTTCTATACTCCTCTCCATCACTGTCAACTCTGTGACCCTTCTTTACCTCGTGGCTTCTATTGCAGTATGGCCTATGCCTACAGGCTTCTCTGTCATTCCACTTCTGTGTCACTCTATCCTCTTAGAATTTTTCATATTCTGACTTCTCAGATAGAGAATATAAACCATATGCCACCTCATTCTCTGGTATACAGCACCCACCCCTTGCCAAGCCGCTTCCTACGGCACTGGGAAGGCTGTTGGTGGCCTTTATGCCACACATAGTTATGGCCAGGCAGGCAGGTTTTGCAGGGGAGCACTACCACTTGTGCTTGGTGGCGAGGGGGACCCCTCAGCTGTCGGCAGAGGTGGGCCCCACAGCTCCTGAGTGGGGAAGCAGTGTAGTGACTGTGTGGTATAAATATGGAAACCAGCATTTTGAGGCCTTTGGTCAATATGAAGGAACCGCACAATGGAGAAGATGCATAATTCGACCTTCCTTTCAGTGCCAGTTGAAGCAGGAGAAGGGCTAATAACTGTAATGCCTGACTGTATTATGGGAAAAATTGTAAGGGGGTACAACAATATGGAAAAAGAAGCCCCAGATTAGCTGTCTATGAGTCACTAAACTTTCTCCCGTCTTCTCAAATTAATACTGTCACAACTACAGTTTGAGTATTCCAGATCCAAAAATCTAAAATCCAAAGTGCTCCAAATTTCCAGACTTTTTGAGTGCTGACATGATGCTCAAAGGAAATGCTCATTGGAGCATTTTGGATTTCAGATTAGGGATGCTCAACCAGTAAGCATAATGAAAATATTCCAAAATCTGAAATCTGAAACACTTCTGGTCTCAAGTGTTTTGAATAAGGGATACACAACCTGTGTAAGTTCAACCATGAAAACCATCATTAATTAATAAATTACCTTCTCCTCCCCTAATTAATTTTTTATATTTCCAGTCACTCTTATCCATATAACTTATTATCTGGCAGTATTTGTAGTTTGGTATCTTACCCACTGCCAACTTTGTGACATTTTGTTTGTTTCCAGGTAGACTTTATGAAGTAGGTCAGGGCTAGGCTTGCTTTGGATGTGATGATGGAGTAAGAGAAAGAACTTCCAAGTATTTTCTTATGAATTAATAGAGTCTAAACATTTTCTTAGACCACTCAAATGCTAATGCGGACCCTCCCCAAGGCAGAGTTCAGGGCTCCTCTGAGCCGGTAGCCTGTTAACTTCACAATGACCACAGAACTTCAGGGATATAGGAGGAACTGGAGAGGGAGAAGTAGGCCACATCCGCATCCTCATGTCCTGGATTTTGCATACACCTATTGCATTGCTTGTTGGCCAGTTCAGTGCCAAAATGAAAGTAACCTATGTTACCTAAGACTTCATTTTCACCAGTCTTCCATCCAGACCAACCTTTGTGGCCCAATTTACTTTAAAATGATTGTTTTAATGGCTGCTTTTTTATTCAGTTGTACCTTAATTGCATTAACCGCCCTTCCACTGTGGGAGACTTTTATGGTTTCTAATTCTCTATCTATGTTAATCTTGTGATAAATGAAAGCACAGAGAAAAGTACATCTTTAAACTACCATTTAGGTAGTTTCCTAAGGATACACTTTAGATATCAGACTGAGACACAGGGGATGAATAGTCTAATGTTCAAACTGCCAAATTTCTTTCCAAAAAGAAATTATACCAGGCCGGGCACGGTGGCTCACGCTTGTAATCCCAGCACTTTGGGAGGCCGAGGCGGGCGGATCACGAGGTCAGGAGATCGAGACCACGGTGAAACCCCGTCTCTACTAAAAATACAAAAAATTAGCCGGGCGTGGTGGCGGGCGCCTGTAGTCCCAGCTACTCGGAGAGGCTGAGGCAGGAGAATGGCGTGAACCCGGGTGGTGGAGCTTGCAGTGAGCCGAGATTGCGCCACTGCACTCCAGCCTGGGCGACAGAGCGAGACTCCGTCTCAAAAAAAAAAAAAAAAAAAAAGAAATAATACCAATTTAAATTGTTACCAGAACTAGAGACTGTACCACTATTGCTATAGTCTCATCACCTTTAAATGTTATCATTGTTTTAATTTGCATCTGTCCATACTCCATCCATCTATTTTGCATACTTGGGGTATATAAGGTAGCCAATATACTGATAAGGAGTTTAGACGCAATGATTTATAGATAAATAACATTTTATTCAGGAAAAAAGTGGCTTTTTGCTCCAAATTTCTAATGCTTTTGAAATTTATCCATGTCTATGATTTAATTGTTTCAATAAAGTTTTTTTATTAGAAAATAATAGTAATTAACAAAAGAATAGGTTTTTCATCTTGTCTGCAAATGACAATCTTCTGCAGGAAAATTACAAAACCAAAAAAAAAAAAGGCTAGACAATGGGAAATCATTCAAGGGCAGGATTTTCAACATGGTCTGCATACTGCAAGCTAGGAAACCATACTTTTCTAAAATTATTCAAAATCACAGAGATGTTATTAGAGTTTAAATGCTATGTGGCCACCCTTGACATAAGTTTATTTCATTTTAGATTATTAAATAGGAAATATGCCTACTGAACAATAATTAAAAGTATCTGAGAAGTAATGGGCCAAGTTTGTTAACAGTAACTTTTCGTGGTTGCTTTGATGGGATGCCCAGAAGTTAGAATTTCTTATAACTTGGGTTGCTTAGAGTAAATTTACACCATCCTAATTCTCTGGTTGGGAATTAGGATTTTGCTTCTTCAGTTCGCCTCAGATAAGAGTGAAGGTGTCCTATCCTGGAGAGATACTCTGTGCTTTCCTAGGTACATTTTCACCACTACCCTCAAATTGTAATTGTGTAATTATATCATAAATTTCTATCAATAAAGAACTATTAGGGTTAACTTTCTATCAATAACTTTTAGAGGGATATCTGTGTTTTTGAGATGATAGCTTAGGGACCTTGTCCAGAAAAATCACAGTCCTGCGTCAGGAACTGGAAATAAAATCGTGCTTCACTGACACTCCTCAGTAATGAATTAGCAAGCTTGTGCAGTAAGCCCAGTAGAACAATGGTAGATGTGTCACACAAACTGTAGTAAGCTCTCCCCTTTTCTAAAATTCTGGATCTTTTATAAACTCTTTGGGAAGGGAACTAAGTTTCATACATTTATCAGTGATTAGGACTGAATATATGAAAGTTGGAAGTTTTGGGTTTTATATACAGGTCATATTTCTTTTCCTCTACTCTCATATATAAGCCTGGAGCAGTCAAATTATTTCATCATGGAGAATAAAGGGACAATATAGACAGCATGTTCTGCATAGGAAGCAAGGAATATACTACTTATGGCTAACTGGCAACAACAGTTGTATATTTGCACTGCTTAAGTTCCTTTGGTTATTTCTTAGGTTTGAAAGTCTGTAGATAAATGATGGAGAAGTAGCATTTTAAAAGGCAGAAATAGATCTACGTATGAACTGGGTTTGGTGGGTGTTGAGTGTGCAGGGGAGCATTGTTCCACCTTCAAAGGGAGCTGTTAATTTCTACGTGGTATTACTAAAGGGAGTTCTGTGTGTTCCATGATTGGAATGGGGAACCTATTATTTATTTGGTTTATATATCAGGTTTTAGCCCAGTCATTCTGCTGGTAAAGATTAGTTCTCTCACTCTGCCAAAATGAGACATATTTCACCTGACTGCATGCAATTCTGCTGCTTTGTCCACTGCAGTGCCCTCTGAGCAGCTTCCCATTATTGCAGTCATTTTCAGGTTTTGCTCTAGGATGTGGTGAAAAGGCGCCACATCCGAGAGCATGACTTTTTCTAATCCCAACCCACACACTGATGTCAAAGTATTTTTGTTCCTTCTCGGGAGCATTGTGTTCTTCTACCAGCAGTTGCCAGGAAAGCATGAGGATATTTTGCAATAATGTTTGAAATCTGCATTTTTATTTTTTAGTTGGTATTTCTAGTGTTTATATTTTGAAGGTCAGGTGTGATGTCACATTCTCAGTCATTAGCTATCTACGTATTGCTGAGTGTGTAACTCTGCCAAGTCAATGCCTGCAGTACCTTCCCAAAATCAGCATGAGGATGATAAGGAGCTACTCGGCCTTTTTTTGCACATGTAAACACGCATAGCCAGATGGCAAAAAGCTTCATCGGGGCAAGCACAGAGTCCTCTCTAACATATCCTACTTCATTGCCACAGCAGGAGATCACCCTAGGAACTGTGATAATAATGAAAAGAGTAAATAGAACATTGTTCAGTGAATCTTAGTTATTTCATTATTTGTAAGTATTCCTCCTTACAGGAGCCTGCCTACCTGCCTGCCTTTCTTTTTTCTTTCTTCTTCTCTTTTTTCTTTCTTTTCTTATTTTCTTAAGATCTTCATGACTCAAAAGACTATTTCATTGTTGGGGATTATTGGTCAAGGGACATCTAATGCTGTTTTCTACTCACAGTTAAACAAATGCAAATGTAAAAGCTTCATCATTCAAGGAACATTTATCTCTACATAGGGTATTACGATGGACAATAGGTTGAGTTTTTTTAAAAAAATAGAAAGGTGACTATTCTTTTGGCAAGCACTTATAAATTGCTTTCTATGTGCCAAGCAGTTATCACCTTGCTTAATCTTTGTAACAACCCTATATGGACCTTATTTGACAAGAAAATTGAGACACAGAGAGGTTAAGTAACTTGGCCAAAGTTACAAAGCTGGTAAGGGATAGAACTGAGATACAAACTCATGCAGTCTGACATTAGACCCTGTGCTCTTAACGCCTGTGCCATGCTGTACTCCCTGGGATGAAATCTCAGTACAGTAGAAGAAGGAGTATATTAATATATGATCATACAGAGCACTATATGATAATGACATGAATGAGGAAAGTGAAAAGAAGTTGAGAGGAAGGAGGGAATATTTCAGACAGGTGAATGGGTACCATCCATACAGGCCTTGAGTGATGAGGTGGGAATTGATGGTAAATACTGACAGTAGATATCAAGAGTAAGAGTTTGCCTTCAGTTACAGGAAATGTCATGAGTAGGAGATACTGGGTCTAGAATGTAGGTTCAGAAAATAAGTAATTTAGTTTAGTTGGATAAAAGGATTGTGTACAGGATTACAAGATAAGGTAGGCTGCAGCCACATTTTGCAGGCCATTTTGTAGACTGCTGGAATAAGGAGGATGGAGGTTTTTGAGCAGTGAGGGGGTCAGGGCGCTTAACTTGGTGGGGTATGAGTTTGAAGAAAGGAATGATAGGAGTAGGAAAATCAGGAAACTGTATTCATTTACTACTGCAACGCACATTAATAATATAGCACTTCCTGTGGGTCAGGAGTGTAGGCATAGCTTAGGTGTGTCCTCTGCTTAGGGTCTCACAAGCCTACAATCAATGCACAGACTGGAGCTATGGTTTCCTCTAAGGCTCAGCTGGAGAAGGATTCATTTTTGTTAGCAGAATTCAGTAACTTGTGGTTTTGTGCTGAGGACTTCAGTTTCTTGCTTGCTGTTGGACAGAGGCTGCCCTCAGTTCCTCCCACAAATCTCCCAGCATAGGCATCCTACAACATGGCGGCTTGCTTCTCCAAAACCAGCAAGGGAGTGAAAGACTTCAGCTCAACAGCACTGGAATCGTGCTTACTTAATCACATATGTCCTGTCACCTTTGCCATATTCTGTCGGTCAGAAGCAAATCCAAGGTCACTCCCACACTCCAGAAAAAGGAACTACACAAGGCATGAAAATCAGAAAACAGGAATCATCAGGGTTACTTTAGAGTCTCTGTCCCCCAGAGGCAGAGGCAGGTGATAGGACACACACTCGGAGTCTAAATTAGGGTGGTGTTAATGCAAATAGATAAGTCAGATTCAAGAAATTATGTCTAGGAAATATGGTTTCTTGCCTATACCATGTGAAATTCTTTGTGTACATTCTCTAACACAAGCATCAAAATATCCCTTTGAGGTAGGTGCCAGGAAAATCCTTATTGCACAGATGATGGCACAGCTTTGAGATATTACACCTAGAGGCCACGTATATCCTAGCTTTACCTGGGTGTCCCAGCCTAGATCTAGTCTTGGCAACTTTTCTTTACTTGGACTTAAAAGTATAAAGGACCTAAGAGAAGTGGATAAGAGGAAAATGAAGGTAACTGCAAGATTTTAAACCATTCCAATTTAGGGAAAGGTGGTGTTAACTAAAATAGAAATGTCATGAGGGGCACTAGTAAAGTAATACTTACGCTATGCATATACCACATGCCAGGCAGTATGCTAAGCATTGAGTGTGCAGATGCTCTATGCTTATCCAGATGGGAATATTTAATATTCCCAACAGCCCATGATACAGTCCTTTCCCCGATTTCACAGATCAGGAAACAGGACCATGCCAGTGCCCGCTAAACTCCAGGTTCTAGTGGTTGGTATTTTGTTCATAACTGTTATCTCTAATGTCTGATGCATAAAAAGTGCTCATTATATAAGCTTTTGAATGAATATAGCTATTAAGTGGTAGAGTCACGATTTGAGCTCAGAGCAGCCCCATGCTGCCTCCTGGAGAGGTCATTTCGTTGTAGTCATATTGCATTTGAGGCCATGGCAGGATCTAGATGTTCATAGCAACTCTGCTATTTTAAGTACTTAGGTACCTAAATTCCATCAGTGGAACTTGGAAGAAAGATCAAGGCCAGAATAAACTATTGAGGAGCATCCACATGGAAATTATAAAGTCCTAAAATTAGATGAGATGATTATGAGAGACGGTATAGGTCCCAAAATAGAACCTTAGAGGACACCTATATTTAGAGGTTGAGAAGAGGAAGAGGCAATGTAAAAAGCAATTAATACATATAGGTCAGAGAACTAAAATGGAGATGCAGATATAAAAGCAAAGAGGGAAGAAAAGGAAGGAGAGTTGTCAGCAATATCAAGGACCACAGAGTAATCAAAGAGCATCAAGATTAAGACAAGAAACCTGAATTTGTATGTTAGGAGATAATTGATGACTTTCGTGTGAACATACCCAGGAAAAAAGACCACATAAGTGTTAGCCAGCATCTGGGAGGGTGGCAGAGTTGGGCTGTGAAAGAAGGATTGTGTAGTCAGGTAGAGCTCATGAGTATAAACTTCTGGTATTTCAGGAGAGCTAGTTGTGGTAATATGAGAGGAGTTGAACATTTGAGTAGGAGAGACCTTGTGTATTGTAGACAGAAGGGAAGGCTCAAGTAGGACGAAACTAAATAGGGCAGGAAAAAAAGAGATATTGATGGAACGTGACCCCAGAGGAGGCAGGAGAATGAGATGCAAGACCACTGATAAGAGGGACAGTCCTCAGAAAGGGTGACAGACATGTACCACTGGAGGCAGGAAGGAAGCCTACCTACAATGTTTCTTAAAAAACTTTCTTTTCTCAAATATTGAGAGAAAAATATTGAAAAGTAGAAGCTGATAGAGAAAAATTGATGTTCAAATTAATGATCCTCAATTCTTTTAAAAGAATTCCAATTGTTAAAAGATCTGTTCTTCAGATTCAAATGTATCAAGTCCTACAAAGCATCTCCAAATGCCTGGTTTTATTTTATTTTTCTCAACTGAAATTGATAAATCTTCCAAAAAAATGAGGTAAGTTCATCTACATAGGAAACGGAAAGATTTCAGGATTACAAGATAGTAAGAAATATTTTAATTAATTGAGGCAATAGTTGACAAAAGTTTATGGAATGTCTACCTTAGATAAGCAGATAATTCAATAGAGAAGACAATAAAGGATAAAATAAGCATCATAAGGGAACCAACTGAGATAAAATAGCATGAACTTTTAACAGAGCCCAAAAGCATGGTTTCATAACACTGCTCAGTTTCTGAGAAGTGGTTGTTGAAAGAAGTTAATAATGCCACACCGGGTTGGGAACGCAAATGGTGAAAAATGGCAGACAAAAATAGAGGAAGAATGGATTCTAGAGGCCAGTGAAGACAGTATATACTTGATTTTATTGTGTTTGCTATCATTGCACTTCACAGACATTGCATTTTGTTTTACAAACTGAAGGTTTCTGGCAGCCCTGCATCAAGCCAGTCTATTGCCACCGTATTTCCAATAGTATGTGCTCATTTAGTGTCTTTATGTCACATTTTGGTAATTCTCACATTTTTTTTAATTATTATACTTTAGGTTTTATGGTACATGTGCACAATGTGCAGGTTTGTTACATATGTATCCATGTGCCTTGTTGGTTTGCAGCACCCATTAACTCGTCATTTAGCATTAGGTATATCTCCTAATGCTGTCCCTCCCCCCTCCCCCCACCACACAACAGTCCCTGGAGTGTGATGTTCCCCTTCCTGTGTCCATGAGTTCTCATTGTTCAATTCCCACCTATGAGTGAGAACATGTGGTGTTTGGTTTTTTTGTCCTTGCGATAGTTTACTGAGAATGATGGTTTCCAGTTTCATCCATGTCCCTACAAAGGACATGAACTCATCATTTTTATGGCTGCATAGTATTCCATGGTGTATATGTGCCACATGTTCTTAATCCAGTCTATCCTTGTTGGACATTTGGGTTGGATCCAAGTCCTGGCTATTGTGAATAGTGCTGCAATAAACATACGTGTGCATGTGTCTTTATAGCAGCATGATTTATAGTCCTTTGGGTATATACCCAGTAATGGGATGGCTGGGTCAAATGGTATTTCTAGTTCTAGATCACTGAGGAATCGCCACACTGACTTCCACAATGGTTGAACTAGTTTACAGTCCCACCAACAGTGTAAAAGTGTTCCTATTTCTCCACATCCTCTCCAGCACCTGTTGTTTCCTGACTTTTTAATGATGGCCATTCTAACTGGTGTGAGATGGTATCTCATTGTGGTTTTGATTTGCATTTCTCTGATGGCCAGTGATGATGAGCATTTTTTCACGTGTTTTTTGGCTGCATAAATGTCTTCTTTTGAGAAGTGTCTGTTCATGACCTTCACCCACTTTCTGACAGGGTTGTTTCTTTTTTTCTTGTAAATTTGTTTGAGTTCATTGTAGATTCTGGATATTAGCCCTTTGTCAGATGAGTAGGTTGTGAAAATTTTCTCCCATTTTGTAGGTTGCCTGTTCACTCTGATGGTAGTTTCTTTTGCTGTGCAGAAGCTCTTTAGCTTAATTAGATCCCATTTGTCAATTTTGGCTTTTGTTGCCATTGCTTTTGCTGTTTTAGACATGAAGTCCTTGCCCATGCCTATGTCCTGAATGGTATTGCCTAGGTTTTCTTCTAGGGTTTTTATGGTTTTAGGTCTAATATGTAAGTCTTTAATCCATCTTGAATTAATTTTTGTATAAGGTGTAAGGGAGGGATCCAGTTTCAGCTTTCTACATATGGCTAGCCAGTTTTCCCAGCACCATTTATTAAATAGGGAATCCTTTCCCCATTTCTTGTTTTTGTCACGTTTGTCAAAGATCAGATAGTTGTAGATATGCGGCATTATTTCTGAGGGCTCTGTTCTGTTCCATTGATCTATGTCTCTGTTGTACCAGTACCATGCTGTTTTGGTGACTGTAGCCTTGTATAGTTTGAAGTCAGGTAGCGTGATGCCTCCAGCTTTGTTCTTTTGGCTTAGGATTGACTTGGTGATGCGGGCTCTTTTTTGGGTCCATATGAACTTTTAAGTAGTTTTTTCCAATTCTGTGAAGAAAGTCATTGTAGCTTGATGGGGATGGCATTGAATCTATAAATTACCTTGGGCAGTATGGCCATTTTCATGATATTGATTCTTCCAACCCATGAGCATGGAATGTTCCTCCATTTGTTTGTTTCCTCTTTTATTTCATTGAGCAGTGGTTTGTAGTTCTCCTTGAAGAGGTCCTTCACATCCCTTGTAAGTTGGATTCCTAGGTATTTTATTGTCTTTGAAGCAATTGTAAATGGGAGTTCACTCATGATTTGGCTCTCTGTTTGTCTGTGATTGGTGTATAAGAATGCTTGTGATTTTTGTACATTGATTTTGTATCCTGAGACTTTGCTGAAGTTGCTGATCAGCTTACGGAGATTTTGGGCTGAGACAATGGGGTTTTCTAGATATACAATCATGTCATCTGCAAACAGGGACAATTTGACTTCCTCTTTTCCTAATTGAATACTCTTAATTTCCTTCTCCTTCCTGATTGCCCTGGCCAGAACTTCCAGCACTATGTGGAATAGGAGTGGTGAGAGAGGGCATCCCTGTCTTGTGCCAGTTTTCAAAGGGAATGCTCCCAGTTTTTGCCCATTCAGTATGATATTAGCTGTGGGTTTGTCATAGATAGCTCTTATTATTTTGAGATATGTCCCATCAATACCTAATTTATTGAGAGTTTTTAGCATGAAGGGTTGTTGAATTTTGTCAAAGCATCTATTGAGATAATCATGTGGTTTTTGTCTTTGGTTCTGTTTATATGCTGGATTACATTAATTGATTTGTGTATGTTGAACCAGCCTTGCATCCCAGAGTTGAAGCCCACTTGATCATGGTGGATAAGCTTTTTGATGTGCTGCTGGATTCAGTTTGCCAGTATTTTATTGAGGATTTTTGCATCAATGTTCATCAAGGATATTGGTCTGAAGTTCTCTTTTTTGGTTGTGTCTCTGCCAGGCTTTGGTATCAGGACGATGCTGGCCTTATAAAATGTGTTAGGGAGGATTCCCTCTTTTTCTATCGATTGGAATAGTTTCAGAAGGAATGGTATCAGTTCCTCCTTGTACCTCTGGTAGAATTTGGCTGTGAATCCATCAGGTCCTGGACTCTTTTTGGTTGGTAAGCTCTTGATTATTGCCACAATTTCAGAGCCTGTTATTGGTCTATTCAGAGATTCAACTTCTTCCTGGTTTAGTCTTGGGAGGGTGTTTTTGTCGAGGAATTTATCCATTTCTTCTAGATTTTCTAGTTTATTTGAGTAGAGGTGTTTGTAGTATTCTCTGATGGTAGTTTGTATTTCTGTGGGATCTGTGGTGATATCTCCTTTTTCATTTTTTATTGCATCTATTTGATTCTTCTCTCTTTTCTTCTTTGTTAGTCTTGCTAGCGGTCTATCAATTTTGTTGACCTTTTCAAAAAACCAGCTCCTGGATTCATTAATTTTTTGAAGGGTTTTTTGTGTCTCTACTATTTCCTTCAGTTCTGCTCTGATTTCAGTTATTTCTAGCCTTCTGCTAGCTTTTGAATGTGTTGCTCTTGCTTTTCTAGCTCTTTTAATTGTGATGTTAGGGTGTCAATTTTGGATCTTTCCTGCTTTCTCTTGTGGGCATTTAGTGCTATAAATTTCCCTCTACACACTGCTTTGAATGTGTCCCAGAGATTCTGGTATGTTGTGTCTTTGTTCTCGTTGGTTTCAAAGAACATCTCTATTTCTGCCTTCATTTCATTATGTACCCAGTAGTCATTCAGGAGCAGGTCGTTCAGTTTCCATGTAGTTAAGTGGTTTTGAGTGAGTTTCTTAATCCTGAGTTCTAGTTTGATTGCACTGTGGTCTGAGAGATGGTTTGTTATAATTTCTGTTCTTTTACATTTGCTGAGGAGAGCTTTACTTCCAACTATGTGGTCAATTTTGGAATAGGTGTGGTGTGGTGCTGAAAAAAATGTATCTTTCTGTTGATTTGGGGTGGAGAGTTCTGTAGATGTCTATTAGGTCCACTTCATGCAGATCTGAGTTCAATTCCTGGATATCCTTGTTAATTTTCTGTCTCATTGATCTGTCTAATGTTGACAGTGGGGTGTTAAAATCTCCCATTATTATTGTGTGGGGGTTTAAGTCCCTTTGTAGGTCACTCAGGACTTGCTTTATGAATCTGGGTGCTCCTGTGTTGGGTGCATATATATTTAGGATAGTTAGCTCTTCTTGTTGAATTGATCCCTTTACCATTATGTAATGGCCTTCTTTGTCTCTTTTGATCTTTGTTGGTTTAAAGTCTATTTTATCAGAGACTAGGATTGCAACCCCTGCCTTTTTTTGTTTTCCATTTGCTTGATAGATCTTCCTCCATCCCTTTATTTTGAGTCTATGTGTGTCTCTGCACATGAGATGGGTTTCCTGAATACAGCACAGTGATGGGTCTTGACTCCTTATCCAGTTTGCCAGTCTGTGTCTTTTAATTGGAGCATTTAGCCCATTTACATTTAAAGTTAATATTTTTATGTGTGAATTTGATCCTGTCATTATGATGTTAGCTGGTTATTTTGCTCATTAGTTGATGCAGTTTCTTCCTAGCCTCGATGGTCTTTACAGTTTGGCATGTTTTTGCAGTGGCTGGTACCGGTTGTTCCTTTCCATGTTTAGTGCTTCCTTCAGGAGCTCTTTTAGGACAGGCCTGGTGGTGACAAAATCACTCAGCATTTGCTTGTCTGTAAAGTATTTTATTTCTCCTTCACTTATGAAGCTTAGTTTGGCTGGATATGAAATTCTGGGTTGAAAATTCTTTTCTTTAAGAACGCTGAATATCAGCCCCCACTCTCTTCTGGCTTTTAGAGTTCCTGCTGAGGGATCAGCTGTTAGTCTGATGGGCTTCCCTTTGTGGGTAACCCGACCTTTCTCTCTGGCCGCCCTTAACATTTTTTCCTTCATTTCCACTTTGGTGAATCTGACAATTATGTGTCTTGGAGTTGCTCTTCTCGAGGAGTATCTTTGTGGTGTTCTCTGTATTTCCTGAATCTGAATGTTGGCCTGCCTTGCTAGCTTGGGGAAGTTCTCCTGGATGATATCTTGCAGAGTGTTTTCCAACTTGGTTCCATTCTCCCCGTCACTTTCAGGTACACCAATCAGACGTAGGTTTGGTCTTTTCACATAGTCCCATATTTCTTAGAGGGTTTGTTCATTTCTTTTCATTCTTTTTTCTCTAAACTTCCCTTCTCGCTTCATTTCATTCATTTCATCTTCCATCACTGATACCCTTTCTAACAGTTGATCGCATCGGCTACCGAGGCTTCTGCAATCTTCACGTAATTCTCGAAACTTGGCTTTCAGCTCCATCAGCTCCTTTAAGCCCTTCTCTGCATTGGTTATTCTAGTTATCCATTCGTCTAATTGTTTTTCAAAGTTTTTAACTTCTTTGCTATTGTTTTGAATTTCCTGCCATAGCTCGGAGTAGTTTGATCATCTGAAGCCTTCTTCTCTCAACTCGTCAAAGTCATTCTCCATCCAGCTTTGTTCCATTGCTGGTGAGGAACTGCATGCTTTTGGAGGAGGAGAGGTGCTCTTCTTTTTAGAGTTTCCAGTTTTTCTGCTCTGTTTTTTCCCCATCTTTGTGGTTTTATCTACCTTTGGTCTTTGATGATGGTGACGTACAGATGGGTTTTTGGTGTGGATGTCCTTTCTGTTTGTTAGTTTTCCTTCTACCAGACAGGACCCTCAGCTTCAGGTCTGTTGGAGTTTGCTAGAGGTCCACTCCAGACCCTGTTTGGCTGAGTGTCAGCAGTGGTGGCTGCAGAACAGCGGATATTCATGAGACTGCAAATTCAGCTGTCTGATCGTTCCTCTGGAAGTTTTGTCTCAGAGGTGTACCTGGCCGAGTGAGGTGTCAGTCTGTCCCTACTGGGGGGTGCCTCCCAGTTAGGCTGCTCAGGGGTGAGGGACCCACTTTAGGAGGCAGTCTGCCCATTCTTAGATCTCCAGCTGCGTGCTGGGAGAACCACTACTCTCTTCAAAGCTGTCATACAGGGACATTTAAGTCTGTAGAGGTTCCTGCTGACTTTTTGTTTGTCTGTGCCCTGCCCCCAGAGGTGGAGCCTACAGAGGCAGGCAGGCCTCCTTGAGCTGTGGTGGGCTCCACCCAGTTCGAGCTTCCTGGCTGCTTTGTTTACCTAAGCAAGCCTGGGCAATGGCGGGCGCCCCTCCCCCAGCCTCGCTGCCGCCTTGCAGTTTGATCTCAGTCTGCTGTGCTAGCAATCAGTAAGACTCCGTGGGCATAGGACCCTCCGAGCCAGGTGTGGGACACAATCTCCTGGTGTGCCATTTTCCAAGCCCGTTGGAAAAGCTCAGTATTAGGATGAGAGTGACCCGATTTTCCAGGTGCTGTCTGTTACCCCTTTCTTTGACTAGGAAAGGGAACTCCCTGACCCCTTGCGCTTCCCGAGTGAGGCAATGCCTCGCCCTGCTTCAGCTCGCACACAGTGCGCTTCACCGACTGTCCTGCACCCACTGTTTGGCACTCCCTAGTGAGATGAACCCAGTACCTCAAATGGAAATGCAGAAATCACCCGTCTTCTGTGTCGCTCACACTGGGAGCTGTAGACCGGAGCTGTTCCTATTCGGCCATCTTGGCTCCACCCCCTAATTCTCACATTATTTCCAACTTTTTCATTATCATATCTGTTATGATGATCGGTGATCTTTAATGTTACTATTGTAATTGTTGTAGGGCATCACAAACTGCACCCTTATAAGACGTCAAACTTAATTATAAATGTTGTGTGTGTTCTGACCACTCCACCAACCGTTTCCTTTTCTGTCTCCCTCTCCTGGAGCCTCTCTATTCCCTAAGACACTACAATTAATAACTCTAGGACGGCCTCTAAATATTCAAGTGATAGGAATAGTAGCACAACTCTCACTTTAAATCAAAAGCTAGAAATAATTGAGCTTAATGAGGAAGGCATATTGAAAGCTGAGATAGGCTGAAAGCTAGGCTTCTTGCACCAAATAGCCAAATTGTGACTACAAAAGAAAATTCTTAGAGGATATTAAAAGTGCTACTCCAGTGAACACACAAATGATAAAAAAAGTGAAACAGCCTTATTGCCGATATAAAGAAAGTTTGAGTGGTCTGGACAGATGCTCAAACCAGCCACAACATTCCCTTAAGCACAAGCCTAATCCAGAATAAGTCTCTAATTCCATTTAATTCTATGAAGGCTGAGAGAGGTGAGGAAGCTGCAGAAGAAAAGTTTGAGGCTAGCAGAGGTTGGTTCATGAGGGTTAAGGAAAGAAGCTGTCTTCACTTCACACCTTGTTGCAAGGTGAGGCAGCAAGTGCTGATGGAGAAGCTGCATCAAGTTATCCAGAACATCTACCTAAGATAACTGATAAAGGTGGTGTATCAGTCTGGTCTCACACTGCTATAAATAACTGCCTGAGACTGGGTAGTTTATAAAGGAAAGAGATTCAATTGACTCACAGTTCTGCAGGGCTGGGGAAGCCTCAGAAAACTTACAATCATGGAGGAAGGGGAAGCAAACATGTCTTCTTCACATGGCGACAGGAAGGAGAAGTGCCAAGTAAAAAGGGGAAAAGCCGGTTATAAAACCATTAGATATCATGAGAACTCACTCACTATCATGAGAACAGCATGAGGGTAACCACCCCCGTGATTCAATTACCATCCACTGGGTTTCTCCCACAACGTGGAGACTATGGGAACTACAATTCAACATGAGATTTGGGTGGAGACACAGCCAAACAATATCATGTGGCTATACTAAACAACAGATTTTTCAATGTAGATGAAACTGCCTTCTGTTGGAAGAAGATACCATCCAGGACTCTCATAGCTAGATAGGAGAAGTCAATGCCTAGCTTCAAAGGACAGGCTGGGTCTCTCGTTAGGAGATAATGCAGCTGGTGACTTTTAAGTTGAAGCCAATGCTCATTTGCCGCTCCAAAAATCCTAGAGCCCTTAAAAAGGGCTAAATCTATTCAGCCTGTGCTCTAAAACGAAACAACAAAACCTGTATGACAGCACTTATATTTACAGCATAGTTTGGAGAATATTTTAAGCCACTATGGAGACCTACTGCTCAGGCAAAAAAAAAAAAAAAAAGATTCCTTTCAAAATATTACTGCTGATTGACAATGACACTGGTCACTCAAGGGCTCTGATGGAGATGTACAAGATGAATGTTGTTTTCATACCTGCTAACACAGCATCCATTCTGCAGCCCATGGATCAAGGAGTCACTTCAACTTTCAAGTCTTATTATTTAAGAAATGCATTTCATAAGGCCATAGCTGCCACAGATAGTGATTTCTCATATGGATCTGGGCCAAGTGAAGTGAAAATCTTCTGGAAAGGATTCACTATTCTGGATGCCATTAAAAACATTCGTGATTCACGGGAGGAGGTCAAAATACCAAATGAAGAGTTTGGAAGTTTGCAAGAGGTTGATTCCAACCTTCATGGATGACTTTAAAGGGCTAAAGACTTTAGGGGAGAAAGAAACTTCAGATGTAGTGGAAAACAGCAAGAGAACTATTGTAGAAGTGAAGCCTGAAGATGTGACTGAATTGCTGCAATCTCATGATAAAACTTGAATGGATAAGGAGTTTCTTAAGGAGGAACAAAGAAAGTTTCTGAGATGGAATCTACTCCTGGTGAAAGTGCTGTGAACATTGTTGAAATGATATCAAAGGATTTAGAGTATCACACGAACTTAGTTGACAAAGCAGTAGCAGAGTTTGAGAGGATTGACTCCAATTCTGAAAGAAGTTATCTGGGGAAAATGCTATCAAACATCATTGCACGCTACAGAGAAATATTTAGTGAAGGGAAAAGTCAGTCAATTTGGCAAACTTCCTTGTTGTCTTATTTTGAGAAATTGCCACAGCCACCCTAGCCTTCAGCAACTAATACCCTAATCAGTCAGCAGCCCTCAACATTGAGGCAAGACCCTCCACCAAAAAGATGATGACTTGAAGGTGCAGATGATCATTAGCATTTTTTAGCAAAATATTTTAAAATTAAGGTTTGTACATTTTTAGACAATGTTATTGAACACTTAATAGACTGCACTTTCATGGGAACATAACTTTTGTATATAGTGGGAAACCAAAAAATCTGTGTGACCCACTTTATTACAGTGGTCTGGAACTGACCTCGCAATATCTCCAAGTTACGCCTGTATTGGCATGGTCTAAGCTGAGCAATGAGGTAAATGAATACTGAGAGGATAATCCAAAGGCAGATCTGGGTGTAGCACAGATGATCAGGAATGAGGAGATAAACAAAGTGGTGGTTGTGATCAGAGAAGGAAGTCTCAAAGTCTGAAGTAAAATAGTTCCAAATCAAGGAAACTATAAAGTGCTGTCTCTGTAGTGTTGGAGATTAAATAAGGAACTATGAGGCCAATGCATTATACGGAGCACAGAAAACCACACACCACATGTTTTCACTTATAAGTGGGAGCTGAACAATGAGAACACATGGACACAGAGAAGGGAACAATGCACACTAGGGCCTGTGGGGGCTGGGAGGAGGGAGAGCATCAGGATAAATAGCTAATGCACATGGGGCTTAATACCTAGGTGACGGGTTGATAGGTGCAGCAAACCATTTACCTATGTAACAAACCTGCACATCCTGTGCATGTATCCTGGAACTTAAATAATTTTTTAAATGAGGCCAATGAATTAAAAATAAATGAATGTGGCAGGGGATGAGAGGAGGAAGACTGAGCAGGCACCCAAATCATCAAGACGGGTGGAATGTTATGATGAGTTCATAAATACGGTAACAATAGGGCTTGGATGCCAAGGTTCAAAGATAGAGGTTGAAGGAGACAGAACAATACTCTAAATTGACAATAGGGGATAGGAATGTTTTTGAGTCTGGTAATATCTTCAGGGGCAATTAAGGTAAAGAATTGGAAGTTCAACTTCAGAATCAATCTAAACTGTAGGACCCTTTGCTTTACTATGGATTAAGAAGGCAAGGTCATCAGGGAGTGACTGGTAGAGAAGCAAGGACACACAACAGGAAGGGAGAGGGCTATTTGGGATCATTTGTTTCCCTCATCCACCCCATCACCCTTTACAGGTTACTCTTCTAATCCTTAAAATAGTCTACAAAGTATCATCCCCATTTTATCAGATGAAAAGTATCTGGCTCTGAAATTTGAATCTTGTCCTGATTGCAAATTCCATGGTCTTTTCACTGCCATATACTGACTCTCAGTGGTACTGAAGTGTTACTGCAGCTTCCAGGGACTAATGAGAAATCATGTCTAATTTATGTGAAATGATTATAAAACACGGTGTCTTTGTTTTGCTCTTGAATTATACTTAGCTCTAAAATTCCTATATGAGCTCGCATATCTAATATTGTATATTTAGTTCTTATTTTTTAAGAAAAACATTTTGGACTCTTTCTTAAGACAAAGGAATTTCCAAATACATAAATATGATGATTGATATTGAATTTCTGCAACTGTAGTCTAAAACATTAAGTTAATACTTATATTGCATTATTTTTCAGGTGTGAAAATGAAACCAAGTTCAAAACAGAAGATATATTTTGGGCTTACAATTTCTGCCCTACTCCATACTCCTGGACTGCACTTCTGGGCCTTATTTTATATCTTGTCTTCTTTGCACCTGGTAAACAAAGACTTTGTTATTACTGTTGCATTAATCGAATTGCCTCTTTTTGGAGTAGATAAACTGTAATTTTTCAAATTTCTTACATGCTATTTTACTAAAGTTTTTAATGTTTTATTTCTCAGGAATGGGACCAATGCCTTGGACTGTGAATTCTGAAATATATCCCCTTTGGGCAAGAAGTACAGGAAATGCATGTTCATCTGGAATAAACTGGATTTTCAATGTCCTGGTTTCACTAACATTTTTACACACAGCAGAGTATCTTACATACTATGGTAAGATAATATTTTTTCTAACATAGTTTTGTTTTTATTTTTATCACTCTATTTTTAGATATACTATACCATCATTTGTGATTGAGACTATGTGGTTATATTTTGCTGTTATAAGTATCTCCATGTGGCTTTCTTGTCCTCCAAAGGCATTGGAAATGTGTCTGGGAAAGAAGAGAGGGATTCTCCTATCCTAAACAGCATTGCTTCTTGTCCCACAGTGCTTAGGGCTGTCACCCAACCCCTCTCCCAACTCACACATCTCCCAGCTATCTCCCCACGTGGAAGTCTTTACGCTATAGCTTTTAGTTTCACAGAAACAAACAAAAAAAAAAAACAGAAAATGGTAAAAAGATGTAGGCAGGGAGTCTAGGGCCAATGAGATGTCCTGTGACAGGCATAGCGTCAAGTTCAAGAGCAGATTCTGCGTAGGGCTGAAAGTAGCTTCCTCAAATGCTTAACAGTATTCTGTGCTGTGGCCATACCTTCCACTGTATCACCTGTGCTGCTCAGGCCAGTGCTTGTGCATTTCACTGTCCTCTGAGACCAGCACTTACCACTTGCAAAAGTGTAAACGTGACAGAAATATTCAAATGCAAATGTATAGAGGCCATAATTCAAAATGAAAAACAGTGCTTAGTGGCTGAGTCAGGAAAATACTTTGGGGAGCTACTTTGAATCCATTTTTACTAAAGTGAAAAGACTTTGCTTTTTAGAAAAAAGATTTCTACATTGTTCACATGACTTTATAGGGTGCAATAGGATTATTCATGATTAAGTATGAGGTTACATTCTAATCTCATAAGTCTCTGTGGTAGAGACGGAATGCCTGCCTGCTTAGACCATTCTCCCAGAAGACCTTCTCTGATCTCCCTGCAATCATCTCTTTACTCTATGCTCTGGGCACTTATCATTTCTCTTTGCAAGAAAGGTTTGTCTGCCCTTAGCTCCCTCTAGTAGACTATAAATCCCTGGAGGGCCAGGACTGTGGCTTGTTCGTTGTTACATTCCCAGTTCCTCCCAAGGCATCCTGTTAACCTGATAAGCACCAAAAAGTATTTGTCAAATGAATAAATACAGGGATAAATTTTGCAGATGAATGATGAATATGATGAAACATTATAAAAATCTATTCCCTGTCTCTTCTGAACATGCTGAATTGGTATTTGCTTTTAGTTAATAGTATTTATCTAATGCTTTTATTATCTTCATAAAACTCTTCTCTCTCCTAATCACCGCTTAAGACATTTGAAATACTTATTTTCTTGGAAAGGAAATGCACTGGCATTTTAAACTGGATATATATTTAGTATATTCAGCTGGATCCCATTTGGCAATTAAAATTTTTCCATAAATTCATAAACTTATCTTCATGACATAATAAATACAAGCACAATAAATATTTCCTTGTATTTACTGATTCTAGAGAACACTTAAATATTTGAAGACCTAAGTATATGCTGGCATCCTGAGAAAGCATTTTTCATAGAAAGGCATAGACCAAATAATAAAAGTTTACATGATTATACTTTTGACAGCAAAGCTCCTCTTTTTTAAATTTATCCTGCCAGAAAACCATGAGACAAATGAGGCAACAGTAATGAAATTTAAATAGGGTATAAGCAGAATTCTTTCAAAAATAAACAGTTAAAAGCATTTTGCTTTGCATTAAGCTTCTCTCATGTCAGAGCACTGGTCCATTTGGTCTACTCCTCTCTAGTAGTAGAAAAATAGTTCGTTCAGGCTAGTTTTTCCCCCTTTTTGTGTCTCATTTTAATCCACATATTACTGGTTTATGTAAGCTATGCATTTATATTCCTCATTTAACAAATATACATCCTAATTGTGTATTCCTCTGGAAATAGTTATGTCTTCTTTGTTGCCTCCTTTTTTATTGTTTCATAAGATCTCAAAATTTGATTCCTTCCTCAACCATATTGCTTACACAGGTCTGCCTTGTGCCCCCATTCAATAATGTTTAAAGTATCATTGCTATATCACCAATATGCCATTTTATATACGGCACATGTGGCTAAAGACATCCCTTGGGGGGCATTATGTCAAAGCTTCTCTCTTGGGGTACTGCTGAAATTCAGTCACACATGGCCTTTGAGTCCTCAATTTGTGTAATTCAATTAAATAGTTGTTTTAATCTGGAACTTAATGTAAGGCTCTAATTAGATTTAAATCCTTAGAATAAAGGTGAGGAATATCTCACTGTTCAATACTCCTGATGCACTCGTTACAGACATTTTTTCTTGCCATTTTCATTCCAAGGGAGGAATAAATGAGAAACTGAGATATGTGACTGATTTGACCATGACATGGACCAGGTCACAGCCTCCCAGGTCTGCCCACACTCCTCCGCGACTTAGCCACAGGTCTAACCATTGGAACCCACACTGAGTAGGCAGTTTTGGCATTTGCATGCTTTGGATTCCTCAGATTTTATAAAACAGTCTTGTATTTTAATAGCAATTCCTTGATATTATTCAGCTTTGGGAATCCAGGTCACGAGAAAGAATCTGTAATCAACTTCAGGAGTCATCCTAACCCAACGAATGTTTTTAACTATAGGAGTTTAGCACTGACAGATTTGATTTGTTACTTCTAATTATGCTACTGTTCCCAAACTGTGAAAGATAATGATGAAGATAAAATATACTATTATATTTAAAAGTCAAACTGGGTTTGCTGTTACAGATTTTGTAGTTTAGAAGCCTATTTTAATCTAAAATGTTTTACCATCTGTACTTATTTTTTCTTTATCTTCATCACAATTACTATCCAGTCTTTGTCCGTCCCTGCTAAAGATTCCATTTCTCTTCCTACCTCCACAGTCTTGCTTATCTGTACTCAGAACACAGGACTTCATCTCCTTTCATTTTTTTTTGTCAAAATTCCCCCATTCTCCAAGAGCTAGCTTATCTGGATCACCCTTTCTGTAAAAACATCCCAATTAATTAGTCACACTAATCTTATTCTGTATCTTAATAGCAACTCTTCCTTTCCTGGTCATTTAGTAGAATATTTAACAATCTGGCCATCACTTTTTTGGGCAACTGATATTCAGAATTCTAATGGGCATGATAACATACATTATTTCTATTCTTTACATTTGGGCAAAGCAAGAATTATTTTTCCCATTACACAGATCAGGTCTCTCAACCATCTCTTAACTATTTCTCCTATACATGCTCCTGATTTTGGCTGTAATAAACATTTACAGAATTGTAAACTGCCAACACTTAAGTAGGAGCTGAGAAACCCCCTTATTTTACTTAATGAGGCAACAGAGGCCCAGAGAAGAGGTTAAATGACTATCCAGAAGTCACGTGGCCAACACTTAAACTCGGTTCTTCCCACTCCAGCCAATTGTCACATTAGTTTTTCATCTTTCTTACTTCCCCCATCTCATACACATGATGGTCTGGACTGAAAGCCTAAAATTAGACAGGGGCTCCATTTTACTTTGTTGTTTTCCACCATCAAAAGTACAAGTATAGTTTCTTATATTCAAATTGGCAATTCAATTATGTGTGTGTGTGTGTGTGTGTGTGTGTGTGTGTGTGTGTGTGTGTGTTGTGTGTGTGTGTGTGTGTGTGTGTGTGTGTGTGTGTGTGTGTGTGTTTGGTAGAGACAGGTTTCACCATGTTGGCCAGGCTGGTCGGAATTCAATTATTTTAAAAGTCCATCTTGGAAATGTTTAGAGAATATAAACAAGTCATACGTTCATATATCTCATCCATCTAGGCTTGCTATCATGACCCTTAGAAAGCCAAACTAGCTAATATTTATGTGTTTCTGGCTGTGCTGCATTGACATGCATAATCTTACAGCAAAACAAAATTCTCTGACTTCATGGAGTTTACATTCTAGTGGAGGGAAACGAAAAACAAACTGGTAAACATCATAGTATGTCAGACGATGACATGTGCTGTGGAAAAAAAATGAGGTCCGTCGAGGTCCAAGAGAAGGAACAACGAGACCAGTTAGGAGACTGTTGCAGTAATACAGATGAGACAGGATGGCCCTTAGACCACATTTATCTATGGAAGTGGTGAGAAGTGGCCATCTTTGGGTTATATTTTGAAGGTAGAACCAACGGGATCTCCTAACAAACAGATTGGATGTTAGGCATGAGAGTAAGGTAGAAATTAAGGATGACTCCCAGACTTTGGACATGAGAAACTGGAAGGATGGAGTTGCCATGTATTCCACTGAGGCATTCATTCTGCAATGTCATCATTATACTTGGTTCTGGAAACAAGATGAATAAGAAAGGAACTTCTTCTGACCTCAAAGTGCCTCTAGTGTAATAGACAAGGCAAGCATACGTGGGTGTACATAATTATATTTCTTGGTTGTTATTTTAGGGGTCTCAACAACATACTGTGATAGCACATGGAAGAGAGTAATTCCCTCTAGTCAGGGAAGGGAGGAAAGGCTTCAAAGCCAAACTTACATCTGAGCCCGGTCTATTATTCTTGAGTTTCTAAACTTGAGTTTAGAAAGATACATTACATCATATTCACAGAGTTGGAACAATTGGAGTAAACCAGGTTCATAGTAATTTTTTGGTCCATTTCATACTGTGATTATGCATGACTGACCAGAAAAAGTCAAAATCAAGTACTCTTTCCAACTTAAGCCTCTCTATATATTCATATTCATGTATCTATTATTTTTCCGTTGCAGGAGCTTTCTTCCTCTATGCTGGATTTGCTGCTGTGGGACTCCTTTTCATCTACGGCTGTCTTCCTGAGACCAAAGGCAAAAAATTAGAGGAAATTGAATCACTCTTTGACAACAGGCTATGTACATGTGGCACTTCAGATTCTGATGAAGGGAGATATATTGAATATATTCGGGTAAAGGGAAGTAACTATCATCTGTCTGACAATGATGCTTCTGATGTGGAATAATTTTCAGCTGCTCATATATTTAGTTATTTAAACAAACTGGGGGGAGAAGAACAGCAATTGGTGACCTCACTGCCCTGCTTCTAATCTGGTTCTTTCCACAGTCTAGTTTTGATTGACTTCATATTCTAGAATACTTGATTAGGAGGAAGATACAACCATGATGACTTTTTTTTTCCACAAGGAACAATATTTTAAAAAATATTTACAGAGATTTTAATCTAATAATTCTTAAGCAAATGTGTGTAATGCCTTCCTGAAATAGTCTAAAATGAATATTGTACCCAGTGACTTCAGTGGTATCCTTTTGTCCTAAGACCATTTATAATTATTAGTGGCAACAGAGTCAGTGCTAATCTAGCCAAATTACATATGTATAATATATTTATGAAGGATTCTGGGAGATGGTCCAAGGGTGTTCTATGTCAAAAGATGGCCTGTTGGTCCTCAGTTTTCCTACAGAGTAGTGGCTTATCTCTGATCAGCTGTTACAAACTAAATTCCATGTAAGCTTTCATCAACAAATTCCAAAGTGCCTCCTACAAGGGCACAGCTGTCCCTATCTCCTTTGGATTCCACATTTTTGTTTCTCTCCAAGTCAGATATTGGGAGTTCTTCAGATACTAACTCTGCACACTATCTTTTGAACATTATGAAAATATAATCTGTCAGGGATTGTTTTCATACTTCTTTTTTTTTTGCATCAGTGATAAGGCATACATTTGCGCAGATGAGCTAGGAAGTTTTGAGAAGTACCTTTTATGGTCAGAAAGTAACAGATTAAAGGTTTTTATGGTTCCAAATTGGTTAGTCACTTAGGTATGCAATTATAAAGGCAAAATAGTGCCGGATCTTTAACTGTATATCAGGGTCAGTTTTTGTTCATGCCCAAATCACTACACCTTCCTCATTGGCCCTGGAGTCCAACTATTTTGTGCCTTCATTTGTGTTACATACATAGCTGCAAGCAAACCATTTTTCCCATTTCTTTTATTCAAACAATAATTTTTGAAACAAAAAAGAGGAAGGAAATTAGTGGCAGAAATAATCCTGCTGTTATTGGTGTTTGTTTAATAAAAATAATGGGACTTTTTTCTTAACTTTTTATGAACTCTTCCTAAGGGAACTGTCACATATTATTATTTAATTGTACTTGTCTTTTTTTACTTTAAGAGCATAAACTCGTTTTTATTTTGCACACTTTTCTCATTTTCCTGAGAATTTACCAGAAAAAAAAAGATACATAGATTTGTCTCTGTGTTTTTCTTATTCTTGGCTTAGTTTTTCCTTCTTGTCTAAAAATTGAGATTGCCCTATTGGAACAGATAATTGGTTCTAATATAGCACGTCTGTAAGAAATGCAGACTTAACTATATTTCTACAATGTCTTTCCAAAGTATTCATTGGTTTTTATGGTAATTCATCACTGAACTCTTAATTTTTGCTTTTCTATTCTATTAAGAACTATATAGTATGTACAAAATTACTTGATCACAAAATTACTTGCTAGTTCCAGGAAAAATATGAATGAATCTTCTGTGGCCAGTTAGGAATACATCAGTCTGATGCATTTTTAAATGGCTCTAAACATCTAATAAGGTACTGTATTTGGAGAGAAAAGGTGGCTATCTCCACATTCAAAATATTTCTGCCAGTCTCCAAGATACTCTGTTCTTTTAATGTCTGGCTTGTTCCTATCACAGTTATCAAGCTGAGAATACAGCTGAGGAAGTTCATTCTCTAAGTCACCAGAGGTATATAATATGTGCTTAAACAGTGAATTTAGTGCCCTAAAAATCCAGTAACCAAAAACAAAAACGTTTTCTCCCTTTGGTCATCTCATATAATAAAAAGATTTAATATTTTAGAGAGGTTTTTTTCCTTGAATTAGGTGCTTTAACAATTGATTTCCAAGGGAATATTAGTATTGATTTTTTCCTCAGAAAAGCAGATATTATTTAATAGGGAAACTTATTATACTATTGATATTTCTTATCTCAAAAGAAATTTCTTATCATCTAATATTTTACACAGGTAAATTGAAGTGAAAAATGAGCTACTATGTGGTACAATCAATCAAAATATAATAAGGAGAAAAAATAGACCAATAAAGTGCTCTCTAAAAATTTATTTTTGGGACTTAATCAAAATAATTGCCTCAATTCTTCTCTTTATTGTATAATAGCCTTAACTATATACTTATAAACTCAGCTGGGCTGATGCACAGTAACTTTATTAAAGGAGAAACTGGACTCTTGTTATTTCCTAAAGCAGAACATGGCCTGTTCTCCCTGATATAAGAAAACAGTGTTTTCAACTTTATAACCATAAATGCACATAATAACAGGGAAAATTAGCCACAGTTCTCCTCCCCTACTCCCCTGAGCCCCTACTTTAAAGGACTATTTGTTATTTATATAGTGTTAAAGATAATATTCCATATCTTTGAAGTACAAGACAGAGAGGCACAGTAGAAGAATTATTTATAACTTTTTAGAAACAAATAATTACTTGAAAAGGAACCTTATACAATTAGGGTATTATTTTTAGATTTGGTGAACATTTATAGTATATTAAAAATTAAATGTTTAAATTTTGCAGGTTTTTTTATATTAGGCACCTTTTAAGTTCCCAGCATATTTGGCTACCACTATCAACTTGGAAACATTCCATTTGAAGTATCATCAAATATATATTTTGTAGGACAATTTATATGTGATGTGATTTGACTTACCATATTAAAACAGACACAGATTATGTATCATGCTTTCAACCAAAATTACAGACTTCCTTTGAAACATGCTGCAGATTTGATAGAGGTATATTATGTCTTAGGAAAATACAGTGAAGAAGGTCCGAATCCCTATTGAGGCTGGATGGCTGATCTGCACTAGACTTAAGAGGATATATTATTTCATCTGCATATAAACACGTAGGTCTAAATGTGATGTCAAAAGGGTTTGCTGTTAATAATTTTCTTCAATGTAAACATTCCAAATAATTTTGATTGTTGCTCCTTAATCATTTCCCAAAACATGATTATTTTTTAATATATATGTAAAATATTTAAGTAATAAATAATAAAGGGTAATGTGTCCATTTTAAATTTTGTTCCCAGCCATAGGCAGTAGTTCCCTGATAGAAAATGCTATGAGAATGCGGAGTATTTTTTCGTAATTTAATTTTACCACTGAACCTGATTTTAGTACATGAGAGTCTACATATTAAGTTATTCACTCTAAAAGGGGAAATCAGTAAAAGCAAGGAATTTATGAAATTTTTACTGTAATTTCAGTATCTGTTATACAAGGGAAGAATGATCAGGAAAAATATAAGCTGACAACTTACCCTTTTGCTTTTCAACAACAAAATAATATTGAAAATATATTAGAATAACTCACAGATCCAGAAGTTGGTGGAAATGGAAGAATGTTTTAGAAAACACTATCCATATGTTTATCTAAGAAAGTCTCACAGTTTAGTGACACTAATACAGTTCATAAATACTGTAATACAGTGGAGAGAGTTGGAATGTTATTTTGGTTTTATTTCATCAGCACAATTATTAAAAACAACAAAATTAATGAGATGTTTTGTTATAATCAGATTTTTTTTTACCATATTGCAAGTTATAAAATGTCAACTTATACTAAGTACCTAACAACTGACTTTTATTCACTTGTTGTAACAAGTTTTTAATTACCAAATTAAGACCTTTTCAGTATCTATGAGTAAAAGAAATAGATGATTATATCAGACCAGGAGCAGAGAATTTATAATATGTGCTTTATAGCAAAATGTATTAAATTGTGGTTAAAATTTATAGCTCATATGTAGCTGCTGCCAATAAGAAGGCTCAGAATTGTTCTCTGGATTAATTTTTACATCCTGTTTTCTGTCACTTTTACCAGTTTTCTTAGCCTCATGTACAATAATGTAAAGCCAATTTGATGAAATGGTTCAGGTTGTAGCAGTCTATAAATTGTCGGTACATTCAGCTCTTCTAGGTGAGCAATACTGCTATTTTTCTAGAAATAGCAATCATTTAAAAATGCCAAGTAGCTAACTGCTACCAACTCTTTCTTGTATCTTGTCTCTTTAGAGAAGGAAATTTTTGTGTGCCAATAATCATCAAAGAGGTGTTTTATAAGAGTGTTGATGTTCAGAAGTTCATGAAAGTATTTTATCCCTATAATTTGTTCGTGAGCTAAAACAATATAATTTATGTAAATCTTTATATGTACAAAATATATAGTCTGTTGTACTTGAGTAATTTGGTCGATGGAATTTTAAATGCCTTCATTTAGCAGTAATATTCACATTTTTATTTTAGACAGTTAAGTTCATGTGTTTGATTTTGTCATGTCAGTATAAATGAGAAAAAGAAGTGGATCATGCAGCTAATGAGTAACCAACATTTTGTAAAGTTTTAAAGTTTTAGCAAACTTAACATTATTCCATCTCGTTTAAAGGTTAAAAAAGAAGAGACAACTCTAGCCAAAGTAGAAATTTATATTCTACATGTCTAAACTGTCTCCTAGCAGCTTTTGGACTATATATCACTTGATGTTAAAGTATCTTTTATTTGTAATAAATGTTCAAATTTCTATTTAGAAGCTCTAATGTATACCTAGATTAAATCAAATCAGAGTTTTATGCTTTTAAAATATATGTATTTCAAACTGTATATTTTAATTTCTGAGTGCATGTTATATAGTATTTAATACTTCAGATGTCTTGGCAAATTCAATATAAATATTTATTCCCACAAGCGATATATGGGATATCTCTTAAAAATTATGAATATGTACCATTATTTCCTTCAAAGTCATCCTAGCCTATGCTGTATCAAAAGTATTGTATATTTTATGGAGATTTAGTGATATACATGTAAATGTTTTTTAAGTTATTTTATTGAGGTTCAATCTTTACATAAAATTAAAATCTTTTTTTAAAAAAAAGTGTCAGTGCCAGAACTGTAAATGAAAATAATCAAATAAAAGTTAAAATAATTCATTACTCATTAACTTCCCTTGCACTTATTTATTTTTTCTAATTATCTTCCTTGGATCTAGGTTAGATAGTTAAAGCATCTAGAAAGACAATCTACCTCCATATATTAATGCAGTCCTACTCATTTTAATGATATTTTATTTCTTTTGATTATGGATAAGATCAATCATCTTTTAAAAATATTTTATAATACCTAAAAATTGTTCTAAAGAATTATTCTAAATACTGAATATAAAACTGTGAAATGTGGTGCTTAGGAACCCTTGAAGTAATAATTCTAGTTATTGTCAGAACCAGATGTTGACATGAACCATTAAGTTGAGTTGTCAAAAATTATCTTTGGTGGTTGTTCTGTAAGTAAGTGAAAAGGAAAAATCATGCTGGAAGGCCAGCTGACAGTTCTTTTTGGGACTCTGTTGCTCTCCCTTGCCATTCTGCCTCAATCATAGCTATAATTAGCAAATATACACTTGTTTGATATTTTGGCAGTCGCTAGACATGTGTCCATAATTAGTTGTATGTCTTTCTGAGCCTGACTTAGAAATAGCCCAAGGAGATCTTCTGAAGACTCTAGACCTACTGTCATTCAAAGGCTTACAGTTGAGTTACATCTAACCAAGGTTCTTAACGTCAGCAGGTAAGGCAAAAATCCAAGTCAAATGACCCTTGAAAATCCCACCAATTACACATAAATTGTCCACTCACCTGAATAATGGACACCTGAGTAGTGCAGAACATGTCAGTATCAGTGGGCACAAAAATCCTCATTTAATTGTCCAATCCTGTGGAATAAACATTGTCATCCTTTTCCGGGTACTAAAACTTAAATTCAAAATATTTTTGTCACTTGCCCAAGATCCCACTAGAAAGTCATACAAAACTCTTCTTTGCAGTGACTACACCAAAAGTCTTCCCCTCTATGTCCTCCTTTGGAACATCTTTTCAGACCTAGGCAGATAGATTAAAAACAGAAAGAAATTATGGAATCTTTGCCTTGGAAGTTAAAAGACTGCATATGGATTACAGGAACAAATCCTGAAAAATCTTCATTTAGAGACTCTTGTCAAATGCGAGGCAATATAATGCATTGTCTAAGAGGTCAGACTGAATTCAAATCATCTAGATTTGAATCCCAGCTTTTCAACTTACTGCCTAGTAACCTAAATTACTGAACCCCTCTTTGCCTCACTTTCATTGTCTATAAAATGAGATGCTATTACCATCTACCTCACATGTATGTAGTGAGGGTTATCAATGAATCATGTAAAGCAAGTAGAGCAGTAGCATATAGTAAGGGCTGGATAACTGTTAGCTTTTGTTTTCATCGTCCGTATCCTATCCCTGATGCTACTAAGGTCACAATGTTCAAAGCACAGGCAATTTGCTTATAAAATCCTTTCCTGAGAACAACTACTAGGAACAGGAGCACATTGGCTTCTTTGATAGATGTCCTCCCAGCTCAGCTGACCAGAATGATTTGAGTTGATATGGCTGACTAGCCTGATGTCCTTCTTCCTTTCTCCATCTCTTTTCCATATGTGTCCTCCTGAATGGCAGCTGATAAAAAGAACAACCTTCCCATATTCTCCAGATTAACAGGATTTAATACACAATTTCTGTGATCTCGCAGTCAAGAAATAAAAATAACTTCAGAAAATCAGTAATCTCTTATTTAAAGTCTTTTCAGTGTTTTAAAAAGTAATTTTTGAAACCTGATTCAAACAAAAACAGTGACATTAACCCTTCTCTAATTGGCTGTATTGAAATTAAGCTCATCTTACTATAGATGCTTTGAATGCAGTATAAAACATTGAGGCTACTTCTTTTAACCTTTAATGTTTTGTGTACTTTTCCACTGCACCTCCAAAAACTAATTTCGGATCATCAGCATGCAGTCTAGTCTTTTACAAAAAAGAAAATTTTGTTATGCTTTACTTTTAGCAAATAGATACTAAACTCACAAAACATACATTAGAGCAGCAGTTCTCCAAGAGTGGTCCTCAGACTAGTAGCATTGGCATCACCTGAGTGTGTTACAAATGCAAATCTGCGGGCCTCGCCGCCTGCTGAATCAGATTCTCTGAGAATACAGCTCAGGAAACCATTTTCAACAACTCTGCAGGTGATTTTTCAGCACACAATAGTTTAGAAACCACTGCATAGAAGTTGGGAGTCATGACTTTAAAAAGGAATCTGACATGTTCTTTTAAATGGTGAGCTCATCTAGTGAATAATAAAATGATTGACCGGATTTACGTGCAAGTTACTCAGGGATTTGTAAAACTGTCTTATTTCCACCTCAGGGAACTTGCACAGGATGTTGCCTCTGCCTGGTATGCTTGTTGCCCTATTCTTTGTTTATCCAGTTCTTTTCTTGTGATTTTCAGCTCAAAATCCTGTCTTCTCAGAGCCTGCTTTGACTCTGTGTAATGCCATCATGCCTTTCACCTGAATACATTACCAAGTCACTCTTTCATTTTCTTCATAGTATCATTATTTCAAGATTATTACTTTTCTTATCCCTTGCCTGTTTCTCCCACTAGAACAGCGGTCCTCAAACTTTTTGGCATAAGGGACCGGTTTCATAGGAGACAATTTTTTCCATAGACCTAGGAGGTTGGGGATTGATGGGGGAATGGTGTTGGGATGAAACTGTTCCACCTCAGATCACCAGGTATTCAATTCTCATAAGGACTGCACAACCCAGATCCCTTGCATGCATGGTTCACGATAGGGTTTGTGCTCCCATAAGAGTCCACCAATTTGACAAGAGGCAGAGTTCAGCTGGTAATGCTCACTTGCCCATCGCTCGCCTCCTGCTGTGTGGCTTGGTTCCTAATAGGCCACAAACCAATACCAGTCCATGGCCAGGGCACTGAGGATTCCACGCTAGAAGATACATTGCATGAAAGCATGGAACTTATTCATTACTGCCTCTCTAGCACCTCATACAGTGCCTGGCATATAGTATGTGCTCAATAAATTTCTTTTTTTTTAATACTTTAAGTTCTAGGGCACATGTGCACAACATGCAGGTTTCTTACATATGTATACATGTGCCATATTGGTGTGCTGCACCCATTAACTCGTCATTTACATTAGGTGTATCTCCTAATGCTTTCCCTCCCCCTTCCCCCCACCCCACAACAGGCCCTGGTGTGTGATATTCCCCTTCCTGTGTCCAAGTGTTCTCATTGTTCAATTCCCACCTATGAGTGAGAACATGCAGTGTTTGGTTTGTTGTACTTGCAATAGTTTGCTGAGAATGATGGTTTCCAGCTTCATCTATGTCCCTACAAAGGACATGAACTCATCATTTTTTATGGCTGCATAGTATTCCATGATGTATATGTGCCACATTTTCTTAATCCAGTCTATCATTGATGGACATTTGGGTTGGCTCCAAGTCTTTGCTATTGCGAATAGTGCCACAATAAACATACGTGTGCATGTGTCTTTATAGCAGCATGATATACAGTCCTTTTGGTATATACCCAGTAATGGGATGGCGGGGCCAAATGGTATTTCTAGTTCTAGATCTTGAGGAATCACCACACTGTCTTCCACAATGGTTGAACTAGTTTACAGTCCCACCAACAGTGTAAAAGTGTTCCTATTTCTCCACATCCTCTCCAGCATCTGTTGTTTCCTGACTTCTTAGTAATTGCCATTCTAACTGGTGTGTGAGATGGTATCTCATTGTAGTTTTGATTTGCATTTCTCTGATGGCCAGTGATGATGAGCATTTTTTTGTGTGTCTGCTGGCTGTATAAATGTCTTCTTTTGAGAAGTGTTTGTTCGTATCCTTTGCCCACTTTTTGATGGGGTTGTTTTTTCCTTGTAAATTTGTTGGAGTTCATTGTAGATTCTGGATATTAGCCCTTTGTCAGATGAGTAGATTGCAAAAATTTTCTCCCATTCTGTAGGTTGCCTGTTCACTCTGATGGTAGTTTCTTTTGCTGTGCAGAAGCTCTTTAGTTTAGTTAGATCCCATTTGTCAATTTTGGCTTTTGCTGCCATTTCTTTTGGTGTTTTAGACATGAAGTCCTTGCCAATGCCTATGTCCGGAATGGTACTGCCTAGGTTTTCTTCTAGGGTTTTTATGGTTTTAGGTCTAAATTTAAGTCTTTAACCCATCTTGAATTAATGTTTGTATACGGTGTAAGGAAGGGATCCAGTTTCAGCTTTCTACATATGGCTAGCCAGTTTTCCCAGCACCATCTATTAAATAGGGAATCCTTTCCCCATTTCTAGTTTTTGGCAGGTTTGTCAAAGATCAGATGGTTGTAGATGTGTGGTATTATTTCTGAGGGCTCTGTTGTGTTCCATCAGTCTATATCTCTGTTTTGGTACCAGTACCATGCTGTTTTGGTTACTGTAGCCTTGTAGTATAGTTTGAAGTCAGGTAGCGTGATTCCTCCAGCTTTGTTCTTTTGGCTTAGGATTGTCTTGGCGATGTGGGCTCTTTTTTGGTTCCATATGAACTTTAAAGTAGTTTTTTCCAATTCTGTGAAGAAAGTCATTGGTAGCTTGATGGGGATGGCATTGAATCTATAAATTACCTTGGGCAGTATGGCCATTTTCACAATATTGATTCTTCCTACCCATGAGCATGGAATGTTCTTCCATTTGTTTGTGTCCTCTTTTACTTCGTTGAGCAGTGGTTTGTAGTTCTCCTTGAAGAGGTCCTTCACATCCCTTGTAAGTTGGATTCCTTTTATTCTCTTTGAAGCAATTGTGAATGGGAGTTCACTCATGATTTGGCTCTCTGTCTGTTATTGGTGTATAAGAATGCTTGTGATTTTTGTACATTGGTTTTTTATCCTGAGACTTTGCTGAAGTTGCTTATCAGCTTAAGGAGATTTTGGGCTGAGACAATGGGGTTTTCTAAATATACAATCATGTCATCTGCAAACAGGGACAATTTGACTTCCTCTTTTCCTAATTGAATAGCCTTTATTTCCTTCTCCTGCCTAACTGTCCTGGCCAGAACTTCCAACACTATGTTGAATAAGAGTGGTGAGAGAGGGCATCCCTGTCTTGTGCCAGTTTGCAAAGGGAATGCTTCCAGTTTTTGCCCATTCAGTATGATACTGGCTGTGGGTTTGTCATAAATAGCTCTTATTATTTTGAAATATGTCCCATCAATACCTAATTTATTCAGAGTTTTTAGCATGAAGGGCTGTTGAATTTTGTCAAAGGCCTTTTCTGCATCTATTGAGATAATCATGTGGTTTTTGTCTTTGGTTCTGTTTATATGCTGGATTATGTTTACTGATTTGCATATGTTGAACCAGCCTTGCATCCCAGGGATGAAGCCCACTTGATCATGGTGGATAAGCTTTTTGATGTGCTGCTGGATTCGGTTTGTCAGTATTTTATTGAGGATTTTTGCATCAATGTTCATCAGGGATATTGGTCTAAAATTCTCTTTTTATGTTGTGTCTCTGCCAGGCTTTGGTATCAGGATAATGCTGGCCTGATAAAATGAGTTAGGGAGGACTCCTTCTTTTTCTATTGATTGGAATAGTTTCAGAAGGAATGGTACCAGCTCCTCCTTGTACCTCTGGTAGAATTCAGCTGTGAATCCGTCTGGTCCTGGAATTTTTTTGGTTGGTAGGCTATTAATTATTGCCTCAATTTCAGAGCCTCTTATTGGTCTATTTAGGGATTCAGCTTGTTCATGGTTTAGTCTTGGGAGGGTGTATGTGTCAAGGAATTTATCCATTTCTTCTAGATTTTCTAGTTTATTTCTGTAGAGGTGTTTATAGTATTCTCTGATGGTAGTTTGTATTTCTGTGGGATCGGTGGTGATATCCCCTTTATCATTGTTTATTGCGTCTGTTTGATTCTTCTCTCTTTTCTTCTTTATTAGTCTTGCTAGCAGTCTATCAATTTTGTTGATATTTTCAAAAAACCAGCTCCTGGATTCATTAATTTTTTGAAGGGTTTTTTGTGTCTCTATCTCCTTCAGTTCTGCTCTGATCTTAGTTATTTCTTGCCTTCTGCTAGCTTTTGAATGTGTTTGCTCTTGCTTCTCTAGTTCCTTTAGCTGTGATGTTAGGGTGTCAATTTTAGATCTTTCCTGCTTTCTATTGTGGGCATTTAGTGCTATAAATTTCCCTCTACACACAGCTTTAAATGTGTCCCAGAGATTCTGGTATGTTGTGTCTTTGCTCCCATTGGTTTCAAAGAACATCTTTATTTCTGCCTTTATTTTGTTATGTACCCAGTAGTCATTCAGGAGCAGGGTGTTCAGTTTCCATGTAGTTGAGCGGTTTTGAGTGAGTTTCTTAATCCTCAGTTCTAGTTTGGCTGCACTGTGGCCTGAGAGACAGTTTGTTATAGTTTATGTTCTTTTACATTTGCTGAGGAGAGCTTTACTTCCAACTATGTGGTCAATTTTGGAATAAGTGCAATGTGGTGCTGAGAAGAATGTATATTCTGTTGATTTGGGGTGGAGAGTTCTGTAGATGTCTATTAGGTCCGCTTGGTGCAGAGCTGAGTTCAGTTCCTGGATATCCTTGTTAACTTTCTCTCTCGTTGATCTGTCTAATGTTGACAGTGTGGTGTTAAAGTATCCCATTATTATTGTGTGGGAGTCTAAGTGTCTTTGTAGGGCTCTGAGGACTTGCTTTATGAATCTGGGTGCTCCTGTATTGGGTGCATATATATTTAGGATAGTTAGTTCTTCTTGTTGAATTGATCCCTTTACCATTATGTAATGGCTTTGTCTCTTTTGATCTTTGTTGGTTTAAAGTCTTGTTTTATCAGAGACTAGCATTGCAACCCCTGCCTTTTTTTGTTTTCCATTTGCTTGGTAGATCTTCCACCATCCCTTTATTTTGAGCCTATGTGTATCTCTGCACGTGAGATGGGTCTCCTGAATACAGCACACTGATGGGTCTTGACTCTTTATCCAATTTGCCAGTCTGTGTCTTTTAATTGGAGTATTTAGCCCATTTACATTTAAGGTTAATATTGTTATGTGTGAATTTGATCCTGTCATTATGATGTTAGCTGGTTATTTTGCTTGTTAGTTGATGCAGTTTCTTCCTAGCCTCAATGGTCTTTACAATCTGGCATGTTTTTGCAGTGGCTGGTACCGGTTGTTCCTTTCCATGTTTAGTGCTTCCTTCAGGAGCTCTTTCAGGGCAGGCCTGGTGGTGACAAAATCTCTCAGCATTTGCTTGTCTGTAAAGGATTTTATTTCTCCTTGAATTATGAAGCTTAGTTTGGCTGGATATGAAATTCTGGGTTGAAAATTCTTTTCTTTAAGAATGTTGAATATTGGCCCCCACTCTCTTCTGGCTTGTAGAGTTTCTGCCAAGAGATCAGCTGTTAGTCTGATGGGCTTCCCTTTGTGAGTAACCCGACCTTTCTCTCTGGCTGCCCTTAACATTTTTTCCTTCATTTCAACTTTGGTGAATCTGACAGTTTTGTATCTTGGAGTTGCTCCTCCCGAGGAGTATCTTTGTGGTGTTCTCTGTATTTCCTGAATTTGAATGTTGGCCTGCCTTGCTAGATTGGGGAAGTTCTCCTGGATAATATCCTACAGAGTGTTTTCCAACTTGGTTCCATTCTCCCCATCACTTTCAGGTACACCAATCAGACATAGCTTTGGTCTTTTCACATAGTCCCGTATTTCTTGGAGGCTTTGTTCATTTCTTTTTACTCTTTTTTCTCTAAACTTCTCTTCTCACTTCATTTCATTCATTTGATCTTCAATCACTGATACCCTTTCTTCCAGTTGATCAAATTGGCTACTGAAGCTTGTGCATTCGTCACATAGTTCTCATGCCATGGTTTTCAGCTCCATCAGGTCATTTAAGGACTTCTCTACACTGTTTATTCTAGTTAGCTATTCATCTAATCTTTTTTCAAGATTTTTAGCTTCTTTGTGATGGGTTCAAACTGCCTCCTTTAGTTCAGAGAAGTTTGATCATCTGAAGCCTTCTTCTCTCAACTTGTCAAAGTCATTCTCCATCCAGCTTTGTTCCATTGCTGGTGAGGAGCTGCATTCCTTTGGATGGGGAGAGGTGCTCTGATTTTTAGAATTTTCAGCTTTTCTGCTCTGTTTTTTCCCCATCTTTGTGGTTTTAGCTACCTTTGGTCTTTGATAATGGTAATGTACAGATGGTTTTTTGTTGTGGATGTCCTTTCTGTTTGTTAGTTTTCCTTCTAACAGTCAGGACCCTCAGCTGCAGGTCTGTTGGAGTTTGCTAGAGGTCCACTCCAGACCCTGTTTGCCTGGGTATTAGTAGCAGAGGCTGCAGAACAGCGAATATTGCTGAACAGCAAATGCTGCTGCCTGATCGTTCCTCTGGAAGCTTCATCTTGGGGGCACCCAGCCATGTGAGGTGTCAGTCTGCCCCTACTTGGGGGTCCCTCCCAGTTAGGCTACTCAGAGGTCAGGGACCCACCTGAGGAGGCAGTCTGTCTGTTCTCAGATCTCAAACTCCGTGCTGGGAGAACCACTACTCTCTTCAAAGCTGTCAGACAGGGACATTTAAGTCTGCAGAGGTTTCTGCTGCCTTTTGTTCAGCTATGCCCTGCCCCCAGAGGTGGAGTCTACAGAGGCAGGCAGGCCTCCTTGAGCTGAGATGGGCTCTACCAAGTTCGAGCTTCCTGGCAGTTTTGTTTACCTACTCAAGCCTCAGCAATGGTGGGCACCCCTCCCCCAGCCTCGCTGCTGCCTTGCAGTTCGATCTCAATGAGCAGTGAGCGAGGTTCCGTGGGCGTGGGACCCTCTGAGCCAGGCGCGGGACATAATCTCCTGGTGTGCCATTTGCTAAGACTGTGAGAAAAGTGCAATATTAGGGTGGGAGTGACCTGATTTTCCAGGTGCCGTCTGTCACCCCTTCCCTTGGCTAGGAAAGGGAATTCCCTGACTCCTTGTGCTTCCCAGGTGAGGTGATGCCTCACCTTGCTTCGGTTCACGTTCGGTGGGCTGCACCCACTGTCCTGCCCCCACTGTCCGACAAGCCCCAGTGAGATGAACCCAGTACCTCAGTTGGAAATACAGAAATCGCCCATCTTCTGCATCGCTCACGCTGGGAGCTATAGACTGGAGCTGTTCCTATTCGGCCATCTTGGAAACGGACCCTGTGCTCAATAAGTATTTAAAAATGAATAGGTGCATGCATCTCAAGCATTCCTGCAGCCAGGAAAGGAATAGTGGAAGTTTTTCCCAGGCTGGAAAATAAAAGATTAAAACAGCAACATGGTACCATGCTTACATTAACAACAGCAAAAAAGCTTTATAGTGAACCTCTGCATAGCATAGCTGCTTTAATCAAACAGCAAATCTGTACAGGATATGAATGCATGTGTATTCACATAAACACATTTGGATGATACATTTAGATAATTTCTTATTCCTGTTAAGCGGGAAAATCTAATAATAAAAAATCATTAAATATTATAACAAAGTTGGGTGGAATTTGCATTTTATAATTATTCCACTTATACATTTTCTTTATAAAATAACACACTCATTATGTGCTAGATAATGTACACGATTTCATTCTATCCTCACAAAAATCCTACATCCAAAACACTATTATTACCCCTATTTTATGAAATACAAAATAATTGAGTCAGAGGAAGCAGAGTCACTTACATTAAGTAGCTCAGCTTTATAAATCTGAACTAAGACCAAGCTTAGTTGGTGCCAAAGTCATTTTTAACCAGTACCCTTTATTGTTTATTTTTTACAATGTGCTTTATAATGGAAAATTTTAGTAACTGTCTTGACCTGAAAATTGTGGTACTGTTTTCTTCCTGCAGGGTCACTGGTTATGGATTTAGGAACTAAGCCTAACCACTGACATACTGACAACTGGATAAAAACTGACAGTATAATTTGGAGGCAAATGTGAAAGAATCAGGATTTAGTTAGGACTTTGTTTTTGGAATGTTTTGAAATGTTTCTGGGACATTTACAATTATGAATTAACCCAGAGTCCTAATAAACTTCATTGCTCTGAAGTCAACTCTGTCTGAAATTAATATAGCTAGTTCAGCTTAGTTTTGATTAGTGTTAGCATTGTATATGCTAACCATCTTTTTACTTTTAATCTATGTGTCTTTATATTGAAAGTGGGCTTCTTGAAAACAACATATAGTTGAGTCTTGTTTTTTGATCCACTCTGACAGTGTCTTTTACTTGGTGTATTTAGACCATTAACTTTTCAAGTGATGTCTATCTACCACGTCTGTTACTGTTTTCTATTTGTTTCCCTTGTACTTTGTTCCAATTTTTGTCTTCCACCTTTTTTCTGCCATTTTTTGTTTTAACTGAGCATTTTATGTTATTCCATTTTCTCTCCTAGTGTTATATTTATTTATTTACACTATTTATTTATTTCAGTTATATTTCTTTATTCACTGTTTTTAGTGGTTGCCCTGGAGTGTGCAATGTACTACTAATCCAATTCCACTTTCAGAAAACACTATACCCCTTTCTGGGTAATGCAAGTGCCTTACACTATTCCTAATTCCTCCCTTCCATCCCTTATATCACTGCTGTCATTCATTGCACTTCCACATAAGCTATAACAATTGGATACATGGTGGCTGTTATTACAACAAACTGTTATTTGTTAGATCAATTAAGAATAAGAAAAATAATTTTAACTTATCTTCACTTATTCCATTTCTAATGATTTTCCATTTTTTGTGCAGATCTGAATTTCTGACCCATATCAACTGCATTCTCTAGGAAGAACTTAACAATTTTTGCAAGTCAGGTGTACTGATAACAAACTCCTTCAATTTTTGTCTGAAAAAGTCCTTTATTTCACCTTCACTTTTGAAGGATAATTTCTCAGGATACAGAATTTTAGACTGGTGGATTTTATTTAAGTATTTCACCCCACTCTTTTCATGCTTGCATGGTTTCTGAGGAGAAGTCAAATGTAATTCTTTATTCCTTTATAACTGCTTTTTTTTTTGCTTTGGATCTTTCTATATTTTTTATGTGTGATTTTTCGTAGTTTGACTATGATATGCCTAGGTATCAATTTTGAGGGGTTTATTGTTGTTGTTTTGGCATTTATCCAGCTTCCTATATCTGTGGGGTTTTGTTTGATATAATTTAGGGAAATTCTGAGCCATTATTGCTTCAACTATTTCTTCTGTTCCTTTCTTTCTTCTCTTCTGGTGCTCCCATTATGTGTATGTTATCCCTTTTGTAGTTGCCCAACAGTTCTTGGAGATTATGTTCCTTTTTATTTTTTATTGTTTTGATCTTTTTGTTTTTTTAGTTTTGGAAGTTTCTATTGACATACCCTCAAGCTCCGAGATTCTTTCCTGAGCTGCGTCCAGTCTATTAATGAGCCCACTGTCAAAGGCATTCTTCATTTCTGTTAGTGTTGTCTCCAGCACTTCTGACTCTTTAAATTTTCATCTCTCTGCTTACCTCACCCATCTGTTCTTTCATGTTGTCTACTTTTTCAATTAGAGCCTTTCTAGTGTTTTAAATTCCCAGTCTGATAATTCTGACATCCCTGCTATATCTGAGTCTGGTACGTGACTGCTTTGTCTTTTCAAATTGTGTTTTTTGCCTTTTAGTATACCTTGTAATTTTTTGTTGAAAGCTAGACATACTGTACTGGGCTAAAGGAACTCTGATAAGTAAACTTCTAGTGACATGGTGGTAAGGTATGAGGGGAGGGGAAGCATTCTATAGTTCTATGATTAGGTTTCAGTCTTTTAGTGAGCTGGTGCCCCTGGCCTGTGAACTTCACAAGTGCTTCTCAGTTTTTTCTCCCTCTAGGTGGGAAAGGACAGCTAGAGTAGGCTGGCATTGGGTATTCCCTTCCCCCAAGTCAGTTAGGCTCTGATTAAACCCTAGTAAGTTAGGCTGTGATAAAACAATTTCTCTTGAGGACAGGCCTTGTTAAAAGGAACAGAATGCTCTGGCATATTTCAAAATGGTTGTCTCTTCCCCGCTAGAGGCACAAGGGGATTTTTCTCCCATCTTCACTCTATAAACCTGGTTTATAGAACATGTGGGCCAGGCGCAGTGGCTCACGCTTGTAATCCCAGCACTTTGGGAGGCCGAGGCAGGCGGATCACGAGGTCAGGAGATCGAGACCATGGTGAAACCCTGTCTCTACTAAAAATACAAAAAATTAGCCGGGCGTGGTGGCGGGCGCCTGTAGTCCCAGCTACTTGGAGAGGCTGAGGCAGGAGAATGGCGTCAACCCAGGAGGCGGAGCTTGCAGTGAGCCAAGATTACGCCACTGCACTCCAGCCTGGGCGACAGAGCGAGACTCCGTCTCAAAAAAAAAAAAAAAAGAACATGTGAAAGTGTGTCAGTGAAGGTTGGGGGGCCATGGAGTTTTTAGCTCAGACTTATTCATACTGAGCTTCCAGCAATTTGCTTATTACAGTTTAGGTTTTCCTATCCAGGCACTGTTTCCCATGGAGGTTTCTGCTCTGGTAAATAATGATTCTCTCTATCCATCTGTCTGTTTCTCAAATTTGGGGGACAGCAATTTTCCTGTCACCTTGCTTTTCACATAGAAGAGTTACTGGTTTTCAGTTTGTGAGGACAGAGTGACTTCCAAGCTCCTTACCTGCCAGACCAGAAACTGAATAAGCTTCTACAACTCTATAAAATACAACATGAAAAATTCCAGCTGAGGTAAACGCAACACTTTTTTACATGATTTAAGAGCCCTTTCCTACAGGAGAAACTACTGGGCAAATGACTAGAAGACACTGAAGCCTTCTCTGAGGACTTCACGGGCAGGGAAGTCCTCTACCCGAGAGCTCCAAGACAGCTCACCTTGACACCTGGTCAAGATAAGGGGTCACCAAGACAGCTGTATTTTTAAAAACAAAAAAATTAAAAAATTACCTTTATTTCTGAAGTTTAATCAGAAATCGTAACTAATGTGAAGGTGCCAAGAGCACAGCCTTCAAATTGTTAGATGTTAGAGTTCATTTATCAACACTTAATAAATACAACAAAGGTATATCTGGCAATTACGTGATCTCTTCCTCCCTTGAAAAAAAGGATGTTTAACTGTGGAAAGGAACCTGACAGAGTGGCCTCTTTTAAAAAGCCATCCTGCTTAGCACAAATCAGAAGACGTTCATAGTCACTGTACTGACTGCTACCTGTAAACTAGAAATACAATCCTAATCCTCCCACTGACTGAGTGGACCCCCTCTTAACCAAGGGAACCCCAGAGAAACCTTAAAAACTGAGTTGTCAGCCATGACGGTAAGGAATGTTGACATGCCTCATTATACCCCCCACCAGTTTGGAATTTAGTCACAACTGACCAGGATTAATGTTAAAATAGAGATCATAGACTGCCAAAACAGACTCTTTGTGGCAATAAGATGCCAAATTACAAACAAAACCTAAGTCATGCAAGGCAAGAGTTAAGTCACGTCTGCAGGCCATCAGTCTAGCTAAACAGGTCATTTTGACCCAGTATATTGTGGCTGACTCTGGCAAAGCATCCTTATTGTGAAAATTTCTTTCTGCTGACCTCAAGTTTTAGACAGAGCCTTACTCCTTTAACCAATTACAAATTAAAGAATCTGGAAACCCGCCTATAACCTATAAGCCCCCACTTAAAAATATCTCACCTTTTAAGGCCAAACCAATGCAGACCTTCCATGTATTGATTTGTGTCTTTACCTGTAACTCCTGCCTCCCTAAAATGTGTAAAACCAAACTGTGGGACCATGTACTCAAGACTTCCTGGGTTTTTATTTTTCCCAGGCCACAGTCACTCATATTGACTCAAAATAAGCCTCTTTAAAATATTTTGCAAAGTTTGGTTTGTCCATTAACATCTCTCTACACTTCTTCATATCTGAAGCCCTGTGAAATGAACTGCATGATAAAATTCTTCTATCCTCAGTAATACTGACCCTCCTGAGGGAAATGGAGACATAACATTCTTATCATATTTTCCAACAAGATGATGCTCAGGTTGGTTGAAGTCTACCGATATGCTTGTCCATCCCCAGGATTAAAGTAGGCTTTATGTAAGTTATTTTTTTTTAAAGGAGAGGAATTGACCCATGTCCAGTTTGAATAACATAATAATACAGATGTAAATTTAATGAACATTCTGAAGGCATGCAAAATTGTTTCAGGTAGAGATATGGACATTTTAAGAAAACCTGAAATTATCTCTTCTACCTGTGCTTTCTCTAAATTAAGGACATGTTTAAGAATATGTAAGGAAGCCCAGTAATCGCCGCTACTGGGGAGGCTGAGACAAGAGAATCGCTTGAACCCAGGAGGCGGAGGTTGCAGTGAGCCGAGATTGCACCACTGCACTCCAGCCTGGGTGACAGAGAGGGACTCCATCTCAAAAAAATAATAATAATAATATGTAAAGAAGTATGAAATAATTATGCATATTACATTAAGTTTTAAAATATGGCTTATTCGGACAATATAAATCAGATTTCCTTTTACAAAGGAATCAAAATCAGTTTTACTTTTGTTACAAAAATAATCATGAAACAGCTGTGTTTTCACATTACCTCTTAATTCTGGGAAGCAAGAAAAAAGGTATGAAGATTAAAAATAATCTTCTAAAAACACAAAGGAAATTATATTTTCTGAACAGATACAGTTTTTTGGACTCCAAGTCTCCCATTCTTTCTTCCTCACTATATTCCTTCTTTAACTATAGCACAGCACAGGGTCTCACTGATTCTCTGTGGCCCATTTATATTTTTCATCACAAATTATCCTTGCAAGTGATCCCAAGATGCAACTGAATAAAACCTTAATGTATCACTTATACCTTGTAAAGTGGTGCCCAGAAAATAAAACAAAAGACACTAAAAATTTACAGCACATGGTTTTTGTGAAAATAAATACCTATGTCCTATTAATTTGATACAACATTTTGGAAAGAAATATAGCCTATGCATAATTTAAATCCTAACTCCACATTTGTCATAAGAATTCACCATAGGGAAGAAGATTGGCTTGCTAAAAAAAATTCTGAAAAAATACATATGCCATATAAATGGTCTTAAGAGCTTGGTAATTAATTTTTTTTCCTACATGCTGTTCCACCTATTAACTGTGCTACTCCCCCCAACTCTAAAGCATTAGGAAGATTTTTATTAACTGGCATATCAGCTAGTTATTGCTGTGTAATAAACCATCTAAAATGTAGGGATATAAGTCAACAAATCTGTCCTTATCTCACAATTTGGTGCTTTGACAATTTAAAATGATCCCATGTGGGTTGCTCTTGCCATAACTCCTAATCTCACTAATGCATGAATCAGGTGCTATGTTGGCTGTGTGGCAGCTGTCTAAGAAGGACTCAGCTGGGATGGCACATTTCTCTTCTACACAGTCTCTTATCATGAATAAGTTTTCCCAAGCTCATTTGTGGAAGCTGAGGAGGATTCTAAGAAAGAGAGCAGAAGCATGCAAGCTTGAGGCCTAGGCTGAGAATTGGCACAGCATCACATCTGCTATATTTTATGGGCAAAATCAAGTCACAATGCTTACCCAAATTCCAGAGGTAGAGAAACAGATGGCACCTCTTGATGGAAGAAAATACATCATATTTTACAAGATGTGAATATAGACAGGGGTAGAGAATTATGACCATTTTGGAAATCTACAGTACTGCATTTGGTTTTTGTGCCTCTTTTATAATTAATTTCAAAAATGAAGCCTCTGAGCATTTATTTCATATAGTGACTTATAATATTTGAAGTATAACTTCAAGAAAGTCTTCCTTGAGCATCCCAGCCAAAAGTGACATATTTTAACTCAATATGAATAAATCATTCAATCATGCTATTCTGCTGTATTTTCTTTACTTGGGAGCTCCTATTAGACCATGAGTTTTGAAGGCTAGGGATCAGTTTTTTCTTCTAATGTGTGATCATTGTTTTCACAATGCCTGCACTCAGTAGGTATTCAATCAATATTGTTTACTGACTAAATGACTGAATGAACAAAAGAACGAATCCTCTATTAAATTAAAAATTCATTGAGAAAGAGGCTGTCTCAACTAATTTGTATCTCCCATAGCCTCTAGGCATTGATGTGCATATGGTAGGTCCTCTATAAGTAATTGTTAAGCACATTTTTATAGGAAGAGCAAAAGTTGTAGTTGTAAACAGAATTGCAACTCTGCAACTCAATTCAATAACATGATCTTATCTATAAAGTCAGATGAAATTATTTCCAAGTAAAAGCAGCCCAAGGAAATAATAACCATTGAATCTGATCTCATCTAAAATGAAGTTGTTTCCCATTACTTAGAAAAATTTTATAATAAAATAATATTTTATTTCTTATTATAAAAATATTGAATCAGAAATATATCCACTTGATTTTTTCATCTCTCATTTTTCAAACTTACTCAGTATATGGCAATGACATTTCAAAATACAAAGTACAGGGGGAGGAGAGCCAAGATGGCCGAATACGAAGAGCTCCGGTCTACAGCTCCCAGCGTGAGCGATGCAGACCAGAAGACGGGTGATTTCTGCATTTCCATCTGAGGTACTGGGTTCATCTCACTAGGGAGTGCCAGACAGTGGGCGCAGGACAGCGGGTGCAGCACACCGTGCGCGAGCTGAAGCAGGGCGAGGCATTGCCTCACTCGGGAAGTGCAAGGGGTCAGGGAGTTCCCTTTCCTAGTCAAAGAAAGGGGTGACACACAGCACCGGGAAAATCAGGTCACTCCCACCCTAATGCTGCGCTTTTCCGACGGGCTTAAAAAACGGCACACCAGGAGATTATATCCTGCACCTGGCTCGGAGAGTCCTATGCCCACGGAGTCTCGCTGATTGCTAGCACAGCACTCTGAGGTCAAACTGCAAGGCCTCAGCGAGGCTGGAGGAGGGGCGCCCGCCATTGCCCAGGCTTGCTTAGGTAAACAAAGCAGCCAGGAAGCTCGAACTGGGTGGAGCCCACCACAGCTCAAAGAGGCCTGCCTGCTTGTAGGCTCCACCTCTGGGGGCAGGGCACAGACAAACAAAAAGACAGCAGTAACCTCTGCAGACTTAAATGTCCCTGTCTGACAGCTTTGAAGAGAGTAGTGGTTCTCCCAGCACGCAGCTGGAGATCTGAGAACGGGCAGACTGCCTCCTCAAGTGCGTCCCTGACCCCTGACCCCTGAGCAGCCTAACTGGGAGGCACCCCCAAGTAGGGGCAGACTGACACCTCACACGGCCGGGTACTCCTCTGAGACAAAACATCCAGAGGAATGAGCAGGCAGCAGCATTCGCAGTTCACAAAAAATCCACTGTTCTGCAGCCTCCACTGCTGAGAACCAGGCAAACAGGGTCTGGAGTGTACCTCTAGCAAACTCCAACAGACCTGCAGCTCAGGGTCCTGTCTGTTAAAAGGAAAACTAACAAACAGAAAGGACATCCACACCAAAAACCCATCTGTACATCACCATCATCAAAGACCAAAGGTAGATAAAACCACAAAGATGGGGAAAAAACAGAGCACAAAAACTGGAAATTCTAAAAAGTGCCTCTCCTCCTCCAAAGGAATGCAGTGCCTCACCAGCAACAGAACAAAGCTGGATGGAGAAGGACTTCGATGAGTTGAGAGAAGAAGGCTTCAGACGATCAAACTACTCTGAGCTACAGGAGGAAATTCAAACCAAAGGCAAAGAAGTTAAAAACTTTGAAAAAAATTTAGATGAATGTATAACTAGAATAACCAATACAGAGAAGTACTTAAAGGAGCTGATGGAGCTGAAAGCCAAGGCTCAAGAACTACATGAAGAATGCAGAAGCCTCAGGAGCTGATGAGATCAACTGGAAGAAAGGGTATCAGTGATGGAAGATGAAATGAAGCGAGAAGGGAAGTTTAGAGAAAAAAGAATAAAAAGAAATACACAAAGCCTCCAAGAAATATGGACTATGTGAAAAGACCAAATCTACGTCTGATTGGTGTACCTGAAAGTTATAGGGAGAATAGAACCAAGTTGGAAAACACTCTGCAGGATATTATCCAGGAGAACTTCCCCAATCTAGGAAGGCAGGCCAACATTCAGATTCAGGAAATACAGAGAACACCACAAAGATATTCCTCAAGAAGAGCAACTCCAAGACACATAATTGTCAGATTCACCAAAGTTGAAATGAAGGAAAAAATGTTAAGAGCAGCCAGGGAGAAAGGTCAGGTTACCCTCAAAGGGAAGCCCATCAGACTAACAGCGGATCTCTCAGCAGAAATTCTACAAGCCAGAAGAGAGTGGGGGCCAATATTCAACATTCTTAAAGAAAAGAATTTTCAACCCAGAATTTCATATCCAGCCAAACTAAGCTTCGTAAGTGAAGGAGAAATAAAATACTTTACAGACAAGCAAATGCTGAGAGATTTTGTCACCACCAGGCCTGCCCTAAAAGAGCTCCTGAAGGAAGCACTAAACATGGAAAGGAACAACCGGTACTAGCCACTGCAAAATGATGCCAAATTGTAAAGATCATTGAGGCTAGGAAGAAACTGCATCAACTAACAAGCAAAATAACCAGCTAACATCATAATGACAGGATCAAACTCTCACATAACAATATTAACTTTAAATGCAAATAGACTAAATGCTCCAATTAAAAGACACAGACTGGCAAATTGGATAAAGAGTCAAGACCCATCAGTGTGCTGTATTCAGGAAACCCATCTCACGTGCAGAGACACATATACGCTCAAAATAAAAGGATGGAGGAAGATCTACCAAGCAAATGGAAAACAAAAAAAGGCAGGGGTTGTAATCCTAGTCTCTGATAAAACAGACTTTAAACCAACAAAGATCAAAAGAGACAAAGAAAGCCATTACATAATGGTAAAGGGATCAATTCAACAAGAAGAACTAACTATCCTAAATATATATGCACCCAATACAGCAGCACCCAGATTCATAAAGCAAGTCCTGAGTGACCTACAAAGTGACTTAGACTCCCACACAATAAGAATTTAACACACCACTGTCAACATTAGACAGATCAACGAGACAGAAAGTTAACAAGGATACCCAGGAACTGAACTCAGTTCTGCACCAAGCGGACCTAATAGACATCTACAGAACTCACCACCCCAAATCAACAGAATATACATTTTTTTCAGCACCACACCACACCTATTCCAAAATTCACCACATAGTTGGAAGTAAAGCAATCCTCAGCAAATGCAAAAGAACAGAAATTATAACAAACTGTCTCTCAGACCACAGTGGAATCAAACTAGAACTGAGGATTAAGAAACTCACTCAAAACCGCTCAACTACATGGAAACTGAACAAGCTGCTCCTGAATGACTATTGGGTACATAATGAAATGAAGGCAGAAATAAAGATGTTCTTCGAAACCAATGAGAACAAAGACACAACATACCAGAATCTCTGGGACACATTCAGACCAGCGTGTAGAGGGAAATTTATAGCACTAAATGCCCACAAGACAAAGCAGGAAAGATCCAAAATTGACACCCTAACATCACAATTAAAAGAACTAGAAGAGCAAGAGCAAACACATTCAAAAGCTAGCACAAGGCAAGAAATAACTAAAATCAGAGCAGAACTGAAGGAAATAGAGACACAAAAAACCCTTCAAAAAATTAATGAATCCAGGAGATGGTTTTTTGAAAAGATCAACAAAATTGATAGACAACTAGCAAGACTAATAAAGAAGAAAAGAGAGAAGAATCAAACAGATGCAATAAAGAATGATAAAGGGGATATCACCACCGATCCCACAGAAATACAAACTACCATCAGAGAATACTATAAACACTTCTACGCAAATAAACTAGAAAATCTAGAAGAAATGGATAAATTCCTTGACACATACACCCTCCCAAGACTAAACCAGGAAGAAGTTGAATCTCTGAAGAGACCAATAACAGGCTCTGAAATTGTGGCAATAATCAGTAGCTTACCAACCAAAAAGAGTCCAGGACCTGATGGATTCACAGCCGAATTCTACCAGAGGTACAAGGAGGAACTGGTACCATTCCTTCTGAAACTATTCCAATCAATAGAAAAAGAGGGAATCCTCCCAAACTCATTTCATGAGGTGAGCATCATCCTGATACCAAAGCCGGGCAGAGGCAAAACCAAAAAAGAGAATTTTAGACCAATATCCTTGATGAACATTGATGCAAAAATCCTCAATAAAATACTGGCAAACCGAAGTCAGCAGCACATCAAAAAGCTTATACACCATGATCAAGTGGGCTTCATCCCTGGGATGCAAGGCTGGTTCAACATACACAAATCAATTACTGTAATCCAGCATATAAACAGAACCAGAGACAAAAACCACATGATTATCTCAATAGATGCAGAAAAGGCCTTTGACAAAATTCAACAACCCTTCATGCTAAAAACGCTCAATAAATTAGGTATTGATGGGACGTATCTCAAAATAATAAAAGCTATTTACGACAAACCCACAGCCAATATCATACTGAATGGGCAAAAAGTGGAAGCATTCCCTTTGAAAACTGGCACAAGACAGGGATGCCCTCTCTCACCACTCCTATACAACATAGTGTTGGAAGTTCTGGCCAGGGCAATTAGGCAGGAGAAGGAAATAAAGGCTATTTAATTAGGAAAAGAGGAAGTCAAATTGTCCCTGTTTGCAGATGACATGATTGTATATCTAGAAAACCCCATTGTCTCAGCCCAAAATCTCCTTAAGCTGATAAGCAACTTCAGCAAAGTCTCAGGATAAAAAACCAATGTACAAAAATCACAAGCATTCTTATACACCAATCACAGACAAACAGAGAGCCAAATCATGAGTGAACTCCCATTCGCAATTGCTTCAAAGAGAATAAAATACCTAGGAATCCAACTTACAAGGGATGTGAAGGACCTCTTCAAGGAGAACTACAAACCACTGCTCAGTGAAATAGAAGAGGATACAAACAAATGGAAGAACATTCCATGCTCATGGGTAGGAAGAATCAATATTGTGAAAATGGCCATACTGCCAAAGGTAATTTATAGATTCAATGCCATCCCCATCAAGCTACCAATGACTTTCTTCACAGAATTGGAAAAAACTACTTTAAAGTTCATATGGAACCCAAAAAGAGCCTGCATCACCAAGTCAATCCTAAGCCAAAAGAACAAAGCTGGAGGCATCACGCTACCTGATTTCAAACTATACAAGGCTACAGTAACCAAAACAGCATGGTACTGGTACCAAAACAGAGATATAGACCAATGGAACAGAACAGGGCCCTCAGAAATAACGCCGCATATCTACAACTATCTGATCTTTGACAAACCTGACAAAAACAAGCAATGAGGAAAGGATTCCCTATTTAATAAATGGTGCTGGGAAAACTGGCTAGCCATATGTAGAAAGCTGAAACTGGATCCCTTCCTTACACCTCATACAAAAATTAATTCAAGATGGATTAAAGACTTACATGTTAGACCTAAAACCATAAAAACTCTAGAAGAAAACCTAGGCATTGCCATTCAGGACATAGGAATGGGCAAGGACTCCATGTCTAAAACACCAAAAGCAACGGCAACAAAAGCCAAAATTGACAAATGGTATCTAATTAAACTAAAGAGCTTCTGCGCAGCAAAAGAAACTACCATCAGAGTGAACAGGCAACTTACAAAATGGGAGAAAATTTTCACAACCTACTCATCTGACAAAGGGCTAATATCCAGAATCTACAATGAACTCCAACAAATTTATAAGAAAAAAACAAACAACCCCATCAAAAAGTGAGTGAAGGACATGAACAGACACTTCTCAAAAGAACACATTTATGCAGCCAAAAAACACATGAAAAAAATGCTCATCATCACTGGCCATCAGAGAAATGCAAATCAAAACCACAGTGAGATACCATCTCACACCAGTTAGAATGGCCATCATTAAAAAGTCAGGAAACAACAGGTGCTGGAGAGGATGTGGAGAAATAGGAACACTTTTACACTGTTGGTGGGACTGTAAACTAGTTCAACCATTGTGGAAGTCAGTGTGGCGATTCCTCAGGGATCTAGAACTAGAAATACCATTTGACCCAGCCATCCCATTACTGGGTATATACCCAAAGGATTATAGATCATGCTGCTATAAAGACACATGCACACGTATGTTTATTGCGGCACTATTCACAATAGCAAAGACTTGGAACCAACCCAAATGCCCAACAATGCTAGACTGGATTAAGAAAACATGGCACATATACACCATGGAATACTATGCAGCCATAAAAAATGATGAGTTCATGTCCTTTGTAGGGACATGGATGAAACTGGAAAACATCATTCTCAGTATTATTGCAAGGATAAAAAACCAAACACTGCATGTTCTGATAGGTGGGAATTGAACAATGAGAACACATGGACACAGGAAGGGGAACATCACACTCCAGGGACTGTTGTGGGGTGGGGGGAGTGGGGAGGGACAGCATTAGGAGATATACCTAATGCTAAATGATGAGTTAATGGGTGCAGTACACCAACATGGCACATGTATACATATGTAACAAACCTGCACATTTTGCACATGTACCCTAAAACTTAAAGTATAATAATAATAAAATTAAAAAAATAAAAAAAAGAAAATACAAAGTACATCTGGTTGTAAAATTCAGAAATGACTCCTTGATTAAAACACACACTGAAATATTTTACGTTCATACATATTAAACAAATTTTGGATGCTCCCACAATTACTAAGGTCACTTTCTATAAAGTCAGATGAAATTATTTCCAAGTAAAAGCAGCCCAAGGAAATAATAACCATTGAATCTGATCTCATCTAAAATGAAGTGGTTTCCCATTATCAATTATTAAAGACAAATGATAATTGACTATCAAACATAATAAGGTGTCAGTACAATTACGTTATGATAGGAAAAAGATATTTTTGTACTCATTGCACTTTGATTTTTCAAATGTTTCTATTAGACTCCACCTGCTGTGGAAGGAGTGTCAAAGAAATTGCAAACATAACTTTTGATCACAAATTTTTATATTCCTTTCATATGCAAAATATACTCCACTTACTTAGGCAACTGGGTGTGGATGAGTCTCCTCAGATGCTATTTATCAAATACAGCTCTCTTGGTTTAACTTGTTAACTTCTCTCAGTTTTTATGCATTCACTTTGTCTAATTCGTAAATGACATATGAATAAAAATTCTTAAAAGAAGGGTGGCAAATATTGTACACATACGTGTTCAGTGACACAAAAAGCTGAGGAACAACAAGTGGCCAAGAGCAGGCAACAGAGTTAACTCTCATGCCAACATGCAACAGGAAAACAGACTCCATATGAGCAAGTGATTTCAGCTTAACAGAACAAAAGCATTTAACCGGTATATCTGCAATATTTAAAATGTCCAATTCTATGAGTGTGAAATCTAACATTAGAAAAGAATTCTGATAGATGTTTTCATTCATTCTTACAAATCTTAATTTTCTCCAAGCATGGAAACATTTCAATGGCTCCAGTGAATGTTAGATTTCATAACTTTTCCATCTAGACAAGTTATTCTCTGTGTTACTGAAATAGGTCTTCTTAGTTCAGAATTTTATGTGCATAGTTAATCACATTTTGGTAGATTCTTTCTATGGACACTCAAATGTGAACCACAGGATGGAATGTAGCTACACACAAATCAGGGACAAGCAAGGCATAAGTTCTGGAGAAGCAATGGCCAAATATCCAATAAAATACATGGTGTAGGCAAAGTCAATGGATAATACCTAGTTCAACAGCTAGAAATTTATGCTTAACAGCAAAACCAGGTAAAAATCAGTCATTAGAGCATAGGCTTTGAATGCAAACAGACTTTTGGTTCAAATCCTGTCTCCACTATTGACTGTACTAACTTGGGAAAATCACTTCATTAATTTATTCAACTTCCTTATCTGCAAAATGGGGATAATAATCCTAATAATGTGTTGTGGAGATTAAAGGAGATTATGCATATAAGGTTACTTTGGTGTCTCCTACATAGTTATGATAAATCAATAAATGATTACTGAGTGTTTTACTCTGTACTAGGCACCATGTTCCAGGGAGATACAGTGGCTCTCGACCTTATAAAACTTACATGTAGTTCAATATAGTTTATAGTTATCATCAGGCCATGAGGCAAAAGTTAGGTTAAGGAGTAGAAGTTGAGATGAAGTGAAAGAAATGGTAGACACTAGTTTGTGAACTAGAGCAAAGGGTAGAACCTAGCTAACGTAAACAAAGCAACAAGAGCAAACTTTCAAGGGGAAACGTAAACCAATCCAAACATATTGCAAGAATAGACATGCTTTAAAAGAGCCAGGTGTATGTATTCTGGGTTGTGCTCCAATCCATTTAATATCACCAACTGGATTTATTGAGTATCAATTGTGGAAAAAAGCATTATTTGCAGCCATATATATTAAAAAACAAAAAGTAGTGCAGAACAGTTCTGGCTCTCAATAGTAAATACAGTAGTAAGGAGAATAAGACAGTTAAAGGTCCTCTGTTCCAATTATCTAATGCTATGTAGCCAACCACCTCAAACTTTTGGTTGCACAAAACAACATATTTTATCATAAATATGAAATCTGAGCAGGGTTAGCAGGGACAGCTTGTTCCTACTCACCATGGGCTGGGGCTGCACATTTAGTGCTTGGGCTAAGAAGACCCAAAACGCTGGGGCTGGGAAAGCTGGGACTTCTCAAGCATCTTACTCTCAATCTCTGTGTGGTCCCTCCACATGGTCTCTCCAGCATGGAGGCTTTAGGGTAGCCAGATTTCTTAAATGGCAGCTCAGGACACCCACAGCATGTGTCCTGAAAGACAGAGTGAGCATGCCAGCTGGAAATTCTATCACCTTTTATGACATAGCCTTGGAAACCATGCAACATCACTTCTGTCTCATTCTGTTTTGTTAGAAGCAAGTCATTAAGGCTCACCCATAATAAGGGAAGGGCAATTAGACTCCACCTTCTGAGGAAGGAGTGTCAAGAAATTGCAAACATAACCTTTGGTCACAGATTTTTATATTCCTTTCACAGGCAAAATATACTCCACTTACTTAGGCAACCAGGGGTGGATGAGTCTCCTCAGATGCTATTTATCAAATACAGCTCATAAAATATAGCTATCCTCAATCCAAAGACCTGGTGAACGAAAGAGAGAAGTTATATGTCCTTTACACACTGACATACAATGGTGGAAGAGGCATAGGATAATTACTACAGACTTTCCTATTGAAAAGGGAGGAAAAGAAAGGCAAACAGGATTCACTAATCCATAAGAATTCTGTAATCCAGCCATGCACACACTACTGGCTCCTTGACTCAGGTCGGCTGTCAGATAATGCAGCATAGCATCTCCATGGGTCTTAGCTCTACCCTCTGAGCTCATAGTTCCTCCTCAAGTCATCCTTTTCCATTAAAAAGTGCTGATGTTTGCAGCTAAGTAGTTTTCTCAGCCTGCTTCCTACCAGTATTACTTCAGAAATCCAAAGCTCTCTTTTTGTGATGGTCTGTCTCTGTCCCCTTTAGTCCAAGCTGGCAGTGGTTCTCCAAGTACACTTCTCTTAAAACTTTGTGGGTCTCCTATGAATCATACTGGGGTTCACCCCATCTTCCAAAGTTATACCCACAAAATTCATCAAGATAAGCATTTCTCTACCTTTAGTTTCCTGTAAGGTTGCTATAGGAAAGCATGTTGACATTCTTAAAAGCCCTATTGTTTAGAAGAGACAATCTGCAATGCACGTGCCTCAAGATCCTTAGGGATAGTTACCTGTATGAAATATTACCTCAAATCTTTGCAAAGGGTTGTACAATAACACCCTTGAAATAATCTTTATTACTTATTTTCCTGACAGTGCCCTAAATTTGGCCTTCGTCCAAAAGCCTTTTCTTAATTTTAGCATCATTTGCCATCTGAAGAGACTACAATGAGAAAGTTGTATTTCTGATCCCTATAAGTTCTGGCTTCTTTATATATTAAAGTTCTTTCTGTTGCTTAACACTCTCATCTGCCATTTTATAATAGGCAGCTAGAAACCAGGTGTCATCATCAACATTCTCCTTGGAAATCTACATAATTTTGTATTCCTATTTTCTACTTTCTATTTTCTACATTACTTCATATGATAGTGTTGCTTAACTTTCTGTCACTACCTAATAAATATCCCCATTCTTCCAACTTTCAATAACATTATCTTTAATTTCCTTTCAGCCCTCACTATGAGCCACCTCTAGGGGCATAGAGTTACACTAAGAATCTCTTAAAGGCCCTTAGACCTTAACTAACAATGTTGTTAAGGTTCTTTGAGCTTCAGACCACCACCTAGTCCTAAAGCCACATGTTTTAGGGTTTTGTTATGGTAGCACATCACTCCCAGGTACCAAAATGTTTAACAACTATCTACTATGGGTTAAAAAACTTCTCAAAACTTAGTGGCTTAAAATAACTTTCATGTTTCTCAAGAAGCACACTCTAGGCAAAAGATTGCTGCAATAAATTAGAGAAAACCTGAATAAATAAAGAGCTACAGCATATTCATTGATTATAAAACTAAACATTATTAAGATATCAGTTCTCCAAATTGAGATAGCGAGTCAACACAATCCTTACCAAAATCCAACCAGGAATTTTTTAGTAGAAATTGACAAGCTGTAGCCAAAATCCCTATGGAAATGCAAGCAACCAAGTCTAGCCAAAGCAATTTTGAAAAAGAACAGAAAGTAACACTACAATCAAGACAGTATGATATTGGCATAAGAAGAGATACATAGATCAATGAAACAGAATAGAGTTCAAATGCACACGTATGGTCAATTGATTTTCGATAAAAGTGCAAAGTTAACTTAATTAAGAAGTAGTCTTTTCAACAAATAGTGCTGGAGCAACTGGATATCTATATGCAAAAACAAACAAAAAATCCTAATAACCCTATATTATATACATTACAAAAATTTTCTGAAAATGAATCATAGACCCAAATATAAGAACTAAAAATAAAAAACTTCAGGAAGAAAAAGCAGGAGAAAATTTTTGTGACTACAATCAATATTTTTTAAAAGACAAATTTGATTTTATCAAAATTTAAAACTTTTGCCCTTCAAAAGATACCATTAAGAAAATTAATCCTCAGGGATCTAGAACTAGAAATACCATTTGACCCAGCCATCCCATTACTGGGTATATACCCAAAGGACTATAAATCATGCTGCTATAAAGACACATGCACACGTATGTTTATTGCGGCATTATTCACAATAGCAAAGACTTGGAACCAACCCAAATGTCCAACAACGATAGACTGGATTAAGAAAATGTGGCACATATACACCATGGAATACTATGCAGCCATAAAAAATGATGAGTTCGTGTCCTTTGTAGGGACATGGATGAAACTGGAAAACATCATTCCCAGTAAACTATCGCAAGGACAAAAAACCAAACACCGCATGTTCTCACTCATAGGTGGGAATTGAACAATGAGAACTCATGGACACAGGAAGGGGAACATCACATTCCGGGTACTGTTGTGGGGTGGGGGGTGGGGGGGGCGGGGACAGCATTAGGAGATATACCTAATGGTAAATGACGAGCTAATGGGTGCAGGAAATCAACATGGCACATGGATACATATGTAACAAACCTGCACATTGTGCACATGTACCCTAAAACCTAAAGTATAATAATAATAATAAAAAAAAGTAGAACAAATATAAAATATTTCACTTACAGACTATAATACCTTGAGGAAACAGGAATCTAAAAATCAATAAAATGTAGTGGTAGAAGAGAAAAAGAAAAAAAAAAAAAAAGAAAATTAAGATGATTCTTGGGCAAGATGGCTGAATAGGAACACCTCCAGACTGCAGCTCCCAGTGAGATCAATGCAGAAGGTGGGTGATCTCTGCATTTCCATCTGAGGTACCCAGCTCATCCTATTGGGACTGGTTAGACAGTGTGTTCAACCAGAGGGCGAGCAGAAGCAGGGTGGGGTGTCGCTTCACCCAGGAAGCACAAAGGGTCTGGGAACTCCCTCCCCTAGTCAAGGGAAGCTGTGAGGGCCTGTGCAGTGAGGAACTGTGCATTCCAGCCAAGATACTATGCTTTTCCCACAGTCTTCACAACCCGCAGACCAGGAGATTCCCTCAGGTGCCTACACCACCAGGGCCCTGGGTTTCAAGCACAAAACTGGGTGGCACCCTATTTGGGCAGACACCAAGCTAGCTGCAGTTTTTTTTTTTCATACCCCAGTGGCGCCTGGAATGCCAGCGAGACAGAACTGTTCATTCCCCTGGAAAGGCAGCTGAAGCCAGGGAGCTAAGTGGCCTAGCTCAGCAGATCCCACCCCTACAGGGCCCTTCAAGCTAAGATCCACTGGCTTGAAATTCTCGCTGTCAGCACAGCAGTCTGAAGTCAACCTGGGATGCTCCAGCTTGGTGGGGGCAGGGGCGTCCTCCATTACTGAGGATTGAGTAGGTGGTTTTCCCCTCACAGTGTAAACAAAGCCACAGGAAAGTTGGAACTGGGCGGAGCCTACTGCAGCTCAGCAAAGCTTCTGTAGCCAGACTGCCTCTCTAAATTCCTCCTCTCTGGGCAGGGCATCTCTGAAAGAAAGGCAGCAGAACCAGTCAGGGGCATACAGATAAAACTCCCATCTCCCTGAGACACAGCACCTGGGGGAAGGGGCGGCTGTAGGCACAGCTTCAGCAGACTTAAATGTTCCTGCCTGACAGCTCTGAAGAGAGCAACGAATATCCCAGCACAGCGCTTGAGCTCTGCTAAGGGACAGACTGCCTCCTCAAGTGGGTCCCTGACCCCTGTGCCTCCTGACTGGGAGATGCCTCCCAGCAGGGGTTGACGGACACCACATATGGGAGAGCTCCAGCTGGCATCTGGCAGGTGCCCCTCTGGGACAAAGCTTCCAGAGGAAGGAACAGGCAGAAATCTTTCCTGTTCTGTAGCCTCCACTGGTAATACTCAGGCAAACAGGGCCTGGAGCAGACCTCCAGCAAACTCCAGCAGACCTGCAGCAGAGGGGCCTGTTAGAAGGAACTAACAAACAGAAAGGAATAGCATCAACATCAACAGAAAGGATGTCCACACAGAAACCCCATCCGAAGATCACCAACATCAAAGACCAAAGGTAGATAAATCCACAAAGATGAGGAAAAACCAGCACAAAAAGGCTGAAAATTCCAAAAACCAGAACATCTCTTCTCCCCCAAAGGATCACAACTCCTCACCAGCAAGGGAACAAAACTAGACAGAGAATGAGTTTGATGAATTGACAGAAGCAGGCTTCAGAAGGTGGGTAATAACAAACTCCTCTGAGCTAAAGGCACATGTTCTAACCCAATGCAAGGAAGCTAAGAACCATGAAAAAAGGATAGAGGAATTGTTAACTAGAATAACCAGTTTACAAAAAAACATAAATGACCTGATGGAGCTGAAAAACACAGCACAAGAACTTCATGAAGCATACACAAGTATCAATAGCCAAATCGATCAAGCAGAAAAAAGGCTGTCAGAGATTCAAGATCAACTTAATGAAATAAAGCATGAAGACAAGATTAGAGAAAAAAGAATGAAAAGAAATGAACAAAGCCTCCAAGAAATATGGGACTATGTGAAAAGACCAAACCTACATTTGATTGGTGTACCTGAAGGTGACGGGGAGAATGGAACCAAGTTGGAAAACACTTTTCAGGATATTATCCAGGAGAACTCTCCCACTCTAGCAAGACAGGCCAACACCAGGAAATACAGAGACCACCACAAAGATACTCCTCAAGAAGAGCAATCCCAAGACACATAATCGTCAGATTCACCAAGGTTGAAATAAAGGAAAAAATGTTAAGGGCAGCCAGAGAGAAAGGTCAGGTTACTCACAAAGGGAAGCCCATCAGACTAACAGCAGATCTCTCTGCAGAAACCCTACAAGCCAGAAGAAAGTAGGGGGCCAATATTCAACATTTTAAAGGAAAGAATTTTCAATCCAGAATTTCATATCCAGCCAAACTAAGCTTCACAAGAGAAGGAGAAATAAAATCCTTTACAGAGAAGCAAATGCTGAGTGATTTTGTCACCACCAGGCCTGCCTTACAAGAGCTCCTGAAGGAAGCAATAAATATGGAAAGGAAAAACCGGTACCAGCCACTGCAAAAACATACCAAATTGTAAAGACCATTGACACTGAAGAAACTACATCAACTAACGGGCAAAATAACCAGCTGAGATCATAATGACAGGATCAAATTCACACATAACAATATTAACCTTAAATGTAAATGGGCTAAATGCCCCAGTTAAAAGACACAGACTGGCAAATTGGATAAGAAGTCAAGACCCATAGGTGTGCTGTATTCAGGAGACTGATCTCACATGCAAAGACACACATAGGCTCAAAATAAAAGGATGGAGAAATATTTACCAAGCAAATAGAAAGCAAAAAAAAGCAGAGGCTGCAATCCTAGTCTCTGATAAAACAGACTTTAAACTAACAAAGATCAAAAAAGAGAAAGAAGGGCATTACATAATGGTAAAGGGATCAATGCAACAAGAAGAGCTAACTATCCTAAATATATATGCACCCAATACAAGAGCACCCAGATTCATAAAGCAAGTTCTTAGAGATCTACAAAGAGACTTATACTCCCACATAATAATAGTGGGAGACTTGAGCACCCCACTGTCAATATTAGATGGATCAACGAGACAGAAAATTAACAAGGATATTAAAGACTTGAACTCAGCTCTGGACCAAGTGGACCTAATAGACATCTACAGAACTCTCCACACCAAATCAACAGAATATACATTCTTCTCAGCACCACATCACACTTATTCTAAAATTGACCATATAATTGGAAGTAAAACACTCCTCAGCAAACGCAAAAGAATGGAAATCATAACAAACAGTCACTCAGACCACTGTGCAATCAAATTAGAATTCAGGATTAAGAAACTCGCTCAAAACCACACAACTACATGGAAACTGAACAACCTGCTCCTGAATGACTACTGGGTAAATAACAAAATGAAGGCAGAAATAAATAAGTTCATTGAAACCAATGAGAATAAAGACACAACATACCAGAATCTCTGGGACATAGCTAGAGAAGTGGTTACAGGGAAATTTATAGCACTAAATGTCCACAGGAGAAGGCGGGAAAGATCTAAAATTGACACCCTAACATCACAATTAAAAGAACTAGAGCTAACAAATTCAAAAGGTAGCAGAAGACAAGAAATAACTAAGATCAGAATGGAACTAAAGGAGATAGAGACACGAAAAATCCTTCAAAAACTCAATGAATCCGGGAACTGGTTTTTTGAAAAGATTAACAAAATAGACAGACCACTAGCCAGACTAACAAAGAAGAAAAGAGAGAAGAATCAAATAGACACAACAAAAAATGATAAAGGGGAGATCACCACTGATCTCACAGAAATACAAACTGCCACCAGAGAATACTATAAACACCTCTATGCAGATAAACCAGAAAATCTAGAGAAATGGATGAATTCCTAGACACATACACCCTCCCAAGACCAAACCAGGAAGAAGTTGAATCCCTGAATACACCAACAACAAGTTCTGAAATTGAGGCAGTAATTAATAGCCTACCAACCAAAAAAAAAAAAGCCCAGGACCAGATGGATTCAGAGCCAAATTCTACCAGAGGTACACAGAGGAACTGGTACCATTCCTTCTGAAACTATTCCAAACAATAGAAAAAGAGGGACTCTTCACTAACTCATTTTATGAGGCCAGCAACATCCTGATACCAAAACCTGGCAGAGACACAATAAAAAACGAAAATTTCAGGCCAATATCCCTGATGAACATCAATGCAAAAATTATCCATTAAATACTGGCAAACCGAATCCAGCAGCACATCAAAAAGCTTATCTATCACGATCAAGTTGGCTTCATCCCTGGGATGCAAGGCTGGTTTAACATAGGCAAATCATTAAACGTAATCCATCACACATAAACAGGACCAATGTCAAAAACCACATGATTATCTCAATAGATGCAAAAAAAAAAAAAAAAGGCCTTCAATAAAATTCAACACCCCTTAATGCTAAAAACTCTCAATAAACTAGATATTGATGGAATGAATCTCAAAATAATAAGAGCTATTTATGAAAAACCCACAGCCAATATCATACTGAATGGGCAAAAGCTGGAAGCATTCCCTTTGAAAACCAGCACAAGACAAAGATGCCCTCTCTCATCACTCCTATTCAACATAGAATTGGAAGTTCTGGCCAGGGTAATCAAGCAAGAGAAAGAAATAAAGGGTATTCAGATAGGAATACAGAAAGTCAAATTGTCTCTGTTTGCAGATGACATGATTGTATATTAAGAAAACCCCATTGTCTCAGCCCAAAATCTCCTTAAGCTGATAAGCAACTTCAGGAAAGTCTCAGGATACAAAATCAATGTGCAAAAATTACAAGCATTCTTATACACCAATAATAGAGAAACAGAGAGTCAAATCATGAGTGAACTCCCATTCACAATTGCTACAAAGATAATTAAATACCTAGGAACACAAATTACATGGGATGTGAAGGTTCTCTTCAAGGAGAACTACAAACCACTGCTCTAGGAAATAAGAGAGGACACAAACAAATGGAAGAACATTCCATGCTCATGGATAGTAAGAATCAGTATTGTGAAAATGGCCATACTGCCCAAAGTAATTTATAGATTCAATGCTATCCCCATAACACAATTAGACTTTCTTCACAGAATTAGACTTTCTTCACAGAATTAGAAAAAACTAAATTTCATATGGAACCAAAAAAGAGCCTGTATAGCCAAGACAATCCTAAGCAAAAAGGACAAAACTGGAGGCATCACGCTACGTGACTTCAAACTATACTACAAGGCAATAGTAACCAAAACAACATAGTACTGGTACCAAAACAGATATATAGACCAATGGAACAGAACAGAGGCCTCAGAAATAATGCCACACATCTACAACCATTTGATCTTTGACAAACCTGACAAAAACAAGCAATGGGGAAAGGATTCTGTAGTTAATAAATGCTGTTCTGAAAACTGGCTAGCCATATGCAGAAAACTGAAACTGGACCCCTTCCTTACACCTTATATAAAATTTAACTCAAGATGGACTAAGGACTTAAACATAAGACTTAAAACCATAAAAACCCTAGAAGAAAACCTAGGCAATACCATTCAGGACATAGGCATGGGCAAAGACTTCATGACTAAAACACCAAAAGCGGTCACAACAAAAGCCAAAATTGACAAATGGGATCTAATTAAACAAAAGAGCTTCTGCACAGCAAGAGTGAACAGGCAACCTACAGAATGGGATAAAATTTTTGTAATCTATCCATCTGACAAACGGCTAATATCCAGAATCTACAAGGAACTTAAACAAATTTACAAGAAGAAAAACAAACAACCCCATCAAAAAGTGGGCAAAGGATATGAACAGACACTTCTCAAAAGAAGACATTTATGCAGCCAACAAACATAGGAAAAAAAGCTCATCATCACTGGTCATTAGAGAAATGCAAATCAAAACCACAATGAGATACCATCTCATGCCTGTTAGAATGGCAATTATTAAAATGTCAGGAAAGAACAGATGCTGGAGAGGAAGTGGAGAAATAGGAATGCTTTTACACTGTTGGTGAGAGTGTAAATTAGTTCAACCATTGTGGAAGACAGTGTGGCGATTCCTCAAGGATCTATGACCAGAAATATCATTTGACCCAGCAATCCCACTACTGGATATATACCCAAAGGATTATAAATCATTCTACTATAAAGACACATGCACATGTATGTTTATTGCAGCAGTATTCACAATAGCAAAGACTTGGAACCAACCCAAATGCCCATCAATGATAGACTGGATAAAGAAAATGTGGCACACATACACCATGGAATACTATGCAGCCATAAAAAAGGGATGCGTCCATGTCCTTTGCAGGGACATGGATGAAGCTTCAAACCATCATTCTCAGCAAATTAACACAGGAACAGAGAAACAAACACTGCATGTTCTCACTCATAAGTGGGAGTTGAGCTGTGAGAACACATGGACACAGGGAGGGGAACATCACACACTGGAGCCTGTCGGGGTGTGGGGAGCTAGGGGAGGGATAGCATTAGGAGAAATACCTAATGTAGATGACTGGTTGATGGGTGCAGCAAACCACCATGGCACGTGTATACCTATGTAACAAACCTGCATGTTCTGCACCTGATTCCCAGAACTTGAAGTATAATTAAAAGAAGAAGAAGAGGAGGAGGAGGAGGAGGAGGAGGAGGAGGAGGAGGAGGAGGAGGGAGGAGGAGGAGGAGGAGGAGGAGGAGGAGGAGGAGGAGGAGGAGGCGGCAGCAGCAAAAAAAAGAAGAAAATTAAACGAAAATAGAGACTGGGAAAAATAGTTTTGCTGGTACAAGTTGTTTTGAAAAGGCAAATTTGTTCCACATGACTGACATATTAGGAAACAATTTGAGCATAATGCAAGTATCACACTGGCTGATGTGCAGTTGTGTCCACAAGAAACACCAGGTGAACACACAAACCTGTACCCATAAGAACTGAACCACATAACACACAAAATGAACACACACACACCCCTCAGACACCTACAAGCTACCTTAATTCACTGTGTGTATTATAAGGTTGTGTTTTGCCGTTCTTTCACATTGTGGACATTTACAGATATCGATTATATAATTATATATTGGTTATTATATATATTATACATCTATAAAATATGCGTGAATAAATACAGTCAGTCAACATCCTAAAATGTCTATGTGTCCTGATTTTAAAATGTGCATGACACAGAAAGCATTAAGTGTTAAAGAGAAGCTTGAAATAAAGCCTTTTGAAGGAAATGAGAAAACACGTGGTACCTCCTGAGCAACAGGCATAAAGGAATACATATTGTAGACCAACAGAGACAGCACTGCAAAAATAAAACAAATGCCTGTGGCTAAAGCCATTTCAAGTGCTATGAAGTCTGTAAGAAGGCCTAAAGACATATGAGAAATAGGAAAATAGTTGAGCATATGGGTTGTAAAGCAAACAGGGATACAATCAAAAAAAACCTTTCCTACAGTCAAAGAGAAAGCACTTATCTATATACAATATAAAGACCCTAAATATGTCACCAAATCCTACAGAGCAGATCCTTCATGCTAGTAGTGGCTAGTTTTGTGATTTCAAACATTGTTACAGCTGTAGGGCTGGAAACACAATTTTGGAATGACAATTATTTTCTGTCAGCATTTGGAAGGTATTATTACACTGTCTTTTAGCTTCCATCATTGCTGTTAGTGAGTCATGTGACGCTATAGCTGTCTTTTCTAAGAATGTAGTCTTTTTCTCTTCAGTGGCTTTCATGTTTTTCATTTGACTTTGAGGCTCTGTCATTTTATTATGTTGGGACTAGAATATAGATTTCATTTTTTTAAATCCCACTTGGAAATTGCTGGTCTTCGTGAATCTGTGGATTATATAATAGATCCATTCTGGAAAAATTCTCAGCTATCATCTCTTCAAATTATGCCTCTATTCTCTCTCTCTCCTATACTGTTGATACTCCAATTAAACATACAAAGCTTCTCACACTGTCATTCTTATTGTTTAATTAATGCTCTTTCATATTTTCTATTTTTCTCTTCTGGCATTCTGGATAATTTATCCTTATATATATTTCACTTCACAAATTCTCTCTTCACCTGTATCTAACATGCCACTTTGCCCACATATTAAATTTCCAGCAGATGGCAGAAATGGAAATCTGAGACTAGAGAATGGTAAAACCACAAAAATTAGCAATGTTAACCTTTTAATTATACCTATAAAGCCAATTCATCCATCCACTTGTCATAATCTCTGCCTGTCTTGACTTGCCCCAAAAACAAACTATGAGGCAAGGATTCAAGTACATATAGTTTGTTTAGGGTATGATTTCAAGAAACACATGGAAGTGGGGAGTGAGACAGATGGGAGAACAAGGAAAGTGTTGGTTATTAAGCAAGTTACCACTGTGAGCAATTTAAGGTTAATCCTTCTGAGGAACTCAGCAGGAGTAGTGTTTTCCAACATGAGAGGGCACAGACACCACTCTACAGATTCTCAGGACCTGAGATTCTGATTCAGTAATTTGGGGGTGGGTTCCACAAATTTTAATTCTCAGGCCTGAGATTCTGATTCAGTAATTTGGGGGTGGGTTCCACAAATTTTAATTACTAACCAGTTCCCAACCAATGTTGATGCTACTGTTACTGGTCAGTGGATAGTTTGAGTAAGCAGAGGTGTAGAACACACTTTCAAAGACTTATCCCACCCAAGAGGCAAGGGAGGAGTATTTAACCACCAATTCCCATCAGTTATTGTTTAAAACAACTGCGCTCAAACAGCATTAACACTCTGGTACTTCCTCTGCCTCCTCCTAGGCAGATGAGGTATCTGCAGCCAAAAGACACCCCCCGGGAAACGAGTCATGCACTGGCAGCTGCAAGTCAGGCTGGTGTGTATGAAAATGAGGGGTGCCCAAGAAATGTGAGCTGGACACAGATAGCATTTGCTACACTGCTATATTGTCATGGAGTAAAATAAACAATTAATCAAGAAATTACAAATAAATTACAATTGTTATAAGTGCTTTAAAAGTAAATTACATGTAACTACCCATAAAGATAGCCTCTCATCTTATTACAGATGGAAACTTCCTAGAGTTGTTGTGGACCAAAAAAATGTACTGTTTCACAAATATGGTTAAACACCAACTCCAGCCCAATACTGTATAGCATTGGCCCTTACTGAATGTATAGTATCTTATCTGAAGTCACTCCGATTGGCAGTTTACATTAGAAATGTGTGCAGAATCATTAAATTTTCATTTTGTTTCATCTGGGTAGAACTTAGCTAGGATTTACTCTGCTTTATAAACATTAAATTACAAACATGGAATGAAAACAATGTTTATTTCAATTGCTTTTTATTTATATTTTCATCAAACAGTTTTACCAAGAGAAAGCCTAAACCAGTAATGCATTTTGAGAAGTATGTTATAATTACATAAGATGGCTTATTTTGCAAATCCATACTCACTTTCCACTCTGAATATATTTATCTCCTTAAAGCATCTAAGGAATTAGCAACTGTGAAGTTAGGGAATAGACCACAAAACTGCCTTTACTTCTGACACCAACAGCAAGTCTGTGAGTTCCAAGACCACCCTCAGATTTGGTAATTCGTTAGAAGGACTCACAGAACACACTGAAAGATATTATACTCAAAGTTATAGTTTATTATTGTAAAAGGTTACCAATTAAAATCAACCAAGAGAAGAAACACATTGGAGAGAGTCTAGGAAAGTAACAAACGGGGAGCTTTCAGTCATCCTCTCTCATGGAGTCATGGACAGCATTACTTTCCTGGTAATGACTGACAATTCACATGAAGTATTGCCAACCAGGGAAGCTCACCTGAGCCTTGGTATTCAAAGTCTTTACTGGGTCTCAATCACAGCGGTGTGGCTGATTATCCAATCTCAGTTTCTGACCCCTTAGGAAGGCAAGCTGTTACTGCTTTACTCAACGTCTCCATCCTAAATCATATTGTTACTATCTAAATTGGGCCAAGCTTCCTAGGCAAATAAAGACACTCACTAGCCATGACATTCCAAGGGCTTGGAAGTTACCTCCAAGAAGCCAACAGCAAAGGTAATACCGCTTTTGGGGCAAGATTAAATTATTTACTGCACTGCACCTTACTCTGCTCTCACTGTAAGTGGTCACTGCATTTTTTTAAAGCCTGAAATTCTTCATCTTACAGAGCTTAACTGCTACATTATGATATTGATAAAAACAGAACTAGGTGTTACTTTCATAATTAATGTACTTTCAATATTGCTAGACTTTGATGCATATTTGGAAAAAAAAATCAGTTTACTTAATATTTGAAACCAACCCAAAATTCACAGCTCAAGTTTATTCTACTGTCATCATTATAGTCTTCTTTTTCTATGTATCAGTCTTCACTGCTATAGTATGCAATATTTTTGCAAAATAATGCTCAGGATAACCAATCCACAATGGAATACCTTTCATTTAGTATCAGGATAAAAATCTGGCCTTTTGAAATACTATCAACATACATATATCAGATAATTATACTCCCCTTTCATGAGTTGATCATTAAACTGGAAGAAAATACTTAGGAGCTTATTGTGCTCTGTAAGATAGCAAAAATAACTTCCTAAAACTAGCTAAAAACCTGAAGATTGCTACTATTTAAACTTTAGCTGTTGGTGTCTCCAAATTGCAATGCCTCAAATCACCTCTGCAGCACAAACTCTTGAGTGATACATCTGTATATAAAAATGTAACATGAAACCATTGTTTTCTTTAAAGGCATAGAAATCTCTAACAATTTTATTTTGGGTTCAGTTAGATACTAGAATGCCCTCTGCTGTGTACCTTGAAATATATCAAAACAAGTGTCAATTTTAGAGTACAAACATTTAAAATCTTTATACAAAATAAGTGTTGTCTTAGAAACAAAGCCTATATTTTAGAATAGGAAATCTTGTTATAATATTTATGAAAAGAATCAGCAACACTAAAATTAGTAACATAAATCTTTTTTAAATTTCAAACAATTCTTTTATAAAAACATTAAAACATCTTTTAATCCTACAGAATTTTCCTTTGAATAGCACCAACAAAAAAACTATGTTATGCAAATAGAAGAGATGTGTTATCTACGAATTAATGCTAGAATTTTTAAATAGGACTGTAATATTAAAGAGAAGTAGCTAACAAAATTATTATAATGAGGACATAAAATATATTAGGTATTATTTTCTATCTTAAATATCTTGAAAGAGAACATTTTTGCCAGAAAATGCAACTGCAAAGAATATTAAAATAAATGCAACAAGGAAGGAAGCAATTAAGCATATTTTAACCCATAAATAACAGCATATCATTATAATATACTGAATAATCACATAAAAATGCTAGTAAATTTACAAATATATTATTTTCTAAAAACTCTACCATTTACCAAAGCTATTAAGGAAATGGCTATATACAAATTAAATACATACATTAATAATATTAAAATGTTTTAACATGAACCGTGAATATACACTCCGAACACTGTCAGCTTATGCTTAGCTACTTTTTCTCATTTCTTATCATGTTAATGAAATTTTCAACATTTACTATTGTTTTCTAAGGGCAAGTGAAATTCTACATCCTAGGTAGAGATTTTAGAATATTAGTTGTTCTTAAAGATTTCCTGCCCTCCAGTGGTATCTGCCTTAATATTTCCACTGCACTTTTCAAGGTTGCAAAGAGAAACATCACTTCTACATGTACATTTTGAAATTAGATCACACTGTATGGCAGCATCTAATTTTTTCTCCATTACAGATTCACTCTCTGTTTGCACCCCTGCATCACATCTTGCAGCCTGCAGAATGCAGTTATCATTGGTTTTGTTTTGCAAAATGTGGGCTGAGTTGCACTGCAACTGTGGAAACTGATCTGTATTATTTTTCACTGAGAACTGGTAGAAATTCTCATTCTGTTTGTGAATTTTGTCATTGTTTTTAACAATCCTGTCACCTGAAAGTTTTGCCATCCTTTCTACATAAAAATTATTCATTTTTTCCTTGGTTTTGATGGGAATCCTATTTGAATCTTCAATTTGCTGTGATATTTGATCTTCATCTTCAGATGACTAAAAAGAAATTAATAATGTTGCTATAAACCATGCTTACATTTTAAAAATGCATTCAATCACTTCAAAGAATATATTCTTAAAATCCCTACTATAGAAAATTTCTAAATACAGAAGAGAGTTTGGCAAGTTACAAATCAAAGCAGGTATATCATCAAAGAGTCTTCGACCAATAATCTGCCATATCTCCCAGGAGGCTATGAATTTTAAAATAGCAGTAACAATAATAATCTTTGTAATAAAAATGCAAAAGAGATAAAAAGGAGAAGGGAAATTTTGTCTTTTATTAGTCCCTATAATCACAGGCTCTATCATCTCTCTACCCTTTCAACAGAAGAAATGATACGCAGCATACTTCCTCCACTTAAAGAGTAGACTAGAAGCAGTACCTTCGAAGGAAACAGCTAACACAGATAACTTGTTCAATTATTTATTGATTCATTAAGTAAAAAATAACTACTTGTATGCTTTTTATGGGCCCAGTCCAATGAAATACATATATATATATATACATATATATATAGATATAAAAATATCTTAAGAAGAGCATCAGGTAATAGGAAATTAAACAGACAAAGAAAAGTTAAGTAGCAATACATAAGCAATACATATCTCAACTGTTATATAAAAAGACAACCTTTAAGAACTTTTTTTAAAGAACTTTTTAATAGGTCTAGATTTCAATTTTCTAAGCATAAATTTTTCAAACTTCTTGAAAATTTTATCTTTTAATTACTGAATTAATGAAAATATTCTTTTAATGAAAATCTTATATAAAGTATTCATTATTCAAGTTAAAAATACAAAGTTAATATAAAAAACTAAATATAAAAAGGGGTATAGGCTTTAGCTGATTGACACTGAAAAATGTATATCTCAAAATAGCTAGTAGATATGTCTTAAAATGGTCCAAACACAGAGAAACAAATACTCAAGGTGATGGATATCCTAAATATTCTGGCTTGATCATTACACATTTGAGTCATGTAACAAAACATCATATACACCCAATTAAATACATACGAATATTATATATCAATAAAAAATAAAAGGTAAATCTAAATATGCTTCTTTAGTGATGCAATTTGAGTTACACTCTTTCAGAGAATCGAACTGTTTAACAAATAGATAAACTTGTAATCTAGTGTTGATAACATGTTATTGGCGATTTTTTTTATTTTTTTGAGACAGGGTCTCACTCCACTGCCTGGGCTGGACTGCAGTGGCACAATCATGGCTCACTGTGACCTCAACCTCCCAGGCTCAGGTGATTCTCCCACCTCAGCCTCTCCAGTAACTGGGCCCATAGGCGCACGCCACCATGTCTGACTAATTTTTTGTATTTGTTTTTGCCATGTTATCCAGGCTGGTCACGAACTCCTGGGCTCAAACAATTGCCCACCTCAGTCTCCCAAAATGCTGGGATTACAAGCATGAACCACCATGCCCGGCTAAGTGATATTTCTTACCTTTGTTCATAAGTACTTATTACACTGTGTTTATGCATACACATTTAAAATGTAATTATAAGCAGGATCCTTTAGAAATGCATTATTTGCTCTTTTCTTTCAGGGAATGGAACTAGTTAACAAATAAAGAACACTGTAATATAGTGTTGAGAACATGCTATTAAAGGACAGTCATCTCTTCCTTTCTAAGGCCTCATTTGCATGAGTTTACATATACACAAGCAAAAGCTGAATCTAAGTATAGTTCTTTTAAAAAAGAAAGAAAAGGAAACTTGTGAAGGAAAATGTACTTTTGTGAAATACCTTTTTATGTTGTATTAAAAATGTAGCTTTTATGTGGGTGCAGGATTGCTATGACAAAGGCATACCTTTAGATGCTAATGTGATTTGAGAAAAAGTGAAGCCATTATATGACAACTTAAAGCAAAAGGAAGCTGAAGGATCTAATGCTGGAGAATTTAATGCCAGCAAAGGATGGTTTGATAATTTTAGAAACAGATTTGGCTTAAAAAATATCAAGGTAATAGGGGAAGCAGCTTCTGCAGACCAAGAAGCAGCAGACACATTCCCAGATGCCTTTAAAGAAAATCACTGAAGAAAAAGGATATCTGCCCAAACAAGTTTTTAATGGAGACAAAAGTGCCCTATTCCAGGAAAAAAAAATGTCACATAGGATATTTATTAGGAAGGGAAGCAAGCACCAGGATTTAAGGCAGGATGGGATAGGCTAACTCTACTGTTTTGTGCAAATGCACTCAGGTTTATGACCAAGATTGCCCTTATTTATAAAGCTGCTCACCCTCAAGTTTTGAAGGGAAGGATAAACACCAATTGCCAGTTTCTTGGTAACACAACAAGAAGGCCTGGAAAACAAAAACTCTTTTTCTGAATTGATTCCATCAGTGCTTTGTCCCTAAAGTCAGTAAGTGCTTTGCCAGTAAGGGACTGCCTTTTAAAGTTATTTTGATATTGCTAATGCCCCTGGCCACCCAGAATCCCATCAGTTCAATACCGAAGGCATCAAAGTAATGTACATGTTTTGAAGCACATCTCTAATTCAGCCTCTAGATTAGGGAGTCACACTGACCTTTAAGGTTCATTATACATTGTGCTCTATGGAAAGGATGGTCAATGCGATGGAAGAGAGCCCAAGAGAGGGAACATCATAAAAGTCTGGAAGGATTATACCATTGAACATGCCATTACTGTTACAGAAAAAGCCATGAACGTCATCAAGACTCGGAAAAGAAATCCCTGCATGAGAAAACTGTTGTAGATGTTAAACATGACTTCATAGGATTTACAAGAGCTAATCAAGAAAATCATGAAAGAGACTGTGGATATGGCAAAAAAGGTGAAAGGTGAAGGGTTTCAAGATACGGAGCTTAGAAAAATTAAAGAGCTAATAGATACCACTCCAGAGGAATTAACAGAAGGCAACTTGATGGAGATAAGTACTTAACAACCAGTTACAGACAACAAGCAAGAAGACATAAAAGAAGTAGTGCCAGAAAAATCTGACTTTAGACAATCTGGCAGAAGTGTTGATTACTCAAGACCTCTTGATTTCTTTATGACATAGACCTTTCTACGATACAGGCTCTGAAGCTAAAGTAATCAGTAGAAGAAGGATTGATACCATATAAAAACATTTTTAGAGAAACAAAAAATCAAAAGTCAGACAGAAATAACGATGTATTTCCATAAAGTTACACCAAGTGTGCCTGCCTCTCCTGCCCACCATTCTACTACCTCCACCTCTTCTGCCTCTGCTACCAATGAAACAGCAAGACCAACTCTGCCTCTCCCTTCTCCTCCTCGGCCTACTCAACATGAAGATGATGAAGATTATGATGATTTATGATGATCTATTCCTACTTAATGAATAATAAATATATCTTCTCTTAAGATTTTCTTAGTAACATTTTCTTTTCTTTAGCTTACTTTACTGTATAAATATAGTATATAATATATACAACATACAAAATATGTGTTAATCAAGTGTTTATGTTATCAGTAAGGATTCTGGCCAACAGTAGGCTATTAGTAGTTAAGTTTGGCGGTGTCAAACGTTTTATTCAGATTTCTGACTGGGCAGCATCCCTAACCCCTGCATTGTTCAAGGATAAACTGTACACACATAAGTGTGTGTGTGTGTGTGTGCATGTGTGTATATATATGTGTGTGTGTATATATGTATGTATATATACATACATACGTATGTATGTATATATACATACATATATACGTATGTATGTATGTATATATATGTATGTATATAATGTATCGATAAAAGGATAAAAGGTGTTTTGTAAATGGCAATAAATGCATTTTTACAAATGTGAAAAATGGTACTCATGGACATTTTTATTTACATTTTTCCTTTCTACATTTTTAAATAGTTGTACTTTTTTAAATTTTTTACTTTTTTGTTTATATTAATTTTTACTTCCACTATTTAATTGACTCAACATCTTTATAAGGTAAACTATGAGAAAAATAATTATTAATATAGCATGTATTAATATGTGAAACAAGCATCACTTACCAAATCTGAACTAGAACTGAAACAGCTGTCTGTTGGTCTTGGAGAGTAACTAGTAGATCGACTACTCTGTGCAGAATCAAGAGCTGAAAATAAAGGTTTAATACATGAATAATGGTATTTATGAATACTTTACAACATACATATGCCAGGCAGAAGATATCTGCTGGATAAAACAAATTTAGCTAACAACACACAACACTTTAAAATGTACCAAAATCAGTTAAAATTGTGGATACTTGGCACCTTACAATTCTGACAGGATTTATGGGTTTATTTTACCCTTAAAAGATTTGTAGCTAGAAATGAAATAAGGGTATATAACGTAAGTGAAGAAAACAGAATAGAGAAAGTTGGATTGATTTTTCCAACATATGAATTATATTTTATGAACAAATAATTTAAAGTGTTAACCTGAGGGAAGGAAGAGAAAACCAAGTTATTAAGTCCTAAGGCATCAGACATTTGCCAATCTAGTAAATGAAACTTTCCTGTGCAATCAAATGATGCGAATAAAACCTATTCAAAGCATCCAGTTTGATACATTTTCATTATCTGCTTAATGTTGTTATTTTACAATTGCAAGTAAAGTTTTAAAATGGGATTGAGATGTAGGTCATGAATCCCTACTATGTATAAATGATAAAGAGCAACCGTAGCTTCAACCACTCCTGTTCCCTTGTTTAAGAAAATGGATCTGCTATCAAGAGAAGCAAAAGGCTGCAGAACATCAACAACACATACCAGATCACACGCCCTCCTATATGCAATAAACCCTGAGTACCTCAGGCCAGGACTGATGCTCTCTGTAACAGAATCTAGCTTCAGTCAGCTGAGAAGCAGAGAGAATTTAGCTGAACTCTGATACCCTTATTTCATCATTCTAGAAGGAAATTTATACGCCCACGAAGCAGGTTTATCCCTGACAATGAAAGTAGAGTGCACGAAAGTGAAGGGTAGAATATTACTACTAACAACATAATTTAAGGGCATTTCACCCCAATAAGGTTCATTCAGTCCATAAGTACTATAAATCCACAGTGATCAGAAGGGAAGAAATTTGTCCACTGAATGAATGTTCTCACCTTTAACACTACAAGAAAGGGCATGCAAATGAAAATAAGTACAATTAGACACTTGTTTTGGTGACCATGGCCTTATGGTATAGTTTGAAATTAGGTAGTGTGATGTGTCCAGATTTGTTATCTTTGCTTAGTCTTGCTTCGGCTATGTGGGCTTTTTTTGGTTCCATATAGATTTTAGAATTGTTTTTTCTAATTCTGTGAAGAATGATGGTGGTATTTTCATGGGAATTGCATTGAATTCATAGATTGCTTTTGGCAGTATGGTGATTTTCAAAATATTGATTCTACCCATCCATGAGCATGGGATGTGCATGGTACTGGTATAAAAATAGGCACATAGACCAATGGAACAGGATAGAGAACCTGGAAATAAACCCAAATACTTACAGCCAACTGATCTTCAATGAAGCAAACGAAAACATAAAGTGGGGAAAAGATACCCTTTTCAACAAATGGTGCTGGGCTAATTGGCTAGCCACATATAGGAGAATGAAACTAGATTCTCATCTCTTACCTTAGACAAAAATCAACTCAAAATTGATTCAGGACTTAAACCTAAGACCTGAAATTATAAAAATTCTAGAAGATAGCATGGGAAAAAACCTTCTAGACATTGGCTTAGGCAAGGATTTCATGACCAAGAACCCAAAAGCAAATGGAATAAAAACAAATATATAGCTGGGAGCTAATTAAACTAAAGAGCTTTTGCAAGGCAAAAGGAACAGTCAGAAAAGTAAACAGACAACCCACAAAGTGGGAGAAAATCTTCACATTCTATACATCTGACAAAGGACTTATATCCAGAATTTACAAGGAACTCAAATAAATCAGTAAGAAAAAAACAATCTCATCAAAAAGTTGGCTTAGGGCATGAATAGACAATTCTCAAAAGAAGATATACAAATGGCCAACAAACACATGAAAAAATGTTCAATATCACTAATGATCGGGGAAATGCAAATCAAAACCACAATGCGACACCACCTTACCACCTGCAAGAATGGCCGTAATCAAAAAATCAAAAAACTGTAGATGTTGGCATGGGAGTGGTGAACAGGGAACATTTTTGCATTGCTGGTGGGAATGTAAACTAGTACAGCCACTATGGAAAACAGCATAGAAATTCCTTAAAGAACTAAAAGTAGAACTACCATTTGGTCCAGCAGTCCCACTACTGGGTATCTACCCAGAGGAAAAGAAATCATTATTCAAAAAATTCAAAAAAATACTTTCACACACATTTATAGCAGCACAATTCACAACTTCAAAATCATGGAACCAACCCAAATGCCCATCAATCAACGAGTGGATGAAGACACTGTGGTGTGTGTGTGTGTGTGTGTGTGTGTACACACACATATATATATACACACATATATATGTGATATATACACATATATATATATGATAGAATAAAAACACAGCCATAAAAAGGAAGGAATTAACAGCATTTGCAATGACTAAGTGAAATAACTCAGGAATAGAAAACCAAACATCGTATGTTCCCACTGATATGAGGGAACTAAGATATGAAGACGCAAAGGCATAAGAATGATACAATGGACTTTGTGAACTTGGGGGGAAGAGTGGGAGGAGGAAGTGGGATAAAAGACTACAAATATGGTGCAGTGTATACTGCTCGAGTGATGGGTGCACCAGTCTCACAAATCACCACTGAAGAACTTTCTCATGTAACTAAATACCACCTTTACCCCAATAACTTGTGGTAAAAATTAAAAAAAAAAAAGAAAACTAAAAAAAAAAAACCACTTATTGAGTAACTACTTTATGTAAGGCACTGTGACAGTTATTAGAGACACATGGTCAGAGCCTTCAAAGTGTTCAGAATCTTGTAGTGGAGAAAGATACACATTTGTTTAAGTCACAAAATAAGATGTGACATCATAGAAGATACAAAAGCAGTAGGCAGCTAAGTGTGACGAACCCCAGGGAAAGAGATTTGGTGACAATTTACAGAGAAAACGTAAGTATAGAGAGTACGTTTTGAATGATGAATAAACAATTTTCAGAGACAAGATGAAAAATTAACATATGGGATAGAGGGAAAAGAATGTGTAAATATTTCTAAACATTAATGGAGGTACATCTTAGATTGTCCATGATGTCACCTAAGGATGAATTAAAGAGAAGTGAGACAATGAAATCAAGTCAGTTAGATGATTAACTGAATAATCTAGGTATGAAGTGATTATCATCTGCAATAAAGCAGTGAAATTGGGATAGAGAAGCAGCAAAAGATTCAAGTTTCAAGAAGGCTTTCAAATAGCCTGAATTTTTGCCTGTGTGTACATTTAAAAACTTTTGTGTATCTGTTATAACATCAACATCAAAATCTGATAAAGATTGCATACACATATACACACATTATCTCTCTACAGGAAAACCTCACTTATGAATACCAATACCAAAGCCTTATACTTCAAAAGTATTAAATTTTTTTAAAAGAACAGAATAAAAAGAAGAGCAAAGAATCATAACACATCAGGAGTTGGTGGAATTTATTATAGGAATGCTGAGATGGTCCAAATCACAAAATCCATTAGTAAAATTCACCATTTAAAAAGATCTATATCAAAAATGAAATATCACCTCACACTTCTTAGGGTGACCACTGTCAGAAAAAACAAAAAATAATAAATATTGGCAAGGATGTAGAAAAACTGGAATCTTTTTGCACTGCTGGTGGAAATGTAAAATGGTGCAGTAACTACAGAAAATGGTATGAAGATTTCTCAAAAAATAAAAATAGAACTACCATATAATCCAGCAATATAACTTGTGAGTATATATCTAATAGAAGAGATATTTGCATACTTATGTTCATTGCGGCATTATTCACAATAGCCAAGAGTCAGAAACAACCTAAATGACCATCAGTGAAAGAATGGATAAAGAAAATATGGTATACACATACAACTGAATACTATTCAGCAATGAAAAAGAATGAAATCTTGTTATATACCACAATGTGGATGAACCTTAAGGACATTTGCTAAGTGAAAGAAGCCATTACAAAAAAAGACAAATACTACATGATTTCACCTACTAGGTATATAAGTAGAATATAGAAACAGAAGGTAAAATGGTAATGGCCAGGGGCTGGGGGGAGTGGTAAGTAGGAAATTGTTGTTTAGGGAGTGTGAGAGACAGGACGAGGGTCTGTTGCACAATGTGCATGTGGTTGACAACATTGTATTGTACACCTGGAAACTGTTGAGAGGATAAATCTTACGTTGCATGCTTTTTTGCAACAATAATGCAAAAAGACATATGAATAAAAATTAATAATCATTCCTATAGATGCTAAGAATCACTCTCTCCCAAATTACTGATTCATCAAAACTACCTCACAAGAAAAAAGCTATTGGCAAAACAAAAAAAAACAAAAACATAAGCCTAAGCCCCAAATCCAGAATCTTACTTAATATAGAAACACAGGATGCATATTCATGCTAAAGCAGCTGTGTGTGTTTGTTTGTGTATCAGAAAGCACTACAGATAAATCTAACAAGAAACATGCAGAATCTATGTGAGGAAAACCTCAGGAAAGTGCTTAAAGGTATTTTAAGCAACTACTAATATAAAAAACTAGACTGAACTAATGAAAGGACATCTTATGTTCTTAGACAGGACTACTCAACATTATTAGGATAATAATTCACACTAAACTAACACATACAGCTAACAGTTTCCCAGTAAAAATTAAAACTTTTCTTCTGGACTTAAGCAAGTTGATTTTAAAGGTTATATGGAAAAGCAATCCAAGAATAACCAGAAAAAAACTTTTTAAAATGTGCAAAGAGGCATGTAATTCTTCAAGAAATTAAACATTTATAAAAAGATAATAAAAGCGGTATGGTATTGGCACATGAAGATTAGGAAAGATCAATGAAACAATTAAGAAAGCCACAAAATAGATCAGCTACATATGGAAAGTTATTATATAAAAAAGGTAGTATCAAAAATACCTAGGGAAAAGACATATTTTTAAAACTTGGACTGATAGAAACCTCATACCTTAAGTCAACTTAAACTCCAAATGGATTAAAGAACTAAATTTTAAAAAGCATATTAGTACTAGAAGAAAATATGGTAAGTTCATTTGTAACTTGGAAGTGTGGAGAGTCTGGAGAGTCTAAACCCAGAAATAAAAGAAAAAATTGATCAATTTAACTACATAAAGAAGATAAGTCTTCTGCAAAGCAAGAGACACTATATGCAAAGACTAAACAAAATAAATCAAAAACCAGTATTAAACTAGAAGAAAACATTTGCCACATAGCAAAACACACGTTATTACTTTTTAATTTTTGTGGATACATAGTAGGCATATATATTTATGGGGTACATGAGATGTTTTGATACAGGGATACAATGTATAATAATCACATGAAAACTGGAGTATTCATCCCCTAAAGCACTGATTCTTTGGGTTACAAATCATCTAATTATATTGTTTTCATTATTTTTAAATGTACAATTCAATTTTTATTCACTATAGCTACCTGCTGTGCTAGCAAATACTAGGTCTTATTCATTCTTTCTAGTTAAATTTTTTGTACCCATTAACCATCACCACCCTCCCAACCCCACCACTACCCTTCCTAGCCTCTAGTAACCAATCTTCCACCCTCTTATTTCCATGAGTTCAATTGCTTTGATTTTTAGATCCCACAAATAAGTGAGAACATGTGTTGTTTGTCTTTCTGTGCCTGGCTTGTTTCACTTAACATAATAACCTCCAGTTCCATCCATGGTGTTGCAAATGACAGGATCATTCTTTTTTTATGATATGTTCTGGAGTTAGGCAAGTTGATTTTAAAGGTTATATGAAAAAGTAATCAAGAATAACCAGAAAAAAACCTTTTTAAAAAATGCAAGGAGGTGTAACTTCTCAAGAAATGAAACATTATAAAACAATGATAATTATTATTATTAGATTATGTATAGATTATTAGATTGTGTTTAATTAACACATTTTCTTTAGTGATTCATTTGTTGATGGACACTTAGGTTGCTTCCAAATCTTGGATATTGTGAACAGTGCTGCAACAAACATGGGAGTGGAGATAGCTCTTTAATGTACTGATTTCCTTTCTTTTGGTTATATATCCAGCAGTGGGATTGCTTGATCATATGGTATCTCTATTTTTAGTTTTTTTAGGAACCTCCAAACTATTCCCCCATAGTGGCTGTACTAATTTATGTTACCATTGATAGTGTATAAGGGTTCCCTTTCTCCATATCCTCACCAGCGTTTGTAACTGCCTGTCTTTGGGATATAAGTCATTTTAAATGAGGTGAGATCATATCTCATTGTACTTTTGATTTGCATTTCTTTGATGATCAGTGATGTTGAGCACCCTTTCATATGCCCCTTTGCCATATGTATGTCTCTTTTGAGAAATGTCTATTCAAATATTTGGCCTATTTCTTGAGATTATTAGATTTTTTCCTATACACTTGTTTGAACTCCTTATACATTATATTAATCCCTTGCCAGATAGGTAATTTGCAAATATTTTCTGCCATTGTGGGTTGTCTCTTTATTGATTGTTTCCTTTATTGTGTAGAAGCTTTTTAACTTGATGTGATCCCATTTGTCCATTTTTGCTTTGGTTCCCTATGCTTGTTATTACTCAAGAAATTTTTACCCAAAGGAATGTCCTGGGGAATTTCCTTAGTGTTTTCTTGTGGTAGTTCCATAGTTCAAGGTCTTAGATTTAAGTCTTTAATCCATTTTGATTTGATTTTTGTATATGGTGAGAGACAGGGGTCTAGTTTCATTCTTCTGCATACAGATATCCAGTTTTTGCTGCAGCATTCATTGAAGAGACTGTCTTTTCCCAGTGCATGTTCTTATCACCTCTATCAAAAATGCGTTCACTGGCAATGTGTGGAATTGTTTCTGGGTTCTCTATTCTGTTCCATTGGTCTATGTGTCTGTTTTATGCTGGTATCATGCTGTTTTGGTTACTATAGTTCTCATGCTGTTTTGATTACTATAGTTCTATAGTATAATTTGAAGTAAGGGAATGCTATTCCTTCAGTTTTGTTTCTTTTGCTTAGGATAACTTTTGCTATTCTTGGTCTTTAATGGTTCCATATAAATTTTGGAATTGGTTTTTCAATTTCTGTTAATAATGTCATTGGTATTTTGATAGGGATTGCATTGAATATATAGATTGCTTAGGGTAGTATGGACATTTTAAACAATATTGATTCTTCTAATCCATGAACAGGGAATATCTCTCCATGTTTTGGTGTCCTCTTCAATGTCTTTCATCAGTGTTTTATAGTCTTTATTATTGAGCTCTTTCACTTCCTTGGTTAATTCCTAGGTACTTAACTTTATTTGTGGCTACTGTAAATGGAACTACTTTAAAAATTTTTTTTCAGACTGTTCACTGTTGGCATATAAAAATGCTACTGATTTTTGCATGTTGATTTTGCCTCCTGCAACTTTATTGATTTTATCAATTCTAATAGGTTTTTTATGGCGTCTTTAGGTTTTTCTAAATATAAGAACACATCATTGGCAAACAACGATAATTTGACTTCTTTCTTTCCAATTTGTATGCCCTTTATTTCTTTCTCTTGTCTCATGCTGTAGATAGAACTTCCAGTAGAACTTCCAGTACTATGTTGAATAAAAATGAAAGTGGGCTTACTTGTCATGTTCTAGATCTTAGAGGAAAGCCTTTCAATTCTTCTCCATTAAGTACAATACTAGCTGTGGATCTGTCATACATGGCTGTTTTTATATTATGTTCCTTTTATATTCAGTTTTTTAAAGGTTTTTTATCATGAAGGGATGTTAAATTTTATCAAATGCTTTTTCAGCATCAATTGAAATGTTCATATGTTTCTTGTCCTTCATTCTGTTGTTATGATGTATCACATTGACCGATTTGTGTTATCTTGAACCATTCTTGTATCCCAGGGATAAATCCCACTTGGTCATAATGAATAATCTTTTTAATTTACTGTTGAATTCTGTTTGCTAGTATTTTGTGGAAGATTTTTGCATCAATATTCATCAGAGACACTGATCTGTAGTTTTCTTTTCTTGATGTCTTTGTCTGGTTTTGGTATCAGGGTAATACACTGCCTTTAGAATGGGTTTGGAAGTAGTCCCTCCTCCTCCATTTTTCAGAATATTTTTAGTAGGACTGGTATTAGCTCTTCTTTACATGTTTTGTAGAATTCAGCAGTGAAGACTTCAAGTCCCAGGCTTTATTTCCTGGGAGACTTTTTATTACAACTTCAATCTAGTTCTCGTTATTGGACTTTTCAGGTTTTGGATTTCTTCATGGTTCAATCTTGGTAGATTGTGTGTGTCTAGGAATTTGTCCATTTCTTCTAGGTTTTCCAACTTATTGGCAGGTTGTCATTCATAGTACCCACTAATGATCCTTTGAATTCCTGTTATCAGCTATTATGTTCCTTTTTCATCTCTGATTTTATTTATTTAAATCTTCTTTTTTTCTTAGTCTAGATAAATGTCAATTTTGTTTAATTTTTCAAAAACCAACTTTTTTTCATTGATATTTTGTACTGTTTGCTTCATTTCAATGTCATTTATTTCTGCTCTAGTCCTTATTATTTATTTTCTGCTACTAATTTTGGGTTTGGTTTGTTCTTGCTTTTCTAGTTCTTTAAGATGTACAGCTAAGTTGTTTATTTGTGGTTTTTCTTCTTTTTTGATGTAGGCTTTTAGAGCTACAAACTTCCCTCTTAGTACTGCTTTTGCTGTATCCCACAGGTTTTGGTATATTGTGTTTCAATTATCATTTGTTTCAAGGAATTTTTCAATTTCATTCTTAATTTCTTCATTGACCCACTGGTCATTCAGGTGCATACTGTTTAATTTTCATGTATTTGTATAGTTTCCAAAATTCCTCATTATTGATTTCTAGTTTTATTCCATTGTAGTTAGAAAGATACTTGATATCATTTCAATTTTTTAAAATGTTTTCAGACTTGTTTTGTTGCCTAACGTATGTCTACCTTTGAGAATGATACATGTGCTGGGGAAAAGAATGTCTATTCTGTAGCTACTGGATGAAATGTTCAGTTTTCTTTCTGGAAGATCTGTCTAATGCTGAAAGAGGAATGTTGAAGTCTCCCACTATTATCGTATTGGGAGTGTGTCTCTTTCTCTTTCACTCTAATAATATTTGCTTTATATATCTGGGTGCTTCAGTGTTGGGTGCATATATATTTAAAATTGTTATATCTTCTTTCTGAATTGACCCCCTTCATGAGGATGGAGCACTCATGGCCTAACTACCTCTTTAGTGGTCTCACCTCTTAACACTGTTGCATTAGGGATTAAGTTTCATTAAGTTGCATCAGGAATTATAATGACCTTCTTTTGTCTCTTATAATTTTTGTCTTGAAATTTGTCTAATATACATATAGCTACTCTTGCTCTTTTTTGGTTTCTATTGGCTTGGAATATCTTTTTCCATCCCTTTATGTTCTGTCTGTGTGTGTCTTTATAGGTGAAATGTGTTTCTTATAGGCAACAGATCATTGGGTTTTATTTTTTATCCATTCAGCCACTCTATATCTTTTGATTGGAGAGCTTAATCCATTGACAGTCAAAGTCATTATTGATACGTAAAGACTCACTGCTGCTATTTTGTTATCTGTTTTTTGGCTGTTTTGTGGTCATCTCGTCTTTCCTTCCTTCTTGTCTTCCTTTTAGTAAAGCTGATTTTCTCTGGTGATATAATTTATTTTCTTACTTTTTATTTTGTGTATCTGTTATATGATTTGGGTTTGAGTTTATCATAAGGCTTGCAAATACAATCTTAGAACTCATGATTTTAAGATGATAACAACTTGTTTGCATAAAAAAATGAGCAAAGAAAACTAATAAAAACTCTACCCCTTAACTTCGTTCCCTTCCTTTTTAACTTTCTGTTGTTTCTATATGTATCTTATTATATACTCTATGGCTTGAAAAGTTGATACAGTTATTATTTTTGACTAGTTCATCATTTAGTGTTTCTACTTCAGATATGAGTAGTTTACACACATTTACAGTGTTATAATATTTTGTTTTTCTGTGTACTTATTATTATCAGTGAGTTTTGTACCTTCAGATGATTTCTTCTTGCTCATTAACTTTCTTTTCTTTCTGACTGAAGTACTCCTTTTAGTATTTTCTTGCAGAACAGGTCTGGTGTTGATAATCCCACAGCTTTTGTTTGTCTAGGAAGTCTTTATTTCTACTTCATGTTTGAGGGAGATGTTTTCTGGATATACTATTTTAGGGTAAAAGGTTTTTTCCTTCAGCACTTTAAATATGCTATGCCACTCTCTCGGCTTGTAAGGCTTCCACTGCAAAGTCTGCTCCCAGACGTATTGCAGCTCCATTGTATGTTACTTGTTTCTTTTCTCTTGCCGCTTTTAGCATCCTTTCTTTATTCTTGATCTTCAGGAGTTTGTTAAATGCCTTGAGGTAGTCTTCTTTGGGTTAAATCTGCTAGGTGTTCTATAACCTTCTTATACTTGGATATTGATATATTTCTCTTGGGAAGTAAAAGGCCAATAACTACTCTTAGATTTGCCCTCTTGAGGCTATTTTCTAGATCCTGTAGGCATACTTCATTCTTTTTTTTTCTTTTGTCTCCTCTGACTGTATATTTTCAAATTGTCTGCCTTCAAGCTCACTAATTCTTTGTGCTGCTTGATCAGTTCTGCTGTTAAGATTCTAATGCATTCTTCAATATGTCAATTGCATTTTTCAGCTCTAGAATCTGTGCTTGATTCTTTTTAATTATTTCAATCTCTGTGTTAAATTTGTCTGATATACTTCTGAATTCCTTCTCTTTGTTATCTTGAGTTTCACTTTCCTCACAACAGCTATTTTGAATACTATGTCTGAAAGGTCACATATGTCCATTTCTTCAGGGTTGGTCCTTGGTGCATTATTTAATTCATCTGGTGAAGTCGTTTTCCTGGATGGTCTTGCTACTTGTAGTTGTTCGTTTGTACCTGGGCACTGAAGAGTTAGCTATTTATTGCAGTCTTCACAGTCTGGGCTTGTTCTCATCCGTCTTGGGAATGCTTTCCAGGAATTCAAAAAGGACTTGGGTGTTGAGGCCTAAGCTGTATCTGCTTTAGGGGCACCCCAAGCCCAGTAATGCTGTGGTTCTTGCAGACTTGTAGACATACTGCCTTGATTGTCTTAGACAATATCTGGGAAAATTTTCTGCATTTCCAAGCAGAGACTCTTGTCACTGCCCTTACTTTCTTCCAAATAAACAGTCTCTCTCTCTGTTCTGAGCCACCTGAAGCTAAGGATGGAGGGACATAGCATCCCCATGGCCACGACCATCAGGATTGTGCTTGGTCAGATGTTAAACCAGTACAGCACTGGGTCTTAACCAAGGTCCACTGTAACCACTACCTGGCTACTGCCTATGCTTTCTCAAGGCCCTAGGGCTCTGCAATCAGCAAGTGGCAAAGCTAGCCAGGCCTCTGTCCTTCCTTTCAGGGTGTCAAGTTCCCCCAGGCCCCAGGTGGATCCAGAAGTGCTGTCTCAGAACTGGGAGCCAGGGACTACAATCAAAAACCTTAGCAGCCTACCCGGTATTCTATTTTACTGGGGCTGAGCTTACATTCAAACCACAAGACACAGTCCTTCCCACTCTTCCCTTTCCAAAGGCAGATGAACCTCACCCCATGGCCATCACAACCCAGGCCTACAGGGAGTACTTCCAGAGTACCAGTGATGTTCCCTCAAGACCCAAGGATTCTTCAGTCAGCTTGTGGTGAATGATGCCTAGGCTGGGAGTCACCCTTCAGGGCAGTGGGCTCCCCTCCGGCCCAGGGCAGGTCCAGAAATGCCATCCAAGAGCCAAGTCCTGGAATTGGGGACCCCAAGAGCCTACTTAGTATTCTACCCCCATGGCTGTACTGGTACCTAAAGTGCAAGACAAAGTCCCCTTTACTTTTCTCTCTGCTTTTCTCAAGTGAAGGGTCTTGTCCTATAGCCATCACAGCTGGAAATGTACTGAGACCCACCTGATGCCACCAAGTCTCAGAGTCTCACCCAAGGCCCTCAATGCAGTCCCTGGGCATCAGTGATGGTTGTTCAGGGCCCCAGGGCTCCTCAGTTAGCAGGTGATGAATCTTGCCAGGATTGGGTCCTTCCCTTCAAGGATATAGGTGTCCTTCTCACCCAAGGAGTGTCTAGAAATGTCATCTTGGAGCTAGGGTCTGGAAAGGGGGCATCATGACTCTGACCAGTGCCCTATCTTACTGTGGCTAATCTGGTATCCAGGATGTAAGATAAAGTCCTCCCCACTATTCTTTCTCCTCCCCTCAAGCAGAGGGAAGGGGTCTATTTTGGAGCTGCAAGCTGAGTGGTCTGGGTTAGGGGAGGGGTGATTGCCACACTCCCTTAGCTGCCCCAGCTGGTGTCTCAATAGAACACATGCCAACCCCAGTCCACAGTCTCTGGGCCTAGTTCAGCACTAGGACTCACCTAGGACTTGCAGTACTTGTGGCCTAGACTGCCTTTCAAATTTACTTAGAGCACCAGAGCACTTTAGCCCATAATAGGAGGCTTATGCAAACTCAAGTATTGACCACTAGGGATCAGCAATTCCCCTCTGGCTAGGGCTGGTTTAAATATTCCCTCCGTGGGTAGGCATTGGCTGAGTTTGGTCCAATTTTGCTTTCTGTTAGAACAAGACAGCGCTGAGTTCAATGCCTCAAAACTGCTGCACTGACTGTCCCTCTCCCCAGTACACAGAATCACTCTCCGCATCATGTTGCCACTCCCAGGGAATGGAGGAAGGGTGGCGTCAGTGACTCAAGACTGTTTTTCCTACTTGTTCAGTGCCTTTTTCAGTGATATAAAGTTAAAACCAGGTACTATGAGTGCTCTTATGCAGTTCTTACGAAGGTGTTTTTTTGTGTGTAGATAGTTGTTAAATTGGTGCGCTTGCAGTGGGTGTTTTCTATTCCGCCATCTTGTTCCACCCCTCATCTACGTCCTTCTAATATATAAGGATCTCTTAAATATCAAGGAAAAAATGCCAAAACACAATGGGGCAAAAGATATGAATAGAGAATTCACAGAAAAAGAATCGCAAATAGCCAATGAGCATTTTTAAAAGATGCTCAACTTCACACATAGTAAGCACAAACTAAAACTTCTACCTATCCGTCCCCCTGTGAGATTCAGAAAAATTCCTAAGTTTGACCACAATCCCTGTTGGTGAGGCTGTGGAATAAAATGTACATTGCTACTGGAATTGCCAAACGGTTACACAAGGAACTTGGAAATATATATATATATATATATATATATAAATTGAAATTCAGCAATATCTATCAAATACCAGCATATTTCTCCTTTTACTTAACAATGCCACTCCCAGAAATTACCCTGAAAATGCACATCCACAAATAAGAAACATTGCACAAAGTTGTTTACTTACAGTATTTGTAAGAAAAATATACTGGAAATAGCCCAAATGTCCATCAATAGGGCATTGACTGAAAAAACTACAGTTCATGCATGTAATGGACTACTAAATGGTCATAAGTAAAGGATGAAGAAATACCTAGCACTAACACAGAGGAATCTATAGGAATATTTTATTAAGTAAGTGAATTCACTTAATTCTTTTATAAAATATTCTATATTACATTTAGAATGAGAAAGGCAGGAAACTAAGACTCATGGGTATTTACATGTTTATATATTTTTAGGATTTATTTTTTTAAAAATGGACTGGAATGAGAAACCAGAAAGCAGCAAAAAAAAAAAAAAAAAAAAATACTCATGTTGCAGAAGGAAATAGGGCAGGGAGGATAAGGATAGAAACCAGACTAGTATTTTACATATTCAAAAAATTAAATCATTAAAAGTTTCAAGGTATTCCATCAGACTAGATAACATGAAGGACTATGCTAGCATAGAATACATAAAAGAGTACCAGATCAACATGAAACTTTTGTCTGTAAAAAGACAGTATAGACTTAAAAGATCACTCAAACATGAAATATTTGCTACACACAAGCCTACAAGCAGTCAGTATCCAGGACACGTAAAATATATGTAGGAGACATAGACATATAAAACACACATCCCATAAAGAAAACCAAACTTCAGAAAAGGAACATGAGCAAATGACATTTCACAAATGAAAATGAAACATCGGTGGCCAATTAACCTAATTAGTAATCAAAGAAATATAAGTTAGAACTACAATGAGCTATCAGATTACCAATAATGATAAAAGACTGAGAAATTGTTGGTGAAAACACGTAACAACCAAGACTCTTACCCCTTGCTAAGAGGGGTACAACTGGAATAACCATTTAGGAAAATAATTTTGCATTACCTTGAAGATGCAAAGAAATGCATATTATATGAACTAGCAATTCTACTCCTAGAAATATATCCTAGAGAAACTTTTTATACACGTGTGCAAGGAAAAATGTCAATAATAGTCCAAGTAACATTGTTCTTCGTAGGAAAATATTCAAAACAACATAAGCAAAATATTCAAAATAACCTAAATATCCATTGTTAGAAGATACATAAATTGTGATATATTCATACAATAGAATGCTGTATAGCAGAAAAAATAGTAAATGTACTAGAGCTACAAGTATCAAAGCAGATGAACCATAAAATATAAAATTGGGTGAAAAAAAGCAAGTTGCAGAAAAATATACAGAGTTGGATCAATATATAGAAAGTTCAAAATAAAGCAATTAAAAAGTCTGTGTTATAACAAAAAACAAATTCAAGGAAATAGTTACCTCTAGAGGGCAGGATATGAAATACAATTGAATAAGTCTTCAAAAGTATTATGTATTGTTTCTTAAGCTACCTAGTGAGTATGAGGGTTATCTGTTTTATTCTTATTTGCTAAACTGTACATATACATTAATGTGCTCATGTATATTTAATAAAATATAAAAGTAATTTTAAAGAGTCAATTGCATTAGTAGTACTAAAATATCCATGATATATATTTGTTGGCAAACGTCTAAAAAATCACTTCAAATTTAACTGATTTCTATTTAATTGTTAGTTTTTTAAATAGAGTAAAAGTAACATACAGTTATACTGACATATTTTCTCAGTAGATGTTGGCCTGCTTTTTAAAGAACATATTCCTCCTTCTTCCATCAGAATCTAGGAGAAAACCAAAATGTTAACAATTCCTAAGTATACATAATAATATTCACTTATATCTACCCTATTTACACTACCAATTCATTTTATAGTACTTTTCTTTTACATTACTTCAGTTCAACATGGTTTATTTTTAAACCACAAAGAAAAATTAGCCTGTGGTAAACAATAAAATGAAATTTAAATTCGTTTAAAAGCAACAAGCAACAGAATAGACACTTGCCAAGAAATGAATTACTGAGAAAAAGGAAAAGCTTCAGGTAATCATAGTAAATGCAGCTGAAGAAAGACAAACATATTAAGGCAATTTGGAAATTTGTTATTTTTTATTTAATTTCCTAAGTTAGATCATCAGTCATTTATTATCAGGTTTTTTAAATAATAAAAGCTCTTAGAGGTATAACTTTCTATAGAACACACTATTGGTTTTGGTTTCCATCACTTTCTATGTAATTTGTACTTTATTTTCATTTCCTTTCTCTAACAAAGCAAACGAACCCTGAGTGTTTCTTTATTTCCAGGATGTTAAGGGAAGTTAAGTATCTCTTTTTAGTTGATTTCAATTTTATCAAATTTTGATTAGAGAATGTACCTATGAATCTCTCCCTAGATAAATTTCTTAGATTTTCTTTATGGCTTACTATATGAATTATGTTTGCATATGTATCATGGGCTTATAAAACTTTTTTTCTATATATTCTCTGTTGGTAGGATATAGAATTTTAGATATATAAAATAAAGGAGAAACTGTCTAGCTGCTTCCCAAACCGGACTCCCTTTTTCTTGGACATACAGCTAGACTGTATTTCCTGGCCTCCCTTGGAATTGGTTTAGACATGTTACTTAAGTTCTGGTCATAGGCAGAAGTAATGTAAACTACTGCCGGTCCTGGTCCATAAAAATCTTCCCCACAATCCTCCACATCCTTTTCCCTTCTGCTCTCTGGAAACAATAAACTGGAAGCCACCAGTTTAGGGCCTGAATAACTACATGGAGCAGAGCCCCTTCCCTAACCCCTCTGTCTTATCATTTAAAAATCTTTTCTCTTCAAGTCATGACACATTCAAACCCCAAACTTGCAACAAGAACACAAAACTTTCAAGAAAGCTATGTAGACCCCAAGGCAGGCCTGCACTCCAATACCTACTTCAGATCTGCTTGAGAAGGACAGCAAAGATCTTCCTAAAGGACAAGACACTAAGTTTTTCACGAATGTCCTCCATCCTCCAGGATGGCAAGCCTTGCTACGGATCAGAAAATCTGCATCTCCTATTTTTCTCTTTTCCGAATGGGCTTTTTATTGCATTTATATGGTCTTTGCTCCAATAGTATATATGTTTTCTTAATGTATGTATTTTGCTATCTGTTTGCTTTCAACCTTTATTATATTCTAGATACATTGCTTATAAACTATATTTATTTTTTCTTCATAATTTGATATTCTTTGAATCTTGAAAAGAATTCATATTCGATATATTAATTCATATTCAATGTTAATTGCTATCATATTCAATATGTTAATTGCTAAGTGGGTTTCATTTTTTACACTGTATATAGAATTGCTATTTCATTTCTTCCCATCTTGATCTGGTTTCCTAGTGTGACATCATCACTCTTGAATTTTGTTCTTCCACGTCTCCACTTCTCTGGTGAATACCTTCCCATGTTAACAATTGTATTTAAACTTTATTCCTCTACTAAACCTTTAAAATTAAATAATTATACTCCTCCAATACTTTGTTCTTTCCTATTCTCTTCCACTCCCATCAAAGGCTCTTGAGAATACCACATGTCCCCATCCAAGAGGCTTGTTCTGTTTGCTTGTTTTAGCCCCTATGTCTCTTCTTCAATTCTTCCTCAGCAGAATCTACCTGTTTTAATTTTACCTAACCTGTGGGCAGGTGCAACCCAGCCCTCTTTCTACTCCTACCCCTTCATTCCATCCCATTGGTGACTCCTGCCTTGGCCCCTCTGGTAGAACGTAATTTTAGTCAGGGTCCCACTGCACCTTTGGCCATGGCCAGGCATCACACTTTAAAGTCCCCATACCTGCTCTACCCAAGGAACTCTTCATAGCACCTGATTCCCTTTGGGCTACACCAATGGGCTTTTTTATTTTTTGACTAGTTCTAGCTACATTCAAGCTGCCAGCTTTCTAGACAGAGGTGTAGTCAAACAGAATTTGTTTTTGAAGTATTAAATTCTGTTGATAATTCATCTTTTGGGAGGATACATCTATATTATTCATATTTGGGGAAATATGAATTATTTAAAGGAATAACAGGACAGCTTCCATCACTAATGACCACATTCTCCTCCTTTTTCTTTCCTATGACACTAGTACTCCTCAAACCTCTCTAGTAGCTCATTCTCAGCCCTCTTTTCTGGTTCCTCTTCTACTTCATACCCTCCAACCTGAAATGTGCCTTTTCAGGAATTTGACAATTTTTGTTCTTATTCTATACACTTTCTCTCAAGAATCATATACTTGGATGTAGTCAATTATCTCCTATTCATAAAGGCTAAAAAATCTCTTCTGACCTCAAGCCCTGTATATATAATTGTCTACTATACATCTCCACATAGATCACAGGTTTTTCAGAAGATCCTCACTTGAGCTCAGTGGGTCAAACTTACCTCTCTCAGAAATCTGCTCCTCCTCTGAATCAGAGTGATACTAGGTATTGTTTTTAAAAAGTACATCACAGAATGTATAATGCCAAACACAATCATTTCTCTCTGTGTAATAATCTAAAGTGAGTGTTTCTGGTAAGCAGGCAATTTTCCTCCATGTAGTGATTCAGAGACCCAGTCCTTTCCATCTTGTGGCTTCATTATCCCTTGGGGCCACACTACCATCTAGCCATCAAAAGAAAGACAGCATGGAAAAATAATTCCCTTTTCTTATATGCCTTAACCTAAAATGATGCACATCACTTCTCCTAACATTCCATTAGTGAGGTCTAGCCATATGGCCACATGTACATGGATGGATGGTTAGGAAACATGTTCCTTGGCTGGGAAGCCATTTCATGGTGGCAGCTCTATTCTATTAAAAAGGGTACAGTCTACAAAAAAACGGTACATGGATTTTGATGGACAGTTAACCTTTCCTGCCACCTCCTCCTATGGTTTCAATCTGGTTCAGTAGCACAATCCCATCAACTACCCATTTACTCATATCATAAATAAATCTAGGTCTTTCTCAATTTCTTCCTTCTCCCTTAACTAATCACCAATCACCAAGTACTATCAATTCTAGATCTAAATCTTCTCTCACTTTCATCCTTACTGCTATTGTAAAACTTCAAGCTCTCATTATTTCTTCCCCTAACTTGAGCTGTTCCACTTATCAAATCCCTCCTCATTGCTGCTAGAGTCAACTTTTTTATTACTCTGATGTCATCATATTCCTCTGCTAAAGTTTGTTTAGTGGATCTCTGTTTAATGATCAAGAATTAAACTATATCATACCAGGCCATCTATGACCTACCTCTTTGTATTGTCCAGAATTACCTAGGCCACTCCTGTGCCCTTTATCATTAGTATTATAAATCGTAGCTATAACAGTAACTAGAATGAAACAAGGTACTTGAAATTTCTAAAACAGGCTGTACTCTGACATCTTAGTTTATCTATGTTGCTCTTTCTTCCCAATTTGACCATTTGGTAAACAACTTATTGATACTGTGCTCAAAAGTTACCTCCTCCATCACATCTTCCTCCTGTTTACAGATGAAACTTAGAAGTATCTTTTACTAATAACACAAAACAAACTTTAATTCAAGCAATGTATCTAAATGCATTATATTTTTGTCTCTTTCTGACTAGCCACTAGATGAAGACTTCTTAAAGAGAGGTTCCACGTCCTTTCATTTCTATACCTTGCAGAGTCTAGTGCATAACAGAATATAATCTTGAGAACAAAGCACCATTTTATCCCCAGTGTCTAGCATACAGGAAACATTCAATAAGTGTCTTTATATGAATTCACAATATGTACTCAATAAACATTTATTGAAGAAGGGAAAACAGCATAGCTGAAAATATCAAGTCAGATAAGACAGACAGTTTGAATCTTGTCTTGAGAGTGTGACCTCAAACAAGTTATCTAATCTCTTTAAATTTCAGTCTCTTTTGCTGTGAAGACTTTAGCAACTCAGGCTCCTGTAGATTAGAAATAAATTACATGAAGTTCCTAGCACTATTGTAAAAATTACACCCTTATGATGGCAAGGGATTATAACATTACATAAGCAGGGTTTATAGATATTTCAATAGTATGGCAAATATAAAATTATGTAGCACACTGAAACCTAAAGCATTTTCATGTCGAAAGATGATATGGTTTGGATCTTTGGGTATCCCCCGGCAAATCTCATGTTGAATTATAATCCCCAGTGTTGGAGATGGGGCCTGGTGGGAGGTGACTGAATCATGGGAAGTAGTTTCTCCTGTATGGTTTTGCACCATCCCCCTTGGTACTGCCCTTACAATAGTGAAGCTTGTTCTCATGAGATCTGGTTGGTTAAAAGTGTGTGGCACCTCCCACCTCACTCTCTCTTGCTCCTGCCTTTGCTGTTTGAGATGCCTCACACCTGCTTCACCTTCCACCATAATTCTAATTTCCTGAGGCTTCCCCAGAAGCCAATTAGATGCCAGAATCCTGCTTTCTATACAGTATGTGAAACCATGAGCCAATTAAATCTATTTTCTTTATAAATTACCCAGTCTCAAGTATTTTTTTTACAGCAATGTGAGAACAGACTAATACAGAAAATTGGTACCAGGAGTGGAATTTTGATATAAAGATACCTGAAAATGTGGAAGGAATTTTGGAACTCGGTAATGGGCAGAAGTTGGAAGAGTGTGGCAGGCTCAGAAGAAGACAAGAAGATAAGGGAAAGTTTGGAACTTCGTAAAGACTGGTGGTTGAATGGTTATAACAAAAAAGGCTGAAAATGCTGGTAGTGATATTGATAGTGAAGTTCAGGCTGAGGAGGTCTCAGATATAAATGAGGAACTTATTGGGAACTGGAGCAAAGGTCACTTTTGTTATGTGTTAGCAAAGAACTTGGCAGCATTGTGCCCCTACCCTAGGGATCTGTGGAACTCTGAACTTAAAGGTGATTAATTTAGGATATCTAGCAGAAGAAATTTCTAAGCAGCAAAGCATTGAAGATACGGACCAGCTGCTTCATATGAACAGCCTATGTTCATATGTGAGAGCAAAGAAATGATATAAAACTGGAACTTATATTTAAAACAGAAGCAGAGCATAAAAGTTTGGAAAATTTGCAGCCTGGCCATGTGGTAGAAAATAAAAGGCCCATTTTCCAGGAAGGAATTCAAGCAGGCTGCAGAAATTTGCATAAGTAAAAAACGAGCTAAGTGCTAATAGCCAAGACAATAGGGAGTTGGTCTCAATGGCATTTCACAGAACTTCATGACAGCCCCTCCTATCACATGCCTGAAGGCCTAGGAGGCAAGAATGGTTTCCTGGGCCAGGCTCAGGGCCCTGCTGCTCTGTGCAGCCTCAGAACACTGCTCCCTGTATCCCAGTCACTCCAGCTCCAGCCATGGCTCAAAGGGGCCCAGGCACAGCTCAGTCTGCTGCTTCAGAGGATGCAAACTGTAAGCCTTGATGGCTTCCATGTGGTGTTAAGCCTGTAGGTGCACAGAGTGTAGGAGTTAAGGCTTGAGAGACTCCACCTAGATTTCACAGGTTGTATTCAAAAGCCTAGATGTTCAGGCAGAAGTCTGTTGCACAGGTGGAACTCTCATGGATAACCTCTACTAGGGCAGAGTGGAGGGGCAATGTGGGATTGGAGCCCCCACACAGAGTCCCCAATGGGGCACTGCCTAGTGGAGCCATGAGAAGAGGACCACCATCCTTCAGACTGCGAAATGGCAGATACACTGACAGTTTGCGCCTAGCTCCTGGAAAAGCCACAGGCACTCAGCACCAGCCCATGAAAGCAGCCACAGGGGCTGAAGCTTGCAAAACCACAGAGGCAGGGCTGCCCAAGGCTTTTGGAATCCACCTCCTACACCAGTGTGTCTGGATGTGAGATATAGAGTCAAGGGAAATTATTTTGGAGCTTTAAGATTTATGACTGCCCTGTTGGGTTTCAGACTATTATGGGGCCTGTAGCCCCATACTTCTTTTGGCCTATTTCTCCCTTTTGGAATGTAAATTTTTACCCAATGCTTGTACCACCATTGAATCTTGGAAGTAACTACCTTATTTTTGATTTTACAGGCTCATAGATGGAAGAGACTTGCCTTGTATCAGGTGAAACTTTGAACTTTTGAGTTAATGCTGGAATGAGTGAAGACTTTGGAGAACTGTTGGAAATGCATGATTGTATTTTGCAATATGAGAAGGACATGAGATTTGGGGGGCTGGGGGTGGAAAGATATGCTTTGGATCTATGTCCCTGCCAAATCTCATGTCGAATTATAATCCTGAGTGTTGGAGGTGGGGCTTGGTGGGAGGTGATTGGATCATGGCAGGGCAGTGGTTTCTCCTGAGTGGTTTAGCACCATCCCTCTTGGTGTTGTCCTCACGATAATGAGTTTGTTCTCCTGTGATCTGGTCATTTAAAAGTCTGTGGCACCTCCCTACTCACTCTCTCGTGCTCCTGCTCCTACCATGTGAGACTCCTTGCTCCCCGTTTGCCTTCTGCCATAATTAGAAGTTTCCTGAGGCCTCCCCAGAAACCAATCAGATGCCAGCATCATGCTTCCTGTACAGCCTGCAGAACCATGAGCCAACCAAATCTCTTTTCTTTATAAATTACCCAGTCTTAGGTATTTCTTTATAGCAATGCAAGAATGAACTAATACAGAAGTTTTGTAATACTTAAAAAATGCATTTAAAATGTCCTCAAGATTGTTTTCTCTCAAATAAAGCATGTTAACAGTCTCTGAAAACGACTTTTTATTTCTAGATCTAAGCTATAATTTCCTTAGAATAAAAAAGTATAAGAAAAAGAGTCCATCCAAAAAAAATTAATGAATAAATGTTAACCTTAAATCAAAGTGAACGCTAAATACAGTAATATGATATGGTAATACAAACTGACTTAATTGAGAAGATAATGTGAGACTGTGCTTTACCTCATCAAGTCCAAGGTCCCATGACTGCTTAGAGTGCAATTCTTCCGAAGGTATACTTCCCCTAAGGATTATAAATACACAGTATTAAAGTTTGTTGTATTCCCTCTGGGAATTATTGTTCTAAATTAGAGCTCCCAAACTTGGCTTCAGATCAGAATTACATGGGAAACTTTCTTAAATATAAAGATTCATAAGCTCCATGCCAAGGAGCCCACCTATTATGTGCAGGTCAATCTTGGTATTCTATAGTTTAAAATCACTCCCTCAAGTAATCTGGACCTGCAATCAGGATTGGGAACCATGTTCTAAATTGCTTTCATAAGGTACGTTTAAAACTCATGGCCTAACATGATTTTTTCACTCATAAATTTCTAGATATTGGGAGATTTAACAACAAAAATACAAATTTGTCAATTTTATGAAGTGTTTTGTAAGTCTATGTTTTAATTAATTTGTAGTGCCAATCCCACTAAAATTGCATCTTTTTATCAATCAATATTTTTAATAATTCCACAAGAAATCACTTCCAGAATAAAAATTTATTCTAGTTCATGATTTCCAACCAGAAAGATTTGGCTAAATTGTAATTATTACCAGGAAAGTTAGGACTATTCAGAAACTACTAGCTAAAATAAAGTTTTCTTTAGTTACTTATAATTGCAGGCCATTATTCAGAAAAGCCTGGAAGGCAGTTCTCAAACTCTTAAGGAATAAATTTAACATCAACACATAGTGGATGAGTGTAAAAATCACCTTAAATTCAGGACATTTTGTACACCAGCTGCAAGAAGAGAAAGAAAAATCTCGTGGAACGTAATTGTTTTCAATCTATGGGTAGAGATTGTAATCTTGAACACAGAGAAAACATGGAGTCTCTCGGAGGTAAATGTTGGCAATGAGAAGAGTGCTCTATCCCTAAAATGTACACTGTTCTATAAACTGCTGATATGCTTGCTTATGCCACTAACATCTGAATTCTATCACTCCCTGTAGTGATGCTATACCAACCAAGCAAGCAATCTTCCCACTGAGAGCTGTTTGAAAGTAAGAAAATATGCTTTTTCATGTCAATAAGACTGTTCTCTTTCTATTTATTACTTTAATAAATTGACATTCTGGTGGATATGAGTTTCTTGGACACATTAAATCAATTTCCTCAAATATAATCAACATTAATATTCAGATAAGAAAGTATTTGGGAGCTGGCAAATATGAGCACCACACTCTCAACTGGGGTGATATTATCAACACTGTGACTCCTGGTAAGGCTCCTTTGAGACCAGGTTGCCTGCCCACCCTCAGATGGCAATACGCCTACCTCACTTTGCATCAACTCAACCTTCATCATGCATCATACCAGATCCTGATTTGTATTCCCCAGATTTACCTAAAAACTTACATAGTGTTTGCTGGATATTTCTGAATACTTTTCTGTGGTGTCTTCTCTTGGTAATCATTTTCAAGTTTTCCTTAAAAAATAAAAGTATGCACTGAGTTAAAAATTTAGCATAGTCTATTTTCATTTTTTAATTCAAAGCATATTAACATGACACGTACAGAGGAAAACCACTGGTCCACAATGTTATGTAATAGGAAACCATTCTATTTTTGGTTTCATCTTCCTCCAAACACATAAACACACATACAAATATATAGACATGTGTGTGTATAAATATACAAATATATATACTAAAACAGAAAGAAAAAAAGAATATGTAATTACATTTTCCATGTACAATACCAACCTTTTCTTTCAGAGCTGCTTGGGTAGTAATCATTCTCAAAAGATGTACTAAGATCACTTCTTTCATTTTTGTTGTACTGTCTCTGATACTTCTTGTTTGGCTGACATTTTTCTGGATAACTTGTTTTATTCAAAGTCGAATTACTAAAAGTCAACTCTGGAACTGTAAAAATGTTTCTAATGCATCTGTCAGTGACATAGTTTTTATCAGAACTAGTGACTACACAAGTATCTCCCATACTATCATAATCACACTTGTTAAATGTTTTCTTTATCCTTGGCTGATCTATGTTTAATACATTGATCATATTTTGACTAACAAAAGAGTCACAATTCTCTGATAGAAGGTTAGGAGTAGACTGGTTCACATCTTCAAGAAAATTTGAAACTTCCTTTCCATTTTTCCCCCAAATATGCTGTATTGAGTGTTTTTCAGTAATGTAGTCTAACTGTCTTATTTCATCCATGCTTCTACAATCTTCATCCATAATTACAGCCGGGCTTTCAGTAAGTAAATTCCTATTTCCTAGACTTTGGGATAAACAAAAACATATTTAGCAAGAAAAGCATGGATTATTTGCATTTAGAAACTCTTACGTTCAATTCTTAGAGGACATATTGAGTTGCCACTAACATTTACCTAGACTATGTTTTTATTTTTTATATTTAAATAAATAATACTGCTTTGGGTGAAAATTTGTCTAATGTGCTCTTCTAAGGACTTATTGAGTATGAAAATAATCTATGGTCCGTTTTTTATTACAACATGAAATGTTAGCATGTGGTTTAATTAAAACATGACCAACCTATAGTATATTTTCTGTAATAAAATCTAAAGAATAAACTAGACAACCACTATATGTCACCGCTGTTCCATTTAACCAGAGAAAGATGTTTTGAAGACTGTGCAGAGAAAATTTATCACCAGTGTTAAAACATAAAATCAAATAGTTATGAGACCATCATAACACATTTTTCAACCTAATATGGATGTAAAGACAATTATAAAGTTCCCAAGGAAGAGCAATATAAATACAAATGTGTATATAAGCAATAAAACCAAGAGATAAGGTGAATTAGATAAAAACTAATTAGATGAATTAGATAACTTATAAGTTCTATTCTAATGCAGAAATAATAATTCTAGGTTAAGTCCAATTTGTGTACAAGAATCAAAGCTATAGTGGAAAATAATTACAAATCAAGATGTTTCTTATTTTATTGTCAGTGACTACAAATTTATTTGGAAGTGAGTTGTTCCAGAGGTTGGAGGTATCGAAAAAATTAGGAAAAAAAAACACAGATTGCTAAAACTCTGATTTCTAGTCTTATTTTTAAGTTATTTATTAAATATTTGATGATCACCTACTCTGTTCCAGGTACTAGGCCATATACTGGCAATAGAGAGATAAAAGAGCTCAGCTTGTTGTTAAAGAGAGAGATTAATGTTTTACCCATGAATGTTCATAGCTCATGATCCTACATTGTTTCTCAATGAGGGCCTTATCGGTGTTTTAGACAGAATGATGTTATTTTGCTATACCAAAAGACACAGTATATAGTATGCACTAATATACACCATTAACATGAGGAAAATATCTGTTACTCTACATAAAAGAATAGAGGTAAATGCACTTTATGTTAAGCACACTATAAATGTAAATCTTTTTTTATTATTCTTTCAATAGTTTTTGGGAAACAGGTGATGTTTGGTTAGAACAAGTTCTTTAGTGGTGATTTCTAAGATTTTGGTGCCGCCATTACCCAAGCAGTGTACACTGTACCCAATGTACAGTATTTTATCCCTCACCCCTCCCCCACCCTCCCCCAGAGTCCCCAGAATCCATTATATCAATCTTTTGTGTGTGTGAGACGGAGTTTTGCTCTTTTCATTCAGGCTGGAGTGCAGTAGTGCAATCTTGGCCCACTGCAACCTCTGCTTCCTGGGTTCAGGCAATTCTCCTGCCTCAGCCTCCTGAATAGCTGGGATTACAGGTGTGTGCCACCACGCCTGGCTGATTTTTGTGTTTTTAGTAGAGACAAGGTTTCACCATGTTGGCCAGGCTGGTCTCAAACTCCTGACCTCAGGTGATCCACCCGCTTCAGCCTCCCAAAGTGCTGGGATTATAGGTGTAGGCCACCACACCTGGTCCATTATATCAATCTTATGCCTTTGTGTCCTCAAAGCTTAGCTCCCACTTGTAAGTGAGGACATAACAATGTTTGGTTTTCCATTCCTGAGTTACTTCAGTTAGAATAATGGTTTCCAACTCCATCCAGGTTGCTGTGAATGCCATAATTTCATTCCTTTTTACGGCTGAGTAGTATTCCATGGAGTGTGTGTGTGTGTGTGTGTGTGTGTGTGTGTGTGTGTGTATTTTCTTCACCCACTCATTGGTTGATAGGCATTTAGGCTGGTTCCATATTTTTGCAATTGTGAATTGTGCTGCTATAAACACACACGTGCAAGTGTCTTTTTCATATACTGACTGATTTTCCTCTGGGTAGATACCCAGTAGTGGGATTGCTGGATCAAATGGTAGTTCCACTTTTAGTTCTTTAAGGAGTCTCCATACTGTTTTCCATAGTAGTTGTACTAGTTTACATACCCACCAGCAGTATAAAAGTATTCACTTTTCACCACATCCATGCCAACATCTATTATTTTTTCATTTTTTAATTATGACCATTCCTGTAGTAGTAAGGTGGTTACTGCACTGTGGTTTTGATTTGCATTTCCTCCATCTTTAGTGATGTTGAGCATTTTTTCATGTCTGTTGACCATTTGTGTATCTCCTTTTGCAAATTGTCTATTCATGTACTTAGCCCATTTTTTGATGGGATTACTTGTTTTTTTCTTGCTGATTTGAGTTCCTTGTAGATTCTGGATATTAGTCCTTTGTCAGATGCATAGTTTGGGAAGATTTTCTCCCACTTTCTGGGTTGTCTGTTTACTTTGCTGATTATTTCTTTTGCTGTGCAGATTTTTATTTTAATTAGGTTCCATTTGTTTCTTTTTGTTTTTGTTGCATTTGCTTTTGGTTCTTGGTCATGAACTCTTCGCCTAAGCCAATGTCTAGAAGAGTTTTTCCAATGTTATCTTCTAGAATTTTTATGGCTTCATGTCTTAAAGTTTTTGATCAATCTTGACTTGATTTTTATATAAGGTGAGAGATGAGGATCCAGTTTCACACTACATGTGGCTTGCCAACTATCCCAGCACCATTTGTTGAATAGGGTGTTCTTTCCCCACTTTATGTTTTGGTTTACTTTGTTGAAGATCAGTTGACTTTAAGTATTTGGCTTTATTTCTGGGTTCTCTATTCTGTTCCATCTGTCCACATACCTATATTTATACCAGTGCCATGCTGTTTTGGTAACCATAGCCCTGTAGTATAGTTTGAAGTCAGGTAATTTGATGCCTCCAGATTTGTTCTTTTTGCTTAGTCTTCCTTTGGCTCTGTGGGGTTTTTGGGGTGCATATGAATTTTAGGATATTTTTTCTAGTTCTGTGAAGAATGATAGTGGTATTTTGAAGGGAATTGCATTGCATTTATAAATTGCTTTTGGCAGTATGGTCATTTTTACAATATTAATTCTACACATCCATGAGCATGGGATGTGTTTCCATTTGTTTGTCTCATCTATGATTTCTTTAAGAAGTGTTTCTAGTTTTTCTTGTAGAGATCTTTCACCTCCTTGGTTAGGTATATTCCTAAGTACTGTATTTTTTGCAGCTGTTGTAAAAGGGGTTGAGTTCTTGATTTGATTCTCAGCTTATTCAGTGTTGATGTATAGCAGTTCTACTGTATTGTGTACATTGATTTTGTACCCTGAAACTTTACTGAGTCCATTTATCAGATCTAGGAGCTTTTTGGATGAGTCCTTAGGGTTTTCTAGGTATACTATTACGTCATTGGTGAATAGCAACAGTTTGAGTTCCTCTTTATCTATTTGGATGCCCTTTATTTCCTTCTCTTGTCTGATTGCTCTGGCTAAGACTTCCAGTACTACGTAGAATAGAAGTGGTGAACTCTTGTCTGATTGCTCTGGCTAGGACTTCCAGTACTATGTTGAATAGAAGTGGTGAAAGTGGGCATCCTTGTCCTGTTCCAGTTCTAGGGGGGGGAATGCTTTCAACTTTCCCTCATTCAATATAATGCTGGCTGTGGGTTTGTCATAGATGGCTTTTATTATCTTAAAGTATGTCCCTTTTATGCTGATTTCGCTGAGGGTTTTAATCATAAAGTGATGCTAGATTTTGTAAAATGCTTTTTCTGCATCTATTGAAATGATCATATAATTCTTGTTTTTAATTCTGTTTATATAGTGTATGATACTTATTGACTTACATATGTTAAACCATCCCTGCATCCCTGGTAGGAAACTCACTTGATCGTGATGTATCATCTTTTGGATATGCTATTGGATTCAGTTAGCTAGTATTTTGTTGAGGATTTTTGCATCTATGTTCATCAGGTATATTGGTCTGTAGTTTTCTTTTTTTTTTTGTTATGCCTTTTCCTGGTTTTGGTATTAGGGTGATACTGGCTTCATAGAATGATTTAGGGAGGATTGTCTCTTTATCTTTTGAAATAGTTTTCAGTAAGATTGGTACCAATTCTTCTTTAAATGGCTGATAAAATTCAGCTGTGAATCCATCTGGTCCCGGACTTTTTTTTTGTTGGCAAGTTTTAAAATTCCCATTTCAATCTCACTACTTGTCATTGGTCTGTTCAAAGTTTCTATTTCTTCCTGGTTTGATCTAGGTGGGTTGTATATTTCTAGGAATTTATCAATCTCCTGTAGGTTTTCTAATTTGTATGTGTAAAGATGTTCATAGTAGCCTTGAATAATTGTGTTTCTGTAGTATCAGTTATAATATCTCCCATTTTGTTTCTAATTGAGCTTATTTGGGTCTTCTCTATTCTTTGTTAATCTTGCTAATGGTCCATTAATTTTATCTTTTCAAAGAACCAGCTTTTCATTTCATGTATCTTTTGTATTGTTTTTTCTGTTTGTTTCAATTTCATTTAGTTCTGCTCTGATCTTTATATTTCTTTTCTTCTGCTGGGTTTGGGCTTGGTTTGTTCTTGTTTCTCTAGTTCCTTGAGGTGTGACCTTAGATTGTCTATTTGTGCACTTCCAGACTTTTTGATGTAGGCATTTAATGCTATTAACTTTCCTCTTAGCACCACTTTTGCTGTATTCCAGAGGTTTTGATAGGTTATGTCACTACTACCGTTCAGTTCAAAGAATGTTTAGATTTCCATCTTGATTTCATTGTTGACCCAAAGATCATTTAGGAGCAGATTATTTAATTTCCATGTATTCGTACAGTTTTCAGGGTTCCTTTTGGAGTTGATTTCCAATTTTATCCCACTGCTATCTGAGAGAGTACTTGATATAATTTCTGTTTTCTTAAATTTATTGTGACTTGTTTTGCAACCTATCATATGGTCTATCTTGGAGAATGTTCCATGTGCTGATGAAAAGAATGTATATTCTGCAGTTTTTCGGTACAATATTCTGTAAATATCTGTTAAGTGCATTTGTTCTAGGGTACAGTTTAAGCCTATTGTTTCTTTGTTGACTTTCTGTCTTGATGACCTCTCTAATGTTGTCAGTGGGGTACTGAAATCCCCCACTATTATTTGCCATCTATCTCATTTCTTAGGTCTAGTAGTAATTGTTTTATAAATTTGGGAGCTCCTGTGTTAGGTGCATGTGTATTTAGGATTGTGATATTTTCCTGTTGTACTAATCCTTTTATCATTATATAATGTCCTTCTTTGTCTTTTTTAACTGTTTTTGCTTTAAAGTCTGTTTTGTATGATATAAGAATAGCTACACCTGCTTGCTTTTGGTTTCTGTTTGCATGGAATATCTTTTTCCACTTCACCTTAAGTTTATGTGAATTCTTATGCGTTACATGAGTCTCTTGAAGACAACAGATACTTGGTGGATGGATTTTTATTCATTCTGACATTCTGTATCTTTTAAGTGAAGCATTTAGGCCATTTATATTCAATGTTAGTATTGACATGTGAAGTACTTTTCTATTCATCATGTTAGTTGTTGCCTGGATATCTTGGTGGTTTTTTTCATTGTGTTATTGTTTTACAAGCCCTGTGAGATGCATGCTTTAAGGAGGTTCTATTTTGGTGTATTTCAAGGTTTTATTTCAAAATTTAGAACTCCTTTTAGCATTTCTTGTAGTGCTGGTTTAGTAGTGGTGAATTCTCTCAGCATGTTTGTCTGAAAAATACTTTATCTCATATTATGAAGCTTAGTTTTAATGGATACAAAATCTTTGGCTGATATTATTTTGTTTAAGGAGGCTAAAGATAGGATCCCAATTCTTTCTGGCTTGTAGGGTTTCTGCTGAGAAATCTCGTTAATCTTGTTAATCTTATAGGTTTTCCTTTGTAGGTTACCTGAAGCTTTTGCCTCACAGTTCTTAAAATTATTTCCTCTGTCTTGACTTTAGATAACTTGATAACTATGTACCTAGGTGATCATCTTTTTGCGATGAATTTCCTGGGTGTTCTTTGAGCTTCTTGTATTTGAATATCTAGATCTCTAGTAAGACTAGGGAAGTTATCCTCGATTAGTCCCTCAAATAAGTTTTCCAAACTTTTAGATTTCTCTTCTTACTCAGGAACACTGATTATTCTTATGTTTGGTTGTTTAACATAATCCCAAATTTTTTGAAGGCTTTGTTCATTTATTTTTTATTAATTAGTTTTTCTTTGTCTTTGCTGGATTGGGTTAATTCAAAAGCCTTGTCTTCAAACTCAAGTTCTTTCTTCTACTTGTTCGATTCTATTGTTGAAACTTTCCAGCGTACTTTGTATTTCTCTAAGTGCATCTTTCACTTACAGAAGTTTTGATTGTCTTTTCTTTATGACATCTATTTCTCTGGAGACCTTTTCATCCATATCTGGTTTTTTTTTTTTTTATTTCCTTAAGTTGGTGTTCTCCTTTTTCTAGTACCTCCCTGAGTAGCATATTAATCAACCTTCTGAATTCTTTATCTGGCAATTCAGAGATTTCTTCTTGGTTTGGATCCATTGCTGGAGAACGAGTGTGGTCTTTTGGGGATGTTACAGAAACTTGTTTTGTCATAGTACCAGAATTACTTTTCTGGTTCCTTCTCATTTGGATGGACTGTTTCAGTGGAAAGGATCTGGAAAACAGGGGCTGCTGTTCAGATTCTTTTGTCCCACAGGGTGATCCTTTGATGTGGTGCTCTCCCTGTTCCCCTATGGGTGGGGCTGTATGTGAGCCAGACTGCAGTGATTGGGTCTAGCCCCTCAGTGAGGCTATCAGGCTCCAGGTTGGTGCTGGGGAATGTCTACAAAGAGTCCTGTGATGTGATGAGGTGATCCATCTTCAGGTCTCCCAGGCGTGGATACCAGCACCTGCTCCAATGAAGGTGGCAGGGGACTGATATGGACTCTGTGGGAGTCCTTGGTTGTAGTTTTGTTTAGTGCACTGGTTTTCTCAAATGCTGCTTATGCTAGCAGTGAAGTTGTCACATGAACAGACTCAGGACCTCTAGATAGCCAGGATGTTGCACGTGGTAGAATTAGCTGTTGTTTTCTCCTTCTTTGGAGGAGGCTTGTTCTGAGTTGCTGTAATGGACTGAGTTGGCTGGCCTCCAGCCCAGAGGTGGCACTTTCAAGACAGCATCACCTGTGGTAGTAGAAGGGGTATGCAAGTTTGCCCTACATTGGCCAGGAAAAATTTTCAGGTTTCTCAAGCAATAGGTGGGGCCATAGAGTTCCCAAGAGTTTTTGTCTTTTTCTTTGGCTACCAAAGTGAGAAAAAAAATCAGGTAAGGGCAGAGTTAGAAAGGTCTGTGCTCAGACCCTCCTTGGGCAGTGCTTGCTGCAGCCACTGTGGGGGATGGGGGTGGTTCTCAGGCCAATGAAGTTATGTTCCACAGAGGATTATGGCTACCTCTGCTGCATCATACAGTTCATCACAGAGAGAAAGCCTCCAGTGATAGGCTTCTCTCAGCTCCCATACAGCGAGTAAAGCCTGTCTCACTCTCACCACGCCCACCAACAGTGCCAAGTTTACATCCAGGCAATGGGCACACAGTGCTGAGATCTTGCCCTAGGTTATGAGCCTCCCCACTAAGAAAGCAAGCAGGGCTCCCAGGCCTTGTCCCTCCCTGTCTACCCACACTGTTGGCTGCAGCTTCTGAACTCATATCTGCACTTCCCATTCGCACCCCGCTGCCAAGATTCTGCTCATGAAAATTCATGCTTAGTCAAAATTATTACAGAGTTCAGTTAGAAGCTTCCTTCACCCTATGGCCCCTCTTCAATTCCACTGGGTACCTTCCCCAAGGACCCCTGTGAGACAAGGCCAGGGATGGCTTCCGTAGGCTCAAGCTGGGGACCAGGAGTGTCTACAGGGCTCTTCCAGCTGCCTCTTCCACTTTTATATTTTGCTTAGCTCCCTACTTCCATTTCAGCTCTAGGTATGGTTAAATCCTTCTCCTGTGATCTGGATTTCTGGTTCCCCAGTGGAGATGTGTGTTTGGAAGCAGGCTATCCCCCCCTCACACTTTGGGAACTGAATTTTTTGGCTATCTCATGGAGTTTTCAGAGCAAGCCACATCTTTCAAAGGGTCTTTGAATTCTTTGGTTTTCCTGGTATGTTTCTGCAGTGCTTTTTGGAGTAAAAGTTCATGATGTGAGTCTCCACATGCTGTTCTCTCCAAGTGGGAGCTGCATACTAGTCCTGTCTCTTATCTGCCATTTTCCAAAATCATGATTTTTAAAAGGTATTTTAAGCACCTGACTCAGTGGAATCACTCACTAAGAGATGTGGACAATACAGAAATGTAGAGTAGTTATTGCCAACAAGAAATTTACAGTATAAAAGAGGAAGAAAAAAATTACAAAGTGACAGGTATTATCCTACAGTCAAATGCTAAAACAGTAAATGGAGGAAAGAAGAGATTCTTCTGCTTGAGACAAATTAGGCAGATGGCATCTGATTTGGGAACTAAAGTTGGAAAGGATTCTTACTTCTAGAGATGACAGAGAGCAATTATCCTAAAAAACTGAAAAGAATTAAGACAAGTCCAATTTAAATTTAAATTTAAAATTTAAACAATTTATGTTTTCCTATAGATAAATATAAAATTCATTAAAAATTATGGACTAAAAGTTAATAAAAATATTCATTATCTAAATAAGCCTTTTATGTGTATTCAACAAATATTTAATGTGTCTACTACATAGTAGGGAGACAACAGAGGTTATAGTCTAGTGAAGGATGATAATAAACAAATAAAAGACAATGAACCACTAACAAATACAGTGGATAAGAAATACAGAAGTAAATAAATATAAAAGATAATTACAAATACTACCAGATCACATGATGGGATGCCTTGTGTTGGAGGTCGTGTTTCAGATAGTTTGGTCAGGAAAGTCACTAGAGTAAGGAAGTGATAAATATGCTAAAGATACAGAATGGTTAGATACATGAAAACAGGAATAGGCAAACTGCATAATCAGTAAAAATGCAAAATTTGCAGCATGTTTGAGAAACAGAAGAGGGGTAAAGCTGGAATAGAATCAGTGAAAGAAAACTTATGACCTAGGGCTATAAAGTACAAAAGGTCCCAGATTATGCAGAGCCTTGCTTTTGAAAAGAGCAATAAGATATCATTGAAATAAATGTTCTGAGCACAAAAGTAAAATTGACATTTTGCCTTGGAAAACAGCAGTCTGACTCCTGAATGAATTTCCTGAAGAATGAATTTCAGGATCTCTACCTGACTAAAATGAAATCACAGGGGCCAGACTGACCTTACTAATAAAATTTAAAAACTGGAAGATAGTTTCAAGATGGCTGACTAGAGGCATAGGACACTTTTCCACAAAGAATCAAAGTAGTCAGTAGATAGTTACACTTTAAAGAGAATATGAAAGAGAACACACTGGAATTCAACATAGAAGTGACAGGAAACACCTGGGGCACAGAAGGAGAGGGAGGCTAGGAAGATGGCCCAGCCTCCCTACATTAGCAGAGCCCAGAGAAGCTCCCCAGTGTGGGAAAAGGTTAAATGAGAGATCCCCAGCAGTCCACATTCTCATCACAGACTCCTATAATCCTGACCACATTAGAATCCCTCAACCCTCACGGGCTCTGAGAATGGAATGGGAAGGTCCCCAAAGTCCCTGAGGTGGCACTGCTCTAGTAAGGGAGTTAATGCCAGGTCCCAAACAAACCCCAAATACGAAGCAGCTCCTTCAGAGCATCATTTGATAGCCCAGGCCCCAACAGATGGTATCCTGAGCCAGGGCCCAAAATCCCTTGCATCTACATATCCCTGGAGCCCCACTGACATTTTCCCATGTCCACCTAGATGGGTGCTGCAGTAAGACACCAGTTGGACCCTGTGGTTCAGCAGAGCCCCCCAGTACTCTAGCCCACGGTATCCTGCACATTAGGGAAAAGGTGGTGTAGCACACCATGAAGACTACCCCTGGTACAAAGGGTGCCACAGCATGTGCTCCCCAGAGACAGAAGCCTGCCGGCCTGGGACTGCTATCACTTACAGCTGCCCCCAGTGACAGGGTGGCCACACACTTGTGCATGCGCTGAAGATAGGTTCTCCGCGTCAACTGCCACTGCCAATTCTCAAAGCATGCTCTACCCAGAGCCTGAAATCTGCCTGCCTCAGGCAGCTACCAAAGATAGAAACTGCCTCCCCCTAGCAGCAGAGCCACCTCACACTTGCATGCCCCTGAGGACAGGCTTTCCCCACCCACTGCCTCTGCTGCCACTGCTACCCAGGCACACTGCTCAAACACTGGGGACCAGCCTGCCCTGTTCACTACAGCCTACACCCATGCACCATCAGGGGGCCTGAGGAGAGGCCCACCCAGCCTGGCACCATTCCTTCCACACACCCCTGCATCTGCCAAGTCCAAGCATGATGCTTGAGGTCCCAGGAATTGTCTTGCCCCATCAGCCACCCCTGATGCACACACATACACCACCAGGGGGCTTAATAATAGCCCCACACCACCTGCCACCACCAGTGCCACTTGTATGCCTTCCAGAGTCCTGGGGCTTGTCCTGCCCCACCCACCATAGCCTGTGCCCATGTACACCACTGTAAGGACTTAAGAAGAGGCCTGCCTCACCTAGCACTAGCCCCCAGTGCCCAAGCATACCTCCTGGGGGTCTGGGGATCATCTTACTCCATCAGTTGCCCCAGGTACATGTGCACACCACCTGAGTCTAACAACAGACCCAGAAAACCTGCCACCAGTGTGCAATCTACCCATCCAGAGGCCTGGAGATTGCCCCATCCATCCACCACAGCTGGCATCTGCACATTCCTTCCCAGGGCTTGAGGATGGTCTTCCCCAGCCTGCTGCTACCACCACTGCCAGCACCCACACACACACACCACCCGGAGCCTAGGGACTACCCAGGCCAACCTGTCAAAGCTACCACTATCACCAACAAATGCCACCTGGAAACCTGAGGGTTGTCCGTCCCACCACCATGATTATCATCACCCACGCCACATACACTGTATAGGGGCCCAAGGACTTACCCACCCACCTGGTTTGCCATTACCACAACCAGAACCTGAGCAAGCTACCAGGAGGATCAAGAATTGGCCCACCTGGATCTGTCAATGCCAGCGCCTAAACATGCTGTCTAGAAACCCAAGAACAGGCACACTCAGCATGCAATTGGGGCCCAAAGACTGGCCCACCTGGCATCCCATCCCCAGAAAAATCTCACCACAGCCTCCTCTAACAATTTTGTGGCCTAAGTCAATGAGGAAATCAGACACCACTGACAGTGTGTACAGTTGAAGAAATTATACAGAGACTACACTACTGTGTGTATCCAGGATCAAAATCCAAGTGTCCTACCCAGCCAACTTTATGGATACACCTACAGGAAAAAGTCTTCCCCTGTGAAAGCCAATCTAAAAAATCAGAAGGAGAAACTATCACATCTGGTGCACATATATCAATAAAAGAACACAAACATGAAAAAGCAAGGAAATATGGCACCTTCAAAAGAACACAATTCTCCAACAACAGATTTTAACAAAAAAGAAATTTATGAAATACCTGAAAAAGAATTCAAAATCATCATATAAAAGAAGCTAAGTGAGATAACAAAGAACACAGATAAAAAAATACAAAGAAATCAGCAAAACAATTTAGAACATAAACGAGAAATTCACAAAGACAGATATCACAAAAAAGAAGTCCTGGAACTGAAAAAGTCAATGAATGAAATGAAAAATACAACCAGGAGCATCAATAGATTAGATCAAACAGAAGAGTTTCAGAACTTAAAGACAGGTCTTTCAAAATAACCCAGTCAGATGAATTTAAAAAAAAGAAGAAGAAATGTAGAAAGACGTGACATATGACACACCATAAAGTGACAAAATATTCAAATGTTGAGTATCCCGAAAGGTGAAGAAAAGGTTAATGGTATAGAAAACCTATTTGATAAAATAATAGCTGAAAACTTCTCAAGACTACCAAGCAATTTAGATATCCAGATAACTAAAAGATCCCAAAACAAATACAACCCAAAAAGGTCTTATCTCCTACCACATTATAGTCAAACAGTCAAAAGTCAAAGACAGGTCAGGCGCGGCGGTTCATGCCTCTAATCCCAGTACTTTGGGAGGCCAAAGTGGGGAGATCACCTGAGGTCAGGAGTTCAAGACCAGCATGGCGAACATGGCAAAAATCCATCTGAACTAAAAATACAAAAATTAGCTGGGTGTGGTGGCATGCACCTGTAGTTCCAGTTATTCAGGAGGTTGAGGCATGAGAATTGCTTGCACCCAGGAAGCAGAGGTTGCAGTGAGCTGAGATGCCACCATTATACTCCAGCCTGGGTGACGGAGCAAGACTCTATCTCAAAAAAAAAAAATAAATAAAAACTTGGATGGCTGAATAGGAACAGCTCCAGTCTACAGCTCCCAGTGTGAGCGACGCAGAAGGCAGGTGATTTCTGCATTTCCAACTGAGGTACTGGGTTCATCTCACTGGGGACTGTCAGAAAGTGTGTGCAGGACAGTGGGTGCAGCGCACTGAGAGTGAGACGAAGCAGGATGAGGCATCGCCTCATCCAGGAAGCGCAAGGGGTCAGGGAATTCCCTGTCCTAGTCAAAGAAAGGGGTGACAGACGGCACCCGGAAAATCGGGTCACTCCCACCCTAATACTGCGCTTTTCCAACAGTCTTAGCAAATGGCACACCAGGAGATTATATCCCGCACCTGGCTCGGAGGGTCCTACACCCATGGAGCCTTGATCATTGCTAGCACAGCAGTCTGAGAACAAACTGCAAGGCGACAGCAAGGCTGGGGGAGGGGCACCACCACTGCCAAGGCTTGAGTAGGTAAACAAAGCAGCCAGAAAGCTTGAACTGGGTGGAGCCCACTGAAGCTCAAGGAGGCCTGCCTGCCTCTGTAGACTCCACCTCTAGGGGCAGGGCATAGCCAAACAAAAGGCAGCAGAATCCTCTCCACACTTAAATGTCCCTGTCTGACAGCTTTGAGGAGAGTAGTGGTTCTCCCAGCACGCAGCTGGAGATCTGAGAATGGATAGACTGCTGCCTCAAGTGGGTCCCTGACCCCCGAGTTGCCTAACTGGGGTGCACCCCCCAGTAGGGGCAAACTGACACCTCACAGGGCCGGGTACTCCTCTGAGACAAAACTTCCAGAGGAACGATCAGGCAGCAACATTTGCTGCTCACCAATATCTGCTGTTCTGCAGCCTCCACTGCTGATACCCAGGCAAACGGTCTGGAGTGGACCTCCAGCAAACTCCAACAGACCTGCAGCTGAGGGTCCTGAATGTTAGAAGGAAAACTAACAAACAGAAAGGACATCCACACCAAAACCCCATCTGTACATCACCATCATCAAAGACCAAAGGTAGATAAAACCACAAAGATGGGGAAAAAACAGAGCACAAAAACTGGAAACTCTAAAAATCAGAGCGTCTCTCCTCCTCCAAAGGAACACAGCTCCTCACCAGCAAAGATGGATGGAGAATGACTTTGACGAGTTGAGAGAAGAAGGCTTCAGATGATCAAACTACTCCGAGCTAAAGGAGGAAGTTCGAATCCATGGCAAAGAAGTTAAAAACCTTGAAAAAAAAATTAGACGAATGGCTAACTGGAATAACCAATGCAGAGAAGTCCTTAAAGGACCTGATGGAGCTGAAAACCAAGGCATGAGAATTACGTGACGAATGCACAAGCCTCAGCAGCCGATTCGATCAACTGGAAGAAAGGGTGTCGGTGATGGAAGATCAAATGAATGAAATGAAGCAAGAAGAGAAGTTTAGAGAAAAAAGAATAAAAAGAAATGAACAAAGCCTCTAAGAATTATGGCACTATGTGAAAAGACCAAATCTATGTCTGAGTGATGTACCTGAAAGTGACAGGGAGAACGGAATCGAATTGGAAAACACTCTGCAGGATATTATCCAGGAGAACTTCCCCAATCTAGGAAGGCAGGCCAACATTCAACAGAGAACGCCACAAAGATACTCCTCGAGAAGAGCAACTCCAAGACACATAATTGTCAGATTCACCAAAGTTGAAATGAAGGAAAAAATGTTAAGGGCAGCCAGAGAGAAAGGTTGGGTTACCCACAAAGGGAAGCCCATCAGACTAACAGCTGATCTCTCGGCACAAACTCTACAAGCCAGAAGACAGTGGGGGCCGATATTCAACATTCTTAAAGAAAAGAATTTTCAACCCAGAATTTCATATCCAGCCAAACTAAGCTTCATAAGTGAAGGAGAAATAAAATCCTTTATAGACAAGCAAATGCTGAGAGATTTTGTCACCACCAGGCCTGCCCTAAAAGAGCTCCTGAAGGAAGCACTAAACATGGAAAGGAACAACCGGTACCAGCCACTGCAAAACCATGCCAAATTGTAAAGACCATCAAGGCTACGAAGAAACTGCATCAACCAGCTAACATCATAATGACAGGATCAAATTCACACATAACAATATTAACCTTAAATGTAACACATAACAATATTAACCTTAAATGCTAAATGCTTCAATTAAAAGACACAGACTGGCAAATTGGATAAAGAATCAAGACCCATCAGTGTGCTGTATTCAGGAAACCCATCTCATGTGCAGAGACACACACAGGCTCAAAATAAAGGGATGGAGGAATATATACCAAGCAAATGGAAAACAAGAAAAGGCAGGGGTTGCAATCCTAGTCTCGGATAAAACAGACTTTAAACCAACAAAGATCAAAAGAGACAAAGAAGGCCATTACATAATGGTAAAGGGATCAATTCAACAAGAAGAGCTAACTATCCTAAATACACGCACCCAATACAGGAGCACCCAGATTCATAAAGCAAGTCCTTAGAGACCTAGAAAGAGACTTAGACTCCCACACAATAATAATGGGAGACTTTAACACCCCACTGTCAATATTAGACAGATCAACCAGACAGAAAGTTAACAAGGATATCCAGGAATTGAACTCAGCTCTGCAACAAGCAAACCTAATAGACATTTACATAACTCTCCATCCAAATCAACAGAATATACATTCTTCTCAGCACCACACCGCACTTATTCCAAAACTGACCACATAGTTGGAAGTAAAGCACTCCTCAGCAAATGTAAAAGAAAAGAAATTATAACAAACTGTCTCTCAGGCCACAGTGCAATCAAACTAGAACTCAGGATTAAGAAACTCAAAACCGCTCAACTACATGGAAACTGAACAACCTGCTCCTGAATGACCACTGGGCACATAAAGAAATGAAGGCAGAAATAAAGATGTTCTTTGAAACCAATGAGAACAAAGACACAACATACCAGAATTTCTGGGACACATTCAAAGCAGTGTGTACAGGGAAATTTATAGCACTAAATGCCCACAAGAGAAAGCAGGAAACATCTAAAATTGACACCCTAACATCACAATTAAGAGAACTAGAGAAGCAAGAGCAAACACATTCAAAAGCTAGCAGAAGGCAAGAAATAACTAAGATCAGAGCAGAACTAAAGGACATAGAGACACAAAAAAACCTTTCAAAAAATCAATGAATCCAGGAGCTGGTTTTTTGAAAAGATCAACAAAATTGATAGACCGCTAGCAAGACTAATAAAGAAAAGAGAGAAGAATCAAATAGATGCAATAAAAAATGATAAAGGGGATATCACCACCGATCCCACAGAAATACAAACTACCATCAGAGAATACTATAAACAACTCTATGCAAATAAACTAGAAAATCTAGAAGAAAAGGGTAAATTCCTTGACACATACACTCTCCCAAGACTAAACCAGGAAGAAGCTGAATCTCTGAATAGACCAATAACAGGCTCTGAAATTGAGGCAATAATTAATAGCTTACCAACCAAAAAAAGTCCAGGACCAGATGGATTCACAGCTGAATTCTACCAGAGGTATAAGGAAGAACTGGTACCATTTCTTCTGAAACTATTCCAATCAATAGAAAAAGAGGGAATCCTCCCTAACTCATTTTATGAGGCCAGCATCATCCTGATACCAAAGCCTGGCAGAGACACAACAAAAAAAGAGAATTTTAGATGAATATTCCTGACGAACACTGATGCAGAAATCCTCAAGAAAATACTGGCAAACTGAATCCAGCAGCATATCAAAAAGCTTATCCACCACGATCAAGTGGGCTTCACCCCTGGGATGCAAGGCTGGTTCAACATACGCAAATCAATAAACGTAATCTAGCATATAAACAGAACCAAAGACAAAAGCCACATGATCATCTCAATAGATGCAGAAAAGGCGTTTGAGAAAATTCAACAATGTTTCATGCTAAAAGCTCTCAATAAATTAGGTATTGATGGGACGTATCTCAAAATAATAAGAGCTATCTATGACAAACCCACAGCCAATATCATACTGAATGGGCAAAAACTGGAAGCATTCCCTTTGAAACCTGGCACAAGACAGGGATGCCCTCTCTCACCACTCCTATTCAACATAGTGTTGGAAGTTCTGGCCAGGGCATTCAGGCAGGAGAAGGAAATAAAGGGCATTCAATTAGGAAAAGAGGAAGTCAAATTGTCCCTGTTTGCAGATGACATGATTGTATATCTAGAAAACCCCATCATCTCAGCCCAAAATCTCCTTAAGCTGACAGGCAACTTCAGCAAAGTCTCAGGACACAAAATCAATGTGCAAAAATCACAAGCATTCTTATACACCAATAACAGAGAGCCAAATCATGAGTGAACTCCCATTCACAATTGCTTCCAAGAGAATAAAATACCTAGGAATCCAACTTACAAGGGATGTGAAGGACCTCTTCAAGGAGAACTACAAACCACTGCTCAATGAAATAAAAGAGGATAAAAACAAATGGAAGAACATTCCATGCTCATGGGTAGGAAGAACAAATATCATGAAAATGGCCATACTGCCCAAGGTCATTTATACATTCAATGCCATCCCCATCAAGCTACCAATGACTTTCTTCACAGAATTGGGAAAAACTACTTTAAAGTTCATATGGAACCAAAAAATAGCCCGCATTGCCAAGTCAATCCTAAGCCAAAAGAACAAGGCTGGAGGTATCACGTTACCTGACTTCAAACTATACTACAAGGCTACAGTAACCAAAACAGCATGATACTGGTACCAACAGAGATATAGACCAATGGAACAGAACACAGCCCTCAGAAATAATGCCACACATCTACAACCATCTGATCTTTGACAAACCTGACAAAAACAAGCAATGGGGAAATGATTCCCTATTTAATAAATGGTGCTGGGAAAACTGGCTAGCCATATGTAGAAAGCTGAAACTGGATCCCTTCCTTACACCTTATACAAAAATTAATTCAAGATGGATTAAAGACTTACATGTTAGATCTAAAACCATAAAAACCCTAGAAGAAAACCTAGGCAATACCATTCAGGACATAGGCATGGGCAAGGACTTCATGTCTAAAATACCAAAAGCAATGGCAACAAAAGCCAAAATTGACAGATGGGATCTAATTAAACTAAAGAGCTTCTGCACAGCAAAAGAAACTACCATCAGAGTGAACAGGCAACCTACAGAATGGGAGAAAATTCTTGCAATCTATTCATCTGATAAAGGGCTAATATCCAGAATCTACAATGAACTCCAACAAATTTACAAGAAAAAAACAAACAACCCCATCAACAAGTGGGTGAAGGATGTGAACAGACATTTCTCAAAAGAAGACATTTATGCAGCCAACAGACACATGAAAAAATGCTCATCATCACTGGCCATCAGAGAAATGCAAATCAAAACCACAATGAGACACCATCTCACACCAGTTAGAATGGCCATCATTAAAAAGTCAGTAAACAACAGGTGCTGGAGAGGATGTGGAGAAATAGGAACACTTTTACACTGTTGGTGGGACTGTAAACTAGTTCAACCATTGTGGAAGTCAGTGTGGTGATTCCTCAGGGATCTAGAACTAGAAATACCGTTTGACCCAGCCATCCCATTACTGGGTATATACCCAAAGGGTTATAAATCATGCTGCTATAAAGACACATGCACATGTATGTTTATTGTGGCACTATTCACAATAGCAAAGACTTGGAACCAACCCAAATGTCCAACAATGATAGACTGGATTAAGAAAATGTGGCACATATACACCATGGAATACTATGCAGCCATAAAAAATGATGAGTTCATGTCCTTTGTAGGGAAGTGGATGAAGCTGGAAACCATCATTCTCAGCTAACTATCGCAAGGACAATAAACCAAACACCACATGTTCTCACTCATAGGTGGGAATTGAACAATGAGAACACATGGACACAGGAAGGGGAACATCACACACCAGGGCCTATTGTGGGGTGGGGGGAGGGGGTTGGGATAGCATTAGGAGAAATACCTAATGTTAAATGACGAGTTAATGGGTGCAGCACACCAACATGGCACATGTATACATATGTAACTAACCCGCATGTTGTGCACATGTACCCTAAAACTTAAAGTAAAAAAAAAAAAAAAACTCAAAAGACAAATAATTCTATAAACAAGAGAGAAGTTGTCATGTACAAGTGAATTCCTATTAGACTAACAATGAATTTTTAACAGAAATCTTATAGGCCAGGAGAGAAAGGGATGATATATTCTGGTAGCCAGGAATACCTAGAAAGGCTATCCTTCAAAAATGAAAGAGAAATAAAAACATTTCCAAGCCAAAAAGAAAAGAAAAAGAAAGGAGGAAATTCATCACCACTAGATCTGCCCTACAAGGATTGCTTGGGGACTTTTTCACCTCAAAGTGAAGGGGTGATATCTACTGTCACGAAAATGCATGAAAGTATAAAACTAACTGGTAGAGCAAAGATACAAATAAGGAAGACAAAGGACTCAAACGTTACCACACCAGAAAATCAAACCATTAAGATATATAATAAGAGAGAAATAACAAAAGAAATACAACCAGAAGACAATTGATAAAATGACAGAAATAAGTCCTCACGTATCAAGAGTAACCTTGAATGTAAACTGATTAAAATTTCCCATTAAAAGATATAGACCCACTGAATGAATAAGAAACCATAACACAACTATATGCTACCCAAAAGAAACTCAATTCATCTGTTAAGACATATATAGACTGAAAGTAAAGGGATGGAAAAAGATATTCCACACAAAAGGAAACCAAAAGTGAGCAGGCTTTAAGTCAAAAACACTTCAAAGAAACCAAAGGTCATTATATAATGGTAAAAGGATCAATTCAGCAGGATATAACATTTCTAAATATATATATATATGCATCCAACACTAGAGCATCAAGATTCATAAAGCAAATACTATTAGATCTAAATAGAGACAGACACCAATAGAGTAAGAGTTGGAGACTTCAATGCCACACTCTCAGCATAAGACAGATTATCTAGACAAAATATTGAAGAGGAGGAAATCTTCCTAACTCATTATATGAAGCCAGCGTTACTCTGATATCAAAACCAGGCAAGGATACAACAACAGAAAGAAAATCATAGGCCAATATTCCTGATGAATAGACACAAAAATCCTCAACAATACACTAGCAAACCAAATCCAAAAGTACTTAAAAAAAGATAATATATGATAATCAAGTGGATTATCCTAGGGATATAAGGATGGTTCAACATATGCAAATCAATCAATGTGATATAAAACATCAACAGAATGAAGGACAAAAACCATATTATCCTACCAATTAATTCAGGAAAAGCATGCAATAAAATTCGACACCCATTCATGATAAAAACATTCAACAAACTAAGCATAGAAGAAACATATCTGAATATAATAAAGGTCATCTATGACAAGCCCACAGCTGTCATACTGAATGTGAAAAACCTGAAAGCCTTTCTTCTAAAAACTAGAACAAGACAAGGATGCTCTTTCACCACTCCTATTCAACATGGCATTGGAGGTCCTAGCCAGAGCGATGAGGCAAGAGAAAGAAACAAAAGGCATCCAAACTGGAAAAGGGAAAGTCAAACTGTCCCTCTTTGCAGATGACATGATCTTATATTTAGAAAAACCTACACTCCACCAAAAAAAAGCTCTTAGATTTGATAAATTCAGTAAAGTTGCAGAACAGAAAGTCAACAAACAAACATCAGTAGAATTTGTATACATCAATAATGAACTATCTGAAAAACAAATCAAGAAAGCAATCCCATTATATACCTACAACATATAAAAATAAAATACCTAGGAATAAATTTAACTAAGGAGGTGAAAGGCCTCTACAAAGGAAACTACAAATCTTTGGTAAAAGAAATTGACGAAGATACAAATGGAAAGACATCCAATGCTCCTGGATTGGAATAATGAGTATTGTTAAAATAATCATACTACCCAAAGCAATCTACAGAGTCAATGTAATCCCTGTCAATAAATTTTTCACAGACATCGAAAAACAATCCTAAAATTTGTATGGAACCCAATAAACAGCCAAAGTAGCCAAAGCAATCCTGAGCAAAAAGAACAAATGTGGAGGCATCACACTACCCAACTTCAAAATATATTACAAGGCTATATTAACCAAACAGCATGATATTGATACAAAAACAGGCACATGGACCAATGGAACAGAATGAGAACCCAGAAATAAACCCATATATTTACAGCCAACTGATTGTTGACAAAGGTGTCACAAATATATCTTGGGGAAAGGACACCTTCAATAAATGGTGCTGGAACTAGAAATTCATATGTGGAAGAATTAAACTAGAACACTACTTCTCACCATATACAAAAATCAACTCAAAATATTAAAGACTTAAATGTATAGCTTGAAACAATAAAACTATTAGAAGAAGATACATAAGAAACACTCCAGGACATGGGTCTAGGCGAAGATTTTATGACTTAGACTTCAAAAGCAGAGACAAGAAGAAAAAAACAGATAAGTGGGACTATATTAAACTAAAAAGCTTCTTCACAGTAAAGGAAACAATCATCAGAGAGAAGAGACAACCTGTTGAATGAAAGAAAATATTTGCAAATTATTAATCTGACAAAGGACTAATATCCAGAATATACAAGAAACTCAAATGACTCAACAGGAAAAAAACAAACAATCCTGTTAAAAAGTGGGCAAAGGATATAGACACTTCTCAAAAGAAGACATACAAATGCCCCAAAAGGTATATTTAAAAAATGCTCAACATCAATAGTCATTAGGGAAATGCAAATCAAAATCATGATAAGGTATCATCTTATTTCAGTTAGAATGGCTATTATCAAAAAACAAAAAAATGACAAATGTTGGCAAGGACATAGAGAAAAGAGAACTCTCATACACTGTTGGTGAGAATGTAAATTAGTACTGTCATTATGGAAAAGAATGTGGAGACATCTCAAAAAACTAGAAGTAGAATGGCAGTATGATCCAGCAACCTCATTACTGGCTATTTATCCAAAGCAAAGGAAAACAGTCTATCAAAACAATATATGCACCTCCATGTTTATTACAGCACTACTCACAATAGCAAAGACATGGAATCAACCTAAGCATACTTCAGTAGATGAACGGATAACAAAATGGTAGATTTACAAAACAGAATACTATCCATCCATTAAAAAAGAATGAAATTGTGTCATTTGCAGCAACATGGGTGGAACTGGAAGTGAAATAAGCCAGACACAGAAAGACAAATAGCACATGTACTCACTCACATGTGGGAGCTAAAAAATTTCATCTCTGGGGGGTAGAGTGGAATGATAGTTACCAGAGGCTGGGAAGGATGTAGATATGTGTGCAGAGGGAAGGGAGGGGGTACGAAGGGAAGTTTAATGGATACAAACATATAATAGATAGAATGAATAAGTTCTAATATTTGATAGTAGAGTAGGGTGCTGTAGTTAACAAAAATGTGTTGTACATTTCAAAATAGCTAGAGGTGAGGACTTAAAATGTTCTCAACACATAGAAATGATCAATGGTTGTGGTGATGGATATCCTAAATACACCGACTTGATTATTACACATTCCATGCATGCAACAACATACCACATGTACCCCATTAATATATACAATATTAAATAATATGTATCAATAAAAAAAATTTTTAAAAGAACAAAATATATGAGACAACAGTTTTCAGTCAGAGGAGACCAGGTGAGCAAGATAATGATCCCTGAGAGAGAGAAAACAAATGAGGAGAACTCTATGATTGTTCCTAGGTTATTGTCTGGAGAGAACATTCAAGCCACAGAACAAGGAAAGGGAACCCAGTCAGAGCCCAGCTGAGACTCCCTTTGTTGAGGAAACAGCTGGGGATCCAGGGAGATTGCAGAGGATAGAGTTCACAAGTTAGAGTACCATAAAGGAGAGTGTTTCAGAGAGAAAGACCTCCAGAGATCCAGAGTGTTCTCAAGTGTTCAACTAAATACTAACCGGCACATGCATGTGAAGTAATTGCCGAGGGCTGTGAAAAGAACCACCCAAGGTAAGAAAAATAGAACAATCTCAGGAGCTCACTAGGGCTAGGAAAATTTTGTTTCCACCCTCTAGAGTGGAAAATTTCATAATTCAAGGGGGATCAAGAAAGTATTCAGAAGGGTATTGCCTCAGCAGTGGAGCAAAATTAACTACAAACTCAAAGCTTATTGGTCCTGCTTGACAAAATTTAAAAGCAAGCCTCAATAAGATCATAGTGTTTCCAAGTACCTGAACGATTTACAGGATGATGTGCAGGAAAATAAAAATGTCCAGCAGCCATAAAAATAAAAATTCACAATGTATAGAATCCAACAAAATTACCAGGAATGCAAAAAAGAGAAAATCTATAATGAGAAGCAAAATCAATCATTAAAAACAGATCAAGAAATGACAAAAATAATGGAATTCATAGACAAGGACATTAAAACAGTTATCATAAGTATATTTCCTGTATTCAGGAAGACAGAGGAAATACTGAACATGCTTAATAGATACATGGAAGATAAAAAAGAAAAGGTAAATCAAAGTTCTAGAGATGAAAATTACACTGGATAGGATTACCAGCAGATAAGACCACACGGAAGGATACAATTACGGACTTCAAAGATATAATAATATAATCTACAGAAAATAAAACAATGAGAGAAAAAAGACTGGAAAAAACAGAGCATCAGTAAACTGAGATTTCAAGTAGACTAATTTACCAATTTGAGTCCCCCAAGGAAAAGGAAAGGAGTCTGAAAAAATATTTGAAGAAATAATGGCTAAAAAATTTTGATAAAAATAATAAGTCCACAAATCCAAGATCAACAAAACCCAAACATAAGAAATAGAAAGAAAATTAATATTTTAATCAAAGAATAGAAATCAATGTTTAAAAAATCATGACAGAAAAATCACAAAAACAAAGACAAAAACTATATTATATATACAGATATTAAGATAATGACAGCAAACTTCTAGTTGGAAACTACACTAAGTCAAAAGACATCTTTCAAGAACAGAAATTTGCAAATATACAAAGATTAGAGCAATAATCACCAGCAGATCTGCAATATAAGAAATGTTTAGTCTTTCAAACAGAAAATGACACCGGATGGAAATCTAGACCTACACAAAATAATAAAGACCACTAAAAATAATAACTATGTGCTTAAATATAAGAAACATATTTTCTTATTTAGCTTTCTTTAAAACAAAACAACAATGCATTATTGGGTTTATAACATACACATAAATAAATGTGTGAATATAACACAAAGGCCAAAGGAGAGAAGAAATAAAAAGTATACTACTGTAAGATTCTTATATTATACTTGACACTATAACTTGAAGACAATCTGTGATACATTAATATATATCTGATAAAGTCTAAAGCAATCAATAATAAAACAGAATTATAGCTAATAAACAAAGAGATGAAAAGAAGTCATAAAAATACTTACAGTAGAAAAAGAGGCAAAGGGACAGATAAAATACAAATAGCAAGAGGACAGACTTAAACCCAAACCTATACATTGTCATATTAAATGTAAACCATATTCTTAGCCACAGTACCAGTCTCAATAAATTTGGAAGGATCAAATCATACAAAGTATGTTCCTTGTCCACAAAGGAATTAATTCAGAAAGATAATGGGAAAGTCTTAGTTTCTGGGAACCAAATACGAAATTTCTAAATAACGCATGGATTGAAACAGAAATCCAAAGAAAGATTAGAATGTATTTTGATCTAGGCTGGGCATGGTGTCTCAAGCCTATAATCCCAGCACTTTGGGAGGCCGAGACAGGTGGATCACTTGAGGTCAGGAGTTCGAGACCAGTCTGGCCAACATGGTGAACCCCCAACTCTACTAAAAATATTTTTAAAACTTAGCCAGGCATGGTGGCAGGCACCTGTAATCCCAGCTACTTAAGAGGCTGAGGCAGGAGAATCACTTGAACCCAGGAGGCAGAGGTCGCAGTGAGCCAACATCACACCACTGCACTCCAGTCTGCGCAAGAGAGCGAGACACTGTCTCAAAAAAAAAAAAAAAGTATTTTGATCTGAATAAAAATGAAAACATAATATTTCAAAATTTGTAAGATACAGCAAAAACAGCAGTTAGTAGGGAATTTATAGCTCTAAAATGCCTATATTAGTAAAGAAGAATGGTTTCAAACCAATGACCTTACCTCTTAACTGAAAAAAACTAGAAAACGCAGAGGAAATTAAATGCAAAATAAGCAGACAAAAGAAAATAATAGAGAAGCAGAATTCAATGTAATTTTTAAAAATAGAAAAATAAAAGACTTGTGAAACTAAAAGGTAATTCTGTAAGAACATAAATAAAATTGATATTGCTGCAATCAGAATAGTCAGAAAAAAATAGAGAATAGAGAAAAATAATCTCATTAATGAGAGAGAAGACAGTGCTACAGATGGTAAAGATTTCAAACAAATAATAAGAGAATGTTATGAATAACCTTATGTCAATAAATTCTACAAGGTAGACAAAATAAATACATTCTTTGTAACACACAAACTACCAAAGCTCACTCAAGAACAAATAATCTGATTGACTGGCCCTGTGTTCAGTAGAAACTTAAAACTGTAATAAAAATCCTTCCCAGAAAAGAGAACACCAGTACTCACATGTCTTCACTGATTAACTTTATGATTTAAGTTAGAAATTACAATCATGTATCACTTTACAACAAGAATACATTTTGATAAATGTGTCATTAGGCAATTTTGTCATTGTGGGAACATCACAGGGTGTACTTACACAAACCTAGATGGGACAGCCTACTACACACCGAGGCTATATAGTATGGCCTATTGCTCCTAGGCTACAAACCTGTACAGTATTGCCTACAGTACAATTGCCTATAGCACAATATTGTAGGCAAGTGTAACACAATGTTATTTGTGTATCTAAACATAGAAAAAGTATAGGAAAAAAATACAGCATAAAAATTTTTTTAAAGGCACATCTGCAAAGGACACGTACCATGAATGGAGCTTGCAGGATGAAAGTTGTTTTGGGTAAGTCAGTGAGTGAGTGGGGAGTGAATGTGAAGGCCTAGAACATTACTATACACTACTGTAGACTTTATAAACACTCTACACTTATGCCTCACTAAATTTATTTTTAAAAATTTCTTTCATCAATAAATTAACCTTATCTTACTGTAGCTTTCAAAATGTTTTAATTTTTTAAACTTTTTGACTCTATTGTAATAGCTTAAAACAAACACATCGTACAGCTGTAAAAAAATTTTTCTTTACAACCTTATTCTATAAGCGTTTTTCTATTTTTAAATTTTTTTAAATGTTTTCCTTACTTTTAACCTTTTTTGTTAAAAACTAGGATATAAACATACATTAGCCTAGGTCCACACAGGGTCAGGATCATCAATCTGACTGTCTTTCACTTCCCCATCTTGTCCCACTGGAAGGTCTTCAGGGGCAGTGATTCACAGGGAACTGTCATTTCTTATGATAACAATACCTTCTTCTGGAATACCTCCTAAAGGCCCTGCCTGAGCCTGTTTTACAATTAACTTTTTTTCTAATAAGTAGAAAGAGCACACTCTAAAATAACAATAAATAGTACAATAAATACATAAACCATTAACAAGTCATTTATCATTATCAATTATTATGTATTACACATAATTGTATATGCTATGCTTTTATATGACTGGCAGGTTTGTTAATACCAGCATCACACAAACACATGAGGAATGAGCTGTGCTACTATATTACAATAGCTACGATGTCACTAGATGGTAGGAATTTTTCAGCTCCATTATAATCTTATGGGACCACCATCATATATGCCATCCATTGTTGACTGAAACATTGTTATGCAGCACATAACTGTATATGCTTTCTATACAAACTCTTCCAGAAAATTAAACACGATGGAATACTTCCCAGCTCATTCTATGACACTGGCATTATGCTGGTCAAAACCAGACTAAGATATTACAAGAAAAGAAACCTACAAAATAATATTCCTCATGAAGACTGATGCAAGATTTCCTAACAAAATTTTACCAAATCAAAGCCAATAATATATTGTGACAGGTGGAATTTATCCCAGGCATACAAGGTTGGTTTAACATTAGAAAAAGGAGAAAAAAAAAACCTGATGTGGGGCAGGACCTTCTGGGATGATAGAGTGAGCAATTTGGCAAATACTCTCCCCCCAAATGCAATGTTAAAACCAGACAAAATGTGTAAAAACAACCATTTCAGAATGTGTGAAGTAACCAAAGGCACACAACAAACTGAGAAGCAGTACTTCAAGAAAACTACTGAGCTTTAGTAGAAATAGTAGGTGTCCATAGAGTTATAGCCCAGAGCTGTCCCTTCCCTCCACCCCTAGATCCATGAGTGGTAGCTCTACCAAGGTTGGAGAGCCCCATAATGGAAGGGCATCAAAAACAATCATACTTTCAGTGGCAAACCATCAGGGAAGTCCAACACTGCAGCTCCCTGAGACTGTAATATTTGAGACCAAGCAAAAACCATTAAGAAATTTCATAGAGAAATCAGGAAAACAAATAGTCATAATGAGCTTTGATAAACTCCCAGACCGGAGGTCATCTAGGAGGATGCAAATATGTGTAAGGCTGTGTGTACACTCAGGAGAGACCAGAGAGGGCCTCAGGTATCTACTCATCCTTGGCTGAATGTGAGGTGTTGCATGCAAGAGGAAGCCTTATTAGGTCTAGCTGTTTAAACACAACTTCTGACCAATCATTAGTTGACATCTAAGCAGTACTACAAGAGAAAGATATAAAATCAGTAGGTTAAGCTACCACTTTAAGAAACTAGAAAAAGAAGGGCAACCTAAATCCAAGGCAAGCAGAAAAATAAAATTATAAACATTAGTGTAGAACTTAAAAAATGGAAAACAGAAAAACAATTGAGAAAATTGATTAAACCAAAACTCAGTTGTTTAAAAAGACCTACAAAATTGAAAAATCTTCAGCTACACTAAACATGAAAAAAAGAGAATGCTTATCTAGAATTAAAGAAGTGATATAACCACCAATCTTACAGAAACTAAAAGGATTTCAAGGGCATACTATAAACAACTTCATGCCAACAAATCATGCAACTTAGATGAAATGGACAAATTCCTAGTAAAACACAAATTACCACAATTGACTCAAGAGCAAACTAGACAATCTGAACAGACCATAACAAGTAAAGAAAATGAATTAGTAATTAAGTGTTCTCACTAAAAAAAAAAGTCCATGTGCAGAGGCCTTCACTGGTGAATTCTAAGAAAAAACTAGAAAAGAAATAATATCAACCCTCCACAAATTCTTACATAAAACAGGAGGAAACACTTTCAACTTTTTCTATGAGGCCAGTATTACCCTGATACCAAAGCCAAACAATCACAAAGAACTAAAAAATTCAGACAAATATTCTTCATAAATATAGACACAAAAACCATCGATAAAATATTAGCAAACCAAATCCAACAACATATGGAGAGGATTATACACCAAGCAGGTTTTTTTTTGTTTGTTTGTTTTAAGATGGAGTCTCACTTTGTCTCCCAGGCTGGAGTGCACTGGCACGATCTCGGCTCACTGCAAGCTCCGCCTGCCGGGTTCACGCCATTCTTCTGCCTCAGCCTCCCGAGTAGCTGGGATACAGGTGCCTGCCACCACACCAGGCTAATTTTTTTGTATTTTTAGTAGATATGGGGTTTCACTGTGTTAGTCAGGATGATCTCGATCTCCTGACCTCGTGATCTGCCCACCTTGGCCTCCCAGAGTGCTGGGATTACAGGCGTGAGCCACCACGCCCGGCCTACACCAAGCAGTTTTTATCCCATCAATACAAGGTGGTTTGACACCTGAAAATAAATTGTTATATATTAACAGGTTAAAGGAAAAAAAAAAAAACTATATCATAATTTCAAGAGACATGGAAGGAGCACTTGACAAAATTCATGATAAAAACTCTCAATGCTCTAGAAACAGAAGAGAACTTTCACAACCTGATAAAGAACACTTACAAAAACACCTATAGCTGACATCATACTTACTGGTGAAAAGACTGAATGTTTTTCCCCTAAAACTGAGAACAATAAGCACATCTGCTCTTGCCACTGCTATTCAGCATTGTACTGGAGGCTCTAGTTAGCAAAGTTAAGCAAGAAAGGGAAGTAAAAATTGCTCCCTGGCCTTTTGGCTAAGATCACATTCACAATGCAAAAAAAAAAAAAAAAAAAAAGAAGAAGAAGAAGAAGGCATCCAGTTTGAAAAGAGAGAGGTAAAAATATACTTACTTATGGACAATATATTCCACCATGATTTAAAAAAAACCCTACTCAACTATTACTAGAATAATAAATTTGTCAAAGTCAAAAGATGTAAGATTCATATACAAAAATTAATTGTATTTCTATACACTACCAATGAATAATCCAAAAATGAAATTGGGAAAGTAATTCCATTTACAAAAGCATAAAAAGAATAAAATACTAGAAAGAAAGAAACAAGGCTTATATCCTGAAAACCATAATACATTATTGAAGAAATTAAAGAAGATGAAAGAGGAAAAATATTTTATGCTTGTGGACTGGCAAAGTCGCTATTGTTAAGATGGCAATTCTATCAAAATTAAACTATAAATTCAACATAATCTCTTAAAATCCAAATAGGTTTGGTTTCTGGTTTTTGGTTTTGTTGCAGAAACTGACCATCAGATCCTAAAATTTATATGGAAATGCAAAGGATTAAGAAAAGCCAAAACATTTTTGAAAAAACAAATGTTGGACTAATATACTTCTTTGATTTCAAAACTAACAATAAAGCTACAGTAACCAAGACAGTTTGGTACTAACATAATCAACAGAACAGAATTGAGATTCCAGAAAAAAATCCTTATATTTACAGTCAATTGATTTCTGACAAAGGTGCCAAAGCAATTAAGCAAGGAAAAAATATTCTTTTCCACAAATGTAAATAATGGATTCAGACCCTTACCACACCCAACACATAAAAATTAACTCAAAATGAATCATAGACCTACATGTAAGATCTAAAAGTATAAAACAAAAGAAAATCTTCATGACCTTGGGTTAGGCAAAGATTTGTTGGTTTTGACACCATAAGCACAATAAATGAAAAAATTAATAAGTCAGACTTCATCAAATTAAACCTTTTGCACTTCAAAAAGGTACCAGTAATAAAATGAAAAGGGTAAACATTTCACTAAAGAGTCACAAATGGCTAATATCCACATGAAAAGATGCCAAAATCATTAGTCATTAGGGAAATGCAAACTAAAAACATGAGATACTACTACACACTGACTAGAATGGGTTAAATTTTAAAAGACTGACTGTACCAAGTGTTGACAAGGATGCGTTGCAATATTCATATATTGTTAATGGGAATATAAAATGATACAAATACTACTGGAAAATAGTTCAGTAGTTTTTTTTAAACTTAAACATACACCTAACACATGATCCAGTCATTCCACTTGCACCCAGGAGAAATGAAGTATGTGTCAAAACAAAGACTTATACATGAACTGTCACAGCAGGTATATCTGCAATAGCCAAAAACTCGGCAGAAACACCAAATGCCCATGAACAGGTAAATGAATCGTTGTGCTATGTCCATACAATGAAATACTACCCTGTAATAAAAAGGAATGAACTATAGATACGGGCAACAACCAACATAGATGAATTTCAAAATAATTACACTGAGTGAAAGAGGTCAAACAATAAAAAAGAACATACTATATGATGTCTTATTTAAAATTATAGAAAATATGGGCTAATACATAGCAACACAAAGCAGATCAGTGGTTGCTTTGGGATACATGTAAGGGATGTGAAGCAATAGGGAGAAGGGATTACCAAGGTACCCAAATAAACTACTGGGGATAATAAATGTGTTCATGTGACATTATCTTTGACATTGTCAAAATTTATCAAAGTGCATATATTATCATAGTTAAATAAGTTTATTTTATGTCATTTCATAAAACTGTTTTTAAAAAATGTATCTCAGAACAAAAAAGAACTGTTATGTGGCATTACAACTCTCCAGGCAAGAAAGAATGATGTCATAGACTGGGATGGAACCCATAGAAACAGAAATGTAAGTAGATAATTTTAAAGTTTATTAAAATACAGAATTTACAACACTTTTTGGTGAAATGGATATCGAGAGTTGAAGGAAAGGAAGGAATCAAGGACAATTTTTATTTTGGCTTTAGCAACTCAGTGAATAGTGATGCCATTTACTAAAATAAGGAAACTAGGATAGTATGACAGAGTCAAGGTTTCTCATCACATCACCAGGAGTGGGTCAAACTGGTTTTACAAGCTTAATAGATTTTAAAACAACAAACTAGGGTTCACAGAATTCCCTATTACCCACAGTTTCACTTTCTGCAGTTTCCGCTTTCCACGGTCGGTCTATAACCCACAGTCAACCGCAGTCCAAAAATAGGTAAGTACAGTATATATAGTAAGATACTTTGAGAGCAAGAGACCACATTCTTATAACTTTTAACAGTATATCATTATAATTGTTCTATTCTATTATTAGTTATTGTTGTTAATCTATTACTATCTCTAACATAAATTAAACTTTACCGTAGGTATGTATGCATACAAAAAAACATAGCATATATAGGGTTTGGCACTGTCTGCAATTTCAGGATTCCACTGGGGGTTTTGGAACATATCCCCTGTGGATAAGGTGGCACTACTGTACTGTATATATAGACATCTAGAAAATGAAAGTGGGATTCTATTCAACCACCACAAATGTGAAAAAGAAATCACTATTTTTGCAGAAAAAGAAAACAGTAATTCACGGAAATTATAAAATGTGCAAAATACCTCTGTCCAAAATAATTTTAAAACTAAATAAATGACTCTGGGAGGCTAAGGTGGGCAGATCACTTGAGGCCAGAAGATTGAGACCAGCCTGGCCAACAAGGTGAAACCCCATCTCTACTAAAACTTCAAAAATTAGCCAATTGGCTGTGGTGGCACTCGCCTGTAATCCCAGCTACCTGGGTGCTAAGGCATGAGAATCACTTGAACTCAGGAGGTGGAGGTTGCAGCAAGCTAAGATAATTGTGCCACTGCACTCCAGCCTGGGTGAAAGAGCAAGACTTCTTTCCAAAAAATAAAAAATAAACTTAAATAAATGAAAGGTAGATGTTCATGTTATAAAATAATTACTTACACTATTTTAATTAAATAATACATTTTACTTTTTGAATTTTTTTTCGAGAACTATTACTTAGGACTCATATTTTTAACTAAAAATATTTGTGTCCATTAAAATCAAATTTCTAAGTGAAAGTATAGAATGCTACAGCTTCTTTACTTCCTTCAGCATCTTTGCTTACCTGTTTAATCTTTCAAATAATGTCCCAAATCGTGTAGTTTTAGGTGATGGACTGAGAACATCTTGACTTTTATTTAATTTGGAAAGCAAGGAATCAGAACAGTTAACATTACGGAGCTGAAAAAAAAAATTTGAAGAAACTGCCAAAATAGTAAATGTACATATATACAATTTAAATTATTTACCATAAAATGTCATGTAAATGAACTACATTTATATTTTAAAACTGTAAAAATAGTCCAAAATAAAGTAATTTTACTACTTATTGAAAACAAAATAAACACTTTCCTAACAAAAAAATCAATACTAGTATCTGAATAATTGTTAAAATAACAGAGTTGATATGATGGTAAGCTAACCATTTTCTCCAAGTTAAAAAAACAATAAAAAAACAAAAAAACACCCAGGACACCAAGATCTTGAATAATTTTAAGTTAAATTTCTCTGACAGAAAACAATAATTTGTCCTAATACAAGAGCTATACTTATCTCAGTTCTTCCATTTACTGAATAACTTTAGATTGCTACTTTAATTTTTCTGAATATCAATATTATTCAGTTCAATAGGGAGAGTGTGAAGACTATTGTGAAAAGAAGATAATAAATTTGTTAATGTGGAAAGTACCCTATAAATGTAACTTATTATATTGGCCCAACACTAATCTATTCAACAATAATTTATATCTGTCATACATTTGATTTATAACTCATGAAACATAGAAATGAGAAGTCCAAACACAACCAATGACAGAATTGTCCAAAAAAAAAAAGGAGAGTCAAAAAGAGACACTGAAAGTCTTTGGGGAAAAAAAATAGACTAAAGTCAGAGAGAGCTTATACTAATGTCTCAGCTAACTAATACATCTAAGAGAGAGTGACAGAGGTGCAAAATGTTATCCCTTAAAATAAGAAACAAATCAAAAGAGAAGAGAATATAGTGTTATATATTCGACAATACTACTTAACTAAGGATCAGGAAACCCCAACTCACTTTTTCTTCTAACATGTTTTTCAACTCATTTTCTTTTGTATTTTATAATTTCATTTTAATTATTTTCACTTTTTTTGAAATTCCTCCAAGTATGCTATTAAGTACTTCCCTAGTATTTCATGATGTGACACTATGATTGAAAAGGGACATTATCTCTTTTCAGTCTTTTATCATGTTAAGTATAAAATTATTTACCTCTCTGGAGCTCATCATTAACCTGCAGTCTATAATATGTACAGACAAGAAAGTAGAGATTACACAGATGTTTTATCCTCTATCCTTAAACTATTTAATAGAGCAAGGATGAGTTATAAGCTGATCTAGAATGTAGGTTTTTGTCTTATGAAATATAAACTGAATGGGTAATTGAAAATGTCTTTCATTGCATCATTCGAAAATTATTGGGCCTTTATAACAAGGCTAGAATGGGTCACAGGAATGTAATACTTCATTTTCTCTTATCTTGGAAGTCTTTAATAAAAACTTTAATAAAATAGAATTATATATAACTATCATATGGCATATATATATAACTGATATGCTATAATATATAGCTATAATATAATTTCTAAAATGTAAAACTATAAATTAATTATAAATTGATTTATAAATAATATATAAATATGTCATAAAACCACTGCATGCTAAAAATAAGATAAATTCAAAACTAAGTATTCCCATTAACAAGACATAGTGTTTATGTAAGCATTTTCCTCATTACCATTAGACATTAGTATAGTAACAATAAAATTTCATTTTTAGTAGATTTCCTGGTATGCTCTATGACAGATGTATTTTAGAATCTTAATATTTATATATTTTATATTTTTAGCTTTAGAGCACACAATGATTGAACAACATTTTAGCACATCTCTATATACTTGTATAGTGTTAATTGAAAAACTTAAAAACTTGTCATCTTTCAAATTATAAGAAGAATCAAGCCATCACAATTCACACTTTAAGAGACTACTACGACATCTCTGAAACTGTATATTGCTATTCACAGGACACTTTCCATATCATGCATATTGGGTCATCATGACATCACCAACTAATCAATCACAGTGATTATAAACATGAACTACTATATAACACACTGAACTACTTTCAATTCTACTATCAATAGTTTTCTAAGAGAATGATACATTCCAAGATTTTTTTAAAAAAACACTCCAGTTCTGGGATTCACAATCTTCTACAGTGCAAAGAATTAAGTTTTTGATGTAAAAGGAATTATCCTTAATTTATCTCCTAATTTGTTTATATGTATAGCAATTCAAAATGTAAATATTTTAAATCTATAAAAAGAGAAAAAAAGAGTTTCACGAAAATATAATAATATAAAATGCTAAGAACTAATGATTCAAGGTACCTGGTCATTCTGCTTTTTTTCATATACAAGTTTCTGAGGAGTAGGTGCTATTCCAGGTGTGAAATTTAGTTTTGGAATATGTCTGTTAGAAGGTAACTCCACTGAAAAAGATGGTGGGGTGAAACTGCCGTTCTCTATTTTGCTGAACTGAGGGTCAAGCATACTATATGAGTCCATGCCTTGAGACTATAGGAAAGAAGATAAAATCATTTACATTACCAAAATATATAAACTAGAGAAGAGGAAAGTCAAAATAGTGAAATTAAAATAAGTGAAAAGGGCAGGGGTTACAAAAGAAAATGTCCTAAGGCAAGGCAACCCATCAGTAATTGACAGAACTTACTAGGAAGAGAGTAGTTATCAGTGAAGGCTACACTCAAGAGCACCTTTCCCTCTGCCTTCCCTACTCCTGCTCCTCTCCATCCTCAAGCTCCATTCCTGTAGGTTACCTTCTAAAGACAGGAAATCTGAGTTTCATTAACCCATAATCCAGGTGACAAGATTTCTAAGGGATTTTAGTATCATTGCCATTATCTTTCTGATCTAGCTTAACTCTGGCAATTCAAAGGAAAAAAAATGATAGCTAACAATATGACATTAGATGTTAAAGTGTCAAGCTTTAATTATAATCTATGCATTTTCTAATTGATTAAAATTTTATTTCCTAAGAAAATTATTTGCTATACTTTGAAAGAGAAATCATCTTGGGATCCATGTGAGGGCTGGACATCACAATTTGATATAAAGTAATCTGATTACTATGTTTGAACAGATGAATTGCTCAATAATCACATGAACCCAAAGTAAGAATCCCTAAGTGAACTGTCCTTGGCAGCTCATCAGTAACAAGCAGAATCAAATGTTATGCAAACATAGGCCTAGTCACATTACCAGCCGTCCAAAGAGATTCTCATAAGCAATCAATTAAAATATTCTTAAGGCATAGATTTCTCACCTGGAAAGCTTTAAAAAGAACTAAAGGCTCAAAATTTTCTTTAAAATAATTTTCTCCAGTATTCAGACATTTAGATCATTAGGTGGCACGTCACAATTGCTGAAATAACTTATAGAATTTTTTTTAAAATCTCACCTGGACTAGGCCAAGATCTTCCTTGCTACTTAGTCTTTGATAGTTTACACTAATGAAAAGAAAAATTTAGGTCAAAAACATAAATTGAAATAAAATTGACTGTCCTTTACTGTATTTAAAATTCATACTTTTCTACACAAAACACATAGAAACCTAAGTAAATCATTACAGGGTCATAATATTACTCAGTTTTATAAAAATTATATTAATACTAGCGATAGACATTTTTATGATAAGGTAGTCAAACAAAGTGTACAAAATCTGGATCATTTGATGAAGGTCTTAATCATTGCATAATACTGTTAACAGCCAAAAAAACAAAAACTGGGGGTAGAAGGTAAGTATTTTATACATTTTCCAGTGAGTAAAAGTGTTGCTAATAACCAGTTTAAACACCTAATAACATAAATCCTAGCTAAAACCTACTTGGTTTCTGTATCATCAAGGCAGAGTTTAGAAGGTACACAGTGAGGCGACATTGGAAGTTCTAAATTATGCTTTCTTAGGGGCATTTTTATGTCTCTATTCATGTTCACATGGGTTGGTTTTCTCACAGTTTCTACAATAAAAAATATATAATTTTAAAATCAGAACAAAAATATTGTAAAAGTACTGTTTAATAGATCATGTTCATTACATAAATGTACATCTAAAAAATTTTACTAAAACATTTACATTATATCAGTGCTAAAATAAATCATTACAATATAAACAATTACCACAGAGACTTTAAAACATATTTTTCTTCATCATATATATTCCACATTATAGCTTCCCTATTAATTTAGTTCTACTTTTTCTTACACCAAGATTTCTCTGATCTCCAGACTAGATTAGATACTATGTTATATATTCCCACGGTACTATATATATTTTCCCTTTCTCTGGTCAGTACTTTCACCTACTCTATTTTTGTGATACACCCACCCAAACTATATACATAGTTATAGTGTAGATTTTATATCTTCTTATAAAACTCTGCCTCAAGCCAGGCACAGTGGCTCATGTCTGTAATCCCAGTTACTAAGGAGGCTGCAGTTGGAGGATTGCTTGAGGCCAAGAGTTCAAGACCAGCTTGGGCAACACAGTGAAACCCTGTCTTTAAAAACAAAACAAAATAAAACTCTTGTCTCTCTGGATAAAATAATTGATTTGGCAGTAGCCATCTGACTAAAGGTGAACCAATAATAGTATCCCATTCTGCTAGTTATAAGCGAAATTTTTTCACTGTGAGATTGCTACCAGTAGCACAAGGAAATATTCTTACAGTGGAATTTTAAAATGTGGGACCGGAGAAACAATTCTCAGTATTTCCTTGATGGCAAAACTAGAGGAGGTGAGTAATATTAGTTTCTCAAGGCCATGTTTTGAGCCTCAATAATAAAGACAGTCCGAGAGAATAAAGTTAATAACTGAAGTGAAAAAGAATCTTGATAGTATTCAAGTCCCTGTTTCAAGTCATCTCTGAGGCCCACTGCACCATCACCCTTCCTGTTAAAGGAGTAAAAAGATAACTGTTTTGAATTTCTGTCATTTGCAGCCATGAGTCCTGATTAATAAAGCTTGCTTTCTGTTTTATCCTCAGCACCCAATAGAGTACTTACAGTGGGTACCCAATAAAAATATGCTGAAAAAATAAATGAAAAGAAAGTGCAGGAGTTCAGGACATTATCCCAAAATAAGCCATCTTGCTATTTAAGAAAACAGCAGAAGCAGGAAGGTTACTCTCAGCTTTCCCCTGAAGCAGGTCATAAAACCCTCATTCGAGAGGTGCTCTGGTTATACTTGGAAGAAAATAATATCCCTATCTCTGAAGACACAGGGTCACAAAGAAGAATCTGAACAAAGAGGCCTTGCTAAGATCTCCTTAGTTTATTACTATTGGATCATTCTTTTAAAAATCCAATCATACTTCTTGAGGACTATACACTTTTTCATCAAACCTGGCAAGAAAAATACACAAGTTTAGCCATTTCTTCCAATCTTAAGATCTTAAATTTCTTATCAAGGCTCTTGTGTCACATAAAACTTACTAAATAAATCTGTATGCTTTTCTCCTGTTAATCTGTCTTTTGTTATTGAGGCTTTTGCCATAAACCTAGCAATGGATGAGGAAATATATTTTTATTCCCCTTCAACTGGGAATAAATAAAGGTAAATACATCAAAAAGATTTACAACAAAAAGTTTTATTCTCAAAGTCCATGAACAATGTATTTATTCTTTCTAAAGTGTAACTAAATTTACTTGTGTAAACTGTTATCTGTGGAGGGAAAAAAAAATGATGGAGAAAGGAAATGAGGAAATATTAACAATATTCTAATCAATTTCTATCCCTTCCTGATAAATTGTCTTATTTTTATGCTCATTTTTAGCAGTTCTTTTAAAAATTAAATATCAGACACAAGTTCCTCTAAAAGAGGAACAATATACTCTAATTAAGCTTTTTATTTACTTGAAGTATCAAAATATATGACAAAATGGACTTTATTTTGCAGTATTAGACTGCTATGATTAACATCCCAGGAAAGTGTAATAAATAATTCAAGTGATGACATAGGAAACTAGTCATTGAGGCAAAAATCTTTCCAGATCTTCCTTTCATACCTATCCTCTAAATAGTAAAGAATAGTTAATTTGTTGACGTGTACTAACATTTATTCCCTGCTCTCTAGCTAAACTTTGGTAACTACCTGCCTGTATAGAATAATGTAACAACTGTACTATAATAAGTTTAGTGACACCTAATAAATTAATTTTATATAGCACATACACAACATAAAAATAAAAAATGGATTAAGCAACAAAACGTTTTAAGCAGATATTAACTAGGCATCTAATTTAAGAGAGCAACCAAATTTTAAAATTAATTTTCCACATGCTTTGAGCTCGAAAATTACAAACTAATTAGAAGGCTAAACATTATTATGATCACATCAAGTTCAAAACAGAATGCAATTGGAACGACTTACCAGGAATTTTCTTCTTGCAAGATATCTGATTTACCATATATAGGTTAAGAATGTCTAAGCTGACAGCAGAGTTTTTGACAGGAGATAAAACTCCCAGTGATTTCATTTTTGATTTTAACCTGTGTTTTTCAAAATATTCCTAAAATAATTAAAAATTAAAAAGAATGCAGCAAATATGTGGTTTTAGACAGAATCATAAATAATAAAAAAGCAATCATGTTATTAAGTCATTGACTTGATACTTTTATATTTTGTGACATCTTTATATATTAATACATTACAATTAATCATAACTTGCAGTTTGCCTAAAGACTAAATTTCACAGCCTTTTATGATCTTCCTTAAGCATAACCTTTAAAACAGAATGCTATAAAGCTATTCTTTGAAATCAAAAGATTAGAAATTATCTCTATATGGAAAGTTAAAAAAATCTGGTAACAGAACAATTCTGACAGGATAAAATCTTGTTTTTCTACAAAGTATGCTATTCTGCAGACATAGAAAACCTTAAAAATATGCACAGCTGAGTGCCATTAAAAGTCAACAGAAATGAAGAAAAAAAAAGCTATGTGCAAATTAATCTGCAACCAAAGCCAATTTCATTTATTTGTTATCCCTCCATGATTCCTAGATGTTTGTTTTTTTGACAAGACTTGCACATAATTATCACTTTATCCAGTTTTTATTTTCTTTCTGTTTGAACTGTTATTATTCTTTCTTATTGCCATTCTTTTCCTTTCAGGTTACATCATTAATTAATTTAAATAAAAATTAACTAATATTTATTTATCAAGCAACTATTATGTGCTAGGTTGTGAAAACATCTTCTCTTCCATTAAATAACTCATAATATAATGCTGTGAATGTAATTATAAATGTGAAATTGTCAGAAATGAGAAAAAGCTAAATGGCAAAATATTTGGTGCAAGAGGTCATAATTTGAAGAGGTTACATATCATATTTATTTTCAAGAAGTTGAGGCTCTTTCACATTAACATTTCAGAATATTGTTAATTATAACTTTTAAGTTTGTAAAAATCTTGTAAGAACTATAAGAGACTTGCCAATGATCACACACAAAAAAGTAAATGTCTTGTTTTACACAATAAATCATAGATAAAAGGTATTTGTTCATATTTCATTTGAGTGATCTGGAACTCCAAATTAGACTAAAATGTATTTTTAGACCACACCATGGTTAAGCAATGAAATAACAGGATCTTCGGGATGTAAATATTTTTCCACCTTGAAACAACAACTCAGTCAATGCTAGATCTTATAATTGATTGTGTCCTGTAATTAAGAAGTTGTTAGTTCATCTGTACAAAGTACAATGGCACTGTACTTTGTGATGGATAAGACCATAGTGAGGAAGATGATGACACAAATAAATACAACTGAGTGTGATTGGGGATGGTATCAAATCCTAGGAAAGGTACGGAAATTATTGTTTGGGGGTAGGGTGGGTACAGGGAAGGGAGGAGGACATGGAAGACTTCTTTGGAAATGAGTTCTAAGATAGATGGATGAGTCAGAGCTATCCAAAGAGGGTAGGAATATAAGGTTCCAGGAATAAGGAAGAACAATACAAAGACTGTCAAAGGGACTAAGCCTTTATTCCAGGAAACATGTTGAAGAAGTTTGTCCCATATTATCCAGCCATCATGATAGTCTCTAATATCTGTTCCAAGAAAGAACAGAAGTATGTAACTAACTGATTCACTTGACAAGACTAAGCTCAATTTTTTTGTCAAGTCTCACTTGGTAAAAACAACTAGAAAACAATTTGAAAAGAACTAGAAAACTTTCAGAAACTAAGTAATCAAATTTCAACTTGAAAAGAGTCATTAAAAAGGAACAACCAGAGAGATAGAAATAAAATCTGGAGAATGTACCAAAGAAATAACAGAAAGAATTTGCTTTGTGTAGGAGATGACAACGTAATAAAATAAATTGGACTGACAAATATCCTTTCAATTGACAGCATAAAGTTCATTGTTGACTTTAGCAAGATGACTGAGAAATGAATGGGATGCAATATAAAAGGGGATAGCTGGGAAGGAAAAGAATCCAGAGACTGCCACTATCCTGCTTTTATAATATCACTCCGTTGTTTTTATTGAAATTTTACTACCTTTGATCATATTAATATTATGTTTTTTTTCTGTTTTAGAACTTTATATAAAGGAATCTTACTGCTTATATCCTGTGAGTTTCTTCTTTTGCTCAACATTATGTATTTGAGATTCATCTGCATTAATTATATGTAGCTTATACATTTGCACTGCTATGCTATTACTTGGATATGCCATAATTTGTTTAACCATTCTACTGTTCTACTGCTAATGGATGTTGGGGCAGTTCCCTTTCCTTCTCCTTCCTTCCCCTTGCCTGTCTTCTTTCTCCATCTCTCTGTTTGCTATTTCAGCATAACAATGACCCAAACAAATCTTGTACATATCGAAAAGGGCACATGTACAAGGGTTTCTTTGCTCAGTTGTAAGGTATATACATGCTCAGCCTCACTATGGAATGCAATCAGTGTAATAAAAAATAAAGACAAAATAAATGGAAGTAGTACACAGGTTATGACACCATTACTGTATATCATTTATCTAGGTAATAAATGATTATTTAAATTAGAATACCAATACTCAGGTAGTGAGAAGTGGTCAGATCTGGGATACATTTTGGAACTAGAAGGACAGCAGGAATCAACAATGATCTTTAAGTCTCTGACTGAGCAAAATACATGGCTAATCAAGCTATCAACAAGGATGTAGAAGACCAAAGGAAGATGGCCTCCAGTTTCACTTAGGTGAATATATTAGTGGTAGAAAAGCACTTCAAGGTCATGAGTCTCATAAGGCTGACAAAAATAAAAACATTTTTTCTTTACCTTTTGCTTTCTTCTTTCCTGCTTGATCAGAACCCGGGACCTGAAAAAAGAAGCAGAATAAAATATACAGTGATTAAAGAAATGGCCTTTAAGACAATTGCCAGTTTAGCTTAATTGAAGATTTAGAGTTAAAATCTAAAACTGTAGTATCATTGCATTTTTTTCTGAAAAGAAACTATAAAAATATTCTTAAAGTATTTATAGTATGATGTTTCACAAAATTTTCTTAGGAAATCCAATATCTAATAAAAAATACTGCATGCCAATGATGAATAATTAAGTATAAAATAAATCTGAATTCTAATGCTAAGACAAGCAAAAAAAAATGCATTGGAAAGAATATATCCCTGAAACATCTGAGAGCAATATTCTCGGTCAACATTCTTTTTTCTTTGTATTTCAACATTCTACTGAAATCTACAGAGAACAGAGAGGAAGTTGAAATCTATTTGGGATCTAAGGAAATGTGAAGTGTATTGCTAGAGCAACATCAGTTACATTAACATATCAGCTATATGTACTTGAAATCTCATATCTATGTCTTAATCTGTTCAGGCTGCTATAACAAAATACTATAAAGCCAGGGAGCTTACCAAAAGAGAAATTTATTCCTCACAGTTCTAGAGGCTAGGAAGTCCAAGATCGAGGCAACAACAGATTCGATGTCTGGTGAGTGCCCACTTTCTGGTTTACAGATGACATTTTTTTGCTGTATCCTCATTTGGTAAAAGGGGTGAGCTGACTCAATGTAGCCTCTTTCACAAGGGTATGAATCTGAATCACGAAGACACTGCCCTTGTGACCCAATCACCTTCCAGAGCCATCCCCTCCTAATATCATCACCTTGGGAGTCAGGATTTTAACATACCAACTTGGGGGAAAGACAAAAGTTCAGATAATAGCATCTTCTTTTTAAAAAAAACCTAGTAGTTCTGGATGTGCTTTGTATCTATAATCCTTGAGACAAATACAGCACTGAAGACCAATGATAGTGCAGTATTTAATGGTTATAAGATATTTGTTCTATTAATAACAGTGGAACACTATAAAATATTCATGACAGTATTATCAGATTTACATAACTTTTAGACATGCATAACACTATGGTCTCAAATTCAAGATTTATGTAAGAATAAGCAAAATGACACTGTGTCTTAACTGTATAATATCTAATATCAAAATAATAATTGCTAATACTAAATAGCATATATCTTCCACCATTCTAGATACTTCAGACACTTTACATGTATAAGCTCATTTAATTCCATGGCAACTCTGTAAGGTAGGTCCTATTTCTGTACCCACTTTACTAATGAGGAAACTAAGGCAAAGACAGGTTAAGTAACTTCCTCAAGATCATACTGCTTATAAGTGGTAGAGGCAGAATTCAAATCCAGGGTTTCTGATATTGGAGTTCTTAGCCAAAACTGCCTTTCAAGTATGTCAACTGAGAATATACAAAGTTGTTCATTTTTCCCAGTGACTTTCATAAAATTTACCAATGACAAATACTGAATACCCCAGACTTTGCTACTTATTGAATATGTTCTTTAATATACTTCCCATTAACTTTGTTCCCCCATGCAAGAACTAACCAGGCCTAACCCTACTTAGTTTCTGAAATCAGGCATGTTCAAGATGGACTCGCTAGAGTCCAGCTGACTCATTAGCTATGTCTTAATTGACGATTTGAACTCATTGAGCAAAGAACCCTATATATTCTGCATGCAGCATCGTAAGTGTACTGCTGCCATTCAAACTTTACAAAGAAAAATGAAAAAAATTTTCATTTTACCAACTTATTTGCTAAGACTAAGGAGGACCTGAGAAATTAGTTTATTCTCCATCATTTTAAAACTCGCAAAGCTTATGCACAGAAAGCAAAGTGACTTTTCAAAGTTCAGAAATATAAAAATTATAACAGCTGGCAATATTACGCAATCCAGACTAAAAAGGGATAACAAAAATGTTTATTGTATAAGCAGTTTCCATGTTATAGAGCTCAGTAAAATTAAGAAATCAAAGTAAATATAGTCTTCATATATGTATGCATTGTGTGATTTTATTCCAGGCTGATTTTCTCTTATCCAGGACATTCATGGCTATCACCAAATTCTACATACTACTTAATGCCCATCCCTATGTGCCTAAGAAAAAAATTAATTAGGAATTTAAGACCAATATCTACATCAGCCTAGCAATCACTAGACTGCAGTGAAAATGAAAAAGGATTCTGACATATATGTCAAAGGTCATTTCTTAAACAGAACATTTTAGATTATTATTAAGGCTATCACTGTTATTAATAGAATGGTATGTCCACATAAACTAAATATTGTCCCGAATATAGTCACTCTCAATTATTTGCACTAAAGAAGAAGAGTGCATCGGTCAGAATTCTTATAAGCAATAGAAAGTATATTTGGCTGACTCAAACAGAAAATAAATTTATTAAAAGAAAAATGGATAGCCAAACAGACCTGCTGAGAAGGCATGCTTGTCAAATGGCAAGAACAAGGAAGTCTAGGCAGTTTTGGGAATATGGCCAAAATCATGCAACAATTATTCTCATAAGGATACCACTGCTGGCACTGGTGAATACTGGATACTGCTGACTATACCATTTCCACTCCTGGACAGCATTTCCCCTGGCATCTCTGTCCCTGAAAATTCAATCCTGCTGCAGCTCCTGCAACTGCCTACTATAAAAACAGATGCACTGCAGTCCCTATTTTCTTGGGTCACTAATTCCTGATTCAATGTACAAGGCAAGAACACCAAAACTGAGTTTAGATCATGTACCCATTCACTAGCTGCAAAACAGACTGGGAAACAAGTATCTAGGCTTGTTTATTTGTTTTTTGTTGTTGTTTGTTTGTTTGTTTTTTCAGCTTCTATAGAGGAAAGCGGCCTGTACCTTTCACCAAAACTCCTAAGGTGGTAGACAGATATACCACACATAAACAGGGGCCGCAGATACTGGTATGCCAAAGAACACAAATGTCTACTACACTGCTACAATAAAATGAAAATAGGTAATGATCCAAAAGTCATTTTTATTTGGCTATGTCGGGATATATGTACTCCTTAATAGTTGCTTCTTGTGGTTTGCTTAGGCTAATATAAAAATAAGACAACAGTAATAAGAGACTATATTCCCTAAGTAGTAGGGGAAACCAGCCGGAACTTTATATATGACAAAAATAAATTATAATTAAAAGGACTTGCTAATGAATCCCTAGTAGTCATTGCTAAAAGCATTCCACACTGACTACTGCAGTATTATGTATGTAGTCAACTGTCATAATTACATTGTAAATGATCTCTTTGATTTTATGCAAATGTTCTCCAATATATTTTACTACATAAGTAATTGCTTTAAAACACAGCTCTAATTATCATTTAGGGATATGACTTCCATAGCATGCCCCTACTTAGCTTTCAATGTTGTTTTACATTCTTCAACTTACGTACTACAACACTCAACCAAACTAAAATAAGTGTTTCTCTAATTTTTGTCTTGAAATTTAAATTACTAGAGGACTGGGAGTGAGCTAGAAAGTGGGAATGAGGTTCATCTTTTTTAAACAGCAATTACTACGTTGTTCTGGAAAATGAATTTTTAAAGAAATATGTACAATCATCTCTTTCAATGAAAGTTTGAATTAACAATATTAGTTGTCATTATAATAGGTATTGATTCAAAATCATTTTGTAGTTAAAAGAAAATTGGTAGGTCATAACCTCTTCATAGAATCCTCCACAAGTTATCTATTCTAGATAGTAGTAACATAAATATTTGTTACATTATTCTTTGCTAAGAAAGAAAAAAATTAAAAACAAAAAAGTATAAAAGGGTTAAAGAAGAGAAGGGAGGGAGAAGGGAAGAGAAAGGAGAGAAAGGAGAAAAAAGGAGTAGAGGGAGAGGGAAAAACAACCATGCCAATTACAGAAACGCATCAGGGCATTTCTGCTCCTTGCTATTACTTCTAGTAAGGAAAGGTTTAAAGGAAAATGCTAAAGAAATACTTTCTTTTTTAAAAAAATTAAAAAGACACAAATGCAATAAAGTTGCCAAAGAAATGTTTAAAAAAAACCACTAACGTACATTTTACATGGAGTATGCAAGAGATATTGAAACTGTATTAGAAATTAAAGACTATGAGTGTCATATAAACACCATACACTGTCAGTATTAACTTGTTCTTTTTTGCTTCTTTTGTTTTGTTTTGCTTTTTAGTTTCTTGATCAGTTTGTTTTCTTAGGGGCATTGTGTCATGCAAAAGAAACTGCTCCAGACTGTTAAGCTCTTATAATAATATCTTAAATTTGATGAAAAGTGGAAAATTTAAAGAAAATTAATAGCCCAATAATTAGCAAATGAAAAACAGGATTTTATGGTTTCGTGACACTGAAATTAATATTAACCTAAAACATCAAAATCTAACATTGTTAGCTGGTAGGCTTATTAACATTCAAGACAGTAACTAGCCTAGAAAAAGTACTTACATTGGCTTTCCACAAAACTAAAGCAGGTCGACCTGATGTGTTAGGAATAGTAATGATATATGTTAGAATGTTATGGCTTTTAAGTAACTTCTCTTATAATGCAACAGAAAAAGTTTTCACATAAGTATGAATTACTAAAAAAAGGTATTAAGGAAAAAAACGTTAAACCAATAAAGCAAAAATTCATCTTATATTTAGAATACAGAGCCTAATTAAAATAAGTTCTCGGAGACCGAATTATTGCAGTATTTTCACACAGAAAACACTGTTCCACAGCTACAAGCTGTAATCATAAACACGAACAGCCATTTCCTGAGTCACACAGTGGAAGATATTTCAGAATGCAAATGACACTCCAACACAGAGGTATATTTCAAGTTATTTCCATTATCACTAGTTCAAGAAGAAAAAAATGAATATACTCACAGTTCCATTAGTACTATCTCTAAAATTTACAAATAGTCTTGAAACATTTAACATATTTTCATCAAAATAACGAAACTGGTTTTTAGATGCAATTTGGCAACTAATTTTATAGCTACAAACTTCGTAAGATTTCCACACAAACATTCCTGATAGTCTTACAGATAGCTAGACACGGATTTGAATTTTAATAAGCAATATTATAAATACCATAAAACCTCTACATCCCTAAAACAAACTTTTTTTCTAATACTTTAAGTTCTAGGGTATATATGCACAACATGCAGGTTTGTTACATAGCTATACACGTACCATGTTGGTTTGCTGCACCAATCAACTCGTCATTTACATTAGGTATTTCTCCTAATGCTATCCCTGCCCCAGCCCCCCACCCACCAACAGGCCCCAGTGTGTGATGTTCCCTATCCTGTGTCCATGTGTTCTCATTGTTCAACTCCCACCTATGAATGAGAACATGTGCTGTTTGGTTTTCTGTCCTTGTGATAGTTTGCTGAGAATGATGGTTTCCAGCTTCATCCAGGTCCCCGCAAAGGACATAAATTCATCCTTTTCTATGGCTGCATAGTATTCCATGGTGTATATGTACCACATTTTCTTAATTCAGTCTAACATTGATGGACATTTGGGTTGGTTCCAAGTCTTTGCTATTGTGAATAGTGCCACAATAAACATATGTGTGCATGTGTCTTTATCATAGAATGATTTATAATCCTTTGGGTATATGCCCAGTAATGGGATTGCTGGGTCAAACGGTATTTCTAGTTCTAGATCCTTGAGGAATCGCCACACTGTCTTCCACAATGGTTGAACTAATTTACACTCCCACCAACAGTGTAAAAGTGTTCCTATTTCTCCACATCCTCCCCAGCATCTGTTGTTTCCTGATTTTTTAATGATCACCATTCTAACTGGCATGAGATGGTATCTCATTGTGGTTTTGATTTGCATTTCTCTGATGACCAGTAATGATAAGCATTTTTGCATATGTCTGTTGTATCTGTTGGGTACATAAATGTCTTCTTTTAGAAGTGTCTGTTCATATCCTTTGCCCACTTTTTGATGGGGTTGTTTTTTTTTTTTCTTGTAAATTTGTTTAAGTTCTTCATAGAGTCTGGATATTAGCCCTTTGTCTGATGGGTAGATTGTAAAAATTTTCTCCCATTCTGTAGGTTGCCTGTTTTACACTGCTGATAGTTTCTTTTGCTGTGCAGAAGCTCTTTAGTTTAATTAGATCCCATTTGTCTATTTTGGCTTTCGTTGCCATTGCTTTTGGTGTTTTAGTCATGAAGTCTTTGCCCATGCCTATGTCCTGAATGGTATTGCCTAGGTTTTCTTCTAGGGTTTTTATAGTGTTAGGTCTTACATTTAATTCTTTAATCCACCTTGAGTTAATTTTGGTATACTGTGTAAGGAAGGGATCCAGTTTCAGCTTTCTACATATGGCTAGCCAGTTTTCCCAGCACCATTTATTAAATAGGGAATCCTTTCCCCCTTTCTTGTTTTTGTCAGGTTTGTCAAAGATCAGATGGTTGTAGATGTGTGTGGTGTTATTTCTGAGGCCTCTGTTCTGTTCCATTGGTCTATATATCTGTTTTGGTACCAGTACTATGCTGTTTTGGTTACTGTAGCCTTGTAGTATAGTTTGAGGTCAGACAGCGTGATGCCTCCAGCTGAAAACCCAACTGTCTCAGCCCAAACTCTCCTTAAGCTGATAAGCAACTTCAGCAAAGTCTCAGGATACAAAATCAATGTGCAAAAATCACAAGCATTCCTATATACCAATAATAGACAAACAGAGAGCCAAATCATGAGTGAACTCCCATTCACAGTTACTAAAAAGAGAATAAAATACCTAGGAATCCAACTTACAAGGGATGTGAAGGACCGCTTCAAGGAGAACTACAAACTACTACTCAACGAAATAAAAGAGGACACAAACAAATGGAAGAACATTCCAAGCTCCTGGATAGGAAGAACCAATATCGTGAAAATGGTCCTACTGCCCAAAGTAATTTACACATTCAATGCTATCCCCCTCAAGCTACCACCGACTTTCTCCACAGAATTGGAAAAAACTACTTTAAAGTTCAAATGGAACCAAAAAAACAAACTTTTTAATATAAATCTTTTAAAATGTAACTGCTGACAAGAAGAAAAAGGGTAGATAATGAACTGAGACTATTATAACACTTACAGTTAAGTTTCAAGGAGTAAAAAAATCACACACTGCATAACGATGGTTCTGTCAAGGACAGACCACTTATACAACAGTGGTCCCATAAAAGTATAATGATGCTGAAAACTTCCTATCATCTAGTGATTGCCCAGTTGTCGTAACATGGTAGCAAACATTACTAACATGTTGTGGTGATCCTGGTACAAATAAACCTACTGTCCTGTAAGTGGTATAAAAGCATAGCACATACAATTATCTATAGCCCATAATACTTGATAATGATGATAAAAGACTGTGTTACTGGTTTATGTATTTATTACTATACTTATTATTTTAGCATACAGTCCTTCGCTTATTTAAAAAAATAGTTAAGTGTAGAACAGCCTCAGGCATGCCCTTCAGAAGGTGTTCCAGAAGAAGGCATTGTTATCACAGGAGATGGTAGCTCCATGCATGTTATTGCCCTGAAGACCTTCCTGTGGAACAAGATGTAGAGGTGAAGACAATGAGAGTGATCATCCCTAACCATGTGAGCCTAGATTAATATGTGTATTTGTGTTTTCATTTTTAATAAAAGTTTGAAAAGTTTTAATAAATTAAAAATAGAAAAAACTTAGACTAAGGATTTAGTCTTGTACCGCTGTTCAATGTGTTTTAAGCAAAGTGTTAGTACGAAAGAGTCAAAAAGTTAAAAAGAATTTGTAACAAACCTGCACGTTGTGCACATGTACCCAAAAATTTAAAGTATAATAATAATAAAATTTTTTTAAAAAGTTTATGAAGTAAAAAATGTTCCAGTAGTTTAAGGTTAATTTATTACTAAACAAAGAAAAACGTAGCCCTTCTCTCCACTGGTTATTCTAGTTATCCATTCGTCTAATTTTTGAAAACTGGCACAAGACAGGGATGCCCTCTCTCACCACTCCTATTTAACATAGTGCTGGAAGTTCTGGCCAGAGCAATCAGGCAGGAGAAGGAAACAAAGGGTATTCAATTAGGAAAAGAGGAAGTCAAATTGTCCCTCTTTGCAGATGACATGATTGTATATCTAGAAAACCCCATTGTCTCAGCCCAAAATCTCCTTAAGCTGATAAACAACTTCAGCAAAGTCTCAGGATACAAAATCAATGTACAAAAATCACAAGCATTCTTGTACACCAATCACAGACAAACAGAGAGCCAAATCATGAGTGAACTCCCATTCACAATTGCTTCAAAGAGAATAAAATACCTAGGAATCCAACTTACAAGGGATGTGAAGGACCTCTTCAAGGAGAACTACAAACCACTGCTCAATGAAATAAAAGAGGATACAAACAAATGGAAGAACATTCCATGCTCATGAGTTGGAAAAATCAATATTGTGAAAATGGCCATACTGCCAAAGGTAATTTATAGATTCAATGCCATCCCCATCAAGCTACCAATGACTTTCTTCACAGAATTGGAAAAAACTACTTTAAAGTTCATATGGAACCAAAAAAGAGCCCGCATCACCAAGTCAATCCTAAGCCAAAAGAACAGAGCTGGAGGCATCATGCTACCTGACTTCAAACTATACTACAAGGCTACAGTAACCAAAACAGCATGGTACTGGTACCACAACAGAGACATAGATCAATGGAACAGAACAGAGTCCTCAGAAATGATGCTGCATATCTACAACTATCTGATCTTTGACAAACCTGGCAAAAACAAGAAATGGGGAAAGGATTCCCTATTTAATAAATGGTGCTGGGAAAACTGGCTAGCCATATGTAGAAAGCTGAAACTGGATCCCTTCCTTACACCTTATACAAAAATTAATTCAAGATGGATTAAAGACT